>NC_054471.1:156970973-157689473 GCF_017639515.1 Carcharodon carcharias
CCATGTCCAAATGCAGCAAAAAATGCAGGCTTGGACTGACAAGTGGCAAGTAACATCCACGCCACACAAGTGCTAGGCAATGACCATCTCCTTCACTGTCACTAGGTCAAAATCCTGGAACTCCCTTCCTAACAGCACTGTGAGTGTACCTACATCACATGGACAGCAGCGGTTCAAGAAGGTAGCTCAGCACCACCTTCTCAAGGGCAATTAAGGATTGGCAATAAATGCTGGCCTAGCTGGTGAAGCCCACAGCCCATAAATGAATGAAAAAAATTGAGTGTTATTTGCATTGGAGATTCAATCAGGCTAATGAAATTAGAAATAATTTTATAGATGAAAATTAGTTTTCAAATCAGAAAAGCCTCAAATTGAGCAATTTTACAACAGTTGCAGCTGAGTAATTCCAAATGGCTACACTTCTAAAGTACATCATTGGCTGTAAAATGTTTTGGGATTCTCATAAAAATGCTATATCAATATAAGGGCAGGACTTAATTTTATATTGGGGTTCCCACCCATCCCTGTCTCCCAGCAAGTAACTCAGCTGAGAGCCCATTCCCATTTAGGCGGCTGCCCCACAGCCCGTTAACACTTGGAGGGACATTAATTGGCTCAGGGCTATAATTCCGCCTCCAAATTGGAAGCTTCGCCTCCAAGGGTTGCTGACCCATCAAATGACCGGCAGTTCTCTGTCCAGCAAACACCAACAGAGATCATCGCTGGGGCCAGCTGGAAAGAAATCTTGTGGGGGATTTTGGGGGGCCAGACTAGGGGACGTCGGAAAGGAGGCTGAGGAGGAATGAGTCTTGGGTGAGCAGGCCAGCGGGAGGGGGAAAACCACAGGAGGGTGGGGCAGGAGTGTAGCAGAGTTTGGAGAGGCCTCCGATGAACCAAGGGAGCCCATAAAGGCGTGCTACCCCTTTCCAGCCAATAGTCTGAGGAGTGAGGCATGGCAAGTTTCAAACATGGCTCTAGCCTCCGTTTACTGTGGGAAGAATTGCTGTGGAGGTGGCAAGTGGCCATTAAATGGCTATTAATTGAGCTAAGGGTAGCTAGGTTGCCCAAGCCTCTCCCCGCTCTGCGTGTAAAATTGTGGTGGGGTCAGGGCAGGTGGTTGGATGTCAGAACATTGTGCAATCATCAGTGAACATTCCAGCTTCTGATCTTATGATGGAAGGAACGTCATCAATGAAGCAGCTGAAGATGATTGAGCTAGGACACTACCCTGAGGAACTCCTGCAGCAATACCCTGGGACTGAGGTAACTGGTCTCCAACAACCACAACCATTTTCCTTTGTGCTAGGTGTACTTCAGCCATTGGGGAGATTTCCCCCTTATTCCCATTGAGTCCAGTTTTGCTAGGGGTCCTTGGTGCCACACTTAGTCAAATGCAGCCTTAATGTCAAGCGCAGTCACTCTCACTCTCTTGAGTTCAGCATTTTTGTCCGTGTTTGGACCAAGGCTGTAATGAGGTCAGTAACTGACTAGTCCCGGCAGAATCAAAACTGAACGCCAGTGAGCAGGTTATTGCTGAGTAAGTGTCACTTGATAGCATGGTGATGACCTTTCCATCACTTTACTGATGAATGAGGTTAGACTGATGGTGCAGACATGATGGGCTGAATGGCCACCTTCTGTGCCATTAAAATTCTGTGAAAATTCTGTGATGGCAGGGTAATTGCTTTTTGAGGGCAGGACATTACTGGGCAATTTTCCACATTGTCTGGTAGATGCCAGTGTTGTAGCTGTACTGAAACAGATTGGTTAAGGACACAGATAGTTCTGGAGCACAAGTCTTCAGTACAATTGCCAGCATGTTGTCAGGGCTTATCGTCTTTGCATTATCCAGCACCTTCAGCCATTGCTTGATATCATTTGGAGTGAATCAATCAATCATGCTACTGAGCCACTCTTGGTGATGGACATTTAAGAACCCCACCCAGTGTACATTCTGTGCCCTAGCCATCTTCATTGCTTCCTCCAAGTTGCGTTCAATATGGAGGAGTATTGATTCATGAGCTGAGAGGGGGCAGTAGGTGGTAACCAGCAGGTTTGCTTGCCCATGTTCTACCTGATGTTGTGAGACTTCATGGGGTCCAGAGTTGATGTTGAGAACTCTCAGGGCAACTCCTTCCTGATTGTATACCATGCTGCCGCCACATCTAAGGATGATTATGGTGGTGCCTGGGACATTATCTGTAAGATTTTTTTTAATTCATTTACGGGATGTGGGCATTGGTGGCTGGGCCAGCATTGATTGCCCACTCCTAATTGTCCTTGAGAAGGTGGTGGTGATCTGTCTTCTTGAACTGCTGCAGTCCCTGTATGATTCGGTGAGGATGACTATATCAGGCTGCTGCTTGATTTGTCTGTGGGACAGCTCTCTCAATATTGGCACAAGCCCCCAGATGTTATTAAGGACTTTGTAGGGTCGAAAGGGTTAGGTTTGCCATTGTTGTTTCTGGTACCTAGGTTGATGCCAGATTCCAGTTTCATTCCTTTTTATTGACTTTATAGCATTTGATAAAACTGAGTGGCTTGCTAGGCCACTGCAGAGGGCATCTAAGAGTCAACCACATTGCTGTGGGTCTGAAGTCACATGTAGGGTAGACCAGGTAAGGATGGCAGATCTCCTTCCCTCAAGGGCATTAATGAACAAGATGTTTTTTAATTAAAATTGACAATAGTTTCATGGTCACTATTACAGAGACTAGCTTTTAATTCCAGATTTAATTAATGCCACAGTGGCATATGAACCCATATCTCCAGAACATTAGCCTGGGCTTCTGGATTAGGAGTCCAGTGGTATTGCTACCTGGTCACCACCTCCCCTGGCTACTTACTGGCAGGCCTTCCTGGGGGAGGCAACATGAGTCTCTCGCCAGCTCTCCAGCCAAAAGGCAAGACCCCCGATGTCTCCATAATTTCTCCCTCTGCATGTATCTCAGAGGATAGATTAGAGCTAGAATTTGCATGTGGTGAGACACTGGGCACAAGTGCACTGCAGCCAGTGCAAGGTTAGCGCATGTGCCAGCTTACAGGAGGCCATGGTCATGCACAAGTTCTCTCATAGAGCACTGAGCTAAGGACTTTGAGAATGTGTAGTGTGCTGCATACCAGCATATTTCTGGAGAAACACTCAGCTGAGTAATGCAGGGGTTCTCCAGAATGGTCTAGGTAATCTTTGCATCCAATCCAATCCATCTTTGCTTCAACATGGCAACGGCATTTTAATGTTTTAGGTTATCAGGTTTGCTTAGTCCAGTGAACGTGAGCTGCGCCCTTGATATTAACACATTAGTTTGTGCTTGAAACAATATAGGCAGAGCGCCCTATTACCTGACAAACACTTGTGGTTTATTGGAAATAAGAACAGAGCACTAACAATGTGTTCTTCTTCAATCACCTCCAGCTCTAGAGATACAGTTACCAATGTAGCCCGCGCTGTATAGCAATTGGCCAATACAGTCACATGGTCAGTTAACTACATTCTCTTTAAAAGTACATAGCACTCCGCTTTACCACAGGTCTAGATCACATTTTGTGTGGCATCATGATGTTTATTTAATACTTGCTGCTTATGTGTATGTTGACTGCAAATCAGAATCACGGGCCATGCAGGCAGCAGTAGCGCTTGTCACAAAAAAGCTACTCCTTGGCTTCTTGTGGTGGTTGAAATGAAGTTGGCACAGAATGAAAGCATCATGACTGCTGCCAGGATACCAGGCATTCACCTGCCTGACCCACTCTTCCTGTGTTCATACACTGGCTGAACGCTGAGAGAGTGGAATCCCTCCCATGTTGGTGTTGGGTGTGGGGGGGGATGCTGCTGTGGGTGGGGGTCCTTCCTGCAGTTAATGTATATTCAGCTGTTTAAGTGAGGGCATTGACCTGAGCATTGAGCTCCAAAATGGCATTAGGGTCAAGTCAGCAATGAATGCAGTTTAATGCCTTTGCTGTACATTCCTGACAGTTGTTAACTCCATGCACGCTAAGGGCTTTACCACGAAGGCATATGCCACACTTTGCATCATATATTGCTTAAATATTGCTTCAATAATTAATCATCTCTAAAGTGCTTTGAAATGTCCCGAGGATGAGGAAGACGCTATATAAGTGTGAGGGCATATTTGTTAATCTTGAGCATAGAACAAGTTAACACTCAATCAGAATGTATGAAGTGAATGGATGCCCTATTTAAAGAGATGTGGCAAAAATGCTGAGAAATGTTGGCATTAGTCAATTCACAGTTTCCTATCTGCCCCCTATCCGCAGCTATGGGCGGGATTTTCTCGCCCTGCCCGCTGCCAGGATTGTTTCGTTCCACCAAAAGTCAATGGGCTTCTGGCTGATCTGCCGCATCCCCTACAGTGGATCCTACCAGGGTCGGGCCCAAAATCCCGACTTATGTTTCTGGCCCCAAACTCAAAACGCTCCACCCCCATTCAATTTAACCTTTTAATTATTAAATTACAGTTGGTCAAAATTTTATAATCCAAAGCAATTAGTTATGTTTTAAATTGTCAGATAAAAAAAGCAGCTTAAAGTACTTAAAGTAATATTAAACATCAATCTTGGCATCCTTGAATGAACATTAAACTGAAACAATTAATGAAATTTGCATATTTTAATAAATAAACGCTCCACTCAGAAAACAAATTTGAAGAAAACTAAAGCCATTATACAATTTGCTTAAATTATTCGATTGCCTTCAATTAACTCAAGACATATTTTACCTAATTATTTCAGTGCCTTTCTGACAGTTTGACTTGGATAACATCTTAGTTGGCCTAAACTGTATCTTCATCTCCATCTTTTAATTAAATTGTATTAAAATTACAACAGTTAAAAGCAAATTTAATTATAAGACTGGCTGCCCCTACGTAAAAAATGGGACTACTATGCAACATGTCAAGGAGTAGATGATGATTTTTTGACATATGTAATGGTGAATATATTACCGTGCATGATTAGCATGGTGATCATTATTTTATTAGCAGAAGTTTGTCATAAACTTTTGAACTACCTCTGTTGTTAGCTGTAATCTAATTGATATATTGGAAGAAAGTAATGGAAAATAGAAATATTCTTACTTATCAATACAATTGAAATTATTTGTTTCCATTATCAAGAGAGGCCTTGTGGACTTAATTTCCTATCACCTATATTACATTGGTCTTTAATTAACTTCAAGTCATTGTTAAGGAGGCTGTTTTTAAAAGAATAGAAACACTCTTACGATAAAGCTCTATTATGTCCTTATCATGGGGTTAATGATAGCCTAATAGAACCTGTTATTTAAATCACTGTAATTTTGCACCTTTTTCATTAACCTATAACTAGTTCCCTCTCTTCTTGTAAATGCTCCCATCACATCCTTGAAATTTGTTTACATGGTGCTAACCCTGTCTCCTCAAGATTTCACTTTCTACACACACCCACATATGGTTACAGGTACATTAGCCCAAATCTTCCTATCAGCATCGGAACCACTGCATCCGATGCGGGTCAGACAGAAAGCTGCCCACTTACCTGGATACGTTTAAAAAGGTGAGACTTCTGATACATAATGGGGAAGAACTCACTCAGCGCAGGAATCCTCGCAGAGAGCAGCGAAGAGAATCAGCTCAGAAAACACGCCCAATTTTTACGGCACCAGCTACCATAAGGAAAGTTTAAATGTCCAGTGTGAATGTTAATGAATGGGTGAGCTGATGAAAGAGTGAATGGGTAGGGTAGTAGAGTGGGTAGGTGGGTGAAGTAATGGATAAGTGGATAGGGTGGCAAGTGGGTGAGGTGTTAAGGTGGCAGGTGGGTAGGCTGGTAGGGTAGCAGTGGGTAAGGTGGGAAGGTGGCAGGTGGTTAGTGTAGCAGGCGGATGTGGTGGTAGGGTAGCAGCTAGGCAGAGTGGCAGGGTGGCAGCTGGGTAGGGTGGCAGGTGGCAGGTGTCGAGTGCATGAGGTGGTAGATGGCAGGCGGGTGGGCTGGTAGATTGGCAGGTAGGTAGGGTGGAAGATGGGCGAGTGGATCAGGGAGTAATTGGATCAGTACAGGTTGTCAGGTCGGTGGCTAGTCAGGTCAGATCCAGGGGTAGTCAGATGGTGGGGTGTAGCCAGGTTGGGTCTGGGGGGTAGTCCAGTTGTGGGGGTTAGTCAGGTCAGGTCAATTGGGTTCGTAGTTGGGGTGGGTCAGGAAGAGTTGGGGATCAGGTGGGTGGTCGGGGGCTCAAGGGAGTATTTGGCAGTTGGGGGGGTGGTGTAAATCAGTTGTATAGTTACCCAGTAAACTAGTATTTTTCTGCCCAGCATTTCCTGTTCAGGTAAGTACCGTGGAACTGTCCAAAGTCTAACTCAGATTCAGACACTTTTTTGGAGAGTCCCAGGGAGCTGGGGAATCGCCCAGCAGAAGTTGAAACTTCCAGAGCAATTCCCACAGAGTCAGCATGATGGGGTTTCCACAGGGTCCCGAAGGGCAGCTTGGGTTGTATGTCCAGTCTCCAATGATCCAGAGGTCAGAAGATCTGGGCCATTAGAACAGGACCTGGGTAAACTTGTTTAGTATAAGGGTGTTCAACAGAGTAAGCGTTAATGTGGGACTGGAGAATAGTACTGCCCACAGTATGATGTAGAGAGTCACATGATATTGCACTAAGTACAGTAGTAGTCTAGCAGAAGACAGAATAGAGATAGCGTCTAGTCAGAAGATCTACAAAGTTCTGAGTTGTTAAAAAACAATTAGATCAGGATTTTCCATTCGTCAGGCAGGTGTGGTGGGCGAATCGGGCAAGCGGCCTTTGGATTTATGAGAAACCCTCATCCATGGGAGGGATGAAATTTCCAACAGTGATTTTTAAAAAAATAAAACATTTTAAACATAATTTTTAATATGTCCCTGTTCGTGTAACTGAGTCACATGTGGGGACATGTTTCTCCCACTTTTGAAATCTTTATTTTTGTTTCTACAATTCTTCATCTCTCTGAGGCAGCTCTCTTCCTTCAGGGAGCTTTCAGTGCGCGCTCCCCCATGCATGCACAGGTTTCTGAGTTCACGCTCCTCCCGCCCCCATCCCAGCAGCGCTGAGCTCCTCAGCATGCCTTTCACACTGGCTGGCCGTTAATTGATCAGCCAGTGTGAAATTGTGGTTGGGGACTGATCGCCAATAGCAGGCCATAAGGTTGGATGGGCAGTGAAAAATACTGCTTAATTAATTGATTAATGGGCTTACTCTTAATTGACCGAAATATTGCGTGAGTGCGTAAAGACATTGGGATGCTCGCCTGACGTCATCACGCACTATTTTATGCTTGACTGGGTTGGGTGCAGGCCTGCCTGCCCTTAAAATCCTGCCCTTAGTGTTCAACCAAACAAGCCTCCAGACCTCTTAGTAAAATATCAAAAAAAGTTACAACATGCCCATAACCTCAAAGAAGCTGGAGAAAGATCCCAGAGAATGAAAAGCTAAACAAACTACAGACTGACCTGAATGAAGTGCACCTGGATTGAAGACATAGCCTGAGATCACCTAAAAAGAAGGTCCATTACAAATGTGGAGGCTGAAGGGCACAAGAAAAATCCACTGTGCAGCTGAAGAACTCCATTAGGGCATGTGGAGGTGCATTGCCAAACTTGATCAAACGCAGAGTCAAAGGACTAGCCAGATCACAAATGGGTGACCAAAAGCCAAACATGATCGAACGCAGACTCAAAAGACCTTGTCAGATCACAAAGAGGGTGAGCAAAATTCACTTAAATGTTGAACTAACCATTTAAAAATAATCAGGGCACTAACCAAGCAGAGCAAACTGATCGTATAACCAGCACAGCTGCATGAACGCTGCAGCCAAGTCAGGAGTCAATGCTATACTACATGGTGGCCGAGCTCAAATGAATGAAAAATACATTTAAAACAGAAAGCAGAGCTAAAAACCAGCTTCAAATTGAATTCCTAGCCCGAATAAAGCAAGTAGCTGACCCAAACAATTTGTTTGAAGATTTCCTGCAGAATCTCAATGTTTAAAAAGACACCTCTGAGGTTGCATTGGAAGCCGGCCAAACTCGACAATTGTGGAAAGAAGAGAAAAAAAATGTGGTGCCATCTTTAAAAAAAATAATTAAAGCTGTACTCCTCTGCTATGAAAAACAGCCATGGGTAGTAAATTAAAACTACCAAACCAATTTTAGCTCATGCAAGGGCCAAATCAGACACAGAAGTGGGCATCAAAGAGAAGAAAGTTTTTAGATTAGGATTAAATTAAAAATCAGAAGTACAAGTAAGTACGCTTTTATACCTGATTGGGTATTTGATAATGGAGTAATCCTAGTATAAGGTATAGATGAATCCTCAAACACATTTGGTTAGGTATCAAGAGCCTTCAACAAGTATTTTAAACTACAGGTTGTGGAGACCGCAAACCTTAAAAAGTAGATAGTACAACCCCAATAAAACACCCAAAAGGCAAGGAGACCACAGGGCAAGGGAGGCAATACCCAAGCAAGCCACATGATCATAGCAGACCATGTCAATTCAATGAAGTGCATGAGCCAGAACTCAACAAAAAGTATAGCCCGGCACAACAGCAGGCAGAAAAGGTACTCAAAGAAGTTGCTGCCCTGAAAGACACAGCACTCGAAAAACATGAGGAGTTAAAAAAGATGTTGAATGCTAATTTAGCAGAAGCTGTGTTGGAACTATCAGTAGTGACAAAGCAATGCACTGAAGCACAGCATGAGTTGGCAAGAGGTCAACAAGAAAATTAACAGTCAAAAGAACAGCTAATCATCTTTCAAGGTCAAATGCAAAAGCAGTAAATAACCCTTCAACAGCATGAAGGAATAAATTCTGTGTTGAACAGCAGAATGGAAGAACAACAGAATAAAGTTGAGGAGACTCTGTTGAATTACAAGAAAAGTCAAGATAAGGCAATTGAGCTTCACAAAGAAAAGAAAAACTTGTTGAAGGACCTTTACACACTACAAGGATCCCTCAGGTTAAAATTTGTTTCTCTGGAAAATTATGAAGCGAAGCAAAATTAATTTAGTTTCACTCTAAAAGAATTGAAGAACTAGTTAGCAGAGAAGACTGAGCAACATCCCATATTCCAGGAGCAAAATGTCAGGCTGAAATCAGACATCCAGGCAGTGAAAGTAGGAATACAGTTACAGTACATTCCTGTTGAAGAGTTTGAGACAATGAAAACATTACTGAACGAAAGAGTTGTATAACTACAGAGAGAAAGAAGATGAAGAATTCTTATGTACAAAGCAACAAAAAGTAGAAAGCTTGCAGCTCCAATTCAACAGTTAAAAATAGGTACTTCTGCAGAATACCCAAATGAAAGTAGAAATTCTCCTAGAGGAGTGTGAAAAGTCTCAGAAACAATTAGCAGAAGTGCAATTAAAGAATGTGAGATTGAAGGATAGCACACAGGAATCATGTTCTGCTAAGGAAAAATTGTTCAGATTGGAAAGTCAACTTTCACATATGGAAGATGAGTTTTCTAATGAAAAATTAGAACCTGATGAACTTCATGTGTCAGAAGTATTTGTTAAGCATCATGAAACATGCGCTTGGAACAGGAAAAGGAATTTACTGATGAATCAGAACAGTTGGTTGAAAGAAGAATTAACAACCAAAACTGATGAAATTCTTGAACTTTGATCCAATCTGAAGAACATGAAAGGTGAGATGTACAGTGGGGAAGAGCAAATCCAGACTTAAAAAGCAGATAAGGAAAATTCTAAGAAACATATTTTTCAAAAATTCCAAAAGGAACTGAATGCCCAGGTATCATTAAGTTGTTAAGTTTGTACAAGGATTCTGTAAATAACTCTGAAACAAAGAAAACTGAATTCATCAGAGTAGTTACTAAGCCGAATGAAAAAATTAATAGGCTTTCAAAAGAATTGGAAAATAAGAGATTAAACAAATATTTGGTTGAAATTGTGAAACAAGTGGAAATGCAAGTTCAATTTTTAAAACATAAACATCCAGGAAGATAATGGCAAACCCCATGGAAAAAGGAATGAATGGAGTGAACATTACCTCCAGAAGGAATGGGACAAACCCATGGTGCCCATGCAAAGTATTGGCATTGTCAATAAAGAGAAATTCAACTAAATGGAGACAACCAAGTTCCGAAAATACAGAATACTACGATTTCAATGCCAAACTGACAAATTAAACCCAAAGCAACCAAGACTACCATTCCTCCAAAGGTGACAAGAACGAGGCCTGGAAGAATTGTCAAACCTCCAGACTGCCTGAATTTATAAAGTCAGAGACTTGAGATGGGGAATGGTGGGGCAGAAAGGATAGCATGTAAAGAAGATTTCATTGTAAATATATTTGAGTAAAGACTTGGGGGGGTGTAGAATGAGGGTGTTCAGTCAGTAGAACAAGGGCTAATGTGGCAGGGGAGAACAGTATCATCCACAGTATAATGTAAAGAGTCACATGGTACTGAGTACAGTAGTAGTCTAGCAGAAGCCAGCATGGAGATAGCACGAAATCAGAAAATGTATAGAGTTACAAGTCAGGAGTGTGATGGAAAACTTTCCACTTACCTGGGTGAATGCAGCTCCCACAATACTCAAGAAGCTTAACACCATCCAGGACAAAGCAGTCCATTCGATTGGTACCCCATCCACCAACATTCACTCCATCTATCACTGACGAACAGTGGAAGTAGTGTGTACCATCTACAAGATGCACTGCAGAAACTCACCAAGACTCCTTAGGCAACAGCTTCCAAGCCCACAATTGCTACAATCTAGAAGGACATGGGCAACACCACTACCTGTAAGTTCCCCTCCAAGCCATTCACCATTCTGACTTGGAAATATATCAGTGTTCCTTCACTGGCACTGGGTCAAAATTGTGGAACTCCCTTCCTAACAACACTGTGGGTGTACCTAGCGGTTCAAGAAGGTAGCTCACCACCACCTTCTCAAGGGCAACTAGGGATTGGCAATAAATGCTGGCCTATCCAGCGAAGCCTACATTCCGTAAATGAATTTAAAAAATGAGTTAATAATAAACATTTAGGGCAGGATTTTGACCTCAGCATTCAGGCGCAGTCGGTGGACCCAGGAATGACTGGGAAACACTCTATCACCCACGATCAGCCCCCAGCCACAATTTCATACTGAAACACAGGGTCGGGGTGGGAGGAGGGTGAGCACTGTAGTCAGCGCGGGAGCAGGACAGCACAGAAGGAAATCTCCTTGAAGGCAGAAAGCTGCCTTAGGGAGCTGACGAATTTAAAATCAATGAAAACATAACATAAAATCCAGAAACAATGTCCTTGCATCAGAATTAGTCACCTCAACATATTGATGTTGAAAATTATCCACACGTTTTTATCTTTTTTTAAATTAATCTCAGAAACCTTATCCTGCCCTTGGATGAGGATTCCTCAAAAATGCAAAGGCCGCCTGACTGATTTTCACTAGACGGGCAGCGGAAAATCCCCGCTAATTGAAACTTTCAGGACTTTAATAGGCCTCTTCATTGCCAGCAGGTGCACTGCCAACTTTCCTGTGCACCCGCTGGCCAAAATACCATGCAAGTGCGTGATGATGTTGGGATGTTCCCCCGACGTCATTGTGTGCTGTTTTACGCTCGAGTGTGTTGGGCGCGCGCCCACACACCAAGTGAAAAATTCTGCTCTTAACGTCAACCATACAAGCCTCCAGCCCTCTCAACGCGACACCAAACAGCCTTACAATAACTTCCATCACCATCACTGGTCTTATTCTTTACACTTGAATTCCTCCACCAGCATGAAGGGCACCTGCAATCTATGTGCACTAATTGTTCTTTACTTTCTCAATCATACATTCAAATCGAGCATTTGCATAACAAAATTATACTCATTACAGGCAAAACAGATTTCAAATATGACCTATTTTAGAAACAGTTTTATTTTTCTACATATTAGAATTGGAGTGTTTTAGATGTTAGAATTCTTAAATCTGTGTAGTATTTACAAGTGAAATGATGTCTGTTTTGCACTATTAGTCTTTTTTTGTCCATCAGAAAGAGCAGTACAGGACAGCTAGCACTGAAATTTGAAACCATAGTCTTTACCTGAAGACATTTCTTTCACTAAGACAACCTTCAAAATAATTATGAAACTGGCTCCACTAGTCGATGTAGCATCAATCATCCAGTGAAGTTTAGTAGTCTATGTGGCCTTCACACAAGAATCTGTGGTGGTACACGGTATCCTTTAGATGGTGAAGTGGAGTGGTTCATGGACTATCGCACGAAGGGTATTGTTGCTGCTCGGCCCTTAGCTGGGAGGAACCTTTGCCTTGTCACGTCAATCTTTATGATGAAATGATGTATGTGGTTTCAACCAATTGACCATCCGATATGGTCATGGAATTTCCTACAGCCAACAGGGATCTAATGGCCCTGTAGTTTTCTCAGTTAGGGTAATTTTATTGCCCAAGCTGTAGGGGTCAAAGAAGTAATAAAATAAATCATTCTTGCGGTTTGTAGACTAGAGTAAACAACAGCTGGGGACTCTTAACCTGGAAGTTCCAATACCATGCTATTACAAGGTTACGGTCTAAGATTAATAACATTTCAAGAAGACACATGAAGAATAAAACATAGCAAAACAACTCTAGTTTTCTAAAGTCTACAATAAAACTACAACATAAAAATGACAGTATACAGCAAATAAAACTGACCCTCTAATCTAACTTCACAACTTCCAAGTCCAGAACTATATCCACCAATCGTCACTAAACATAAGAGGCCAGTGAAGGGGTTAACTTATGGCTTAAACTTTGAAAGGATGAAGCATATTTGTATGAGGGCATTTATAATTCTTCTGCCTAACTAATGTGAATTCAAAGCAAGATTAAAGGTGAATATTACAGTATAAGATGATATTACCATTTTTAATTTGTATTAAGGCTATGGGTCATCATATGAATTTTCTTTATAATATATCAAGCTGACAATAGGCAGCAAAAATTGTAATAGATAAAAGTAAGCGGAAAGGGCACTGCCTTTTCTGGATAGGTCAATGGCAGCCAGGAGACTCACACATCCACCTTTCATCCCATCATCATCCTTTTTTCCTATTAAATGTGGACACCCAATTAACATCTCAGCTTGGCGGACAACCTCATTTTCAGTGAATTATTGCAATTTTTCCCTTCTCTGAAATGAGAGTGATCACAATACATCATAGCATTCTGTGGATTAGCACTAATTGATTTGAGTACGGAGTGTGATGGCCTACTTATATAATCTAGCCCTTATTTGGTCCTACAAGGGACAAAGGGAATATTAGATTCCCAGGTCTGTTACCATGGCAATGAGAGTCACCTGACATCTTGTTACAAAGTGGTGAGGTTGGATTGCCTTCCCAGTGGGGTCGTCAGTAAACTGGAGTGATGTCCAAACATCATTACATGCTGCTCTGATATTAAAGCAGGGGATTAGCACCTTATTGCAGGCAACCTGGATTTGTCATTTCACCTTCATTATCTAATTTACTGCCAGTAATGTGACTGTGCCTGCGGGTAGGAAGACCTGGGCCAAAACCTAAACTTTAACCCTTCGAGTTCTCTCCTCTATGGGAATAGTTTATCACAGCTGTGCCCCATTTAGACATTGAGATCTGTAACTTTTCCTTTGCAAACATGCTCAAGCCTTGCTCCTTCTGACACATATTAAGATTTAAATGATGTTAAATTCCTTGACTTTGAGGGGAGGGTGTAGGGGCAAGTCTTTCCCAAGGTTTAAGTCCCATTGAGTAGCCATGTGTGAAATTTCTACTTGATGGTTAGGTTCACTTAAAACTGTATGATCCTACAACCTTTAAAGACACTATGGGATGAACAAATGCTTTAAAACATTTGTTTCCAAACCTTTCTCTTTGTTGTTTTTTAATGGAAACATTATCCTATGATTTTAATCAGTGTAAGGCTTCTGTTAAAACAGCAGAGACAGAGAAATTTCAAATGAAGAATGCATTATGTGTCCGCACCTATTTTCTTGCAGTGCTTATGCCTTTCTTCAAACACAGGTTTCCTGAAAAGTAAATTATGTTTGGAATGACCTTTATGATCACCATCACTGATATAGGTTGCAAACCCATTTCAAGATATGGGCTTATCTTCAAGAAAGACACATAACTTGGTTGTGACCGTTTAAACTACAATGAGTGACTGTCAGTTGTAATGGCAAATCTGCAAAAGTATTCAGCAAATCTGAGTTTATAGCCTCACAAAAACAATTGCTTGGACTTGCTGTAAGATTGTGCTCTGATGTCCTAATGATATTATCTCTGTAGCAACAAGATGAAAATGCAGTTTCTGTATTTATCTATGATAGTTTAGCATGTCCTCTTTCCCCTGCCACAACTATTTGTCTGTACTTGTGAATTCGTTGCCTTTTGGGGTACCCCACTTCGCCCATTTCCCTCTGTTACCCCCACCCCCTACCACCCACTCTTTGACCATTTTATTGGCCTTTTCCCATATAATTTACTTGTTGCAAATATACATTATAAAGGCTCTCCCTAATGTGAACATGGTTAAAAAGAGCATTTAACATTTTTGTAGTTTGAAAAGATTGTACTTTTATGTAAACCTCCTTTAAAAAAAAAACTCATTTTAAGGGAGTTCAGAACCAAGACTAGATTCAATATTTAAACCATATATATATATATTATATATATATATAAAATCTAAAAATTAAACTGGAAGCCTTGCAGAAAATTGGCCCTAATGTGGTGCTAATGTGAATGATTATTCACTACCAAAGCCACTAACAAAGTTGGTAGCATAGGAGTCTCATTATCTCTCAATTTTAATATGAAAGACTTCCATCATTTGCGTAAATATATATAAAATAGCCAACTTATACTATTGTAAAAAGTGGCAGATTTAGTAAAAAGGTAATACCAAGGCAAAATATAAAGGATGATGTCAAAATGGTAGCTTCTGCCTAGTTGCATAGGTCAAATAGGTGTTTTCAGGATGGTTGCCAGCTGAGCTTCCATGGAGATTCCTCAGTCACCTGCCATCATTTGAGCAGAAACTCTAGGCAGATGCTGTAAATGATTGTTTACTCTGTTCCAAGTTTCTGTCAAACTTCCACCGAAGTTACGGCAGGAGATCAGAAGAAATACCACAAAAATTCCAGGTTTTGTTCTTTATATGTTGTTTATTATTTTATATATATGTATCTAACCTGCTTAATTTACTCTGTGGCTTAGTGATTATGCACCTGTGGCATTCATTCCAGTTGCGATTTTCCATGCACCCTGACATTAATGAATGGGAGGAGCCTGCTATCAATTGTTCAGAATGATGACAACGTGTCCATCAAGCTACATCATGCTTTGTGTCCCAATATTTTAATGATGAGGCAGAACAGTGGCAGAGAAAAAAAGAAGGGAAATAAATCTTGGGCTCCAGATCCCACTACCTCATGGGAATTAGTCCTGCCCCACGTACCCAAAGATCTGCAGGTTGGGAATCGCCTGTTCAGTCACATGAAGAGCCATGGCAGAAACTCACAACCATGTGTAAATGTCAACCCCAAATCAAGAGACAACCACCACCAATGAAAACACATAAATGGTCATGTTTAAAAAGATAAAACTGCAACCATGGAGTCCAAACCAATAGAGTGTTTCCTTTGCTAAAGGTTTTTTTCAAGGTGAAGTCTCTAACAAGGTTCTTCAGTTCCAACCTCAAAAAGTCATCCTAGCTGTAATGGTGTGATATGGTGCACATTTTTCACATTCAGCAACTTGTGGGCACATTGAGGTTAAGAGTCATTTTACATTGATGAGCAATGTCCACCAAGAGCAAGATTAGATTATTCATTTCATTGGTCTGTGCTACATTTGAGTGCAGATTCCACAAGTCATGCTAACCCATTGCACTCAATGCTTCCCCAGAGTTTTTCTCTTCAGCAGATAAAGGCAAAGATTTTCTGCTCTCACCTGTGGCGGGTGTCATGGCAGACAGGAGCGGAAAAAAACACGAGAGCAAAAAAACCCATCTCACGTCAGCAGATAAACAGTGTCCTATTGCCCACGCCGGACTTCAATGGCGGAGCGCGTTTCCTGTTGAGCAATGCCAGGAATGCCATTTGAATACATTTAAATGGCATGAATACTTATTATAAAGCCTGCTTGCTGCTATCATCCCCCTCAACGCTCCCCCCTCCCAACCACCAACATCCCCCCCACCCCCCACCCTCCATCCACCCCCACCGCTGGATCAAGAGGTAACGTCGGCATCTAGTTAGGCCAATGTGTTTCACAACTGGATATAAGGCACCTGGTGACAGCACTTCGCTCATGACTTTGATGTTTGTCCGCATATCTTTGATCATGCTGTGCTTGCGGCACCTTGACTCAGCACCAGGTTTCGCAGGCAGCACGACTTCATTCTCAGGAGGGGCATCATAGGCAAGGCTGTACCTACTGGAGCAGTGGTAAGAAGCGGGGTGATGTGGAAGGGGCTGCAAGGCAAGGACTCCATTGAACGAGGTGCAATTGTGGACACCCACTTCAATCAAAGAGTGAGCAATTAAACAGAAGGTTCACATTGTCCTGATGCTCTGCAAGATGTTGAGGCCTCAGGAGCATGTGTCCTTGCTGGGGCCAAGTGCATCCCTACCCCCCAATCAACCCCAACTCGCCTGAACTGCAGGGCAGCTCTTGTGCCCCACCCCACAACTCGCCTCAACCTCAAGACAGCTCTTGCATCCCTGCAACTTGCCTCAAATGCAGGGCAGACCTTGCCCCGGCACTGCACTGTCAGCCAGCCGGGAGAAAGTGACTTACTTGAATGTGTGGCACCTCAACCTTGAGGTCCAACAAGGGACCCTCGCGTGCGCTGCTCAATGCTACTGTGCACTTGCCTCCGAGTTCCCACCAGCTGCACGCTATATAAATGTTATTGTGAAACGCACGCCGATGTGCCTGGAGTATCCAGCATGTGGGGATGATTGCGGTGAGCTGGGCATATAATGATATGCAGATGTATTGCAGTGAAGTTCCTGACTGCTGGTGGCAGGAAAGGCAGCCCGCCATTGACGAGCAGAGCAAACAGTTGCAAGATGGTGTGAAATTGATTTTTAGCCTTCCTGCTATATTGTCAGCTCAAGTCATCAAGTATGCCCGCTGCCAATGGGAGTGAGGGGTGACCCTTGGGCTGAGGATATTATGCAGATCCTAATACATTTTTAGATGACTCAGTTCTGTGTGCCACGTTCATCTCCATAAAGTTGACACCTGACACTCTGCAGGCCTACATTTAGGGCCTACATCTACCTTTCCATATAGATTGATGACCTGAGGACATACTTGTATGCCACACATTAAAATGCCACCTCTTGAACACAGAGAACAGTCTGCCCCAATAGCCAACCCTGGCCCTTGCGATCTTGATATAGCAATGACGCTATGGAGACCTGAACGTGAGGCTTGGTTCACATTAAAGAGCACACTTCAGCTTCATTACATCCTGGCTCCTAGGCCATTGCTGCTTTCAATATTGTCTTCCCATCAAGGTGACATTCACATCAAGAGCATGCTCAAAGCCTCCATTGATGCAACACATCATCATTTACAGTTATCATCCCTGACCTCAGTGACTCTTTAGATGATGAGATGCTATGCACAACGTCTAGCACAGCACTGCTTTCCTATGTTGTGACGAGCACCTTGTGGACGCGATGCAGACAACTACAAGGTGGGAAAAGCTCAAGGTTGTGGTGTCAAGCGCCAGGACAATAAGGTGGCTGTGAGGAGTCAAACTCCGGCACATTGAGCTGAGAAGGTGGTTACACTAATGGGTAAGCTTATCAGGTGTACACCTGAAGTGTGGGCAAAGCTCAAGATAGACAGAAGTGCACACGGGCTGTGATGTTTGGCTCATTGAATGAACCCCTGCCAGATGACAGAAAACATTGAGTTCCAGTACATATGAACCTTCTCAATGCATTTCAGCATCTTTCCTTGCACACCAAACCTTCACCTTTCAATAATGCTGAGCATAGGGCTGAACAGCTCAGCATCAATCTTACATAGCCAAGATCTAACATTACATGGCCCAGCAAAGTGAGAGAACAAGCTCCCTTCCACAAGCTCACTTTACTTTAAGGACAAGGCATATTTGATGCTGCATATGATCTGAGAAGGGGCACACAGTGTGGTCATTTGTAAGCATGTAACATTGACCAAAGGCACTTGAGAGTGACATCTGCAATAAGTGGGTGGATGGACAATGGTATCACATATGATTGACAACACAGCTGATCATAAAGAGGAGATGTGGAATGGATGCCATTTGATTTACATTTGTGAACACTATATACATGGGCAGAATTTTTTGCCTGCTGGGCGGGCGAGCCCGACCCAATCTCCGGCGGGCGGGGGGCAGATCCCAGCCGGAGAAGTGGGCCCCGCCGCCATTTTACGTGGGTAGGCCAAT
This sequence comes from Carcharodon carcharias, assembly GCF_017639515.1. Taxonomy (NCBI): domain Eukaryota; kingdom Metazoa; phylum Chordata; class Chondrichthyes; order Lamniformes; family Lamnidae; genus Carcharodon; species Carcharodon carcharias. The sequence goes on from NC_054471.1 coordinate 156,989,454, forward strand.
TAAGGTCCGCCCAGCATGACATCCGGCGGGAAGCACTATGCGCTTCCTATGCAGGCGGGGTGGGGTGGTGGGGGGAGGGGTGGTGGGATTCCCCAAAAGCGAGAGATCACTGACAGTTTTAAAAAGATTAAAAATAGAAAAAAAATCCCTAACATGTCCCCCTCATGTGACAATGTTCATAAATTACAGTAAAACTTTATTAAACTTTTTAGAACCCTGCATGAAACCTTATCCCGCCCGTGGGTGAGGTTTCATGTTTTTTCTATATGCCGCTGGGGCTCCTGGCCTGCCCGCCAACCTTAAGGTTGGACGGGCAGGTCCTTTAATTATATAATTCATCCTGTCAAAGGCCTCAATTGGCCATTGACAGGTCGGCAGGCCCACAGCTGATTTTGCTGTGCCCCCGCCTTTCTGAAAATTTAAATGAGGCAGAATGACATCGGCGGTTGCTCGCCGATGGCAAAATTCTGCTCCATGTGTTTAAACACCTGTGCCACTGGTGTGATCCTAATATTCTTTTGTCTTCCTGACTCCACCTTGTGTGCTTCCCCAACATCCACAGCGGAGGTGGAAATAGCCTGCTGACTGCTATGACCTGTTATCTGTGTCCTCTGGAGGGGTGGGACTTGGAGGGTCCCAGCCTGTTTTGGGTCTCCTGCTGTGGGGCAGGTACACCCTCCTCAACCTGTGGAGCTGGATCCGATGGGGTAGCAGGAAGAGGGGAATTAGGGTTCAATATAAACTATATAGTTTAATTGTGTTGTGACTGGTGAGTCCACTTGCCCTTTCTTTTCTACTTATTGATTGTAACAGAGATTTTTTTTGTAATTTATAGGAATGAAGGCATTAATTCAATGCATGTGCTTAACCATTTGTATGTTGATAGATTCTTGAGTTTAAACAAAAGGGGTTCATTTTCATTGAGATAAAAACCCACCTAGATATAGATATAAACATATTTTAACAGGTAAACCCGTGCCCTGACCTTTGTTACACATGTACACATATACACACAAAAACCCATTATCCCAGTAGACTTCCTGTCTCTGCTTGAAAGGTAGATTTTAGAAATACAAATGGTAAGAGCCCTACAATTTCAGTTCATCTTTTGAAGTAGTTCTTGACATCAACAGGTGTAAAAGCCTATAGCATGTAATTGAAATCCACATTGAAATCTTCCAGAAAATGGCCAACTTGTAATACCAGACATCAGGTGACCTGTGGCAGCCATCTTAAGTCAGTGTCTTTGCTTGCTTGTATGTTTTCCTCTGGGATTTGGGCAACTTGGCATCTGCCTGCCATAACAGAAGTTGGGGGCTGTTTGCAGGATATATTTGAAATTCTTTGATTGGTTTGGAGTTGGTGAATCTTAAGGTTATGAGTACGAGAAGCACTTTGAATTCAGAAGTTGGTGTGAGTTTTCTTCAGTGGTGAGACTGCAATAAGGGTTTGGCAGTTGCTAAGATTGTCCGAGCATTGAAGTTATAACTTTGGCTGGTTTACAAAAGGTAAATAAAGTTAAGTTAATGGAATTGGTGGCTAAATTACAATTGGCATTACCTGTGTGGGCAAATAAAGTATACATAATTGAAGGTATAACACAGCATTTAAAGTTGGAAATGATACCTGACACTAGTGAGTCATAGCTGGAGGTGGTGAGACTTCAGTTACAAATGAAGAAGCTTGAACAATCAAAGCAAATGAAAAAAAGAACTTGAGCTAGAGGCAGCAGGAAAAGGAAAGGGAAAAGGAAACGAAAAAGAAAAAGAAAAGGAAAAAGAATGGGGATTTCAAAGAGAACAGGCAGAAAGTCAGGAGGGAGAAAGAAAACAAGAAAGGGAGTTAGAAATGGTGAGGTTAGAAAAGGAGGAAAGAGAAAGAGAGAGAGAGAGTAGGAAAGAGAGAATTCCAGCTTAAAATGCTGGCAATTATAAAAAAAATACCAGGAGGTGAGGAAAGACTTATTTCCAGATCAGAACCCAATGGGGAGATGTTTAAATTTATATAAGCTCTTCCAAAGTTTGAGAAGAGAGATATTGGAGCATTATTTATTTCATTTGAGAAGATTACTAAACAGATGAAATGACCACAGGAAAACTGGATACTGTTGTTACAATACAGGTGTGGGTAGAGCACAAGAAGTTTATGCTACATCGTCAGGAGAAATTTTGATGAACTATGATGTGGTAAAAATGGTGATTTTGAGTGAATATGAGTTGGTTCCTGAGGCATGTAGGCAGAAGTTTAGGAATATAAGAAAACAGCCTGGACAAACTTATATTGAGTTTGAGAGAATAATACAAAATAGTTTTGACTGGTGGAAACGGGCATTAAAGATAGAGACAACATATGCAGCTCTTAGACAAGTAATTTTTTTAGAAGAATTTAGAGATTCAATTCCTTCAGTGGTGAGAACTCATGTGGAGGAACAAATGGTTAAATCAGTAAGACAAGCAGCAGAGGTAGCTGATGATTATGAGTTAGTTCATAGAGCTAAACATTTTTTCATCACTCTTTTAAATCAGAAAAGGATAGAAAGTGGGAAGGTGAAAAGAAGATGGGTAGTCAGGGAAGAGGAGTAGGTGGAAATTCCCAGGAAGTTTTTCTCAAAACAAAAAGGAAGGTGCTGAAGGTAGAGGTGACATTCGAAAATTGAGGTGTTTTCATTGCGATAAAGTTGGACACACGAAGACAGCATGTTGTAAATTACAGGGAAAATCTGTTAGAATTATAGGGGTGCAGAAAAGTACAGGAAGTAAAAGTACAATTGGTTCTTGGGTTCAGGCACATGAAAAACCAACTGTTTGTGTACAGGTAAAACAGGAAGAATCAGTGATAGGTAAAGAAGTTGGAATGTGTTCACAATTTACCCAAGAGAATTATGAGGAGCAGGTTGTAGAAATGTTTAAAGATTTTGTGTGTGAAGGGACCATCTTTCCATGTGTACAGGATGGAGTAGGTAAAGATGTTAAAATTTTAAGAGACACAGGGGTTAGTCAATCCTTAGGGCAGGATCTTCCGGTCGGTGAGCAGGGGCAGGGCCCACTCACCAACACGTAAAATGACGCAGGACGACGTCAGGTGGAACTCCCAACATCACCCTGTGTCATTTCCATTTTCAGGTCAGCAGGAGTGCAGCGAAGTCAGCTACATGCCCACCGACCTGCCAACAGCCTATTGAGGCCACTGAAAAACTAATTAAGGTTATTAACGGACCTGCCCGTCCAACCTTAAGTGGGAAGAGGTTTCATGAGGGTGTTTAAATCTTTATCAAATCTTTCAGTAAAAGTTATGGACATGTCCCAATTCATGTAACAGTGTCACATGAAGGAACATGTCAGGGAATTTTTTTATCATTTGTATTAAAGATTTTAATTCCGAGCTGATCTCCCTGGGGCAGCACTTAGCCTCAGGGAGATTTGTGTGCTCTTTCACACACATGCGCGAAAGAGTGCACACCCAGCTGAGGGAATCCCCACCGCCCACACAGGGAGCACATAGAGCTTCCTGATGGACATCACGCTGGGTGAGCCTTAATTTGTCCACTCACGTAAAATGGTGGCACGCCCCTGATCGGGGGCAGTGATCGGAGGTGCGCCTGCCTGAACCTGCTCCCGCATTTCCCCCCCAATGGGGGGAAAATTTTTCCCTCAATGTTTTGGGGTAGTGACATTTGTTGTTTAGAGGGAGTATTGCAGGAACAGGTGATAATAAGGGGGGTTCATGGAGATGCTAAAGCTATTCCATTGTGGAAGATAAATTTAAAGAGTAAGTGGAAAACAGGTGAGCTGATTGTTGGAGTAGTAGAAAAATTTCCCATTGCAGGGGTCCAATTTATTTTGGGTAATGATGTAGCTGGATCACAGATGTGGGTGATGACTATGGTAGTTGAGCAGCGTGTAGAAGTGTTTTCAACAGAAGTGTTGCAGAGAGAGCATCCTGGATTGTTTCCAGGTTGTGTGATTAGAAGGTCACAGGCTCATAGATTGGAACAAGAAGAACAAGAATTTTATACAAAGAGGGAAGGTGTGGAAATCCAATTAGCTGACACAGTGTTTGGTTGTTCAGGAAGAAAGACTGGAAGACAATGCATCTGGGGTGTTTAACTCAAAGCAGTTGGTAGATTTACAGAAAATGGATGTGCAAATAAAACAATTATATCAGACAGCTTACTCAGAAACAGAGGCAAAATGTTATTACCTTAAGGGCAATGTTTTAAAATGAAAATGGAGGCTGTATCATGCTTCAGCAAATGAAAACTGGAGGGAGGTACATCACATTGTATAGCCATTTGGACATAGAATTAAGATTCTGAGAATAGCTCATGAAATTCCAATGGGGGGATATTTAGGAATTAGAAAGGCACAGGCAAAAATATAAAAACATTTTCAATGGCCTGGATTACAGAGGGATGTGGTCAAATTCTGTAGAAAATGCCAAACAGGTCAGGTGATAGGGAAACCACAAGCAGTGATTAAGCATTTGAAAGACCTTTTCCCAGGGTCATGATTGATTGATGGTAAGACTGAAAGTGGAAATCAGTACTTACTGACAATAATGGATACGTATACCAGTGACCAGGCTTCCTGAAGTAATACCTTTGAGAAATATTGCAACAAAGAAAATTGTAGAATTGACTAAATTTTTTAAAATAAAATATGGTTTACCTAAAGAAATACAATCAGATCAGAGTTCAAATTTCATGTCACAGCTGTTTAAGGAAGTAGTGAACAGTTTGGGGATAAAACAGCTTGAGTCAACAGCTTATCATCCTGAGTCAACCGGTGCTTTGGCATCAAACTTTAAAAACTATAATATGGTATAGTCAGGATTAGCCACAGGATTGGGTAGGGGAATTCCATTCTTTTTATTGGCTAGTAGGGATGTTCCTAATGCATCAACCGATTTTAGTCCTTTTGAACTAATTTATGGACATGAGGTGAAAGGACCATGGAAATTGATTCATGTGAAATTGGTGAGTCAAAGTTCAGAAACTACTCTCCTTGATTATGATCAAACTTCAGAGAGGGATTGGTCAAAGCATGTGAGTTGGATAGGGAACATTTAAAGATATCATAGCAATTGATGAAAGTGAAGGCAGACAAGAAAGCTGCAGCTCATAGTTTTGTTGCTGGGGCGAAAGTGCCAGTTCTGTTACCAGTACTGGGTGACTCATTAAAGGCAACATTTAGTGGGCCTTACAGGATTGAAAAGAAACTGAGTGAAGCAAATTATTTAATAAATACTCCAGGCAGAAGAAAGAAGCAGAGGGTGTGCCATGTAAATATGCTTAAAAATTACTTTGCCAGGGAAGAGGACCAAAAGGAGGTGTTAGTGGTGGTAGATAATGAAAAAGAAGTAGAAATGCAAGATTTTGAAATTAAATTTCCTGTAATCAAATGGGATAATGAGGGTGATTTAGTGAAGCTATTGCAGTCACACAAAGATATTTGTGGGAATAAGCTGGGAAGGACAAATTTAGCTATACATAATGTATGTGTAGAAGTTTCATCTCCGAGAAGGCAACACCCTTATAGATTAAATCCAGCAAAGTTATCCCAAGTACAGAAAGAAATTGAATTCATGCTTCAAATGATATTGAGTCTAGTCGCGGCAACTGGAGTGCGCCTATTGTGCTGATACCGAAACCAGATGGAACACAAAGACTGTGGGCAGAATTTTACATGCCTGCTGGTGGTGGGCGTGATAGGTGGCATGAGTGGACAACATGGCATGATCAGTTTCATGATGTTGGGAAGGCAGGTTGTCCTCTCAGCCCACCAATGACAGGCCATGTTTCCCCACTGGATCGCCTGTCCATGTCAATGGGAAAGCACGTCAACATGTTTCACAACAGCACAGAGGCGACGTGCACTTGGCGACCTGCATATTGAGTGAACATGGGGTTTGTGCACAGTAACTTTCTGCAGAGCTTGCCAGGGTCACCGGTTGCTTTGCAGGCTTCAGGGGCACCGGGGGGTCAGGGTTAAATGCCGCCCTTCCTCTGAGATGACCTTTGATGGTGAGGGGGAGTGGGGCAAGATCCAACCTGCCTTGGAGACTACTTTTGAGGGTGAGGGGGAGCTGGGGACAAGTGCAGCCTTGCTTCTGAGGCGACTTGTGAGGGTGCAGGGGAGCAGGGGGTAAGTGCCACCTTAAGGTGACTTGTGAGGGGGGGCAAGTGCATCCTTGCCATTTAGGCAACTGGTGGCGGGGAGGTGGTGGTGATTAAGAGCAGCCCTGACTCTGAAGCAACTGGTGGAAGGGGTTGGGGGAGGTAAGGGCAGCCCTGCCATTAAATATAGCGCACAAGCTTTTGGGGTGGGGAATAGGGTGGGTGAGGGAAGTGGCCACACATTCGGGAAACCTGCAGAAACTGACCATTCCTTTGCAACTGAGACAGTTCAGGCGCAGCCACATTGATATGATTGGGTTCAGGCTCCTAGCTTATCTGCCCACTCAAGCTACGCAGAGGCATCAAAGTGTCACCAAGTGCTCCAGAGCTCCCCATTACCATGCCCCACCCCCGCACCCACCCCACCCCCGCACAGACTGCAAATTCAGGAGGACTTTAGTGGACTGCAGAGCAATTGGGCTGCACACATTGTATGATCTCCTTGCTAAAGCTGGCCATGTTGCAGTCACTGCTGGAGGCCCTCACAGCCCCTTGCAATGTCAGCATCCTGGTTTGGACCAGTCTCCGCCATGGTTCAAGATAACAGGGCAGCCATGCAGCACACTAATCTCTGGCCATACAACTGGTAGCCAGCACATTCCGAGAAGCATTAAGGGGCTGTCACACTTAACCAGGACAGGTTCTTAGTACACCCATGCTAACCATGTGTCTCCCTCTTTCATCCTGCAGGGGGAATACATCAGGTTCATGGAGTCCTGTGAACTAGCTGTATGCCTGATGGCCTACAGAGCGTGAAGAACATGGAGGAGAGAGTGACTGAGGCTCCTGGTGGCGCAGAGGCAGGAGCAGCGACCTCAGGAAGAAGGGGCGGCTGGGACTGCCGCACACAATGCCTCAGAGCCACAATGGATCATCACAGGCTGGCACCTAGTGACATTCAGGATCCATAGACTCCATCTTTCATTCCTGCAGATGATCGAGAACCAGTGTCGCCAAAGGCTGCAAATATCTGGGCAACTGGTGGCTCACATCTGCCACTTACTGCAGGACTTGGCGCCATGGGGACATGGAGGGCATCCAGTGCCAGTGCCTGTGAAAGTGACCGCGGCACTCAATTTCTATTCCAGTGGCTCCTTTCAGAGCTCCACAGGTGACCTCTGTGGGATATCACAAGCCTCCACCCACAAATGCATCCATGAGGTCATGGATGCCATTTTTGTGAGGGCACACGACTTTGTTAATTTCTCCCAGGACAGCCAGGATGCAAGTACAAATGGATCCGCCCTGATCTCAGGTTTGCCACAGCCGCAGGGCACGATTGACTGCATTCATGTGGCGCTCAGATCCCCATCGCAACACACGGTGGATGAGATCAACCGCAAGGGGTTCCATTCGCTGAATGTGCAGCTGGTGTGCGACCGCCAGAAACGTATCCTGCAGGTGTGTGAGTGATTTCCGGGGAGTGTGCACGATGCCTGCATCCTAGCTAGACGAGGCAGGTGCACTCGGGAGGCCCTTATAGCCACTAGATTTGTGGAGGATAATGAACCATACAGTCCGCAGAGGGTGTCATGCATTGATGTCATCTGCTGTGCCCTTTACAACCTGCAGTTCCAACAAAGAGAAGAGCTGGCTGATGAGGGGTTGAATGAGCTGCACATCTCCTCCGATGAGGAGGACACTGACGGGGATGAGGGTGAGGAGGTCCTTAGAGGCGATGATAACAGGGACGAGGCCGTCACACTGGCTAGATGAGGCAGGTGCACTCGGGAGGCCCTCATAGCTGCTAGAATGAGGATGATGACAACATGCAGTGAGGTGACTCCATAGTTCCTCACATCGTATTTGTGAATGTTTGACTCCAGTCTGGCTCATGGCAGTGTGAATACCCTCTGTGAGAATGCTCCTGTTATGGAGATGCAGTGGAGGCCCTAATAGTCACTTGATTGCAGGAGAATGATGACATGCAGTGAGGACACTCCATAGATCTTCACACAGCTTCTGAGAATGTCTGACTCCTGTCTGGCCGAGGGCAGCTTGCTTGTGCTCTGTGATCAGGGCCATCTCAAAGATGCAGCCAAGAAACTTTAGACGCATCTGATGCTTTGTCCACCTTCAGCACCTGAGCCCTTCAGGAGCCGGAGAACAGCCTCAGTGGTCACAGATGTTGAAGAGATGGGGCCCAGCCCTTCTTAAAGGTGCTGAAAGCACATCGAGAGAATGAGAGAGCTTTGTGGCACCTGCCCACTACATTCTGGCAGCAATGACCAGCACCACCGAGGTGCAGGCATCAGTAATGTGTCTAGGGAGTATGAGGCCCGACCATCATTTCGGTGTGAAGGCTGCACAGAGCACAAGGAAGAGGCCCTGGACTGAGACACTTGCCTTTATCTTGTGCAGAAAGCTTTCACATTGAGTGACAAGAACTTTACTCATCAGAACAAGGAACCATAGACAGGGAGACATTTTTGGCAGTTCATAGATTATAGTGAACAGCCTGTACAAGTGATTAACACCCCACTAGGGCTATCTGTACCTTGCTTGTCCTGCTTTCTACCCTTAATTAGCATATTCCTTAGATAATATCACCACCTTCAATACCTCTTTGTCCTTTTGTCTGTGACATCTTTTGGTTATCTCCACCTATCACTGGCCCTCTATTCAGCTCTACTTGTCCCAACCCACTTAAACCAGTTTATATTTCACCTGTCTTCTATTTTTACTTAGTTCTGTTGAAGGGTCATTCGGTCTCGAAACATTAACTGTGCTGCCAGACCTGCTGAGTTTTTCCAGGTATTTTTGTTTATGCTTTGGATTTCCAGCATCCACAGTTTTTTGCTTTTATCTTAGTGTTTGCTTGACTGCCACTTCTCTTCAAGGAATGCCTACCTTGAAGAAGTTTTGCTCTTCTCTCCATCAGGATTTTCGTATCTCTCTTTTGCTTTGTTCACCTTCATTGCTTTCCATTTCTCTCCTGGTGTTTGACAAGGTGGTTACTAAAACCTGTTTTCACAGCCATATTTCCTTCCTCAGTGACTTTCTCTGTCACTGACTAACCCCACATGGATTTCAACTGAAGTTCCATCCCTCATGTTTCGAACCCACCCAGGATTATAGGTATCTCCAGGACATACAATGCTCCTCGGACCGCTGTTCTCGTCGCATTTTGAGATCCACACTCAGTGCCATGCGCCGCCATATGAACACACTCGACCTTTCCCTCCAGCAGCACCTCCACTTTTTCAAAGCTGCACATGCCCCCAGTTTCATTTTATTCTTTGTCTCATCTGACGCCTCAACAAGAAACTTTGTTTCTTTCTTTCAGGTGCAAAGGAACGCCAGCTCCAATGGCTCATCGACACCAACACCCATCCAGGACCCTCCACCCCTGCCTGTCCTTCTGTCCCCATCCCATCTTCCAATCCCAGCCCCGGTCGTGTATTCACCATACCCCCTGACCTTCCCCTCTCCAATGCTGAACGTTCAGTGCTCAGCAAAGGACTTAGTTTCATACCCTTACGCCCTCATCTCAATGAATTTCGGGCTCGGCACGATGCTGAACTCTTCTTTCGCCGCCTTCGTCTCCATGCTCACTTCTTTGGGCAGGAGTCCTCTCCCCATTCAACGGATCCTTTTACCCACCTCCAATATTCTCCTTCCACCTGGACCCCTCCCTCTGGATTCTTACCTTCTCTTGATCTTTTCATTGAGAACTGTCGGTGTGACATTAGTCGTCTCAATTTCTTTGCTCCTCTCACCCACTCTAACTTGTCTCTCTCTGAACTTGCTGCACTCCGTTCTCTCAGGTCCAACCCTGACATTGTCATCAAACCTGCTGAAAGGGTGGTGCTGTTGTTGTCTGGCGCACTGACCTCTACCTTGCAGAGGCTGAGCGTCAACTTGCAGACACTTCCTCCTATCACCCCCTGGACCATGACCCCACCACTGAACATCAAGCCATTGTTTCCAGGACTGTTACTGACCTCATCTCCTCTGAGGATCATCCATCCACAGCTTCCAACCTGATAGTCTCCCAACCTCGGACGGCCCGCTTCTACCTCCTACCCAAAATCCACAAACAGGACTATCCCGGCAGACCGATTGTGTCAGCTTGTTCCTGCCCCATGGAACTCATTTCTTGCTATCTTGACTCCATTCTCTCTCCCCTTGTCCAGTCCCTTCCCACCTACATCCGTGATTCCTCTGACACCCTACAGCATATCAAAAATTTCCAGTTCCCTGGCCCCAACCGTCTCCTCTTCACCATGGACGTCCAATCCCTCTACACCTCCATCCCCCATCAGAATGGTCTGATGGCTCTCCGCTTCTCCCTCGAACAGAGGCCCGAACAATCCCCATCCACCACTACGCTCCTCCATCTGGCTGAACTTGTTCTCACACTGAACAATATCTCCTTAAACTCCTCTCACTTCCTCCAAATAAAAGGTGTGGCTATGGGTACCCGCATGGGCCCCAGCTATGCCTGTCTCTTTATGGGGTATGTGGAACATTCCTTGTTCCAGTCTTACTCCGGCCCCCTCCCACAACTCTTTCTCTGGTACATCGATGATTACTTCAGTGCTGCTTCATGCCCTTGTCTGGACCTGGAAAAATTCATTAATTTTGCTTCCAAGGTCCACCCCTCCATCATTTTCACATGGTCCATCTCTGACACTTCCCTTCTCTTCCTTGACCTCACTGTCTCAATTTCTGGTGATAGATTGTCCACCAATATCCATTACAAGCCTACTGACTCCCACAGCTACTTCAACTACAGCTCCTCACACCTCGCATACTGTAAGGACTCCATCCCATTCTCTCAGTTCCTTTGCCTCTGTCGCATCTGTTCTGATGATGCCACTTTCAAAAACTGTTCCTCTGACAAGTCCTCCTTCTTCCTTAACCGAGGTTTTCCACCCACGGTGATTGACAGGGCCCTCAACCGTGTCCGGCCCATCTTCCATGCACCCGCCTTCACACCCTCTTCTCCCTCCCAGAAACATGATAGGGTCCCCCTTGTCCTCACTTATCACCCCACCAGCATCCGCATTCAAAGGTTTATCCTCCACCATTTTCGCCAACTCCAGCATGATGCCATCACCAAACACATCTTCCCTTCACCCCCCCTGGTGGAAATCCACAGGGATCTTTCCATCTGGGACACCCTGGTCCACTCCTCCATCACCCCCTACACCTCAACCCCCTCCCACAGCACCTTCCCATGCAACTGCAGGTGTAACACCTGCCCTTTCACTTCCCCTCTCCTCACTGTCCAAGGGCCCAAACACTCCTTTCATGTGAAGCAGCACTTCACTTGCACTTCCCTGAATTTAGTCTACTGCATTCGTTGCTCCCAATGTGGTTTCCTCTACATGGGAGAGATCAAACACAGACTGGGTGACCGCTTTGCAGAACATCTTCGGTCTGTCTGCAAGCATTACCCAGACCTCCCTGTCGCTTGCCATTTCAACACTCCACCCTAATCTCATGCTCACATGTCTGTTCCTGGCTTGCTGCAATGTTCCAGTGGAGCTCAACGCAAACTGGAGGAACAGCACCTCATCTTCCGACGAGGCACTTTACAGCCTTCCGGACCGAATATTGAGTTCAACAATTTTAGATCATGAACTCTCTCCTCCATCCCCACCCGCTTTCCGATTCCCCACACCACCCACCCCCCACCCTTTTTTTCCAATAATTTATATAGATTTTTCTTTTCCCACCTATTTCCATTATTTTTAAATGTATTTCCTTCCATTGCTTTATCTCTACTTTTTAGCCTTTTTTGATTCCTTCACCCCACCCCATCCCCACTAGGGCTATCTGTACCTTGCTTGTCGTGCTTTCTACCCTTAATTAGCACATACCTCAGATAATATCACCACGTTCAACACCTCTTTGTCCTTTTGTCTGTGACATCTTTTGTTTATCTCCACCTATCACTGGCCCTCTATTCAGCTCTACTTGTCCCACCCCCCCCTTAAACCAGCTTATATTTCACCTTTCTTCTGTTTTTACTTAGTTCTGTTGAAGGGTCATTCGGACTCGAAATGTTAACTGTGCTCCACTCCGCAGATGCTGCCAGACCTGCTGAGTTTTTCCAGGTATTTTTGTTTTTGTTTTGGATTTCGAGCATCCGCGGTTTTTTACTTTTATCTTAGTGATTAACACCCATGCCCAGGCTGTGCAAGTCATTCTCCTTAACCATCCTAACCCTGCCTTGGTGCTCCCCGGACATCCACAGCAGAGGTGGAGGCAGCCTGCTGACTGTGACACCCTGTCTGTGATGACTTTGGTGGGCGTCCTCTGGATGGCTGAGACTTGGGCCCCAGCCTGCTTTTGGGGTCCTGCTTTGTGGCAGTGGCACCCTCCTCAGCCTGTGGAGCTAGAGCTGCTGAGGTTGCAGGAAGAGGGTAGTCAGATGGGCCAGCCGCTCTCAGAGTCACCGGGATGAATGGGTCTGGAGTATGCACCTGCGGATCCTCCTCCCTATGGATGTCGGAGGGCCCCAGGCTGACTCCTTGAGGAGCAGGAGTAGCTGGAGTGAGATCGAGCTACCCAGCAACCCTCTCGCATACACACTGATGGAGGCCAACAATGGCATCAGCGATGGAGTTGAGCCAAGCAGCAGTGCAGGAGCAAAGTCCTAGACTAAGGTCTCCATGGCTGCCGACATCCTACCAGTGTTGATCTCAGTGCATTGGCATTGGTGTGCCGGTGCTATCGCCTCAGACTGAAGGCGAACAGATTCCTCCATCATGCTTTGCAATTTGAGGAGTGCAGCGGACATCCCTTCCTGATGTTCCCGATCTTGCCTTTGCAGCTTCAGCAACTGTGACATGACCGAGTCCAGAGGCTTGTCATCAGACTCGGACTCAGCAACGTTCTGGCCCCCAGCAGTCCTCAGAGTGCCGGGGACCTGGGAGGTCCCAGCTGCCACCTGCTGTATATCAGACAGTGCGATGTGCTCACCAGCTTGTAATCCTGGGGCTACTCTAAAGCTAGGTCCCAACGAGGTTTGTGTCTCTGTGCTGATGGAGGGTGTGGGTGAGCGCTGTGATAGGACTTCAAGCAGGGTGCCCTCAGATTCCTCTTCAAAGGTTTCTTCAGGGCTTGTTTGGAGGCTCTGGTTAATGGACTCTGTCGGCTGTTTGGCAGATTAGCCTGTGAAAGCAAGGAGAGATAATTAGTGCATGGCAGTGGCCTGTGAAACAGGACACATCACTCATGGAATTGTCGTCTGATGGATGTGGCACTGCTGGATCCTCACTTGGCAGATCAGCGCCGACCTCACCGTCAGCACAGGAGCAGTCCTGGTCCTCGCCGGCCAGCTAGATGGCTCTGTTTTCAAAGTCCGTGAGGACCTTGATTTTGGGCATTTAGCCACCAGTCTGCAACCTCTCCCTCTTGTTGTGTGCCAGCTTGTTCTGCATGGATAGAGATGGTTAAAGTGCAAGCAGGATGCTTGCAAGGCCAGATGACAAGTATGCCTGGCCTGCGTGGTTGGTGAGTGGTCCCATGGATGGGCTGAGGACAATGACGGTGTGTGTGAGAGAATGAATGATGATGTCCATTGAACTGGCATTGAGTGAGGGCACTGTGGATGTGTGATGGGTTTGTGAGTGTGTACATTGAGAGTGATGAAAAAAGTGACTTACCCTGGCGGAATAGAGATCATCATTCACCCTTATGCGGCATTGGGTGGCTGTCCTCTTCTGAAGGGCGTTCGCACTGACCACTACTGTCACCCCCTCCCAAGTCAGATTGGTCACGTTGCTGTCCATAAAAGGACGGACACTTCTGTGAACCAAAAGCAGGAATTCCATCAAAATGCGTAAATTTCTCATTCAAAGTTCATTTTTGAAAATAACCTTCCTTTCCATGTGGAATATCTTATCCAAAATCAAAGCCCAACAACATGGTTAAGCAATGTCACCCATGCCGACGCTTGACAATTGATTTGATGAAAATTCATGGATATCTTCAATAAACTCAATCTTTTGAGGTTTTTTTTGGCAGGAGGTGAGTTTCCAGGGTGGGCTACAGGTCATCCTGGCGGGCCTCCAAGGCAACCAAAAGTTGCTGAAGCGACCCATCATTAAACCACGGGGCTTCACATGCTCGAGGAGGTGGCAGCATGGCGGGAGGTGCTGTTTCCCTAGGATTGGAGGAGGAGGCCCCCCCACATGATGAAGCATGCCTGGGAGGAGGTGGCAGAGATGGTGAGCTCCCACAATGTGGTGCGGCGCACCTGGATCCAGTGCCGTAAGCACTTCAATGATTTATTGCACTCTGGAAGCGTGAGTACCATGTTGGTGTTGGGCATTTAACCCAGCAGGTAGCCTTTGAGGTCTGCCCCCCCAAGTATTACTGTCGTGACTGCATTGACTCATGCTGAGCGTTTGTCGCACGCTGGGTGTGCAAGCAGATAGTGATCATGAGAAGATGGGTTCTCCCCACACCATGTGTTGGTCTTAGTCGCACATGACTAGTCTGGGGGCAACCTGCAGGAGATACAGCTAGGCGCATACTCAGAACTCTAACACATGTACTATTCACAGTGACGAAAGTGTAGAAGGGGAGGCTCAAGGTCTCATGGCCAAGAGCCATCTGGTGCCCTTGGCGCTGCACCTAGTTGCACCTCCTTGCCATGGGAGCTAAGACCGTGTGTTTCTGAAAGTGATGGACGCAGAATGTTTCCAAGGTGGGCGTTGGGGGGGGGGGGGCGCGGGTTTGGAGCAGTTGTACTATATTTTAGTGACCGATCAGCAGTAGTGTGAAGAGGAGTTACTGGAGGCCTGAGATGGGCCACTGTGGTTGGGGTGCAGCATGCGCGTGCAGGGTACATGTGCAATTAGCCCAGTGAATGGTCTTCTCTGTTTTGCAGGAGAAAAATGCTCAGAATGCTTACAAGCGTTCGCGCACTGGAGGTGGCTAGGCCCAGCTGGTGATATTGAGCCGTTTTGAGCAGGAGGCCCTGGAGCTTGAGGGGCACCATGCACCCAGGTCCACAGGTGTTGATGAGGCTGGGGTGGAGCGGCCAGGCATTTGAGGTCCGCAGTCCCATCCACTCTGTCTTCCCACCATCCAAAGCACTGATGAATTTTGGAATTGTAGGAACATTGCTCATTCACAGACTGCTAGAATCAGAGGTGTGGGTCATAGACAAAGGTCCCTCGGCCCTTCAAAGATGTGCGTGTCCAGCACCTTCCAAAGTCGCCTTATCCCATTTCTGACCACTATCCCCATGGCCTTGTATGCCATGGCATCGCAACTGCACATCCAAACACTTACTGAATGTTAGGAGAGTTTCTTGCTCCACCACCCTTTCAGTCAGTGTGTCCCACAACACTGTGTGCAAAAGTTCCTCATCACCTCACCTGTCAACCTCATGCCCGTTACCTTAATTAAATGTCACCAGGTTAGTCATCCCTCTGCCAGGGGGAAAAGTTGCTTTATATCCACCCTATCTATGCCCCCCATAATTTTATGAAGGTCAATAATGTCACCCCTCAATCTTCTGTGCTCCACGGCAAATTTCACCAGTGTATGCTATGTGTCCTCATAACTCCAATTCTCTAGGCCAGCATGCCTCCTGGTCAGCGACCTCTGCACTCCAATCACATCCCTCCCATGAAGCGCTGATCACAACTGAATGGCAGCAATTTCTGCACTTGCAACATGACCTCCCTGATCCTACATTCTATTTCTCAACTAATAAAGGCAAGTATGGCTATAACTTTCTTAAACACCTTAGGTACCTGCCCCGCTACCTTAACGGGCGTGTTGACATGCCCAGCAAGGTCCCTCTAATCGTCCTTACTTTCCACGGTCCTACCATTCCTTGTGTATTCCCGTACCTTGTTTGTCCTGCCCAAATGCATCACCTCACACTTATCCCCATAACATTCCATCTGGCATTCCTGAGGCCATCTGACCAGCCTGTCTGTATCTGCCTGTGATGTAAGGGTATCCTCCTGACTATTTACCACCCCACCAATGTTCATCTCCTTAGGTTCTGGAAGGTTGAGCACATTATGAGCCTGGGGGAAAGGGATGAAGTGTGTCACTGTATGGATGATAACTGATCCACAGTCCTTGTTATTTTCAGCATCATCAGGGGCTGGTGACCAGGCTCCATTACAGATGCCCCCTTTCACACCTGAAGGCCCTGAACTGTCACCTGCGTCACACCATTTCTGCGAAGCAGGTACTAGCGCAGATACTAGCACATCGGTGGGAATTGTAACATTGGCTAGTGTCCCGGGGCACAGTGGAGAGGGAAATTCACAATCGCTGGAGGAGATGGCAGCAACAGAGAGTGCCCATGATGCCAGCAGCCAGAGGACTGCAGGGGACCAGGCACATGCTCAGTCGGTGCGTGATGATGTACCTCTGGAGACGTTGGCGACGCAGCAGCTGCAGGAAAAGTGGCCGGGCGTGCGGAGCATCTGGGAGTGTTGCATGAGACTATGCTTTGCTTGGTGTCCGTGGTGGAGGGGTCCACGCAGAGCATGAGTGATGCCATGAGCCTCATGTTAGAGCGTCACCCTTCCTCCATGGAGAGAGTGGCGAGTCTCATGGAGAGGGGCTTCCAGGAAAACAACCCTCTGGGGTTAGGCTCAGACCTGCAAGCCCTCACAGCGCCAGTGGCCACAGCTGGTCATTAGCAATGTGGGGGATGGTTTGGGCACCAAGTGTCCCAGCTCGGTGCCCATCTATCTACAGTGAACAGAGAGGTCCGAAGCAACCTCACGTCAGCGCAGCAGCTGCCTGTCATCTCTGCGGGCTCATCTCAGGGCATTCCTGATGAGGGCAGCAGCTTCTCCACCCCTCTGCCAGTGACCGTTGCATCCGTTGAGGCTGCGATGACTGGGGAGATGCCAGCTGTAGAACTGGCAGCTCCATCCCAGGCAGAGCCAGCACAGCCTCCACAGGCCAAGGTCATTGAGGCCAACAGGACAGCACAGTCAGCAGGCTGTCTCAGAAGCCACTCTGAGCGATGGGGCGGCACCAAGATGTAGTACCCATAAACGCAAACATAAAGCACCTTAGGCACTCCACAGGTTTCTCACTGGTGCTTTTGCATTGGTTCTGGATTAGGGAGTTATTATTTTTTGCAGTTGTAAAAACGTTTGGGATTCATTTTGTTGTACCATATGATGGATCAAAATAAAATCCACATATGTTACCATGGCTGAGGGTGGCTCCTTTGTTCTGCATTTGTATGTTTTACAGACATGTCATGAATGTTTGAGTGGACATTGAGTTTATGTCCAAAGCCCTTAGTTGCAGCTGATGATATGGCTGATGTAGCATTTAAGTGCCGAGTATGGGAGCGCCAGGCAAGGCTGGACCTCCTGATCCAGTTGTGTGGAGTTAGCTGAAGGTTCAGTGGATTAAAGTCTCCCGGGTGTCCCTGCCTCCTTGATGTAGTCCTGGATTAGCATTTAGACCCAAATCATTCCCCTGTGCTTCCTCAAACTCAGAATCAGTGCTGGACTCATCATGTGCAGCCACATCCACTGCGTCAATGTCTTCATCATCCACTGCGTCCTCCCTTTCCAGCGCAAGATTGTGCAGAATGCAGCATGCTACCACTATCACCGAGATACAGGCTGGGGGGGGGAATGAAGTGCGCCCCCTGAGCGGTCCAGGTATCGGAAGCGCATCTTGAGAAGACCGATGGCTCTCTCCGCCACAGCCCTTGTGGAGCTGTGGCTCCTATTGTACTGCTGCTCAGTTTCTGTTCTTGGATGGCGGAGAGGCGTCATGAGCCACCTCCTGAGGGGATAGTTCTTATCACCCAGCAGCCATCCATCCAGCCAGGCTGGAGCACTGAAGAGCCCTGGCACCTGCGAGTGTCTGAGGATGTAGGCGTCATGGGAGCTGCCTGGGTACCTTGCACAAACTTGTAAAATCTACATCCTGTGATCACACACTATCTGCACGTTCATGGAGTGGAAGCCCTTCCTGTTGAAAAAGGCACCGGGCTCACCTGCTGGTGCCTTGATGGCCACATGTGTACAGTCTATTGCACTCCGGATGTGGGGGGAGCCAGGAATTTACATGAAGCCTCTGGCTCACTGTGCCTGACTTGCCTGGTCCCAGCGGTAGTGGATGAAGGTCAATGCACACCTGAACAGAGCGTCTGTAACCTGCTTGACACAAGTGTGGACAGCTGATTGGGAGACACAGCAAAGATCGCCTACCGAACCCTGGAAGGAACCAGGGGCATAGAAGTTGAGGGCAACTGTGATCTTCAGAGCTGCTGGCATGGGATGTCCGCCCACACAGTTAGGAGAGATCTCAGGGCCAATCATCTGACGGATATACTGTACTGTCTCCCTTGACAGTCAGAGCCTCCTTCGGCACTGCACCTCAGTCATATTGAGGTAGCTGCTTCTTCGCCTGTATACCCTGGCAGCAGAATAGTGGCATCTTCTGCGGCCCCTTCCACCTTGGACTACCTCTTGGCCCTGCGCTCCTTGTGCCTGCGCCTGTCCTCCCAGAGGTGGCTCCCCTGGAGGCTGATTGGGCACTCCTTGCCTCCTCCTTATTCTAGCCCTCCCTTCCTCCTCAGAGGAGCTGCATCCAGTGGATATGTCAGAACCATACCCAGGCTAAAGGGAGGCCTCCGGTAAGCTGCAGGCCCGATAAAGATTCCTGACGGAAGAGTGCTGAACTGAAGGTTAAAAGTGCACAGAAAGCTGCTGGAATTTGTTCTGACCTGCTACAGATCACACGGACAAGTTTAAAAAACTTTCTACAATAAATATTTCACAGACCAGATTGACAACCCCACTGAGCCCTCTTATCCCGCCTGTGGATGAGTTTTATTAAAAAGTCGCTTACCTGTCTGCCCATTGTGCCTGTGTGCCAAGCCGAAGATCGCATGGGCGCCTCAAAATCGGCATCGATTGCCGAGTTAAGGGCTTTAACTAGCCCATTAATTAATGGCAGGCATGCGTCGCACTTCATAGCGAGCCTGCCCAATGAAATATCGCGATGGTGCACGGTGACATCGGGCCGCTCGCCCCCACATCACGGTGAGTCATTTTGCGTGCTGACGTGTGAGTCCCGCCCCCCGCACATCACCCTGAAAATTCTGCCCTATGGGTCTGTGTGTGTGTGTGTGTGTGTGTGTGTGTGGCTGGTGGGGGGGGAACTTAATTGAATTAAAGGCAGCTGATTTGAAAGCTTTGATGTAACAGAAGGTAAGTTGGGTTTGAATGTTTAGTCAGTAAACATGGGGGACGTTTTAGAATGTAAGGTGTAAATTTTGAATTAAACCAGGCTAGCTTGAATTCAAAGGAACAGGTGAAACATTTCACCTAGCCAGGAGAAGTTAAGAAACAGTTTGTTTATTTTCCCCAAAGATTACTGACAAAATTGGTACTTTGATGGATTTTATTATTAGAGATGTAAAGTCCAAAGACATTGTGAAACAATGGGAATTTGCATTCAAAGGGGAAAAAATGTAGAAAGGAGAGATGGCTGTGTGCAAGGGTAAGCATTCTGAGATGTAACACAAGTGTGAAAAGCCTCCAGCATCTAAGCCTCAAACTGCTATTTACAAGGAACTGAAGCTGAGAAAAACTCACTTGAATTTGACTGTTCAGGTACTGTGTGTTACTTTGCCTGGGTCTTTTCAAATATGTGCCTCACTGTTGCCTTAACAGAGGTGTAGCTGTGATTTTGATTAATTAGGGGATTTAGAAGTTACCATAGTAGTAATTTGTAGATCTATGCATGTGCTTAAAATCATTTCTTCTATTAATAAAGGTTTAATTTAACCTATAAGACTTGGTGGCCTCTTTATTGAATTCAAAGCAGGCATTTTGAAATAAGTACAATTTGCAAATAGTTGTGGCAGCTGCTTCAAGTTTCCCTTTGGAATTTGGGCAGCTTGGCATTTAACAACCTCCTGCCATAACAAATTCCACTTTAGTGGAATTGGGGAAAATTGGGCATGTATGGACCTGTAAATTGACAGTCAGCATATTAAAACATAGTACATATTACACTACCAATGAAAGTGGAGTTATCTGCTGCACTCAACTTTTGAGCCACAAAGATCTCTAGAGATCAATTCAGGATGCAGCAAAATTTTCTCTTTCATGCCATTAAGGAGGGATTGTCTCTTCCATTATCATGGACTCAGTTACATGTATCTTAGTAGCAAGCAGAAGAAGGGCTGGCATTGGAAGAATTAATAACTTACTAAAGGTACTGGCTATCAGGGCACACATGGCTATTCATGTGGCCACCAGCAATAGGAAAACCTAATATTGCATTAACATGATGTGTAACCGCCAGTAGAAATTAATAATTCTTGATGCATATTTCTCAGAGCAAGAGGCTGCTTCAGATGTAAGGAAATCAAAAGGTGCATCAAGGATATGTAAAAATGGCCTGTTTGGTCTTCAGAAATATGGCTAATTGGGGCTGATGGCAACCTGGAGAGGAATATAGCCACTTTCACAGTTTTTCTGTTCAGTGCTCCATTCGACAGAAACATAATTGGGGATTTTCTCTGGGAAGCAACAGATAAGACATTACAGAATTTGAGTATTAGCACCAGTATGATACTAGTTATGTAGGCTGTATGTCCCAAAGATTGACGGATCGTATCAAACAGCATGTCCCAGCCGCTGTTCGCAACGGACATGGTGCAGACTGTATCCAACCAGGCCATGCTTGCAAAACTCAAAACATAGTATCCAACATTAGATGTGATTCGACAACATTTGCTAAATAGCCCTCAGTGTGTTAAACATTTCGCTGATAACAAATTTAAGATTATCAGTCAGGCTCGCAGTGTGGCACATTTGTGTGTACTGCAAGCTATATATATATATATAAATACACAGGGCCCAGTTTTTGCAAGCAGAAAGGACATGTACACCCTAGTGAGCCTGTTTCAATGAAATAAAATAAGTTCCTCAGGGCAATGCCTTGACCAATCAGAGTCAAGCTGCCTGGTTTTAATTTCAAATAATGCTTGGCAGTTAACTGTCAGTCACCATCACTGATGCATTCTCCATGGCAATACCCCTAACAGCCAGAGTCCACCTGCCAACCAATAAGCGCTCTCTTCACATACAGTGTAAATTGTTGCTTTGCCCTTGTATTATTATTCTTGTGAAGTGTCCTGATGAGTGCAAAACAAAAAACTTCGACATGTCTTTTTTTCAGCAATTCTCAAGATGAGACATTTTTAACTGAGATGGTTCTTTTCAAGACCAGCATCAAACAAGAGATATAGGCCAATTTTTACACATCTGTCATCTCAATGTGGAAGGCGTCTCATTAGCCAAATTGATATACAAACTAAAAGTTGATCTTGCATGTCAAGAGACTTACACTGCAAGTAATAATAAAGCATCAAGATCTCACATTCCTGGATATAAGTAAACACGGATCCAGCACTACCCAAAACAATGGGCAGAATTTTTAGGTTGGCGTGCGGGCACATGCCCAACCTGGTTGAACATAAAATAATGCGTGATGATGTTGCGTGACCATCCCAACGTCATCCTGTGCTTGCATGATATTTCAGTCGGTAGGCACATATAAAAGTCGGAAGCGTGCCCACCGACAATTAAGAGGGCAATTAGTGCAATTATAGTTCTGATTGTCCCCGATTTTTCATGGCCTGCCCAACTTTACAGTTGGCGGACCGACGAATCTGCCAGGCGGACTTTGCATTTTTGATGAAAGCTCATCCAAGGGAGACCGTGAGATAATTCTTGAAGAATATTGGACAACAAGTAATGCTGCTGCTGCAAACATGTTCTTGGATTCACTAAATTCTGTTGGGAAATTGGCACAAACCACATCTATCAGGGCTGATAGTGGGAGTTAATTCTCTTCTGGCAGTTGGTGGGACCCTGGGATAGTATTTTGCCAATGACAGTAATAGCTCACTGTCGGTGCCATTGTCCAATTCAGGACACCAGTCTGCCTCCCTGCCCACCGCCCCCCCACGGCCCTGCCAGGCGAGACTAATCATTTAGCCAGTAGCTCATCAGTCTTGGCAATGCCACCATTGCGGGGCCACTGCTGAGGATGAAGCACAATTATGAGGGTGCTACAATGCCAAGGCATTCATGAAGACTGCTGAGTTATTTTGGGAAAGCCAGGGCCAGACAGGCATGCCCTGGTGATTGGGGCAGGGGTGGGTTGTGGTGCATATTTGCGAGTTAGGCACAGGAGTGGCCATTGCTGCCAGGGCTCCCTTCGAGATACATGAAAGGTCTACAAAGAAGGGTCACTCCAGAAAACCCACCAGGAGGCCACCAGGGTTCACCTGGCAGTCTCCACAAATGGTGGTGGGTCCATTTGATGCAGGCAAAATGCCCACAGGGGTGGGAAGTGGTCCTTAACTGAGGCCTTGTGGCTTACTTAGCCAACTGGCGGGCTGCTATGGTTCTTGCCACTGACAATGTACAATGGCAGCAAGAAGACGTCGGGCTCCCCTCCCAACGCCTATCCCCACCATATTACGAGTCTCAGCCTGCGACATAGGGTTCGGAAAAATCAGCCCTACATTTCACACACACGAGCAAAGAAGTCTGAAGATTGCTTTGTAATCTTAATGATACTGAACTATCCCAAATTACTGCCCCAGATATCACAGCTGATATCATTGCCAGCCAAATGCTCTTACATTGCAAAGTCCACACAGTTCGGCAACAAAAAGGATAAAGGAGAAAACTGCTGCTTTACTGCCTTTATGACTGCCACCAACATCATATTCATAGAAACATAGAAAAAAGGAGCAGGAGTAGGCCATTTGGCCCTTCGAGCCTGCTCCGCCATTCATTATGATCATGGCTGATCATTCAACTCAATAGCCTGCTCCCGCTTTCTCCCCATATCCTTTGATCCCTTTCGCTCCAAGAGCTATACCTAACTCCTTCTTGAAAACATACAATGTTTTGGCCTCAACTACTTTCTGTGGTAGCAAATTCCACAGGCTCACCGCTCTCTGGGTGAAGAAATTTCTCCTCACCTCAGTCCTAAGTGGCCTACCGCGTATCCTCAAACTGTGACACCTGGTTCTGGACTCCCTCACCATCGGGAACATCCTTCCTGCATCTACCCTGTCTAGTCCTGTTAGAATTTTATAGGTTTCTATGAGCTCCCCTCTCATTCTTCTGAATATAATTCTAACCAACTCAATCTCTCCTGATTTGTCAGTCCTGCCATCCCAGGAATCAGTCTGGTAAACCTTCGCTGCACTCCCTCTATAGCAAGAACATCCTTCCTCAGATAAGGAGACCAAAAGTGCACACAATATTCCAAGTGTGGTCTCACCAAGGCCCTGTATAATTAAAGCAAGACATCCCTGCTCCTGTACTCGAATGCTCTTGCTATAAAGGCCAACACACCATTTGCCTTCTCTACTGTCTGCTGCACTGCATGCTTACCTTCAACGGTTGGTGTACAAGGACACCCAGGTCTCATTGCGCATTCCCCTCTCTTAATTTATAGCCATTCAGATAATAATCTGCCTTCCTGTTTTTGCTACAAAAGTGGATAACCTCACATTTATCCACATTATATTGCATCTGCCATACATTTGCCCACTCACTCAGCTTGTCCAAATCGCCCTGAAGCATCTCTGCATCCTCTTCACAGCTCACCCTCCCACCCAGCTTTGTGTCATCTGCAAATTTGTAGATATTACATTTAGCTCCCTTATCTAAATCATTAATATATATTGTGAATAGCTGGGGTTCCAGCACCGATCCCTGTTGTACCCCACTAGTCACTGCCTGTCATTCAGAAAAAGACCTGTTTATTCCTACTCTTTGTTTCCTGTCTGCCAACCAGTTTTCTATCCATCTCAACACACTTCCCCCAATCCCGTGCGCTTTAATTTTACACGCCAACCTCTTATGTGGGACTTTGTCTGAAAGTCCAAATAAACCAGATCCGGTGGCTCCTCCTCATCAAATCTACTGGTTACATTCTCGAAAAATTCCTCAGGGCTGGTCACCAGGAAAGAAATGACCAAAGATCTAACACTTACCACACCTGTTTCCTGAAAATGTGAAACTCTAATTAGATATTTGAACAAATTCTCCCTGGAACTACAGCAAACCTTAATTACAACATTGAATTCTGTTTAGAAATATGGACATCTATTTACAAAAAATAAGTTTTAATAAACATTAATCAGTGCAAAGAACTGTAAGTTCTAACATTGTAAGTTAAACTTTAGAAATTATAACCCTTTTTTCCACATTTGATTTTTAACTTCTTCGAATCAAAAAGTCTTCACTTAGCAGCAATAACAATTCGAAACAAAATATTTTTCCATTGGTTCATGGGATGTTGGTGTCAGTGGCTAGGCCAGCATTTATTGCCCATCCCTAATTACCCCTTGAGAAGATGGTTGTGAGTTGCCTTCTTGAATTGCTGCGGTTCATGTGTTGTCGGTACACTCACAGTGATGTTGGGGAGGGAATTCCAGGATTTTGACCCAGTAACAGTGAAGGAACAGCAATATATTTCCAAGTCAGGATGGTGTGTGGCTTGGAGGCGAACTTCTAGGTGGTAGTGTACCCATGCGTCTGCTGCTCTTGTCCTTCTAGATGGTAGTGGTCATAGGTTTGGAAGGAGCTGTCTAAAGAGCCTTGTTGAGTTCCTGCAGTGCATCTTGTAGATGGCACACGCTGCTGCTACTGTGCATCAGTGGTGGAGGAGGTGATTGGCTGTGGGTGAGTTGCCAATTAAGCTGGCTGCTTTGTCCTGGATGGTGTCAAGCTTCTTGAGCATTGTTGGAGCTGCACTCATCCAGGGAAGTGGAGAGTATTCCATCGCACTCCTGACTTGTGCCTTGTAGATGGTGGACAGACTTTGGGAAGTCAAGAGGTGAGTTACGTGCCACAGGATCCCTAACCTCTGACCAGCTCTTGTAGCCACAGTATTTATATTGCTAGTCCAGTTCAGTTTCTGGTCAATGGTAACCCCCAGGGAGTTGATAATGGGGGTTTCAGTGATGGTAATGTCTTTGAATGTCAAGGGCTAGTGGTTAGATTCTCTCTTATTGGAGATAGTAATTGCCTGGCACTTGTGTGGCATAAATGTTACTTCCCAATTGTCAGCCCAAGCCTGAGTCTTGTCCAGGTCTTTCTGCATTTGGTCATGGACTGCTTCAGTATCTGAAAAGTCATGAATGGTGCTGAACATTGTGCAATCGTTAGCAAACATCCCCACTTCTGACCATATGATGGAAAGGTAGTCATTGATGAAGCAACTGAAGATGGTTGAGCCTAGGACACTATCCTGAGGAAGTAGTGATACTACTCTAGTGATCAAAATGGTTCAACATGAACAGAATCACAGAATCTTCATAGTGCAGAAGGAGGCCATTCGGCCTATTGAGTCTGCACTGGGTCTCTGAAGGAGCATTCCACCTAGTCCCACTCCCCTGCCTTATCCACGTAATCTTGCACATTCTTTCTTTTCAGATAGCAATCCAATTCCCTTCTGAATACCTCGATCGAACCTGCCTTCACTTCCTCTCAGGAAGTTCGTTCCAGACTCCAACTGCCCTCTGGGTGAAAAAAATTTCCTCACATCACTATTACTCCTTTTTCCAATTATTTTGAACCTGTGCCCTCTTATTCTTGATGCTTTTTTGAGTGGGAACAGTTATCAGTATTTACCCTGTCCATTCCCCTCAGGGTCTTGAATACCTCTATCAAGTCTCCTCTCAGCCTTCTTTTCTCCAAGGATAACAGTTCCAACCTCTCCAATCTATCACCATAGCTATAATTCTTTATCCCACGAATCATTCTTATGAATCTCCTCTGTAATCTCTCCAACGCCTTCACATCCTTTCCTTAAGTATGGCACCCAGAACTGGGCACAGTACTGAAGATGAGGCTAACTAGTTTCTTATACAAATTCAGCATGATCTCCTTACTCTTTTGTTCAATGCCCCTATTAATAAAGCCTAAGATATTATATGCTCTATTAACTGCTGTCTCAACATGCCCTGCTATCTTCAATGATCTATGTACATCTACACCAAGGTCCCCTCCATTCTGCACCTTCTTTAGAGTTTCTCCCTTTAGTTTATACCATCTCTCCATATTCTTCCTGCTAAATGAATCACCTCACACTTCTCTGCATTGAACATTATCTGCCACTTGCCTGCCCAATCCATTATCATACCTATATCCTGTTGAAGTTCAAGACTATCTTCATCACAGTTGACAACATTTCCAATCTTTGTATAGCTGCAAATTTTGAAATTATGCCCTGAACACCACAGTCATTAATATATGTCAGGAAGAGCAAGGGTCCTAACACTGACCCTCGGGGAACTCCATTATGAACTTTCTTCCAATCCGAAAAACAACCATCTATCACTACTCTCTATTTCCTGTCGCTCAGCCAATTTCTTATCTAAATGCCTATTTTCCCTTTTACTCCATGAGCTAGAATTTTGCTCACAAATCTGTTGTGTGCCATTTGTCAAATGCCTTTTGAAAATTCATATACAGCACATCAACAGCATTGCCCTTAACAACCTTCTCGCTTACCACCTCATAAAACTCCAGCAAATTAGTTAAACATGATTTCCCCTTAATGAATACATGCTGGCTTTCAGGACTGCAGAAAGCTGCAGCACAGAGGGATTTGGGGGTCCTCATGCATGAATCCAAAAAGCTAGCATACAAGTTCAGCAGGTAATAGGGAAGGCAAATGGAATGTTGGCCTTTATTTCAAAGGGAATGGAGTGTAAAAATAGGGAAGTCTTGCTAAAACTATACAAGGCACTATTTAGACCACACCTAAAATACTGTGAACAGTTTTAGTCCCCTTATCTAAGGAAGGATATACTGGCATGGGAGGAAGTCCAGAGAAGCTTCACTAGGTTGATCCTGGGTATGGAGGGATTTTCTTATAAGGAGAGGTTGAGAATGTTGGACCTGTACTCACTGGAGTTTAGAAGAATGAGAGGCAACCTTATTGAAACATGTAAGGTTCTTCGGGGGCTTGACAGGGTAGATGCTGAGAGGTTGTTTCCCCTTGTGGGAGAGTCTAGGACAAGAGGGAATAATCTCAGAGTAAGGGGGGGGGACCCAGTTAAACAGAGATGAAGAGGAATTTCTTCTCTCAGAGGGTAGTGAAATTCTTTACCGCAGAGGGCAGTAGAGGCTGGGTCGTTAAGTATATTCAAGGCTGAGATAGACAGATTTTTAATCAGTAAGGGAACCAGTGGTTATGGGGAAAAGGCAGGAAAGTCGAGCGTTATCATATTAGCCATGATTTTATTGAATGGCGGAGAAGACTCAATGGGCCGAATGGCCTACTTCTGCTCCTACGTCTTATTGACTTATGGTCTTTCTTTAATTATCCTGCATTTGTCTAAGTAACTATTGATTTTGTCCTGAACTGTAATTTCCAGAAGTTTCCCTACTATTGAAGTTAACCTGATTGGTCTGTAGTTGCCAGCTTTAGCCTTGCACCTCTTTTTGAACAAGGGTGCAACATTTGCAATTCTCCAGTCCTCTGGCATCACTCCTGTGTCTAAGGAAGACTGGAAGATTATCACTAGTGCCTCTGCAATTTCCATTCTCACTTCCCTCAGTATCCTTGGATACATCTCACCTGGTCCTGGATACCTTATCTATTTTAAGTAAAGATAGCCTTTCTAAAACCTCCTGCTTCTCAATTGTAAATTCTTCTAGTGTACTAGTTACCTCCTCTCTCACCTCGACCTGGGTTGCATCTTCTTGCTTTGTAAAGACAAATGTAAATTATCCATTTAATACCTCCGCTATTTTTCCTGACTTCACATGCAAGTCCTCTTTTTATTCCTAATCAGTCCTACTCTTTCTTTGACCACCCTCTTTTTATTAAAATGTTTTTAGAAGACCTTGGGAATCCCTTTTATACTAGATGCCAGTCTCTTTTCATGCCTTGGCCTTGCTTTTCTTATTAGTTTTTTCACTTCCCCCTCTGGTCCTTCTATATTCAGCCTAATTCTCCATTGTATTTTCTACCTGACATCTGTCGTACACACACTTCTTCCATTTCATCTTCACCTCTATCTCTCTCAACATCCAGGGCATGCTGGATTTATTTGCCCTACTGTTACCCTTTAAGGGAACATACCTTGACTCTGCCTGCAATACTTTTTCTTTGAAGGTAGCCCATTGTTCAACCAGTGTCTTTTCTGCCAACATTTGATTCTAACTCACTCGACACAGATGAATTCTCATCCCATCAAATCTGGCTTTCCCCCATTTAATTCTCCCTGTTCTGGATTGCTCCGTGTCCTTCTCCATGGCCAGCCTAAACCTTATGATACAATGGTCACTGTCCCCTAAATGCTCTCCCAGTGATATTTGATCTACTTGGGCAAACTCATTCCCCAGAACCAAGCCCAACAGTGCCTGCCCTCTTGTTGGGCTGGAAATATACCGCAGCTGAAAATTATCTTGAACACACTCCAGGAACTCTCGCCTCTCTTGCCCCTTTGTACTATTCCTATCCCTGCCTAGATTTGGATAATTCAAGTCCCCCATTATAATTACTCCATAATTCTTGCACCTGTCTGTAATCTCTTTGCCAATTTGTTTCTCTACACCTCTTCCACCAGTTGGTGATCTATATACTGCACTGATCGATGTTATTGCACCTTTCTCATTCCTGATGGCTAGCCAGAGAGATTCCATCCTTGACCCCTCTGGAACATCTCTCTCCAGTATTGTAATGCCACCTTTAATCAATATTGCCACTCCCCCGAGCTTTTCTTCCTTTCCTGTCTCTCCTAAACACCTTGTACCCAGTAATATTTAACACCCAGTCCTGCCCTTCTTTGAGCCAAGTCTCTGTTATAGCAATGATATCACAATTCCAGTTGTCAACCTTTGCCTGCAGTTCACCAAACTTATTAACCACATTCCATTCATTCACATACATGCATATTAACCCTGATTTAGGCTTTTTTACTTCCCCCCTTATTCTGACCCCATCTAATGACTTACTACTACTTCCTCTAATTCTGTCAAACTTTCCAAGTATTCTATTTACCTTGATACTATTCTTTGAAATAGCCTCGTAATCAGTTGATACTTCTCTATTTCTCACTGCCAGTTTTTCTCTTCTCCGGTCTGAATTTCCCCTCAGGTTCTCACCCCCCAGCAAATCTAGTTTAAAACTTCCCCAACAGCGCTCGCAAACCTCCCCACGGGTACATTAGTTTCAGTCCTGTTAAGGTGTAACCCATCCTTCTTGTACAGGTCCCATCTGCCCTAGAAGCAGTCCCAATGCCTCAAAAATCTAAAGCCCTCCCTCCTACGCAATTACTCCAGCCGCTTGTTGAACAGCTCAATCTTCCTATTCTTACGTTTGCTAGCATGTGGCACTGGGAGTAACCTTGAGATTACTGCTCTTGAGGTCCTGCTTTTTAATTCCGTTCTGAACTCCCTAAAATCTGCTTTCAGGATCTCATCCCTTTTCCTACCTACGTCATTGATCCCAATGTGGACCACAATCTCTGGCTGTTCTTCCTCCCGCAAAAGAATATCCTGCAGCCGCTCTGTGACATCCTTGACCCTGGCACCAGGGAGGCAACATACCATCCTGGAGTCATGTCTACAGCCACAGAAATGCTTGTCTGTTCCCCTAACAATCTAATCCCCTACCTCTCCACTTCCACTCATCCTCCTCCTCTCCTGTGCAGCTGAGCGACCTGTGGTGCCATGAACCTGGCTCTTGGTACAGTCCTTTGAAGAATCACCTCACTCACCAATATCCAAAGTGGAAAAGCAGTTAGAGAGTGAGATAGCCTCAGGGGATTTCTGCACTGCCTTGCTGTTTCTCTTAGATATTCTGGCAGGTCACCCATTCCCTCTCAGCCTGTGTACTTCTTAGCTGCGGTGTGGCCACTTCCCTGAATGTGCTTTCCACATAATCCTCAGCCTTGCAGATGCACCACAGTGGCTCCAGCCACCACTCAAGTTCCGCAACCTGGAGATCAAATTTCTGCAGCTAGTGAGACTTCCTGCAGATGCAGTCATCGAGGGCACTTTGTGCCTAAATGACATCTCACATTCTGTAGGATACACATTCCACATGGTCAAGCTGCAGTAACATACCTTAGACTTGATACAAAGTGGTTACTATAGTATGGTACTATATAATAACTCGCCATTCACTTACCAATTGTGTCCTCTATGCCAAGTACAGAAAGGCCTATACTTACCAACCAGTCAACTTGCTGGACTCCTCTGATGTCACTTTTAGATTTTATCTGTAAACTCCTGGCTCTCTTTCTCCTCTGCTTTAGGGACTCTCTCTCTCTCTGACATCCGCCCTACTTTATGAGCCGTCTCTCTCTCTCTGAACTCCCACTGTTTTATGGGTTCTCTGTGGAAATAAAACAGCAGCTGCAGTTAAAGAGAAAAGGCCATTTGTTTCAGTTTCAATAGACTCCATTGTTGACATTTTCCAGGATTTGTTTTGATAGCTGGTGCTATTATGAATGCCTGAGATTCAAAGGTTCATAATCACTTATTGCAGGAGGGGTGCTTTGTTCACATTTGATTGACAGTTTTGAGAGATTATTAAAGGATTAGCTGCCTTTGATGTGGAGGTGGATAAGTGTTCAAATTTTTACAATAGATTAACTATGGAGAAAGATGATGTAGATGTAGAAATCAGGGAGGGGGACTGTGATACAAATTAGCATTGAAATAGAGGAGGTATTAGTGGTTTTAACAGACTTAAAAGTGGATAAACCCCCAGGCCCAGATAAGATGTATCCCAAGCTGCTATGTGAGGCATGGGAGGAGTTTGCAGGGGCCCTGGCACTAACTTTAAAATCCTCTCTGGCCACAGGAGAGGTGCCAGAGTACTGGAAGACAGTGAATGTGGTACCATTATTCAAGAAGGGTAGTAGGGATAAACCAGGTAATTACAGGGCAGTGAGTCTGAAATCAGTGGTAGGGAAACTATTGGAAAGAATTCTAAGGGACAGGATTAATCTCCTCTTGGAGAGGCAGGAATTAATCAGGGATAGTCAGCATGGCTTTGTCAGGGAGAGATCATGTCTTGCAAATTTGATTGATTTTTTTTAAGGAGGTGACTAGTTGTGTAGATGAGCGTAGTGCAGTTGATGTAGTCTACGTGGACTTCAGTAAGGTTTTTGACAAGATCCCACATGGGAGAATGGTCAAGTAGGTAAGAGCCCACGGGATCTATGGCAATTTGGCAAATTGGATCCAAAATTGGCTTAGTGGCAGGAGGCAGAAGGTGACGGTCAAATGTTGTTTTTGTGATTGGAAAACTGTGACAATTGATGTATCACAGGGGATGGTGCTGGGGCTTTTGCTGTTTATAGTGTGCATTAATGATTTAAATGTGTGTATCAGTAAGTTCGCAGATGACACAAAAATTGGCGGTGTTGTAAATAGTGAGGAGGAAAGCCTTAGGTTACAGGACAATATAGATGGGTTGGCAAGATGGGCAGAGCAGTGGCAAATGGAATTTAATCCAGAGAATTGAGAGGTGATGCATTTTGGGAAGACCAACACAGCAAGGGAATACACAATGAATGGTAGGACCCTAGGAAGTACAAAGGATCAGATGGACCTTGGTATACATGTCCATAGATCCCTGACGGCAGCAGCACAGGTAGATAAGATGGTTAAGAAGGCATATGGGATACTTGCCTTTATTAGCTGAGGCATAGAATACAAGGGCAGGGAGGTTATGCTGGAGCTGTATAAAATGCTAGTTAGGCCACAACTGGGGTACTGTGTGCAGTTCTGGTCGCCACATTACAGGAAGATTGTGACTATACTGGAGAAGGTGCAGAGGAGATTCACCAGGATGTTGCCTGGCTGAAGTGTTTCAGCTATAAAGAGAGACTTGATAGGCTAGGGTTGCTTTCTTTAGAGAGAGAATGCTGAGGGGGCACCTGATAGAGGTATACAACATTATGAAGGGTAGATAGGAAGAAACTTTTTGCCTTAGCGGAGGTGTTAATGACCAGGGGACATAGACTTAAGGTAAGGGGCAGGAGGTTTAGAGGGAATTTGAGGAAATATTTTTTCACCCAGAGGGTGGTTGGAATCTGGAACACACTGCCTGAGGGGCTGGTAGAGGCAGGAACCCTCAACATTTAAGAAGTATTTAGATGAGCATTTGAAATGCCATAGCACACAGGGCTATGGACCAAGTGCTGGAAAATGGGATTAGAATAAATAGGTGCTTGATGGCTGGCATGGACACAATGGGCTGAAGGGCCTGTTTCCTGTGCTGTATAACTCTATAACTATGACTACTAACCACTAGAGGGGAATTACATTTTTGAATGGGTTTTTTGGAAGAGAGTTTATTTCGGTATGAAGTGTCTTTGAATGTAATTGCTCTATCAGACCATCAGAAGTTTTTTTTTAAATATCTATTTCAAAGATATCCTGAAGTCTTCCCATAGTGGCATGGGTGAGTGACTATGGAGGATACCTGGGGAGGGGGGTATGGTGGTTATGAGGAGGCATGAAGGGGCCAAAATGGGTATGAGGTGTAATAGAGGGGACATGAGGTGGCATGGATATATAGGGGGCATGGAGATGGCACAGGGGTGGGTGGGGTGTGCATGAGGTGAGAGGTGAGTGTTGGGGTCATAAAACTATGTGTTGATGTCGTAACGAATCAAAGCAGGCCCTACTCGAAACCCCCACTCCTCTGATGCTTCCTTGAGACTCAGAATACCTGGACCTTGCCCACCCATGCCTCCAGTGGATGAAAATATGGCAGGTATGGGCAGAGGTGACAGGCTTGGGTTTCCATGACATGATTTTAATGAGGATGCAGAAAAGATTTACAAGAGTGGTCTCAAAGGTGAGGGACTTTCATTACATGCATAGACTGGACAATCTAGGGTGTTTTGCTTAGAGAAGAGAAAGTTAAGTTGAGCTTTGTTAGCAATGTTTAATGGCATGAGGAATCTAGATAGATAGAGAGAAACTGCCCGCAGTTTCTGGGAAACTGGCAAAAGGATCGAGAACCAGAGGGGACAGATTTAAGATGATTGGCAAAAAACTAATGGTGACACAGGGAAAAGCTTTTTTTATGCAGCAAACTGAAGGTTACAAACTGAAATGCACTGAAAGGGTGGTGGAGCCATTCAGTCATGGCTTCCAAAAGGAAACTAAATGATCACCTGAAGGGAAAAAAATTGCAGTGCCAGGGGAAAGAGTGGGGAGTTGGAGTGGGACTAGCTAAATTGCTCTTGCAGAGAACTGGTACAGGCTTGATGGGCTGAATGGTCATTTAGCACTATAGCCATACTATGATTCTATGATATTACTCCTGGAAGGCTTTCTCCTGTGAATCAGCAGTACTCATATCTAGAAAGGAAAAGATTGAAGATATTGGAGACTCTCTGCTAAGCAACTGAATGAGTTAATGAAAACTAATTTTGACGAGAGCTGGCTGCCACTTAACCCTGAAGAATATCATCCCCCCTCTATTATTGCACTCTACCCTAACACCTTGCAGCCTCAATGAGTCAGTTTCAATTATGTCAAACCACACTGACAATTTAAGCTGGTTTACATTCATTTTTATATTCTGGTGTATTGAAATTGGTAGGAAATTTTAGCATATCTTGGCATCGACAGAATGGGAGGAATTTCGAGTACAAATTCTGAGAACTGTCCACACAGGAATTTCCAGTCCTTTGTCTTTAGGTCTTTAAAAATTATAATTCACTTGATAACAGAGATTGAGAATCCATTCAGCCATTTCTTAAAGGTTAAATATCTTAAAGGGAAAATAATAAAAGTTGGATTTTCTGTCTGTTATAAGTACACTATCAATGTTTCTGACATTGAAAGACATGAATCAGAAGAGAGAATGACAAATTACAGACCAAATACATAGGGACTCAGCTAAGACTGCTGACCTCAATTAACCTTTGACCCTTCAGAGTTGTCAGAGGAGATTTTCATTTCCTTTACCTGAACTGAACCTACGCCTCCAGGGAAGAAGAGCAGTAACTGAGACTAGTGCCTTAATGTAATGTCCTAGTTAGTTATTCTACCTCAACCAGAACGCTGTTATGATATCTCCGTGACAAAAAGATTAAGAACTCATATATCTATCTATATATATTATATATATATATATATATATATATATATATATATATATATATATATATATATATATATATACACATACACATATATAAATAATATAAATGTACATACACATATAATACTTATAAAAATAGTTATGAAAAAGGATCGGTGTAGGCTAAAAATATAATGGGTAAAATCATCCTGTGCACCTACTGCTCATTAAAAGGGGAAAGCTTATTTTTGCTCACTCCTACATTTGGTGTAATTATATCAAAACTTGCAGTTGCTGCAGTTCATTTATTACAAACATAATACACTGCTATCCAAAGAGAAAAACACCAATTATTAAGGCACAGTTCTAGCTAAAATAAAGCAACTGGCAAAATTACTCATTTTCTCTGCATAACATGCACAATAAGACACATTTGAATTATGGTTTAATAATCACCCTCTGTGAAAGAAATGTTTATTCAAAACCTTCCATATTTGTGTATGTATTCTGCTCCATATAAATGAATATGATTTATTGGGATTCATTACTATTGAATGCATTCCAATTAGAGAGCAGTTTAAGAGACTTTAAGCTTTTTTTTAAGCACTGGCTACAATGATTGTGGAGGTGTTGTGGGGCACTGTTAGTGTTCTTACCTCTAGGCTGGGTTCAGGTCCCATTTCAGGATTTCATGGCCATGGAAGGTCTGTTCATCACGTAGCCAAACAGGTTGATCATTAACCTGTAAATCCTACCAATAGGCTGATGGCAGCTGATAAGAGTGGGAGAGTTTCCTGGTCAGCCACACTGCAAAAGGCAACAGCAAACCACTACAGTGCTTTACCAAGCATAATTGTGGAATCCAATGGAAGTCCATGATTGCCATAGCCCTCTTAAGGAATGGTACCTGAAAGATGAGGATCAATTATTACAACAATGTGAATTTCAATGTGAATTTAATGCCCAATGCAAAAGCGGGAGTGATTAAGACCAAAAGCTTGTTCAACGAGGCCAGTTTAAACTTAGATTAACTGCCATATCTGCATATTCTGACACACCTACATACTAAAATACAAGCAAAATACTGCGGATGCTGGAAATCTGAAACAAAAACAAAAATAGCTGGAAAAACTCAGCAGTTCTGACAGCATCTGCGGAGAGGAACACAGTTTCAAGTCAGTATGATTCTTCATCAGAACTAAGTACATACTAAAATAGTTGACTAGATAAATTGCAGGCCAACATGGAACCCCTTCCAGGTCTGCTGCAATAACATTTGTAGTGAATCTGTTCTTTAGGAGCATCACTGTAAAATAGCAGGTAAGAATATTACTAGCTTGGCCATGGACTTTGCTTCCTGGATTGAGTTTTTACTGGCATTCTGTTATGTCAATCCTTTTTCCCACATAGCCTTTACAAAGGCTTTTGAATTTTACAAATATCACAGAAACTTGAGAAAAGCTTTTAAAAACTACTTCCATCAGAGCTCTGTCCCCGATATTCAACAATTTACTTTTTAAACTTCACACGATGAAAAGTCAGTAGTGTAAAGCCCATCACACTGCCATCCTGCTGCACTTTCGCTGCTAATAAAATAAATACTTGCATTAATATAACGTCTTTCATGGCCTCAGAACACCTAAAAGTGCTTTATAGCCAATGAAGCACTTTTGAAGTGAAATTACTGTTGTGGATTTGCATTGCCAATGGCAATTTTTAAAATTGTTTCTTCTCCTGTTACTGTCCCTTGGATTTCTTCTCTCCTCTAACTGTTTCTGTCTACCTCTGTGTGAGCTGGATTTTCAAAGCAGGGTTGAGAGATAGCTAATTAGTGATGCTGAGGGTCTCCAGAAGGCAGGAAATGCCTACAGAGCTCAAGTGGCCTAGGCAGCTGGCAGCCTGAGAGAGCAGGCAGTGGCCTACACAAACACTAAAGGAGCCAGACTTCCAAATGAGAGGGATTGCACAAGATCCAATGCAAAATCTCCTGGGTTCCGAAATTTTCCACCTTATATGAAAAAAAAAATTCTCTACTAGTAGCATTCATTCTAACAGTTGGTCAGGCTGTTTGGGTTCATTGATCTCCCAAATGAAAACTCTGTCTTTGCCCTCCCTGACCCATTAACAAGCTCCTCAAAGAAGTTAATGGGCCATTGACTGGAGGCAAGCAGATTCCACTCCAATTCTTTTTGAAAATTAGAGACGTCTCAGGGGCGGCAGGGTTTAAAGATGGCCTCCTGGAACATGGGGCAGGATTTTCCCCTCGGTAATTTGGGGGCAGGGCCAGCTCGCCAAGGGGAAAATGATGTGGGATGACGTTGGGAGGAATTCCCAACGTCATCCCGGTCCCTTCAAATTTTTAGGAAGGCGGGCGGACAGCGATCAACTGTCCACCTGCTGACTTGTCAATGGCCAATTGAGGCCTTTGACAGGCTAGTTAACATAATTAAAGACCTGCCCATCCGAGCTTAAGGCTGGTGGGCAGGCCAGGAGCCCCAGCGGGCTCCAGATTATTCATGAAACTTCATCCACTGGCGGGATGAAATTTCATGTCTGTTTTTTTAAAATGTAATAAGTTTTAAGTGTTTATTATTAACATATCCCATCTCGTGTGACATTGTCACATAAGGGGGTTATATTAATAATTTTAATATTTTTATATTTTTAAAGTTTACTTATCTCTCACGAATCTCCATGAGGCAGCACTTTGCCTCAGGGAGCAATGCGCTCTTTCGTGTACATACACGAAAGAGCGCACTTTGACAGTTGGGGATTTCCTCCCCCTTGGAACAGGAAGCGCATAGCGTTTTCTGTTGGGCATGCCACTAGGCGGGCCTTAATTGGCCCGCCCACTTAAAATGGCGGCAGGCCCCATTTTGGAGGCGGGGCTTGGCTGTCTGCCCACCGCTGAGCCAGTAGGGCCCCCATGCCATCCAAGGGCAAAATTCTGCCCATGATTTTTAAAATCGCACCCGCACCCATTCCCAACCCCTGCCAGCAATTGAAAATCCAGCCCCATGTCTTTGTTCTCTTTCATTCTTTCTTTCTCCCACTTTGCCTACTTCTGGATGGCTCTCACAAACTTTCTGCCATCATTCCTTTGTCTCTTTCTTTGTCTTTGTTTCTTTTTCTAGGATTTTCCCATCATAAGCACTGCCCCGAATTTTATGGTCAGCAGTGAACAATCAGCATCAGGCTTTCTTTACGCCTACACAGACTTTTGTTCAGATTTTGCACTGCAGCTTGTCATTATTCGAGATTCGAAGCAGCATGGTACCCTCTCCAAGGGGTCTGAGACCTGCATGAGTAGGGCAAGCAACAGTGTGTCTCCTCAGCCAATCAGATTGAAGGATCCTTACTGTGACTTGCATGCCATGAAATTGTGCTCCATAGAGCCGCTGAGGTCAGCAAATGTTGAGCATACTGCTTTTCCGGCCAATTCAGGCACGTTCACTGTTGGGAACAGTACTAATCTAGGTGTGCTGCGTATGTGCATGTTCTGGCTGGACTGACGCAAGATTTTGAAACTAAATGCCTGTGCTAATCTATCCCAGCTGAAAATGTGTTGAGCTGCACAATGGATCACCCACCAGAACTATTTAAAGGGTCAGTCATCCAACTTTCAGGTGAGGAGCTTCTAACTTATTTCTGCACTTGTGGAAGCACTGTGGATTGCTATTGGAGGGGTTGTGCTGAGTTGATGCATTTTTTTTTATTTATTCTTTCATGGTATGTGGACATCGATGGCTATGCCAGCATTTATTGCCCATCCCTAATTGCCCTTGAGTGGAAGGACAGAGGATTTGATCATATATCCTCACCAAGTCTGCAAAAGGTACAGGGACTGCAGTTCACTGGGTCTGCAACATGACAAATAAAGAGAGCTGAGGCTGCAGAGGAAGGTCTGGGCAGAGGGAGGAGGAGGTGAAGAAGAAAGAAGAGGAGGACAAGGGCTCTCCACAGAAGGCCTGACAAGGGTCTTCAGGGAGAACTTCTATCTTTACCCCAGCCAGAAGCAATGCCTGAGGCATCTCAGATTCTCAGATTCAACAAGGAGGTAGTCACAAAATTGTTCCACCTCCTGCAACAGGACCTTCAGCCTGCACAGCAAGGTGAACAAGGCACTGCCAGTGAATGTCAAGGTCACTGTCACTTTAAACTTCTACATGGGAGCAGATGACACAGCAAAGCTATATCAGTTCACCATCCATTTCTGCATTGGGAGATAATGGGGGCCCTATATGTGAGGAGTAAAGATTTTATCATTTTCTCTCCAACATGAGAGAAGCAAAATGAGAGGGCTTGTGGATATGCCAGGCTAGGGGGATTCCCATTGGTGCATGGAGACATTATCTGTATACACATGACCCTTCATGACAATGGAGAGAGGTACAGATACTGCCATGGCTACCATCCCACTAATGTGCAGTTGGTGGGCAACTGTGCACAGATCATCACGTCTGTGAATGCTTGTTATCCCGACCTTCAGTCTGAGGTGGTCTGTCATTGTCGCCATCTTCTGGCTACAAGAAGAACCAGAGAGTGGCTACTCAGGGACAGGGGATACTTCCTCCTCCTCCACACATGACTGATGGCTTCTCCGCCACCTGCCCACGCAAGGAAAACTGGTGTACGCTGACAGCCATGCTGCCACCAGAACATTATGGAGTAGGCTATCAGTGTGCTTAAGCAATGGTTCCACTGCCTGGTCCACATGCAGGGAGCCCAATTGCACTGTCTGGAGTGTGTAGCAAAGTTTATGGTGGTCTGCTGGGTTCTTCACAGCATCACTGTCATGAGGCATACCCTTTGCCACCAGGCACCTAGAGGCCAGCTCAGGAGGAGGAAGAGGAGGAGGAACTTGGAAGCCCTTCACTCCAGATGGCCTGCCCAAGAGAGTCTACTGTGATTCCGCTTCCCTTTGGAGATCATCCCATCATCACTGTGGCCCTCCATTTCTCTATCTTCCCATTCACCTGGGACAGTGTCCTCTTTTTCAAGATCCTGCAATAAAAGAAACCAACCAAAACCATTCTGTAACATCTTGACCCAACAACATATCCAATTAAACAAACATAAATGAACTAATCACCCCCCACATTCTCTTAGCACTTGTCCTCCATGTGCCTTTTCCTATCTAAGTGTTCCTACACAGTGGTGCCCCAGTGGCTGCAGCATGGCTGCTGCAAG
This sequence comes from Carcharodon carcharias, assembly GCF_017639515.1. NCBI lineage: Eukaryota > Metazoa > Chordata > Chondrichthyes > Lamniformes > Lamnidae > Carcharodon > Carcharodon carcharias. The sequence goes on from NC_054471.1 coordinate 157,028,896, forward strand.
GTTGCTGACTTTCATGGAGAGAAGCTATAGATGTCTTGGAGGATGACCTGGAGAAGCTCTGCCTTTGGGAACACACCTTCAGACCACATGACCTTGCCATGAGTGGCAGGAGTCTGGGCTTGCTGGCTGACAGGCAACAGCAAAGGCACTGGAGGACTGGCAGTGGTGGGAGCATGAATGTTGTCATCCTGAGAGAGAACAGCAGGTTCTCTCCAATGGGGCAGCACCTCAGCAATCCTAATAATACATGCAGGACAAATTAATGGACTAATGTGAGAGCCTACAAGCCCTTTTCAGCAGTGAGATCCATACCCATGAAGGCAACAGTCTGACCCTGCATGGCAGCAAGTATGGATCTCATGATGTCCGTATGAGCTTCCACTGCACTACTAAAATGTTAGGTGACTTCTGGCAGTGCTGCAGTGGAAGCTGAGACAGTGGCCTCCATATTACACAGGTGGATCCAAAGAGCTGTCAGGGAGTTGGTCACCATTTCCATGGTGGAAAGGATGGGCACTAAGCCCTGCATGAAGCCTTGTACCATGTTGGAGCTGGACTCTTCGACGTTCCTTGCCAGTGACAAGAGGATATCTGGCACACCTGCCAATGCACCAAGTAGCTCGGTGTCCATGTTGATTAACATTCTCCTGTAGTCCCCTGTAGCAGAACTTGCGTGCAACTTTGCCCTGCAGTGAGTTTGCACAAGAGCTAATCTTTCCCCTGGCCCAGCTGCAGTCAACTTGTGCCTAGTAACTCACCACATACAGCTCCTGAGCCTGTATTACCATATTAAAGTTCGCACAGTGGCCAGTGCCAGTATTTAAGCTGGTGACTGCAAGTGTCAGATCAAGTGATGGTGCTTCTTCATCAGTGCTGTGATGTTACTCCCTCTCTTACTGCTGAGATCTTTTTGCTAAGGCAGGTTGCTGACCTTAGGTATCTGAAAGCAGAAAGTCAGAACGGCTGGACTGGGGTGAGGAAAGTGGGGTCGGGTGGAAAACAGGAAGTCCATGGTCACACCATCAAAAGCTTATACAATATGCCAGATAGCAGGATGACAGTGAGCTAGGGGTTGAGACGAGACATGCAACAGGAGCATAACATCACCCACAATGTTTACGTCGATGGAACAAGCTTTGTTGCAGCCAGCTCCATGATGTTGAGCACCGTCTGCTTCATAGGGCTCAGGAGATGCAGGCGTGCCTAGCCCCACTGTGTTTGGCGTGATATGCCTAGAGGCATATGGAGGCTTTGAGAACTGGCTGTGGGGCTTGTTTAATGGAATGTATGTGAGTGTGAGGTGGAGTATTTAAATATTAGGCTTGAGTCCTGAGTGCTAGGGAGTGCTGATGCATCAGTGATGGGGCTGCGACGTTTATTCAGAGTCACGAGTTTCTGCCATGGGACGTCATTTGACTGAACAGGCAAATTCCCAACCCACAGATCATTGGGCACATGGGGGATGATATCCCACAAGATAGTGGGGTCCAGGTACAGGTTTTACTTTCTTTTTGTTCCTTCTCTGTCACTGCTCTGTCTCATCATTAAGGCATTTGGATTCAAAGTGTGAGGTAGCTTGATAGACAGGTTGTCGCCATTTTGAAAGATTGGTAGCAAGCTCTTTCCAGTCAGTAATGTCAATGCTGCCATGTTTCAATGAGCTTTTGAGTGTCTTTGAAGGGTTTTCTTTGCCTTCCTCTGGAATGCTCACCATGTGGGAGTTGAATAAATAGGACCTAATGGAGGAGACAGTTTTTGACCATCCGGACACAGTGTCAAGTCCATCAAAATTGATTTTGCAAGAGTTTTTCCCAAATGCTTGTGGAGCTCCCTTCAAGAAGGACACTACTGTTTGCTCGATGGTCCTACCATTGAATCCGAAGGATGTGATGGTGGCACTGATGGTGGAATTTCTCTAGTGCTCATTTGTATCAATGATACCCAGTCCAGGTCTCACTGTAGCACAAGAGTGTGTGACAACAACTGCTCTGTGCAAACATTTGCTTCCATGGGGTTTGTAGAAGATCGGGCTGGTGAAGCTGATGCCGTATTGGATCTCCTCTTCTATGGTGGCCTTTTGAAGGAGGTGGCTGTCAAGTTATAGGGAGTGCTCAACATTTGGTCTGTTGTGTATTTATCAGTGTAAATGATTGGTCATGTCGTGGGTAAGAGATGTCCATTGAAGATGCATTCACTGACCTTTACCACCCAGATGAGGTCATCAAATTTCTCACGGCAATGCTGCCAAGTCCTTGGGGCTGGATTGCCCTCCCTTGCTACCTGCTATATCATTCCTTGAGAGCAGCCAGACCCCACCATGGAAACAATGCCTCATCTCCTATTGACCTCTATCCATAAGGCCTCCAATACCACATCCATGAACCTGGGAGTGCCCTGTCTTCCCTGGTGCCCCATTTATCATTTTCCCTTTTAGCCACTTCAAGTACTAGAGTCAGCAGTGGCTTCCTTCTACTGATTGTATCAGACAGAATTTTTTTTTCAAAAAGCTTTTTTTTTAAATCTCCAACAATAATTAAAATCAGAAGAAATTAAATAGCATGTTGTTAAAAGTATATTTTCAGTACCAGAGATGTTGGTTGGCAGTAATTAAGATTTATTATATTTGAATAAATGAGCCCTATCTTTTTCTGGCATGTTTAGGGTACATATAATGGGTAAATGCAGCAACTTCACGGGCAGGATCTATAGGTCAGTGTGCGGACAGCCAGTGTGAAAGGCGCACTGAAATGCTCAGCGCTGCCGGGGTGAGGGCAGGAGGAGGGCGGGCACTGACGTAAGTGTGGGAGTGGAGGAGCACTGAGAGCTGCCTCAGGGAGCTGAAGAATTTATAGCCAAGAAGTAAAGATTTTAAAATCCGGAAAAAAATGTCCACACATCAGGATCAGTCACCTGAAAATATACACGATGAAAATTCTGTCCACACGTTTTTTTTTTCATTTAATCTTAAAATTTAATTTTAAAAATGTAAAGTCCACCTGGACAATTCGCTTGTCCACCAACCATAAGGTTGGGTGGACCATGAAAAATTGAGAACAATTGGAACTTTAATGAGCTTAATTGCCCTCTTAGTCATTGGCAGGCACGCTTCTGACTTTTGCACTCGCCCGCCGACTGAAATATCGCACGAGCGTGGGATGAATTCAGGACGCTCACCCAACGTCATCACACACTATTTTACGCTCGAGCGGGTCGGGCGCGTGCCTACACGCTGACCTAAAAATTCTGCCCATGAGAAAAATAAATTTATGTAGCACCTTCCACGACCTGAAAACATCAAGCTTCTGACTCAGAGGTGAGAGTGCTACCAGCCTAACTAAGGGGGACAATCATCCCCTTTCAATGTATGTGAATGCCGAGCCTCTGGGCAAGATACTGTTACAGCAAAGCTCCTAGGGGAGCAGGGCAACTTTGCCAGCAGCCTCTTGAGTTCTGCCAGAAGTTGCTGTTTAAAAACAATGATTGCTGATCGCCTTACCATCACTTCCACAGCAAAATTTGGGCCAATATCTCCCTCTTTCTAAGTTTCCTTGTCCCTCTTTTTGTTTTTTTTTCTGGAATCTCACGAACTTTTCCTTCCTCAGCGGATGTCTTTTAAAAGAAACTTGATAATGCAGATGGCCAAGACTCCAAAGCAGCAGTTGAATAGCTCCGTTATTTAAGAGGTTTTAGAAATCGAAAGACATCCAGCAGGATTATTCCGCGGGGAAAATATTAAAAATAAAACAAAAACTCTCATGTGCTGCACTTGCAGATTATTTTAAGAGCTAAAATATGCTATACTTTTTAGATACTGTGGTTACACAAATAAATAAATCCAAGCATCTCATTCAATTCTGGCATTCATTATGCAATCCGAAATAAAACAGATCAGTTTGACATATATATTCAGATTAATGGTAATGTTCTAAATCCTTACTTAAGTAGCAAAACGTTGTCTACTGAATGTGTACACTGGAAATTCCAACATGGGCTCTCAGCCTGAGGCTCCCTCTGGGAATATCAAGTTGGAAAATTAGTCCTATAATATATAAAAATTAGAAATGTATGTTCTGTGCATAGTAGTGCAGTGGCTATATTACTGGGCTAGTAATTCAAAGGCATGAACTAGTAATTCAGGGAGTATGAGCTCAAATTCCACCATGTCAGTTTGTGAATTTGAATTCAGATTGCCAAAAAAGTCAGGAAATAAAAGGTGCAATCAGTAAACATGACCAAGAAGTTGTTGGATGTTGAATATCCAACTGCTTTAGAAATGTACTCTATGGAAGGAAACCAGCCTTTCTCACCTTGTCTTGCCTATGTGTGACTCTAATGCCATCCCCATGTACTTGACTCTTAACTGCCCTCTAAAGTAAGCTAGCAAGCTGCTTATGCAGCATTTACAGAAAAAGGCCCGCCACTACTTTCCCAGGGCTGTTAAGGAAGGGCAATAAATCTCATGGAAGAAATTTAGCTATGTCATTGTGGTCCAGTCAGTGGACCCAAAGGCCGGGCAGTAATGCCACACATCAGAAGCGGCCGGCCAATTTACGTTCAGAGTATATGGGGCCTGTCCAATTACCCGACAGAGGCAAGAGTCATGCTGGAAATCCCAGCATCATCTGATGGACGTGCAAGTGCTGGCACCATTTTTATTTTTACCTGCAAAGTTTACCGACCGCCTAACAGCAGCAGAGTGAAGTGCAGGAGAAGTTCAGAACAATAGGCTTCAGCACTGAAAAGATGATTTATGAGTGAACATCTGAACAAACCAGAGCCCAAAGAGCCAGCCTGTACCCTCAGAACCAGAGCAAGACTTCAGAGGAAGAAGTTCCAAAACCTTAATGGTGCCTGGCATTATATCTTTCCGCGGCCTCACCAAGAGGGTCTGACTAGCGCCATTAGCCAAGTCTGGAGAGTGTAGCCCTTGTCACCCAAGGATCCATCCCTGTAGCTGTAGCTCTGACAGGAACAGATGAGGCACCTGAGAGTGCCAAAGAACTTTAGAGTCATCGCTGCAGCTGGAAATCGGGCACAGACCTGCAGATAGTGCTTCCTGTGATGGCAAGATTTTTCAGCGTAGATTGAATAAAAGCCCTTTCTATTGATGAATGCTGCTGGGTCGTCGAATGGAACTTTTATAGCCACATGTGCAGCCCATGTGACCTTGCTTGTGTGGAAGCCTGACTATGGTGGTGAAACCTCTTCATCTGGCTTATGAGGTCTGTGTGGTAGAAAATAAAATCACGGACCCTGTTGAAGAACATATTGGTGACCTCCCTTATGCAAGTGTGCTGCTGCCTGGGAAATCCCATACATGTCCCCAGTGGATCCTTGGAAGGATCCAGAGGCATGGAAGTTGAGCAATGAAGTCACTTTGAGTGCCACTGGCATAGGATGACCAGCTCAGTGACTGTCTCCCTGGAGAGGTAGAGTCTCTCTGGCACTGCCTCTCAGACATTTGCAAGTAATTCATCCAAGTCCTGTGCACTCTGGGTTGCTCCACCACCTCTATCTGCCTCTTCCTGCTTTCAACCCACCTAGCCTTGTGGTGCCTCCAGCCCAGCTGCAACTTGTACCTCCTTCTGAGGCTATGGGGCCTGCAATGGTGGATCAGCACTGGGGATCTGTCTGTAGGTGCACATCTCCTCCAGAGCTCTTGGGTCGAGCAGCAGTGGGTAGGTGATTCCCCATGTTTATTAGCCACACTCCATTACTACCTGGTAGCCAGCTGGGATGTGTTGATGTGACTCTGGCTCCTCAGTTCCTATTTCCCGCTTTAAGTCTTCCAACCCACCCACCCCCACGCCCTCAACCCCTCAGAGCTGCCCCTTTATTTTCAACAGACTTCTGAATTCCTCTCTCCTCAGCCCTGGATCTTCATTGGAAGTCAGATCCTCTTTCAAACTGAACATCAGAGATGCCATCTGAAAACCACCCATGCGTCTCCTTTTAAATCCACAGGGCATCATAAAATTTGAGTGAGATGTATCTAAATTAAGATTAACTGGCTTAGCAACAAGCTTCTGGCTGCTTTCAGCCAGCATTGTTGCCTTGCTTCATTCCCACTGCACATGTAATGGTGCTCCGTTTTCGGAGTCCTCCCGCATTACTTACTGGACCAGCCCGCCATGTTTCTCGCTCTAGCGGGCCATATACATTCTGGCACTCTTGCCAGCGATGCCAAATCCTGAGAGTGAAGGGTAGGAGAACTTTCTAATACCTTCAGTTTTTTTCCTCTATCATGCACAGAGCCTTGGGCCGCACCAGGTTGCTTTGAGTTCTACTTCCTTGGGGGGAGATGAGCATTCCTGTTGCATCACTGCAAATGAAGTCGCCCACCCCAAATATTTAAATGACCAGTCTATCCTGAGAATTTGGACGGAATCAGCAGTGGATCATGGCAGCAGGTAGACCCTCTGCCCCATTGAACTATCACACCCTCAAAATAGAGTGTGAGATTGCTACTTTCTTATATTTTTAACCCTGATTTAAACACCCTGATTCAGGTTTGACATGGTCGCTAACAGATTTTCTTTTGCAGTTGAGCACTTAAGAGAATTAAGAAAATTAAAAGCGTAATTTGTACCTTACTAAGTTTTTAATTTTTCATAGGATCTATTTGAAATCTCAGAGCTGATATATGATGTATCCTTTCAGACTGTACTGGTATTATTCTTTTTCTAGTGTTCACAGAGGACATTTCCCCCAATGCAGCTCTATATTCCCTTAGTTCCTAGGAGTACTGTTATTCTGAAAGAGAACTATAATTAATATATGCAGAGGATTCAGTAACCAAGTGTATTCATATATCCAAGTATATTCCTGTTTTTGAGATAAAGGGTGTAACCATTTAATCAGCTACAGTTCATACCTATGCTTAACATGAGTGAGTCTTTAAGTAGCCATGCCACAGTGCCACATTTTACTAAGAAACTGTTAAGTGCTTTAGTTTAGTATCAACGTATGCATTTTGAAAAGAATGGGCCACCAAAATGGAGTCAAAACCAGTTAAAATAATTTCAAACAATTGAAAGCTTGCAGTGGAAATAAAGTGAACATAAACGTGGCAGTTTTGTCTGCTACATTACTGGAGAATTTCTCCCCATTTTTCTTTCCTCTATCTTCATTGTTCCAATAACAAACACATCTTCTACTGACAATCTTATTGAACCAGGAACTTTGATCACCTCTAAATGTAACCCAGCTGGGCTCCTGTAATCACAGTGTCATTTACAATTTGCCACGAAGTGCGCTCATGCAGTTAGTGAACATGCTAAAGGAGAGAGGCTCCGATATGTGAACTCGGCTTGCCAGCCTTATCTGATTACTTCCTTATGAACATCTACACAAGGGTGCTTGTAACAGAGCTCGAAAATGAAAAAGTGGGGTTTAGTTGTAAGTGACATCCATCATTAAGCCCAATGGATAAGTAGCACGACCTGTCAGGGTCAGAGCCTAATCTGCCCCAGGCTGTGGGCTGAAAAGGCCAATGTGGACAGCCTCATACATTGTGAGTGACCACTGCATATTGCGCACTGAATGACAAAAGCTGCTCCACAGCTGTTCATAACACAGGAAATTAAAGAGACAGTAGCTCTGGCTTTATTAGTTATATTCAAAACTATAAGGGGCCAAGTGTAAGAAGCTGGGTTGTCCAGGTGACTCAGTGAACTGAACAATGTGTTCAAATTTATGATTATTAATGAGTTGCCTACCCAGGTTGTACTGTTAACTGTTTCCCACTTATTATCACAGAATCACAGAATTTTAATGGCACAGAAGGAGGCCATTTGGCCCATTGTGTCTGCACTGGCTCTCCAAATAAGCATTATGACCTAGTGCCATTGCCCTGCCTTTTTCCCATACCCTTGCACATTGTTCTTCTTAAAATAATCATCCAATGCCCTCTTGAATGGCTCGATTGAACCTACCTCCACAGTTCATTCCAGACCTGAACCACTCGTTGTGTGAAAAAGTTTTTTCTCTATAAAATACAACTGTGAATTTTTCTGTAAACAGTTGAATGATTGTATATGTGTCAAAAATGCAATAACATCTTTCAACTACCTTCTTTGTTATTTGTAAGAACAAAGAATATTGAACTGTTCCTTTCTGTATAACTATGAACTAATTACAGTGAAAGCGTAAACATCCTGGAAATATACTTAAGCATCAGTGCCTCATTGTTTGCTTTCTTTCCCCAATTATCTTCTGAATTTTCTCCAGCAACAGTCACAAATGATGGATTTCTTGCCCTTAATTTCCTTTTTTTTTCGCTATTTCTATTCTCTCATCTCCATTACTTTTCTTTTGCTTTTTTTCAGGGGTAATGGGGGTAATTTTAACTTTTAAAACAGGCAATATTGATTTCACCACCCGCTGTACACCTCTCTTGATTTTCATTTCCATTAACTTCACACTATCTCCCAAAGTCAAAATTAACCCCAATATTTCTCCATTGTCTCTTCCAACTCCTGGCCATTTTCAAACTCTGTAGATATACAGTCAACAAGCATCAGATTACCAAACAAATGTTATGCATCATTGCCATAATGCACAAGTATTGCAGTGCTTAAAAGAGCAAGAGGAACTAAAATGCTTACTACCAGAAATGTATTATAGTTATGAAGAAAGGCTTAAAATTTGGGGATTTCTCACTGGAACAAAGAAGATCAATGGATGATCTACTAGAGATTTTTTTTTAATTTCTGAAATACTTTGAGAATATATTGAAAGATTTCCAGGGTCTGGTGGTTGACAACTCAATAAAAGAGGAATAGAGTCATTGCTGTGCTTAGAATAATAAAGGGGGAAGTTAGAAAAGGCATTTTATTACAGAGGAGTAGGAATTGTTCCTTTGCCAATTGGGCAGGATGAAGCACAGCAGACATTAGGCCTGCTCCACTCAGGATTTTTCAGTAGTCACTGCAAATTAAAAAACAATATTCCCACGGAACTAGAAGGAGCAGGGGTGCAATAGTCAACAGTAGCCCACCCTAAAAATATTAATTTGGCACAAGGTCCAAATTCAAGCCAGCCTTACGTTTCACAGTTGGGTTAATGTGTGACACTCATTTCAGGTCAAAAATGGGCTAAAGTGTTTTCATAACTGGGGGCTATTAATACACGGAACACATTATCATAGGTTGCTATTTAGGCAAAAACTATAGCATAGCCCTGAAGTCCTAAAGAGTCATTCCATTGCAATGACACAAATATATATCATATTATACAGAGCAAAAGCTCCTGTTTTACATTGCTCCAATGAAATGGCTTGGGATGTTTTAATATGTTGGAGGTGCTATGCATGTTGTTGTTGTATTCTGTGACTCGGTAGTTTCATCGACTTATACAGCTACATTTCATTTTTTAAATAAAGCAACAAAGATTTATATATGAAACTTCTAAACAATGCAAGATTATTTTGTAGTAAATTCCAGGCTAAATTAATTTAAATAGTAATGTATTGCATATTTTATCAGGCTTTATATTCAGCTCAGGAACATCTCATTTGACCCAGCAGTTCTCCACTGCTGTTTATGCGCCACATGAACCTCCTCCCAACTCATTTCATCTCATTCTATCAGTATATCCATCTCTTCCTTTCTCACTCATGTACTGATCAAGATTTACCTTAAATGCATCTACGCTGATAGCCTCAACCATTCCATTTGGTAGCAAGTTCCACATTCTCGCCACTCTGAGTAAAGAACTTTCTCCTGAATTCCTATTGGATTTGTTATTGACCATCTTATACCTGTTGTCCCTAGTTTAGGATTCCTCACAGTGGAAACGTCTCTACATTTTACATACCCTTCACAATTTTCTAGATCTCTATTAGGCCACCTCTGAGGCCGGGATTTTCCAGCCATGATGCGGCAGGTCCTGCTGTGGCGGGTGCGGGCGAGCCAATCAAACTTCCAATCACTTCGGCGGGATCAGAAGATCCCACCGGCAGGAGGGGCTGGAAAATCCCCCACCTGAGCCTTTTCTAGAGAAAAGAGCCTAGCTGGTTAAACTTTTCCTGATATTTGTATCCTTTTAGTTCTGGTGACATCATGCAAATTGTTCTTTCACTTTCTTCAGTGCCTCCAAACCTTTTTTGTGATGTGGAGACCATGCAATTTATTCTTAAGTATGATCTACCCAAGGTTTAATACAAGTTTAGCATATCTTCTCTGCTTTTGAATTTTACTCCTCTGGAAATGAATCACAGTGCTTTTTATGGCTTTGTTAATCTGTATTGCTACTGTTCATGATTTGTGAATATGCAGCCCTCAGTCCATTTGCACCCTTACACCATTTAGACACTCATTTTCCAAGGAGTAAATAGTTTCCTTGCTTCCCCAACTAAAATGGACCAGCTCATACTTATTTATATTAAAATGAATTTGCCATAAACATATCAATTCTGCAGGTTTGATCGTAATCTGTTGCTTTATTAAATCCTAAATAGAATAAAGTTATTATGTATTTGTTCTACTGTTACACAGGACATTTTCTTTTATTGCAGCATTTTTGAGGTGAACTGTTTTGGCCAAAGATTGCTAGGAATGGTGTATTAGCTTTGCACATTGGTATCAATTTGCAAAAAAAAAAAATCCAGCTATTTGCGGCATAAGAGATACACCATGAGTTCTGATTCTCTGCAAATTCCTGAACATAATCTCACCAAGGTTGATGAAAGTTTGTTCTCACTCTGAAGCACTGATTGTGAAATTGCTGAATTTACGACATTATCACAATTGATTCCCACTGTAGCCATTTAGAGCTGGTAATCAATGTGGCACAGCACCCTGGTAATGATGTGATTTATAGTCCTCACACGACACTTAACCTTAGAGTCCCATAAATAGTCGAGTCCAACAATGGAGTCTCACTCTAGTGGGTAGAAGCAAAACTCGAAAGACTGGTAATTATAAAGTGTCTTTCATGACCTCAGAACGTCCCAAAGCATTTTACAGCTAATTAAGCACTTTGAAAGTAAAAACATAAAATGCTGGAAATACTCAACAGGTCTGGCAGCATCTGTGGAGAGAGGAATAGAATCCAGCCCGCCGGAATCATGCCCCCTCGCTGGATTGTCCACCCACGTCGGCGTGCAATCACACTGATGTGTTTCACAACAGCATATATAAGGCATACACTTGGTGGGCTGTACTTAGAGGGGAATTTGGAGGTGAGTGTGCAGTAATGTTGGGCAGCGCTTGTGAAGTTTGCCTGTTAGACTTCAAGGTTATGGTAACTTGGGGTGGGGTGAGAGGCAAGGGCTGTTCTTTGGGTGAGGCACATTGGAGGTGGAGGAAAGGGCTGCCCTGTGTTTGAAGGTAGTGCACAAGCACATGTGGGTGAGGGGCAGGGAAGTGGCCACGCACTAGGGAAAACTTGTATAAAGTGACCATTCCTCTGCTGCTGAGACAGTTCAGACGCAGCCACAATGACATGGGTGGAGTCGGGTCTGTAGCTTATCAGCTCACTCAAGAAATGCAGAGGCATGAAATTCCCACTAAGAACTCCAGAGCTTTTCACCCTTCGAGCACAGACTGCAAACTGATGAGTGCTTTAGTGGACTGCAGAACAGTTGGACGACTGGGCACGTTGTACAAACTCCCTGCTAAAGCTGGCCATGGACCAGTCACTGGTGCAGGCGCTTACAGCCCCTTGCAGTGTCAGCATCCCAGTTTGGACCAGTCTCCCCCATGGTTCAAGCTAACAGTGCAGCCTTGCAGTGCGGGTTAAGAGAATGTCTGTACCTGAGCTGAGAGCACAGCATGCAGTCCAATGGGCAAAGTTGCTGCCAATCGGTCAACTGGAGTGGGGCAGATGTGGGGTGGGGTTTTGTGCAGCCATGCAGCACACTAAACTCTGGCCATCTAAGTGCTGGCCAGCAGTCTCCATGGTGTGTTAAGGGGCATTCAGGAGGAGGAATGCATCAGGAGCTGGAGACTGGTGACCTAGCTGTATGCCTGGTGGCATGCAGAGAGCAAAGATGACGGAGAAGAGAGCAAGTGAGGTGCCTGCCTGGGCAGAGGGAGGAGCAGCACCCTCTGGAAGAAGGAGTGGCTGGGGCTCCAGCACATGCCACCAAAGAGCCACAGTGAGCTGTCACTGGTCGGTGCCTAGCTAGACCCAGGGTCTATAGGCACTGCCTTTCATTCCTGCAGATGACCAAGAATCAGAGTCGCTGAAGACTGCGCATGTCTAGGGAACTGGTCAGTGACATCTGCCAACTACTGCAGCATTTAGCACCATGGGGACATTGAGGGTGGCCATGAAAATGACCGCAGTGGTCAACCTTTACAGCAGTGGCTCCTTTCAGGGTTCCACAGATGACCTCTGTGGGATATCACAAGCCGCCACCCACAAATGCATCCATGAGGTCACGGTTGCCTACTTTGTGAGGGTACATGACTTTGTGCATTTCGTCCGGGGCCAGGACAGCCAGGATGCAAGAATGTTTGGATTTGCCCAGATCTCAGGTTTCCCACAGGTGCAGGGCACGATTGACTGCACTCATGTGGCGCTCAGATCTTCATCGCAACACATGGTGGACTACATCAAACGCAAGGGCTTCCATTCCCTGAATGTTCAGATGGTGTGCAACCACCACAAACACATCCTGCAGGTGTGCACATGGTTCCAGGGAGTCTCCACACTTCCTACATTCTCAGCCGGTCACAGATCCCTGACATCTTCCAGGGTCCACAGAGGCTGCAGGGATGGCACTTTGGGGACAAGGGCTACGCGCAGAGGACGTGGCTGGTGATACCTGTGCAGTGGCTGCAACAGAGTGAAGGCATAACAAGGCTCATGCTGCAACATGCAACTTGGTGGAGTGAACCATTGGGATGCTGAAAATGGTATTCCAGTACCTGGACCGGTCTGGTGGATCCCTGCAATGTAGTCCACAGAAGGCATCATGCATTGTTGTTGCCTGTTGTGCCCATTAAAACCTGGCACTGAAATGGGGAGAAGAGCTGGCCGAGGAGGAGCTGGAGGCCAATCCCATCTTAAAGGTGCTGAGAGCACACAGAGAGAATGGCGGAACTATGTGACGCCTGCCCAAGACATTGTCATCAGCAATGATAAGCACCATCAAGGTACAGGCATCAGTAATGTGTCCAATGAGTGTGAGGTCGGACCATCACTTTGGTCTGAAGGCTGAACAGAGCACAGGGAACAGGTCCTGGACTGAGACATTTGCCTTTATCTTGTGCAGAAAGGTTTCACACCTGCTTGACACAAGCATTACTCATCAGAACAAGGAGCCATAGGCAGGGAGACATTGTTGAGAGTTTATTTATAATAGTGAACTTATGTTCAAGTGATTAACACCCGTGTCCAGGCTGTGCAACTACATCTTCTTAAGCCGATTGTTTGCCCTCTTCCGCGGCTACGTTCGCAGCCGGATGTCCCTGGAGAGGGAGCATGCGGTGTCTGCTGGTACACTCGAGGCCTTCTGTGCTCGGTGGGCACTGAGGGGACTGGGGTGCTTTATCGACCCCTTTAATCACATTTTAATTTAAAGTTTGTAAGTTTCCTTTAAACTTTGTTCTTGGTTTTACAGCTGACCTGAATTAGGGGCTGTGCCTGATTTATCCAAATTTTGTTAATTTGGTTTAATTGGTTTTAACTCGAAAGAGTTACATCTTCTTAACCTCCTGCGCAAGGATGACACACAAATTCGTGAAGCGTTCCATGATTAAGACTTTCAAAACATTTCACCTTTTGCAGAACATCCACAATTTATGCGGTTTACTCGAACGAGTTACATCTTCTTAACACCAGTTGCGGAGTCTTAGCACCAGTTGCGGAGGGGGGCCAGAAGGGAGTAGGACCTCCCCGTGAACCTGCTCCTGGGCCTGGCCAAGTTGGCCATTAACAGGTCCAGGCAGCTGGCGATCGACGGGGGAGTCCCGCCCGATTGTTTGTCCCTCTTCCGCGGCTACGTTCACGGCCGGGTGTCCCTGGAGAGGGAGCACGTGATGTCTGCCGGCACTCTCGAGACTTTCCGTGCTCGGTGGGCACTGCGGGGACTGGAGTGTTTTATTGACCCCTTTAATCACATTTTGGTTTAAAGTTTGTAAGTTTCCTTTAAACTTTGTCCTTAGTTTTACAGCTGACTTGAATTAGGGGCTGTGCTTGATTTATCCCAATTTTGTTAATTTAGTTTAATTGTTTTGACTCAAAAGAGTTACATCTTCTTAACACCAGTTGCGGAGGGGGGCCGGAAGGGAGTAGGACCTCCCCGTGAACCTGCTCCTGGGCCTGGCCAAGTTGGCCATTAATAGGTCCAGGCAGCGGGTGATTGAGGGGGTTGTCCAACTTGACTGTCTGCCCCTCTTCTACAGCTATTTTCACAACCGGGTGTCCCTGGAGAGGGAGCACGTGGTGTCTGCTGGTACTGTTGAGGCCTTCCGTGCTCGGTGGACACCGTGGGGACTGAGGTGTTTTACTGAACTTGTTAACCACATCTTGGTTTAATGTTTGCAAATTCCTTTTAAATTTGGTCTTTGTTCTTGAGGTTTCCCTTTAAGGGGCTGCTTTTTACTTTGTCTCTAATTTTGTTAATTTAGTTTATTTGGTTGACTCAAAAGAGTTACATCTTCTTAACCTGTGGTAGTGTAGTGGCTGTGTTAACAGACGAGTGATGCAGAGGCCTGAACCAATAAGCCAGAGTTCAAATCCCATTGTGTCAGTCTGAGGATTAACAAAAGAGTTACATCTCCTTAACGTTCCTAACTCTGCCGTTGCATTTTGGTGCTTCCTGGACATCCACAGTGGAAGTGGAGGCAGCCTGCTGACTTCTATACCCTGCCTGTGATGACCTTGGTGGGCGTCCTCTGCAAGACTGAAACCTGCAGGGCCCCAGCCTGCTTTCAAGGTCCTGCCATGTGGCAGAGGCACCCTCCTCGACCTGCGGAGCTGGAGCTGCTGGACAAAAAATAAAAAATACCTGGAAAAACTCAGAAGGTCTGGCAGCATCGGCAGAGAAGAGTACAGTTGACGTTTCGAGTCCTATGACCCTTCAACAGAATTAAGTAAAAATAGGAGAGGGGTGAAATATCAGCTGGGTTTAAGGCAGGGGGGGCGGGAGAAGTAGACAAGTGGGGGGGTGTGGTTGTTGGGACAAGCAAGTAGTGATAGGAGGAGATAACCAAAAGATGTCACAGACAAAAGAACAAAGAGGTGTTGAAGGTGGTTTTATTATCTAAAAGAATGTGCTAATTAAAAATGGGTAGCAGGACAAGAAAGGTACAGATAGCTCTAGTGGGGGTGGGGTGAAATAAGACTAAAAAGGCATAAAAGGTATAGATAAATAATTGGTGGTATACATTAAAAATAATGGAAATAGGTGGGAAAAGAAAAATCTATATAAATTGTTGGAAAAAACAAAAAGGAGGGGGAAGAAATGGAAAGGGGGTGGGGATGGAGGAAGGAGTTTAAGATCTAAAATTGTTGAACTCAGTGTTCAGTCCGGAAGGCTGTAAAGTGCCTAGTCAGAAGATGAGGTGCTGTTCCTCCAGTTTGCGTTGAGCTTCACTGGAACAATGCAGCAAGCCAAGGACAGACATGTGGGCAAGAGAGCAGGGTGGAGTGTTAAAATGGCAAGCGACAGGGAGGTCTGGGTGATGCTTGTGGACAGACTGAAGGTGTTCTGCAAAGCTGTCACCCAGTCTGCGTTTGGTCTCTCTAATGTAGAGGAAACCGCTTTGGGAGCAACAAATGCAGTAGACTAAGTTGAAGGAAATGCAAGTGAAATGCTGCTTCACTTAAAAGGAGTGTTTGGGCCCTTGGACAGTGAGGAGAGAGGAAGTGAAGGGACAGGTGTTGCATATCTTGTGTTCGCATGGGGAGGTGCCATAGGAGGGGGTTGAGGAGTAGCGGGTGATGGAGGAGTGGACCAGGGTGTCACGGAGGGAACGATCCCTACGGAATGCTGCCAGTGGGGGTGAAGGGAAGATGTATTTCGTGGCATCATGCTGGGGTGGCTAACTTCCCACCTATTTCCATTATTTTTAATGTATTCCACCGATCATTTACCTATACCTTTTATGCCCTTTTAGTCTTATTTCACCTCACTTCCACTAGAGCTATCTGTACCTTTCTTGTCCTACTATCCGTTCTTAATTACCACATTCTTTCAGATAATATCACCACCTTCAACACCTCTTTGTTCTTTTGTCTATGACATCTTTTGGTTATCTCCTCCTATCGCTGCTTGCTTGTCCCAACAACCACCCACCCCACTACTCCACCCCCCTCCCCCCTTAAACCAGCTTATATTTCACCCCTCTCCTATTTTTACTTAGTTCTATTGAAGGGTCATGAGGACTCGAAATGTCAACTGTACTCTTCACCGCCGATGCTGCCAGACCTGCTGAGTTTTTCCAGGTATTTTTTATTTTTTGTTTTGGATTTCCAGCATCCGCAGTTTTTTATTTTTATCTCGAGCTGCTGGAGTCAGAGGTAGAGGGGATTTGGATGGGCTGGATACTCCTGGAGTCACCTAGGTGGTTGTCCACCTGCAGATTCTCCTCCCTATGGTGCCTAAGTGTCTCTGGTTGACTCCTTGAGGAGAAGAGGATGCTGAAGTGAGATTGAGCTGTCCCGCACTCCTCTAGTTTACACACTGTTAGAGGCCAACTATGGTGTTAACAATGGAGGTCAGCCCACGCAGCAGTGCAGGAACGACATCCTGGATCAAGGTCTCGATGGTGGCCACAATTGTACCAGTGTTGACCTCAGTGCATTAGCATGCCAGCGCTCACCTCAACCTGAAAGGGGACAGCTGCCTCCATCGTGCCTTGTAATCTGTGGAGTGCAGTGGACATCCATTCCTGATGTCCCCAGCGTGCATTGCAGATCCAGCAACTGAGATATGGCCGACTCCAGAGGCTCATCATCTGACTCAGAATCAGCAAATATCTGGCCTCCAGCAGTCTTCCTAGTGCCAAGGACCTGGGAAGTCCCTGCCATTGCCGGCTGTGGATTGGAAAGTGTGATGTGCTCACCAGGTTGTGATCCCGAGGCTACTCTAAAGCTAGGTCCCACCGAGGTGTGTGTCTCTGCGTTGGTGGAAGGTGTGGGTGAGCACTGTGATGGGACTTCTAGGAAGGCCTTTAGATTCCTCT
This sequence comes from Carcharodon carcharias, assembly GCF_017639515.1. Classification (NCBI taxonomy): domain Eukaryota; kingdom Metazoa; phylum Chordata; class Chondrichthyes; order Lamniformes; family Lamnidae; genus Carcharodon; species Carcharodon carcharias. The sequence goes on from NC_054471.1 coordinate 157,046,034, forward strand.
TCAGAGGTTTCTGTGGGACTTGAAGGGAGGCCCTGGGTCATGCCCTCTGTTGGCCAATTGCCAGGTGTGCCTGCGGCAGCAAGGAGAGATAATTAGTGCATGGCAGTGGCCTGTGAAAGAGGACATATCACTCACAGCATGGCTGTCTGATGGATGTTGCATTGCTGGATCCTCACTTGGTGGAGCAGCGCTGACATCACCTTCAGCACAGGAATGGTCCAGATCCTCGCTGGCCAGCTGGATGGCCCTGTTTTCAAAGTCCATGAGAAAGTTGATTTCAGGCATTCCTCCACCGGAAAGTGACCTCTCCCTCTTGTTGTGTACCAGATTGTCCTACACGAATAGAGATAGAGATAGTGTAAGTAGGATGCTTGCCAGGCCAGAAGATAAGTATGCTTGGCATGTGTGGGTGGTGAGTGATCCCATGGATGGGACGAGGACAATGAAGATATGAGAGAGCGAACAGTGACGGTCCTTGAACTGGCAGTGAGTGAGGGCCTTGTGGATGCATGACGGGTTTGTGAGTTTGTGAGCTGAGAGTGATGAAAAGAATGACTTACCCTGACAAAACAATGAAGATCATTGACCCTCTTGCGGCATTGGGTGGTTGTCCTCTTTTGTAGGGCATTGGCGCTGACTACTGCTGCCATCCATGTCCCAAACTGGACTGGTGATGTTGCTGCCCATCCTGCAGCCAGAGTGGGGGCAGAGGACATCACGGCAGGCCTCCCCCTGTCCAAAAGGTGCTCAAGGGACGTGTCATTGAAATTGGGGGCTGTGGTCTTATTGTCTTTCAGGACCATATCTTCCATGCAGCAGTCCTGGGCCGGAAGCATTGAGAGGTGTACACGTGGCTGCACTTTAAATATGACGCCTGGTGTGATGAAGCAGCGAGGTGATGGCATGACGCGTGAATGAGAGCCTGCCCGACATCGAAACAGTGCATTTCCTTGGAATGCATGATTAATGCAGCGGGTTTGGGGCAATACGGCTTGAGAAGCCGCCATTGCTGCCAGTGGGTAAAATGTCGATTTTCCTACTTGCTACCACACTTTGCGCAAATCCGGGATGATTCTGCCCAATGTTTCAGGTCTATGACCTCTCATTACAAATTTTGAAATGTAGTCAGGATTATAATGCAGAAAACATGGCGGTCAATGCACATAATGAGGACCCACAACAATGATAATGAACAGATAATCTGTTTAATTAATGTTGATTGAGGGATATTTGTTGTCCAGGAGACCAGGGAGAATGCCCCAGTTCTTCTTTGAAATAGTGCAATGGGCTATTTTAGATCATTTGATGGGGCTGATTGGGCCTTGGTTGAAAATTGCACCCAAACGATGACACCTGTTAAAATGGAATACTCTTTCAATACTACAGTGGACTATCATGCTCAAGTCTCTGAATTGGTACTTGAAATTACCATCTAGGGTAGCCATTCATCTGGTTTTATGCTGGACAGTGCAGTTTTTAATTGGTCTGGTGGCTGTCCAGTAGTGGATGGTTCTATGTATGCTTACCTGTACCTACCTCAGTGAAGCACCGTCAGTGGCCTGTGCTTGTTTCTTTCCCCATCTGCAGCAGCCTCAAAGTAACTGGGACCCAGAAAACAGAGGTTGGTTTTCATAATTTCTGCCCCCACACCGCACCCACACCCCCCAACACAACCGCCCCACCACCTCTCAATTGCCTGCAAATTGGGTCTTTGCCATTTGAACCTTGATGAATCTGCATACATGTTGACATCATTGCCCTGTATGTGATAAAGCTTCCCTGCACATTGTAGCACTCTCCAGTATTAGTGGCCTCTGACAATGGCCACCCTACAACCATCGAGACTCAGAGGCAGAAGGGTTACCACTGCTAACATGTGGCCAAAAGGTAATTTTGGACCTATGGCCTCCAAAGTTTTCCAGCATTGGGTTTTTCTCACGTCATTTGTGGGTCTGCAGTTGGCTAACTGATAGAGATTGATTTGTCAACAATTCCAAGCTAGTGTATCATGCAATTCCCAGGATAGCAGTAAGCAAACTAAATGGACCTTGCTCATTTTTTTTTGGTCTAGCAATTCCTTTGTTCCCTGAATGCAGTGCAATAGTATGTCCACTGGATGTTCTGCTGTTCCTGATCATGATGACCTTTTGGCCACATGTTAGCAGTGGTAACCTTTCTGCCTCTGAGTCTCGATGGTTGTAGGGTGGCCATTGTCAGAGGCCACTAATACTGGAGAGTGCTACAATGTGCAGGGGTTGCTTGTTCTATACTTTATGAATCAAAAATTCTACATTTCACATATCTATTCTGCCAGTCACCCATTAACATCTTCAGGACCAATATAACAATTCCCAAACTCAAGTGGGTTACAATATCCAACATGTTCCTTTTTGTTTTGTTTTATTTTTCCTTGCCCTTACTCTTTATCACTTCCTTTTATTCTTCTTTCTGTCTCTATACTTCATATGACTCCAAATCATGCCATTTCCTTCCATGTCTTTCACACTTTTTCTTTCGCTATCCTTTTCCTTCATTGGCTGGGGAGATAATCACGGAGAGAAACCATCAGGCATAATGTTCATGTGACCCCAGAAGTGATATCGACATGGCTGTGCCATTATTGAATCGATGTTCCAACAATTTGTGGCCTGAGTATAGTGCAGTGTCAATTTTGAGCATAGAAGTCCAATTAATGTTGTCCGCTGTCACTGCAGCCATTTCGTATATTATGCCTTTGCCTTTCCCATTATGGGGAGATATCCAATGGCTGTGCATTTCTGATTTCACTGCAGTACGTTCCAATGAGTTTCCATTAGACTTTGGCATAAGTTCATGACTGGAGGATTGGGAAGCATAATCACCTAATTGTGGCGTTTATTGCCAATATCGCCACCACAGAAAATTTCAGATCATCATTTTAAAGGGAACCAGATAGACATTTGAGAATTAAAATTAAATATTGGCAAGTAGCATATAAATGAGATTAGAGTCGGTCACAGCAATTGCACTGGATGCAGGTGTCACAGATTTAATGGCCTCCTCCTTTAAGTTCACTATTATGATTTCTAAAAGATAGCCATCAGCAGGGTACCCTTTTGTAAATGAATGTCTATTGAAAGACTATTATTTATAATTTATAGAAGTCATTTTATTGCTCAGTTTATTGAGACATTAATGGGTGTGCTGCAAATTTCATATTCCATCTGGCCAGGAACAGCCGCCTGATTTTCACACATAACCCACATTAAAACCATAGAAAGGCTACAGTGCAGAAAGAGGCCATTCAACCCATTGCGTCTGTGCTGGCTTTAAAAAGAAGTAAAAGAAGCTAGCTGCTCATTTTTAATCCCACTTTCCAGAACCAGGTCCATCGCCTTGCAGGCTGCAGCACTTTAGATGCAGATCCAGGTATCTTTTAAATGAGTTGAGCATTTCAGATTCAATGGTCAATTCAGCCAGTGAATTCCAGGCACCCACCAACTTCAGGATGCAAAAGGCTTCCCTCATATCCCCTCTAATCCTTCTACCAATCACATTAAATCTATGCTGTCTGGTAATTCAGGGGGGAGGTGATGGCGTAGTGGCATTATCGCCGGACTAGTGATCTAGAGACCCAGGGTAATACTCTAGGGACCCGAGTCCTGCCACGGCAGATGGTGGAATTTGAATTCAATAAAAATCTGGAATTAAAAGACTAATGATAACCATGAAACCATTGTCAATTGTTGTAAAAACTCATCTGGTCCACGAATGTCCTTTAGAGAGGGAAATCTGTCATCTTTACCTGGTCTGGCCAACGCATGACTCCAGACCCACAGCAATGACTTTAAAATGGCCTAGTAAGCCACTCAAACTGCTACAAAGTCACAAAAAAGCAATGAAACCAGGCCGGCCACCTGGCATTGACCCGAGGCACTGGAAGCGACAACAGTAATCTCAGCCCTGTCGACCCTGCAAAGTCCTCCTTATTAGCATCTCTGGGGGCTAGTGCTGTAGTTGTGAGAGCTGTCTCACAGACTAGTCAAGCAACAGCCTGACATAGTCATCCTCACAGAATCATACCTTTCAGGTAATGTCCTAGACACCACCATCACCATCCCTGGGTATATCCTGACCCACTGGCAGGACAGGCCCAGTAGAGATAGCAGCACAGTGGTATACAGCTGGGAGGGAGTTGCCCTGGGAGTCCTCAACATTGTCTCCAGACCCCATGAAGTCTCATGGCATCAGGCCAAACATGGGCAAGGAAACTCCCTGCTGATTACCATGTACCTCCCTCCCTCAGCTGCTGAATCAGTGCTCCACCATGTTGAACACCACTTGGAGGAAGCATTGAGGGTGGCAAGGTCACAGAATGAACTCTGGGTGGGAGACTTCAGTATCCAGCTCCAAAAGTGGCTCGGTTGCACCACTGCTGACCGAGCTGGCCAAGTCCTAAAGGAGATAGCTGTTAGACTCGGTCTGCAGCACATGGTGAAGGAACCAACAAGATGGAAAAATATACTTGACCTCATCCTCACCAACCTGCCTGCCACAGATGCAACTGTCCATGACAATATCGGTAGGAGTAACCACCGCACAGTCATCATGGAGACAAAGTCCCGCCTTCACATTGAGGATACCCTCCATCATGGTATGTGGCACTACATAGTGCTAAATGGGATAGATTTTGAACTGAGCTAGCAACTCAAAACTGGGCATCCATGAGGTGCTGTGGGTTATCAACAGCAGCAGAATTGTACTCAAGCATAATCTGTAACCTCATGGCCCGGCATATCCCCCACTCTACCATGACCATCAAGCCAGGGGATCAAACCTGGTGCAATGAAGAATGCAGGAACGCATGCCAGGAGCAGCACCAGGCATACCTAAAAATGAGTTGTCAACCTGATGACGCCATAACACAGGACTACTTGTGTGCCAAACAGCATAAGCAGCAAGTGATAGACAGTGCTAAGCGATCCCACAACCAACGGATCAGATCTGAGCTCTGCAATCCTGCCACATCCAGTCGTGAATCATGGTGGATAATAAAACAACTCACTGGAGGAGGGAGCTCCGCAAATATCCCCATCCTCAATGACGGAGGAGCCCAGCACATCAGTGCAAAAGATAAGGCTGAAGCATTTGCTACAATCTTCAGCCAGAAGTGCTGAGTGAATGATCCATCTCAGCCTCCTCTGGAGGTCTCGAGCATTAGAGATGTCAATCTTCAGCCAATTCGATTCATTCCACGCGATATCAAGAAATAGCCACAGGCACTGGATATTGCAAAGGCTATGGTTCCTGACAACATTCTGGCAATAGTACTGAAGACTTGTGCTTCAGAACTTGTTGCGCCCCTAGCCAAGCTGTTCCAGTACAGGTACAACACTGGCATCTATCCGGCTATGTGGAAAATTGCCCAGGTACGTCCAGTACACAAAAAGCAGGACAAATCGAACACGGCCAATTACCACCCCATCAGTCTATTCTCGATCATCAGTAAAGTAATGGAAGGGGTCATCAACATTGCTATCAAGTTGCACTTGCATAGCAATAACCTGCTCACTAACACCTAGTTTGGGTTTCACCAGGACCACACAGCTCCCGACCTCATTACACCCTTGGATCAAACATGGACAAAAGAGCTGAACCTCCCAAGGTGAGGTGAGAGTGACTGCCCCTGACATCAAGGCTGCATTTGACCGAGTGTGCCATCAAGAAGCCCGAGCAGAACTGGAGTCAAAGAGAAGCAGGGGGAAAACTCTTTGCTGGTTGGAGCCATACCAAGCACAATGGAAAATGGTTGTGGTTGTTGGAGGTCAGTCATCTCAGCTCCAGGACATCACTGCAGGAGTTCCTCAGGGTAGTGTCCTCAGCCCAAACATCTTCAGCTGCTTCATCAATAAACTTCCTTCCATCATAAGTTCAGAAGTGGGGATGTTTGCTGATGTGCACAATGTTCAGCACCATTTGCAACTCCTCAGATACTGAAGCAGTCTATGTCCAAATGCAGCAAGGCCTGGACAATGTCCAGGCTTGGGCTGACAAGTGGCAAGTAACATTCAAGCCACACAAGTGTCAGACAATGACCATCTCCAACAAGAGAGAATCCAACCATCGCCCCTTGATGTTCAATGGCATTACTATCACTGAATCTTCCCCGATCAACATCCTGAGGGGTTACCATTGACCAGATACTGAGCTGGACTAGCCATATAAATATTGTGGCTACAAGAGCAGGTCAGAGGCTAGGAATAGTATGACAAGTAACCCACCTCCTGATTCCCCAAAATCTGTTCACCATCTACAAGGCTCAAGTCAGGAGTGTGCTGAAATACTCCCCACAACATTCAAGAAGCTTGACACCATCCAGGACAAAGCAGCCTGCTTGATTGGCACAAACACTCACTCTCTCCACCACCAACGCAGAGTAGCAGCAGTGTGTACCATCTACAAGGTGCACTGCAGGAATTCACCAAGGCTCCTTCGACAGGACCTCCCAAACCCATGACCACCACCATCTGGAAAGACAAGGGGAGCAGATAGATGGGAATAGCACCACCTAGCAGTTCCCCTCCAAGCCACTCACCATCCTGACTTGGAAATATATCGCTGTTCCTTCACTGTCTCTGGCTCAAAATCTTGGAACTCCGTCCCTAACAGCACTGTGGGTGTACCTACGCCACATGGACTGCAGTGGTTCAAGAAGGCAGCTCACCACCAACCTTCTCAAGGGCAACTAGGGATGGGCAATAAATGCTGGCCTAGCCAGCGAAGCTCACATCCCATGAATGAAAAAAAATGATCCCTCAGTTCGGGAAAACAGGTCTTTCCTGTTTACCCTATCTAGGCCCCTCATAATTTTGTACACCTCAATTAGGTTATCCCTCAGCCTCCTCTATTCTAAGGGAAACAAGTCTAGCCTATCGGATCTTTCTTCATAGTTGCAATCTTCAAGCCCTGACAACTTTCTTGTAAATCACCTCTGTTCTCTCTGCAGAGCAATTATATGACCTTCCTATAATGTGGTGCCCAGAACTGTATACAATATTCCAGTTGTGGCCTAACGGTGTTTTATATAGTTTCAGCATTACAACTCTGCTTTTATATTCAGTGCCTCATCCAATAAAGGAAGCATTCCATATGCTTTCTTTACCACCTTATCCACCTGTCCTACCACCTTCAGGGACCTGTGGGCATGCACTCCAAGGTCTCTCACTTCCTCAACCCCTCTCAATATCCTTCCATTGAGTGTTCCCTTGTTTTGTTTGCCCTCCCTAAGTGCATTACCTCACACTTCTCTGGACTGAATTCCATTTGCCAATTTTTCACCAACTCAACCAAACCATTGATATAAATCTGGAGACAACAGTTATCCTCTTCACTGTCAACTACCTGGCCAATTTTTGTGTCATCTGCAAATTTTCCAACCATGCCTCCCACATTTAAGTCCAAATCATTAATATATATGACAAACAACAAGGGCTCCAACCCTGAGTCCTATGGAACGCCACTGGAAATCACTTTTCCAGCTGAAAAAATATCCATCGACCATTATCCTTTGTTTCCTGTCACTGAGACAATTTTGGATCCAATTTGCCACCTTCCCCTGTATCCCATGGGATCTCACTTTTCTGACCAGTCTGCCATATGAGAATTTGTAAAATGCCTTACTAAATTCCATTACTCTACCCACATCAATCCTCCTTGTTACTTCTGCAAAAAGTTCTACTTAGTTAGTAAGGCACTATCTTCCCCTTACAAAACCATGCTGACTTTCCGTGATCAATGTGTGCCTTTCTAAGTGACACTTTATCCTGTGTCTCAGAATTGATTCCAATAAATTGCTCACCACCGAAGTCAGACGACTGGCCTATAATTTTATGGCCTATCGCCTCGGACCCTTTTTAAATAATGGTATGATGTTCACAGACCTCCAATCCTCTGGTACCTCGCCTGTATCTAGTGGGGATAATTGTTGATGGTGAGCTTGTGCAGATCTCATTGAAGCTGGAATCTGGAATTGCAACTATCCATTTCCTAGCATTTTGATCCCCAACTGGTATCCAGCTTAACTTTCCAATGCAAAGGCTGCAGCTTGTAATGTTGTTCCTGCTGATCGGAAAAATAGTATTTCACCACAATTCCAATATTGCACATACTCTAGCTCCATGCTGAATTCAGCAATTTATATGTGTTCTGAAGACATGCTTATGTCAAATATTTAACTTTTTGAGAGGGACTAAAGTGATTTCATATCTACGTCAATACAGATGAATGTAATTACATCATTACATCAAAGACAACAAGTTTTTGAATTCCATTACAGGCAATGACTTTTCTGAGGGTTTCTAAATAATCCTCTTCCTGCCTTAGCAAAAATATCTATGGAAGTATTCACAGTATTCAACAATGGAAAATGAATCATTCAAAGATTAATTGCTCTCCAGTTGAGCTAATCGAGTTATCTTGGGAAAATAAATTTTTTTAAAAATACTAGCAGTTGGAGAGAAGCCATGTGACCAGCCAAGCTTTTTGTGTGTGCGTGTAACACATACTTGGGGCAGACATCAGCAGCAGTTGGGAAAGCCTCCTGCTTTCTCTGAGCCCTGTCTACTACTATAACAGTATCTCTATTCTGTAGTAGCAGAGATTTAAAAAATAAATTCGGTTTCACAGCAGCATTGTGAGAGAGTTTGCTGCAACAAAAAATCAAGCATTACAGTAAACAGATATAACTAGTTACAGCTCATTGCACTTCCTAACTGTATAAACTCACCTTCACTTTTCCAGTGAAAGTCAGTTTATATACATTAGGAAGTGCAATGAGCTGTAACTAGTTAGTGCCCATTGCCTGTCGGGATAGGCTACAACTCCCCGCGACCCTGAATTGGATGAAGCGGTTCTCTATGAACTCATCAGGAAAAAATAAAAAGTGAAAAGTTCTCTTAAATAAAAGGAAAGCACAGGAAGACTGGATTTGATCAGACATAGCCACGGATGGAAGAGAAGTAACTGATTCGGCTGAGTTCATGTTCAAAAACGTATAATTTCCTCTATCTAATTATATTTTTCTACTCCAGTTTTTTTAATCCCACCAGTGCTGCTACATCTACATATTCTTCACCTTGAAGTAAAACTTTCTTCATAATTTACAGCACTAATTCTAGATTAGCAAAACAAGCCTTTGATTAGAGTTAGAGCTTTCTGTCTGAAGTGAGGCTTTTTAGCTTTAAGGTGTCCTAACTCGCAATTCTGATTAGCATGAAGGAAGCTTATCTCTGTTTGGTGATTCCGGTCTTTCCAATCTGACCCCACAGTCGATTGAAAGTGACATTTTAATTGGTGAACTTATTTTTGAAAAGTGTAAGAATCATTCTGCTATTGAAGAAATTTGAATTAAAGCAGACTTCACCATTCATATTTTAATACTAATTAAGCATGGTTAAATACATTAGAATCCTGAATTCTACAGCATCTGGATTTTAAGTTTGTGATGCATGATGGTGGTCAATGCAGCGCAGGGGTTCCAAAAGTGTGTAGAAAACTTGGAAGCGACTGCAGCCTGTCTCTCAATGACTTCTTAACCTAATTAATGCTTTTAGTATGTATTAAAATCTGACTCTGAGTTTCCTGACCAATTAGTGTCAGCGGGAGTGATGATGAACAACGTGATGTGATTTAAATTCCGCTGTTAAAGGGACAGTCCAAACATACAAGTTCAATGGAAGACCGTCAGTGGCACCTCACTGGATGTGTTGCTGGGGGCTGTGAGGGCTTGGAGAAAGATACTCCAGGAGATACTAGGATAAAAACTGGATGGGAACACAAAGAAGATGTGGTTAGAAGTTGCACAAGAGAATGCGCATGGTGCAGTGTGCTTGAATCCAATGCAGAAAGCATGGCAAGAAAGAAAAGCAGGAAATTTGAGAGCATTGGAACATTCACCTACGTTCAGAGGCATCTTAAACCCCAACCTCCCCAATCTGCTTTCTCAAGCCTACTTTAGCATGTCATTCCTCAGACCAATTGTGCTTCAGGTACACACATAACTCTTCAACAGACTTCCTTGTATTCCCATCTGCCCATCCATCACTGATGCCCACTCTCATCTTAATACAATGTCACAACTCTCCCTCACAGAGATCCTCAACAAATCTGTTGAGGGCCACTGTGATGGGGGATAGTTTGCCAGTAGACTCTCTATAGGTCACTCACATCCTTTCCTTCTTGCAGAAGAGAGCACAGAATATGAGGAAGAGACAGTGGAATGAAGATGACACTTTAGCCACCCCACAGCTAACAAGTACAAGGGAGCAGGCACTGTACATCAATGAAATTCGGCAAGCCTGGCCATTAGAGGTGAGGGAATGGGGCCTCCCAGCCATCTGGTGGCTGAATTAAATATCTGACAGCCACATAATATAGAGCACTCACTCATGTTGGCATGATGTCAACAACAAGTGAAATATCATAATATGCATAATATTAAAACAATTTAAACGTTTTTACCTTGGAAATTCTCATTCATGTCTTTAATATCCCATGGATCTCCAAGAACCTGCAAAAGGTGATCCAGCTTGTTGATGATGATAACTCACAGGTGGTCCATCACTTTGAGGATGCACCATCACAGGACTCATAAAGATCATGCACCAGCTCACACAGCAGTCTAACTGATGAGGAAGATGGTCGGGTTTACGCTTGGTGACTCGCATGTGAACAAGAGTAGATGGTGGAGTGAGAGACATTATGACTGCTTTGTGTTAATGGTATGAGTGGGGGTCATGTGGTTGTTAGATGGATGGACTGGTGGATCTTAAGTGAGCCTCTCAATAATGAGGACAGCCTGATCAGCATAGTCTTTGGCATCCTCCTCCTTAAAATCATCTGCAGAGGCTCTCTGCTCTTGTTCCTCCTGCAGATCCAAATCTTGCTGCTGTGCAATGTTGTACAGAGTACAGGACACCTTGACCATCTGGAGATTCTGGCTGGTGCTTGGTGAACGACACATCCCAACCTGTTCCGGCAGCTGAAGTATACCAAAAACATCCTGATGGCTTGTTTGATGACACATTTGGTGGTCGTATGATCTTTGTTATATCACTTCCGGGCCCCATTCCTTTGGTTTCTGAGAGGTGTCTCATTTTAGGTGGGTATATCAGTTTTCCACATTTTAATGACATGGACATGAGTTGAAATGATAGCGGGCCAGTAGCCACTGTTTTCCTTCCCTTCTGCCTTGTTTCCAGCAGTGTGGACAAACAGGCAAGGGCCTAATTAAAATGTGAAAGTTGTGGCTCAATGGCATGAGCAAGATTTTAACATGAAATCACTTGCCACAATGTCAAATATGCCATCGAAACCTGGCAAGAGGCAGCAGTGGCTAGAAGAGGTGACAGTAAATTCCATTTTAAAAATTTTTTGTGAGAATTACAAGTGGGTAACGATAAGTACGAGTGGTCATCTGGACCCTACGAGGAATCACTGGGACTTCCTAGCGCCAATATATCCTTTTCTCTCCCACAGTTCTTTGGATATGTCACCATTTAGCACTAACTACATGCCAGAGACCATTCCAGCGGATCATTCATTATTCCCACTGACTTCATGCAGTGTTGATGCAGGCAGGTTTAAATAGAGTCCAAGAGATGAGATGTCTGAGCCTCATGGTGAGGGGTCCATCTGGGATGCTTATCAATCCGCAACATACCTATGCTAAACCTGCCCGAATTAAAATCAAGCCTAACATCTTAAAATGTCTTTTTGAAGAGGGTCTATGTCCTGCACACCTGTATACATATCAATGACCATTTTACATTGAATTTTTTAAATTGATAATCCAATATCCACATTACTTCATTAACCTGAGCAGACAAAGATCAATATGAACTTAATTGAAAATGATGGAAATTCCTGAAATGTAGGAAGAAATTGGAGGCAAACTTATATTTCTTGTTCATTGATGCTTAAGATTTTATAGTAAAATTATTGCCAATATTAGGTGTGTTTTATATTTTGTAATATCCTTTGTACTGTCAGATTAACATTGGTAAAACATATACATGTGTACAACTTAATACGGTTGCTGAGCTGTCCAAATCATTCGCTGCAAAATATACTCTACACCTGAATTGGAAGCGAATGCAGTTCTAACACACTCAGCTTTGAGAATCTGACATAATGGGATGTGAATGGGAAGTCCTGAGCACAATAAATCTGTGCCATATGTGTACATTTCCTGTCTCAGCTCCATTCAGTGAACCGGTGGAGGCCCCTTGCTTCCGTGACCCCACGCTGTGATTCTGAAACATTTAAAGTTGCCCCAGGCCCTTTGGCTTTGCAATGAGGTTGCATAAATAAATGGCTCTGACAGCAAACATCATAATAGTTGAAGTTAATGTGCGCTTACTGCTATTTTCCATATTGCAAATAAGGGAAACTAAACGGGTAAGTGATCTGTGGTGAGTAGGAATATGGGATTTAGAAAGTGGTGTGAAAGGTCACTTAAATTACGAACAAAAACAGAAAATTTTTGGAAACCCTCAGCAGGTCAGTCAGCATCTGTGGAGAGAAACCGGCAAGTAAATGCGTCAGTTATAACCAGTCATTGTGGTAATTCTGGTAAGAGATTATAGCTGAAATATTTATTTGTCTGCAGATGCTGAGTGACTAGCTGTGTGTTGCCAGCATTTTCTGTTTGAGTTTCAGCTTTCAAGCATTGTCAAAGTTTTTGATTTTTTACTTATTTAGATTAAGGGTGTGGGAGAACAACATTGTCCAAAGAAAACATTAATGTTGCAGGAGGAATTAATGAGAACCACCTCATTAGTTCATCATTGAAACAATTGGGTTAAAGAGAATGGGGGTGATTTTCCCCAACTCCTTTAGCACTAAGGAGTCTCTGAGATGACCAAAATGGTTCGTCCTGTGTTTAGCACAAGGCGTCGTCTTGATAAAGGAGTTGAAGCATGCAGTAGGATTGGCTGCCCAGGGGATCATTATTGGGCTGATTGTCAATTAAATTGCCTGCTAGCACTCATTCAAGTGGGTACATGGTACTTTGTTGGCTATTGCACCAACTAACATCCTCTCCAAAACTGTGACCAGCTGAATATTAGTACACACATCATTGTTGAGGATTTCATGTGGTTTTTAAAGGTATATTCACCTTTATTGTTCACTTGCTACTGAAGGTTTGAAGAGGACATTGGAAGCACTTTGGGAGACTTGCTGGGACAGTTTAGTCAAGACTTCACCAACACACTATTTACACTTATCCAGGAAATTCACTGAGGACTTCAATTAAAAAGGCTAAGTGATGTGTTACATACCTTACCAGATAACCTATGGGAGTCACAGGGAGAAAGGGAATGTTTGGCCATGGGCATGCTGCCAGGGGTCCTCCTTTGTCTGCAAGAATAATGGGAGGAAGACATGAGGCTGGGCAGATCAGTGCCAGCTGCTACAGGAGAGAGTGATAGGAAGGCAAAGTGAACTCCTTACCCCCTGTGAGTATAGAAAATCCTATTTCCTTCACCAAGATCTCCACTGCTGTGCGGCTTCTCCTTCAGTCCCTCTTCCAACCTGAAGTGTTCTCGTGTTTCAGCCAATGCATTCCACACCTTCAGTGAAAGTAGGTGTGTGGAGCTCACATAACTTGATCTATGAAAATTGCTTCTAAACAATGGTTACTGATGTTGTCCAATATTGACATTTCTTCTCCCTATCTAGGGTCAGTGGATAGATATTTTATTTCCAGGGCTGCTGTGAAAATGTCAAACTACTAGAAAATAATAAAAAAAGCAAGAAAAGCAATGTGTAAAGTACAAAGCACTGCTTATCTCTCAACCTGCATAATTGGTCACAAAACCATAGAAAGGATGTTAATACATTCAACGGGAAGAAGTGGTGAGCAACTAGGTTGCTTCTGTGGAACAGGATCTCAATTCTGAGGAAAGGTTAAGAGATATGTTTCTCTTTTGGTCAGCTTTGTGTTTGACACAGGAAGGAAGTCTTATGGATTTTTGGAATTTCTTAAACCACGGAAAATTTGTGTATCTGGAGTAGCAGCTGTTGTTCCAAGCCTGAGTTGCCTTGCCAACTCTATGTGACGATCTATGTATTTCAAATAGAATCCCATTCACCAACCTCAAAGGACAGCTCTAAGCCATGACCATGTGTCCTGGCAGAGTTTTACAAAACCATTGATACTTCTTCCCTTCTCTAGAACAGTTTATAGGAATTTGTTTTATCATCTAATCCTGCTGCCTTACTGCTGGGCATTATGATGTGCAGTCAACTTCCTGCTATCAAAATAAATGAACCAGACCTTCTCTCTGTATTACACACCCACCTGTTCTTCAAACCACCATAGAGATGGACTAATACTTCCTATTTTTTCTTTAAGAATAATGTTTCAGATAGTTCACTCAAATCCAAAGTCATAACGTTCATAAGTCATGCCCTCATACATCAATAGATGATTCGTCTGCAACCCAGAACATGGCCGATTTCTCAGGCGAGACTTAACTGAGGTGTATAATATAGTTAAGGAACCATTAGCAGATGGAAAGGATGTAGTAGTCAGCAATGACATCAAGACAATTTTTTCACTTTCAATGGACATAATGAAAATAACACATGAGAACGCCTACTGACCTTCTGACTCAGAGTTCAGGTCCTCCATGTAAAAGAAAATAATTTGTGCTTTTATGTATTACACATATAAAACATGAAGGGAGACATCAACTACTGGTGTCAGAGGTTTCCCTCTCAAACTCAGAAATAGAGACCATGGGATACTGAAAAGGTCTGTGCCTTCAAAAACTCGATTTAGTATACTATACACTAACACTCCAACCTGTGAGCATTTTAGCTAGAAAAGTTTGTCAAAAGGGGCTGCATCTTTCATATTCTGGTAATTAGACCAATAGGCCACTCCCCTCCAAATATCACAGGCAAATCAGGTCTTAACTTTACGTTTTCTGACAATAAATGCAATTGGAACTTTGAGGCAGCCTTAACACCACTGCCACACTGTTTTAACTCAGCATTGTTATAATTACACAACTCTTCCTTGAGGTTTTCCCTGCCTGATTTATGCTCTATCACTACAAAACTGAAAAAATATATTTTTTAAGAGCTTCCATATTACTGAGGAGGCTTCAGGACAATCCACAACCAACAACCTGCCCTGAAAACTCTGCTCACATTTTTAGAGCTGTGACAAATTGCATCACAGCAACTGAGACAATCTACAACATTGTAAAACAATCAACAACATTCTGGGCAGGATTTTCAGCATGGTGTACAGGCGCACATCCAACACTCACATCGGGTGAGTGTCTTGACATCATCGCGCACTCACGTGATATTTTAGTGGGCGGGTGCACATGAGAGTTGGCAGCATGCCAGCCAACAATTAAGAGGGCTACTAAACCCATTAATCAGTTAATTAAATTGAACATTCCACTGCTCGTTCAACCTGGCAAGCAGACGAATAGGCCAGGCAGCCTTTGCATTTTTTGTGAAATCTCATCCACAAGCGGGATGAGGCTTCCATCAGTCACTAAAAAAAATGAAAAATTTTAAAACTCAATTTTCACATGTCCCTGTTTATGTGACAGAGTTACATGTGGGGACATATTTTCCCTATTTTTGAAATCTTGACTTGTCAGTTTAAAAATCTTCAGCCCCCTGAAGCAGCTATATTCCTTCAGATAGCTTTCACTGAGTGCATCCCCGCACATGCACACGTTTCAGCGCTCATGCTCCTCCACCCCCCCACCGGCCCAGCAAGCTGAGGTTAACAGCACATGTTTCATGCTGGCTGGCAGTTAATTGGCCAGCCAGCATGAAATTGCGGTTGGGGCCCAATCATGGGTGGCGGACTGTTTTGCAGCTACTCCCGGGCCCACCCACCGCTCCTGCCCAACAAGGGGAAAATCTGTGTCCCTGCATAAAACAGTCCACAACAATCTAAAAAGAGCTAATTCGATCTAGCTCCTTAAAATAATTCCAGGACGTGGATCTGGATTTCTGTCTTTATCAAAAAGTAATCAGTTCTTCCTGGGGCCATGCCCTATCTATGTAGTAAGTTTCACTGCAATTGGTCAATTAGTTTCTGAGATACATAAGCAAAATAATGCAGTTGCTGGAAATCAGAAATAAGAACAGAAAATGCTCGAAATACTCAACAAATCAGGCAGCATCAATGGAGAGAAACAGAGTTAACGTTTCAGGTTGATGACCTTTCAAGGATTCTCTCCACAGATGCTGCCTGACCTGCTGAGTATTTCCAGCATTTTCAGTTTTTGAGACAAACAGCTTTACAAACAGGGGTGAAAACATTAGTGATAGAGGTAACAATCATTAACGCAATGTCTTGAGGTGGCCCATGTTTTGCACTTTTCATTTCTTGAACTGTTTCCTACCACATGTGCGTCCTCTGGCTTTTGATTTGATATGTGGGGCAGAATTTTGCCCTCGTCAGGCGGGCTCGGCGGGGGTGGGCAGGGCAGTCAGAAATCCAACCGCCAGCCACGACTGCAATTTCACACTGGCGGGGAAATTAAGGCCCGCCCAGCATGGATCACGAGCTGCAGCGGCTCAGCACTGCCTGTGTGGGGGTGGGGGGCGGTGGGGTGTGGGAGGAGGGAGAACTTCATGCATGTTCTTTAAGGACTTAAGGTGTAAATTTTAAGGTGAAAAAAAAAATTTTCCCTCATGTGACTCTGTCACATGAGTAGGAATATATTAGAAATTAGGAAGATTTTTGTTTATTTTTTAATTATTGATCAAAACCAGTCGGGATGACTGTGGATGAGGTTTCGCAAAAAATGTAAAAGCTGCCTGGCCTTTTCGCCTGCCCGCCAACTGTAAGGTTGGACAGGCAGTGAAAACTTTTAATCAGTTGGGTTGTCAATGGCCTTAATAGGCCTTTTAATTGTCAGCGGGTGCGCTGCCAACTCCCATGCACATCCGCCTACCGAAATATCGCATGAGTGCACAATGTGTTGGGTTGGGACGCTCGCCTGACATCGTCGCGCATCATTTTATGCTTGAGCGGGTTGGGTGCGCACCCACCTGCCCATGAATGTGGTCTACCTAGAATCAGATCATTTAGTCAAATTGTCCAGTGGAGTGCATCTTTAATTATGTCATAACAATATCTTCAAGTCAGCTATGATATCATTATTGTAGTGAGTCTATAAAAATCAAAAGCTCCTGAAACACGTTAAGTGCCAATAGTTTTCTAAATCATAGAACTTTGAAGAGTATCGATGTAAATATGACGGATTTATGACAAAATATTTAATAAGCAAAAACAAGGTAATAAATTCTAATTCAAATGTCTCCTAAGTATACTTGGTACAAGTTAGTGCCACTCTTTCTACTGAGTGAGAAGGTTGTGGGTTTAAGTCTTTAAGCTGACACATCAATGGAGTAGTGAGGGAGTGCTGCACAGTCAGTGGTGCCATCTTGCAGATGAGGCATTAAACTAAGGCCCTGTCTACTCCCTTGGCTAGACACAAAAGATCCCATGACACTATTTTAAAGAAGAACCGAGGTGGCATTAATCCCAATGTCCTGGTCAATATTGATCCTTCAACTGAAATCATTAAAAGAACCAGATCCTGTCATTATCCCATTGTTGTTTGTGTGCCTTGCTGTGTGCAAATTGGCTGCTGTTCATTTAAGTCAGCATGTCTCCCATATTATAAAATAAATGGTACAATATTTAAATTTCACTGACATTCCCAAATTCTGCTAGGCATTGGTGTACTTCTATTTCTTCTGAGATCCTCTGATTTTTGCAGTTCATGGGCAGAATATTAAGACAGTGGGATCTTACGTTCCCACTGTCGTCAATGGGATTTATATTGGCTTGCCGCATTTCATGGCCCCATCCCCGCCGAAACGGTGCCATAAAATTCTGCCCCATGTAAAAACAGTGAAAACTTGCAGCTAAGATCCCAGCAAAATATGAAAACAACAATGCACTTTCTATCATGTCATTTGAATAATATACAAGCAGGTATGGATAAATCTCCAAGAATTTAAAACTCTGAAACATCTTCCCGTGACTTATTGATCTTTAGCAAACAGAATTTCAACATCAAATCTAAACCACAATGTCTACACTTTCAATTCTGACCAGTTGTGTTCCAGAGTTGACAGATGATCTACTTTTAGATGAATTATCTTGTACTATATGGTATTTGGTCACTTGTGCCAGTCATAATCCTTACAACCTTCAATTCTAGTCTTGGACAGACATTTATACAGTTCTTACTTAAAGGAGTTATTGAGCAAAATTTAGCAACTTTCGGTCAGAGCATTTCATACATCACTTGAGGAGAAGCAATACATATCTGACACTCAAGTCTCATTTAAAACTTGTCAAATTTGAACTTATATCCACAAATTTAGTTAACAACATTTGAATCTGTTATTCCCAATTATTCCCAATTGTTTTAAAATCTGAATTATGTTTCCCATAAACCCTACTGCTCTCCATGGTTGTGCAAAGACAACAGTAACCAGTAGACAGGGGTGTCATTAATATTTAAAAGTCAGGTTCAGTTGACTTCGTTCAGACCCTGACGGGATTTTTACACCCTTTAATGTCTAAAATCTTTGTCCCCATATATAGCCATTTATTTGCAGTGACACAGTCCCTCAATTTCCTCAGCAGCCCTTTAAAGGTTGTTGCCATATGCAATTTACCACTTAACTCCTGTGTGTAACAGGCAGGCAAGGAGCTAACTGCACATTGAATAAGTGCTGACTCTAAGGAGATTAGCCTATCTGGAAAGAGATGAGTGCACAGAGAGTCACTCCATTAACTTATGGCAGGTTTTTAACCCATTCGGTAATTTCTTCTTTAAAAAACTGAACTTATTTTTAGTTGTCAGATGCGGCTGAAGAGTCCTGAGTAGGGTAGGCCCAAGCTTCCTGCCCAGCTCACGGATGACAAATTTACCAAGAGAATTTTCCAACAGACATTTAGCCCTTAATCAACATATTCAAGGGGCTTATTACTTATTTAAGCTATCTGTCCAGGGCAAGTAAAGAGTGGGCTCCACAAATTTAGCAGCAAGACCAACACCTGCACAGATTGGGCATGGCTACCTCACAGTTAAATTGGCACATCTTGTGAGAAAAGTCACAATGCATATCAATGGTACGCCAGTATATGCTAAATTAACTGATGTTACCAAATAAAAAGATCAGAAAAAAGCTACCAGAAAGTACACACAAACTGCAGTGCACTGGGTAGTGCTAAGCAATAAATTATTAATCCTCTAGAGTGATGTATACGATTGAATCATTCCCAAATGCAGAACGTTGAAAATTTTTTTGGGAAACTAAAGGAAACGATCAGAAAATTTAAATGAAGAGATGCAACCCACGTTTCGCAATGGGTTTGAAATAAATCCAAGCGTGCTGTTGGCATTTTGAAAAAGTCAGTGACAAAGGAAAACATGATTTGAACACTGCAGGCAGCACAATGCAAAACTGTAATTTTTTCACCACCTACAGATTAAAATTTGATCAAGATATTTGGTTTATAGCTCCTCATTTTGTAGCTTGCAGCATTTAAATCTAATACCTGCTTGACAATGAATCCAGCTGCCTTAGTCCAGGCTCATTAGTCAAATTAGTGTTATAGGCAGTGGTTGATTTCCTCATATTACACATCACCATGCGAACAACCAACATGACTGGAACCAGTATGATGTTGGAATTTATGTGACTGCCCTGCTTTCGCATTTAGATTTCACTGTGGCACTTCCATGGTTATTTGTGTCCTTTCATATACATATACATTGTGACATTGCATGAGGGCATATGTCAGATAGTGCTTAAGTAAACCCATTTTTCAAACTGTTCATTCAATTCATACTGCAGGCATGAAGTGGCAACCTAAGTCCAGTGAAAGATCACATTTAGTTTTCCTTGAGTTGATCTCAGCATGAAACATCCCTCAGAGGTGGGTTTACTTGATGCTGCGAACAATATGGAATGCAGAATTGCACGAGCTGGAATTAGAGGACAGATTGGAAAAACAAATCAGATTCAATCAGGTTATCATTGCGAGCAGAGCCCCCTAAAATTTTTATATTAATCTGTTACTGAGCATTATGTTATTTAATACAGGGTGAAATAATTGGTAGTTGTTCTTACAAGGAACACAGGTGATCTTTTTAGCTTAGCCCTGCCCAGATAGGAACTGATGATTAGTTGCCAATCCTACACAGTTGGCTTCAGCGGAAAGTGAAATCGAGTCTGGTGACTGGACCAATCCATTCAGCTTCCCACTGGGCTGGGTTAGGACGAAATTATCACAAGGTATTTCACTCATGAAATAAAGTCCCCTGAATATTCATGTGGTCTTTGTGTAGATATTTACATGGGCAATCAGGAATGTCATAAACAGGCACTTAACAACTGTTCTTCAGTAATGGCCCAGTGATTGGATGTTAAACAAGGTGATGGTAGGTAACTTTACTCCATTATCAATTTATAATTTTATTGTGCTTGCAAATTCATTCAAACCCAGTTCATACAGATTGTAGGACTGTGAAGAAGCTTCAAGAAGTAAGCTGAATGGCATACTCAATCCTATGCAGGTTTCACACACCTCAGCCAAAAGGCCTGAAGCTGGCCTGAATTTGAGGCTCATTGACATCTCATGCATGAGCTGCAGTGCATGTTGCGTCTCTCACCACCATGAAGGAAACAATATCTGTTCAGCAAAGCTCCAAATTACTGCAGTTCTGTCAGTAGCAGACAGCCAGGAATGTGTACCACAGTATATTGCAATTGGTAATATTGGTCATGTTTCATGTCTCCAAGAGAGACCTGAGGCTGAATTTTCCCAGAATTACACTAAGTGCGGTAGTGGGAGGGTATAATGGAATCCTACCCGCTGATGGTGGGTTTTCAGCGTATCTTCGCGGGTCTGCATCATTATATATTCACTCCTGTGAAATACTCCATTTCCATGGTGGGTGGGCTCTCATTAGGCCGTTCGCCATCACCCTGCTGTTGCATCACGCCAGCTACTATCTTTAAAAGCCACCATCAAAGCGCTTATTGCCACCAGCTCACCACCACTGCCTGGAAGACATGGCCAGCTAAGGCAAAAAGATCGCAGCAGCCCTGCTTCAACAGCAGGTGCCTTGAGCGACTGCTGGATGCCATGGAGACCCGCTGGGATGTGCTCTATCCCAGCTCTGGCCGCAGGATGGGTAGCAATGTCGCCAACCCGACTTGGGAGGCAGAGGCAGCGGTGGTCAGCGACAACATCCTGCAGAGGAGGACAGCCTTCCCGTGCTGCAAGAGGATGAATTATCTACTCTTTTCATCACTCCCAACTCACACACTCACAAACCCATCACACATCCACAGAGCCCTCATTCACTGCCAGTGCAAGGGACATCACCATTCACTCTCTCACACACACATCATTGTCCTCATCCCATCCATGGGACCACCCTCACAGGCCAGGCATACTTCTCATCTGATAAAAACAAAAAACTGCGGATGCTGGAAATCCAAAACAAAAACAGAATTACCTGGAAAAACTCAGCAGGTCTGGCAGCATCGGTGGAGAAGAAAAGAGTTGACGTTTCGAGTCCTCATGACCCTTCGACAGAACTAGGTGAATCCCAGGAAGGGGTGAAATATAGACCTACCCTGAATTACATCATCTGAATGTGTGTTACTTTATTAATTATTTATTTACATACTTCTCATCTGACCCGGCAGGCATCCTGGTACACTCTCCCTATCTCTATCCAAGCAGGACAAACTGACTCACAACAGGAGGGAAAGATCACAGACAGTTGGAGGGATGCCATAAATCAAAGTTCTGACAGAATTCAAAAACAGATCCATTCAGCTGGCCGGCGATGACCAGGACCAGTCCTGTGCTGACAGTGAGATTGAAACTGCTCTACCAAGTGAGGATCTAGATTGCAACATTCATCAGACAACCATGCTGTGAGTAATGTGTCCTCTTTCACAGGCCACTGCCATGCACTAATTATCCCCCCTTTCTTTCGGAGGCACATCTGCCAAACAGCCAACAGAGTCCATGACCCAGGGCCTCCAATCAAGTCCCAAAGAAACCCCTGAAGAGGTATCTGAAGGCACCCTCCCTTAAGACCCATCACAGCGGTCACCCAAACCCTCCACCAGTGCAGAGACGCACACCTCAGTGGGACCTAGCTTTAGAGTAGCCTCAGGATCACAATCTGGTGAGCACATCGCACTGTCTGATCCGCAGGAGGTGGAGGCAGGGACTTCCCAGGTCCCTGGCACTCTGAGGACTGCTGGAGACCAGAACATTGCTGAGTCTGGGTCAGATGATGAGCCTCTGTGCTCAGTCATGTCACAGTTGCTGGAGCTGCAAAGGCAAGCTCAGGAACATCAGGAAGGGATGTCTGCTGCACTTCTCAGATTGCAAGGCATGATGGAGGAGTCCGTCCACCTTGTTTGAGTTGATAGCACTGGCATTGGAACACTGGCAAGATGGCAGCTGCCATGGACACCATGGTGCAGGACTTCGCTCCTGCACTGCTGCGCGGGCTTAACTCTATCATGGATGCCATAGTTGGCCTCCAACAATGTGTAAGTGAGAGGGGTGCTGGGCAGCTCGATCTCACTCCATTTACACCTTCCGCTCAAGGAGTTAGCCAGTGGCCCTCAGGCACCCATAGCGAGGAGGATCAGCAGGCGCAAGCTCCGGGGCCATCCACCCAGATGACTCCAAGAGTGTCCGGCTCATTTGACTCCCCTCTTCCTGTGACCTCCACAGATCCAACTTCACAGGCTGACAAGGGTGCCATTGCCACACAGCTAGTTCCCGAAAGCAGGCCAGGGCCCTCCATGTCCCGGCCCTCCAGAGGACGCCTGCCAAACTCATCACAGACAGGGCGTCACAGTCAGCAGGCTGCCTCCACCTCTGCTGTAGATGTCTGGGGAGCATCAAGACATAGCAGCAGGGTTAGGAAGGTTAGGTAAAAGTAGTTGTACAGCCTGGGCATGGTTGTTGATCACTTGTACATACCATTCACTATTGCCAATAAAACTCCCAAGAATGCCTTTGGCTCCTTGTTCTGATGATCATTGTTTTTGTCACTCAGATATGAAACCTTTCTGCACAAGATAAAGGCAGGTGTCTCAGTCCAGGGCCTCTTCCCTTTGCTCTGTGCAGCCTTCAGACCACAGTGATGGTCCAGCCTCACACTCCCTGGAAACATTACTGATGCCTGCACCTCGGTGGTGCTGGTTATTGCTGCCAGAATGTAGTGGGCAGGTGCCACAGAGTTCTCTCATTCTCTCGGTGTGCTCTCAGCACCTTTAAGGTGGGGCTGGCCCCCATCACACCAGCATCTGCGACCAGTGATGCTGTGCACCAGCTCCTGAAGGGCTCAGGTGCTGAAGGCGGACACAGCATCAAATGCATCTAACGTTTCATGGCTGCATCTCTGAGATGGCCCTGACCAAGGAGTGCAAGTGATCTGCCCTCGATCAGACAGGAATCAGATATTCTCAGAGGCTATGTGAAGATCTATGGAGTGTCCTAACTACATGTAGTCATCATCCTGCTGCAATCGGGTGACTATTAGGGCCTCCACTGCATCTCCATCACAGAAGCATTCTCACAGTCAAACGTTCACAACTGCGATGTGAGGATCTATGGGGTCACCTCACTGTGTGTCGTCATCATCCTCCACAAATCTAGTAGCTATGAGGGCCTCCCAAGTGTGCCTGCCTTGTCTGACCAGTGCGAGAGCCTCATCACCGTCATTGTCACCACCAAGGATCCCCTCACCTTCATCCCCATCAGCGTCCTCCTCATCAGAGGAGACCTCCAGCTCCTCCATCTTCGACTCAGCCAGCTTGTCTCTCCATTGGAGTGCCAGGTTATAAAGGGCACAGCAGACAATGACGATAAGTGACACCCTCTGTGGACTGTATTGCAGGGCTCCACCAGACCGGTCCAGGCACCGGAACTGCATCTTCAGCATTCCCATGGTCTGCTCCACTAAGCTGCGAGCTGCTGCATGAGCCTCATTATAGCGCCACTCAACTGCAGTCTGAGGCCACTGCATGGGTGTCATCAACCACGACCTCTGTGGGTAACCCTTGTCCCCTAGGAGCCAACACTGCAGCCTCTGTGGAACCTGGAATACTGCAGGGATCTGCTAGCTACTCAGGATGTGGGTGTCGTGCACACTCCCTGGAAACCGTGCGCACACCTGTAGGATGCGTTTCTGGTGGTTGCATACCAGCTGCATGTTCAGTGAGTGGAAGCCTTTGTGATTGATGAAGTCCACTGAGTGTAACGATGGAGACCTGAGTGCCGCATGAGTGCAGTCAATCACACCCTGCACCTATGGGAATCCCAAGATCAGGGCGAATCCAATGGCCCTTGCATCCTGGCTGTCCTGGTCCTGGGTGAAATGCACAAAGTTGTGCCCATGGAGAAGATGGCATCGTGACCTCATGGATGCATTTGTGGGTGGTGGATTGTAAATCCCACAGACGTCATCTGCGGAGCCCTGAAAGGAGCCACTGGCATAGAAATTGAGCGCCATGGTCACTTTCACAGCCACTGTCACTGTTTGCCCTCCATGTCCCCTTGTCGCCAAGTCCTGCAGTAAGTGGCAGATGTGAATCACCAGGTCCCTAGATATGCGAGTCATCGGTGACAGTGGTTCTCAGTCATCTACAGGAATGGTAGGCGGTGTCTATAGGCCCTGGGTGTCGTTGGGCATAGACCAGCCATGGCTCGCTGTCGATCCTGGGCAGCGTGTGCAGGAACCGCTGCTGCCCCTTCTTCATGAGGCTGCTGCTCCTGCCTTTGCACAGCCTGGTGCCTCAGTCGCTTTCTCTCCTATCTTCTACAGTCTCTGTAGGCCATCAGGCATAAGCTAGATCATTAGGGTCCATGATCTTGATGTGATCCTCCTGCAACATGAAAGAGAGAGAGACGTGGTTATCATGGGTGTACTTAGCACCTTTCCTGGCCCTGTGTGACCGCCCCTTAATGCTTCCCGGAGAGTGCTGGTCACCCCTCGGCTGGCTAGAGCTGAGTGCACTGCATGGCTGTCCTGTCAACCTGCGACATGGGGGACTCTGGTCCAAACCAGGATGTTGAGTTTGCAAGGGTCTATGGGAGCCTCCAGCAGTGACTGCTACATGGCCAGCATTGGCGAGGAGTTTGTATGTGTGCAGTCCATCTGCTCCACGATCCACTAAAGTGGTGGCGGACTCGAAGTCTGTGCTGGAGGGTGGGGTGGGGGTGGGTGGCAGTGGGGGCAGAGGGGTAAGGTATGGAGGCTCTTGGTGGCCCTTTATGCCTCTGCGTTGCTTGCGTGGGTGGGCAGGCTAGGAGCCTGACCCCGATCATATCACTGTGGCTGCACCTGATCTGTCTAGTTGCAGAGGAATGGTCAGTTTATACTGGGATCTCTAATGCGTGGCCACTTTCCTCGCTTACCCTGACCCCCCACCTCGATTGCCTGTGCGCAGGATGCAACGCCAGGGCAGCACTTGATCCCCCCCACCCCCCTCAGCAATTGCCTCCAAGGCTGGCCAGCACTAGCCCCCAGACTCCATCCCACTCAGCAGTCGCTTCCGAGGCTGTAAGGTGGCTGTAAATGCTTCAGCCTTGTCTTTTGCACTGATGTGCTGGGCTCCCCCATCATTGAGGATGGGGATATTTGTGGAGCCTCCTCCTCCAGTTAGTTGTCTGGCTTGGTGGTAATGGTAGAGTGGGGGATATGCCAGGCCATGACATTACAGATTGTGGCTGCGAACAACTCTACTGCTGCTGATGACCCACAATGCCTCATGAATGCCCAGTCTTGAGTTGTTAGACCTGTTAGAAATCTATTTCACTTAGCCCGCAGGTAGCGCCACACAACATACTGGAGGGTATCCTCAGTGTGAAGATGGGACGTCGTCTCCACAAGGACTGTGCAGTGATAACTCCTACCGACACTGGCATGGACAGATGCATATGTGACAGATAGATTGCTGATGATGAGGTCAAGTATATTTTTCCCTCTTGTTGCTTCCCTCTTGTTTGTTCTCTCGCCACCTCCAAAAGATCCAGTCTACAGTTAAGTCCTTTAGGATTCAGCCAGCTCAGTCTGTAGTGGTGTTACTGAGCCACTCTTGGCGATGGACATTGACATCCCTCAACCACATTCTGTGCTTCTGTGCCCTTGCCACCATCAGTGCTTCTTCCAAGTGGTATTCAATATGGAGGAGTACTGGTTCATCAGCTGAGGGTGGTGGTGGTGGGAGGCAGTAATCAGCAGGAGTTTTCCTTGCCCATGTTTGACCTGATGCCATGAGACTTCATGGGGTCCAAAGCCAATGCTGAGAACTCACAGTGCAACTCCCTCCTGACTGTATACCACTGTCCTGCACTGCCACCTTTAGTGGGTCTGTCCTGTCAGTGAGACAGGACATACCCAGGGATGGTGATGGCGGTGTCTGGGGCATTACCTGTAAGGTATGATTCTGTGAGTATGTCAGGCTGTTGTTTTTCTAGTCTGTGGGATAGCTCTCCCAATTTTGGCACAAGCACCCGATGTCAGGAAGAGGACAGGGCAGGGATGACAGGGCTGGGTTTGCTGTGTTTGTTTCAGTGCGTAGGTCGATACTGCATGATCTGCCCAGTTTCATTCCTTTTTGTAGGCTTTGTAGTGGTTTGGTACAACTGTGTGGCTATTTTAGAGGTGATAAGATGGACGTTTTTTTTTAAATATTTTTGGGAATATGGTGGTATTCTAAAAAGGAGGCTGTGTGTGTCCATCGGTAATTAAATTGGGGGAGGTTAGTAAAGACGGCTTGCCTGTGGAAACTGAGAGGTGAAAGGTAAAGGGGCTAGCTGCATGCATTCGTAATGAGAGGCTATGGTGACGTTGGAATTATAAGTAAATAAATTAGGTTTTAAAATTTGCATTAGGTGACAGTTAAGAACTTGACTTTACAGCTGTTAAATCTCAAAGGAAGTTTAAGGGACTTTTACAATTTATGAAGTTTTCATAAATAAACAAGGAAAGGTTATTAAATTTTATTTGACCTGCAAGTGGAGGCAATAGGAAGACATGAAAGATTTTTATATTTTTGAAAAGTTGAATTCAAAGAAGTGCTTAGGACAATGGAGTCTAGGATTAAAGGGGGAAAAAAAAACATTTGGGGGAGATGTTTAGTTGAGTTCAGGGGAGGGGTGGGGGAAATGTCCTGACCAGCTCTGTGCTGAGAAATGCTGTGAATTTGAAGCAGCCATCCAGTTTCAAGCCAGAAAAGTCTTTGTTTTCAGAAAGCAATCTGATTATGAACTTCCTTTGGATTTCCACAGCAGAGTGGAAAAGAGTGAGAAGTCGTGTGGTATGCTTTATTAAAGTCGCAGCAGCTTTTGCCTTGGGTAATATTATTGGATTTTTATGGCTAAAAATCTATAAGGTAGCTGTTGTCAAGTAGTTCATTTGCGTGAACAAATGGGTTTTTCTGGGGAATGTTTTGTGAGACTGATTCAACTGTGTAATTTTAATCTTGCATGTTTAAGATTTTTTTCTTGTTGTTCATAAATCTATTACTTTTAAAATCCTGAAAGTATTACTAGGATTCTGTTCTTTTTGGGATCAGTAGTTTTCCCCTCGTTTTCAAAATGCAAAATAAAAAAGTTATGATCAGTAAGCCAAGATTTCCTCTGGGATTGGGCGTGCTCAGCGAATAACATTGGCTGCAGTCATGATAAATTTGGGAACATTTTGCAGGATTTAAAATTCCTTGATTGAATTGGGATTTGTGAATTTAAAGGATATGAGTACCAGGAGAGTACTGAACTCAGGAGTTTTGTGCTGAAGGATTTTAAAGTGGTTGGACTGCAACATGGCTTTGGCAGTCGCTAAGACTTTTCTGAGATTGGAAGATGTAACTGTGCAGTATTTGAAATCTCTGATTAAAACTCAGCTGAAATTTAGCAGATGGAGTGCAAGTAGAAATAAAAGCAGAATTTTGTAATGTTGATATGGTTAAAGTACTTACTTAGTATTTAATATTTGAGGAGGAGACACCTGAACTTAGTGTGTCACAGCTGGAGGTAGTAAGACTTCAATTGAGGATGAAGCAGCTTGATATAGAAAGAGATAGGGAAAGATAGAAACTTGAATTGGAAGGGAAAAAAAGAGAAATGAGAAAACTTGAATAAGACAGAGAAGAGAAAGAGCAAGAAAAGGATAGATTAAAATAAGTAGAAATGAAAAAGCTTCAATGGGAAAAAAGAGGAGCAGGAAAAGGAAAAGAAAAGATTGCAAGAGATAGAAATGCAAAAGCTTGAACTTCAACTTCAGAGAGAGAAGTTAGCGAATGAGAAAAGAGAGAAGAAAAGAGATAGAGAGCTTCAGAGAGAGAAAGAAGCCAGACAATGTGAATAGTCTAAAGTGAAGCCTAGAATAAAGGAGGAAAGGAGAGATAATGATTCAGATGGTGACTTTGATTCCTTTGAGGAATTTGAATAATTAAAAATCTCTGGTTAATGCCTAAATTTACAGAGGATGGAGTTGAAAGATATTTCACCTCATTTGGAAAGATGGTTATAAAATTGAATTTGCCAAGAGATGCTTGGGCTATTTAAGACACAGATTAAGAGAATTTTTTTCTCTCAGAAGGTTGTGAGTCTTTGGAGCTCTCTTACTCAAAGGGCAGTGGAAGCAGAGTTTTTGAATATTTTTAAGGCAGAGCTAGACTGATTCGGGGGCGAAAGGTTGTCGGGGGTAGGCAGGAATGTGGGGTTGAGGTTATATTCAGATCAGCCATGATCATATTGAATGGCGGAGCAGGCTCAAGAGCCAAGCAGGCTACTCCTGCTCCTAATTCTTATGTACGTTCTCATGTTTGTATGTAATGTTATAGAGTGTTTTGTCAAGTACAGCAATGTTTGTGTCTGCTAGCTTATCAGAGGAGCAATCTGCAGACTATGAGATAATAAAAAAAGCAATACTAAATGCTTATGAGCTTGTCCCTGAAGCTTTTCAGTTGAAGTTTAGGACTGTCAGAAAGAGACCTAATCAGACATTTGTAGAGCTTGCAAGAGAAAAAAATTAACTCTCTGGGATCAATGGTTTAGGGTATTAAAGTTAGACAAGATTCTTGAAAATGTAAGAGAAACTATGACTATGGAAGAATTTAGAAATCTATTCCAGTAATTATATAGACATAGTTAGATGAAAGACAAAGTAAAAAGATCACAGCATCAGTTGTTTTGGTTGATACTTGTGATATTTCACAGAAACAGTTGTGTGTAGCAAAAGGATCATATGGGAATCAGCAAAGGAATTGGAGGTGTAGAAAACCGAGTGATGGTAAAAGTGTTAGTAACAAGGAGCAGTTGAAGGACACCAGTCTATTCAAGATGGAAAGGGAGAAGACAAAGGTGAAGGAGGATAAGTAGAATGTTACCATTGTAACAAGGCTGGACATACAAGATCAATTTGTTGGGGGTTAAATGGGAAACCGATTGCAGTGATAGGAATTCAGAAGAGTTCTGTAAAGAAAAGTGCTGTGGGTTCTGAGACCAGGTGCAAGACAGACCAGTAGCCTTTCTACAGGTGAAAAAGGAAGAGTCAGTATTAGCCAGAGAGGTGAGAATGTGCTCAAAACCTACCCAAGGAAGTTCTAAAGGGCAAGTTACAGAGATGCTTAAAGATTTTATATGCGATGGGAAAGTATATCCGGGAAGAGCAGGAAAGATTTTTAAGATCTTAAGAGATACAGGGAGAAAAATCAAAATACTGCAGATGCTGAAAATCTGAAATAAAAACAGAAAATGCTGGAAAAACTCAGCAGGTCTGACAGCATCTTTGGAAAAAGAAACAGAGTTAACGTTTTGAGTCTGTAGCAAACTTGAAATGTTAACTCTGTTTCTCTCCCCACGGGTGTTGCCAGACCTGCTGAGTTTTTCCAGCATTTTATGTTTTTATTTAAGAAATACAGGGGCTAGCCAGTCATTAATGTTATGAGATAGTGCCATCTGCTGTCCTGAAGGGTTATTGCGGAAGGAATTGTAATTTTGCTGAATCCATGGGCAGGATATTCCCCCCATCAGGGGCGAAGTTGGATGGAGGGCACATGCAGGCGCGCCTCCGATCGGCACTCCCAATCGGGGGGAAGGCACATTTTACATTGGGGGGCCAATTAAGGCCCGCCCAACACGATGTCCGCAAGGATTCCCTAAACTCGAGAGTGCACTCTTTCACGCATGCGCACGAAAGAGTGCACTCATCTCCCTGAGGCTAAGTGCTGCCTCAGGGAGATCGCCTCTACTCTCAAAAATATTAAAAATAGAAAAAATTCCCTGACATGTCATCACATGTGACACTGTCACATGAGTTGGGACATGTCCATAATTTTTACAAAATCTTTAATAAAATATTTTAAAACCTACATGAAACATCACCCTGCTTGTGGATGAGGTTTCATGCTTTTTCTAATTCCCGCCAGGGCTCCTGGCCCACCCGCCAACCTTAAGGTTGGACGGGCAGGTCCATTAATTAACTAAATGACTCTGTCAATGACCTCAATTGGCCATTGACAGGTCAGCGGGCCCACAGCTGATTTTGCTGCGCCCCCGCCTACCGGAAAATTTAATTGGGGCACAGTGACATTGGGGGTTCCGCCTGACATCACCACGCATCATTTTACGTGTCAGCAAGCGCCCCCACCCCCCATTTGCCTACCCCATGGAGGGTTCAAACCTATTTCGTTATGTAAAGTAAATTTAAAGAGCAATTTGTAAACAGGATAGGTGATTTTTGGAGTGGTGGAGAAATTTCCTGTTGCAGGAAATCAATTTATTCTGGGGAGTGATATAGCTGGATCACAAATATTGACTATGCTTACTGTAGTAGAGGAACCTGTTACATATAAGAACATAAGAACACAGAAAACAGGAACAGGAGTGGACCATTTGGCCCCTTGAGCCTGCTCCACCATTCAGTAAGATCATGGCTGACCTTCTTGTGTTTCGATTTCCACATTCCCATCTAACCCCGATAACCTTCAGTTCCCTTGTCTAACAATAATCTACCTACCTCTGCCTTAAAAATATTCAATAACCCCGCCTCCACCACCTTCTGAGGCAGACAATTTCAAAGTTGCCCAACCCTCTGAGAGAAAAATTTCACCACATCTCTGTCCTGAAAGGGTGACCCCTAATTTTAACACAGTGACGCCTAGTTCTGGACTCACTAACAAAAGGAAACACTGTTTTAATGTCCATCCTGTCAAGGATGTTTGTCATGAAGTTATTAATGTATATAGTATTTTGGAAAATATTTTTCTTTTAAAATAGATGTATATCTGTGAGTGTGTCTTAACTGAATTAAAGCCAGCTAGCCTGGGTGCTTTGATGTGTACTAGTTTTGATATGTAAGAGAGATAGCATGCATTTGCATTTTTTTTAATAGAGCATTCAAGAAGTGGGGTGAAAACTGACACCTATCTAACAGCTACCAAGCAATATGTTTATAGTACTGATAAAATTGGTACTATAAAAGGGGTTTTATTGTTAGGGAGCTTTAGTTCAGAGATTGTTGTTACAATGAGAATTAACATTCAATGGGCAGTGGTAGGTATGACAAGACAACCTGAAAAGGACCTCAGTTTGAATTTGTAAGGTGAAAATGCTTTGCCTGGTGTTTGGTTAAGTCTATGCCTTATTGGAGATTAGTTTGGGAATTTCTTAAAAGTTATGATAGTGGTCATTTGTAGCCATGTGGATATATATTTTAACCTGTGTAAATTAATAAAATGTTTAATTTAGTTTAATGTAAAACTTCGAGAACTGGTGGTCTGATTCCCGAATTTAGAGTCACATCTCAAACATAACACTTAAAATTATTGGTTATGACAGTTGTTTATGTTTCCTTCTGGGATTTTTAAATAACTCCGCTTTACCAACTACATCGGTCAAAGCACCATTCAGGATCTTTTATACTTCAATCAAATCACCCCTCACTCTTCTAAACTCCAGTGGAAACAAGCCCAGCCTGTCCAACCTTTCTTCATAAGACAATCCACTTATTTCAGGTATCAATCTAGTAAACCTCCTTTGAACTGCCTCCAATGAATCCACATCCTTCCTTAAATAAGGAGACCAAAACTGTACATAGTATTCAAGGTGCGGTCTCACTAATGCCCTGTATAACGGAAGCATCACACCCTTACTTTTATGTTCAATTCCTCTTGTAATAAAGGATAGCATTCCATTAACCTTCTTAATTACTTGCTGTACCTGCATACTAACTTTTTTATGACTCATGTACTAGAACATTTAGATCCCTCTATGCCTCAGAATTATGCAGTCATTCTCCATTTAAGTCATACTTTTGTTATTCCTGCCAAATTGAACAACTTCACATTTTCCCACATTAAACTCCTTTTGCCAGATCTTTGCCCACTGACTCAACCTATCTTTCTCCATCTGCAACCTCCCCGTGTCCTCTTCACAACATACCTTCCTACCTACCTTTGTCTCATCTTCAAATTTAGCTACCATGTCTTCACTCTCCTCATCTAAGTCATTGATGTAAATTGTGAAAAATTGAGGCCCCAGCACAGACCCCTGTGGGACTCCACTTGTCACATCCTGCCAGACAGAAAAAGACCCATTTATGTATCCGCCCTGCTTTCTGCCAGCCAGACAATCTTCTATCCATGCTATTGGGTTACCCACTACACCATATGCTTTTATTTTCCATAATAATCTTTGATGTGGCTCCTTATCAAATGCTTTCCAGAAATCCAAGTACAGTACATCTACAGGCTACATGTTTTACAGAAGGAGCATCCTGGATTGTTTCCAGATTGTGTGGTGACAAGGTCACAGACACACTAACTTAAACAGGAAGAGGAAGAATCTAAAAGTAGGGAGGAGGATACTGACCCTCAGTTGGCTGGATCAATCCTTGAAAAGTTTACTCAGGAAGAGGAGAATAGAGAGCTTGAGGTTGAGGTGTTTAGTTCAGTTCATTGAAGTTAGTGGAGTTACAGCAGCAGACTTAAAGTAGTTATGCCAGGTAGCTTATTCTGAAACTGAAGCAAAATACATTCCAGAGTGTTATTACCTTAAAGACAAGGTATTAATGAGGAAGTGGAGACCACCTCATGTCCTGACAGATGAAAAGTGGGTGATGGTGCACCAAGTATTGATACCATCTGGGTACTGGAATTAAATTTTAAGAGTCGCTCATGAAATCCCAATGGCTGGGCATTTGGGAATTAGGAAAACTCAAGCTAAGATACATAAAGATGTAGTTAAATTCTGTCAAACATGCCACACATGTCAAGTGATAGGAAAACCTCAAGCAGTAATTAAACCTGCACCTTTAATTTCAATTCCAGCATTTGCGGAGCCTTTTAGCAGATTGATTGTATAGGGCCTGTTCCTAAGGCTAAAAGTGGAAATCAGTATTTGCTGACAATCATGGATGTGTCCACAAGATTTCCAGAAGCAATACCTGTATGGAAAATCACAGCAAAGGTGATTATAGAGGAGTTAAACAAATTATTTTCAAAATTTGGGTTACCAAAAGAAATACAGTTGAATCAGGTTCAAATTTCATGTCACAGCTTTTTAAAGACCCCAAGACCGTAAGACGATAAGATGTAAGAGCAAAAGTAGGCCATTCAGCCCACTGAGCCCACTCTGACATTCAATGAGATCATGGCTGATCTGATAATCCTCAACTCTACTTTCCCCATACCTTTTCCCCATAACCCTTGATTCCCATAATGAGCAGTCTAGGAATAAAGCAATTTAGATCGTCAGGCTGAATCACAAGGTGCTTTGGAAAAGTGGCATCAAAATTTATAGACCATGATTAGAGCATATTGTTTGCTATTAGGGATGCCCCTAATGAGTCAACAGAGAATAGTCCTTTTGAGTTAGTTTATGGTCATGAAGTAAGGTGACCACTCAAACTGATTTTAGGAGAAATTAGTGAGTCAAAGCTCTCAAACAACTCTCCTGGATTATGTGATAAAATTCAGGGAAAGATTGAGTAGAGCATATGAGCTAGCTAGGGAGCATTTGAAGATATCTCAGCAAGTGATGAAGGCAATTGCAGATCAAAGAGCAAAGACTTATAGTTTTGTGGCTGCGGAAAAGGTGTTAGTATTGTTGTCAATGCCAGGCGAATCATTAAAGGCAAGGTTTAGTGGACTTTAACAGACCAAAAACAGACTGAGTGAGGAAAACTATGTTGTAACTAACCCAGTTAGAAGAAAGAGTCAGTCAGTGTTCCATGTAAACATGTTAAAAAGGTACTTTGACAGAGATGGTGAACAGAAGGAGATACTGGTGGTTGTAGGTAAGGAGGATGAAACAGAGATTAAAGATTCTGAAATTGACCGTCCTCTGATTAAATTGGACTATGAGGAAGTATTTACAGAATCAATGTTAATAATTATATTGAGTTATAATAGTGATATTAAGTTGTCTTCCAGAAAACTGTCAAAGTGATTTACAAGAGCTGTCAAAGTTACACAAAGCAATTTGTGGAAATAAACCAAAGTTGACATGATGTTGATGTGGGGGATTCAGTTTTAATAAGGCAACACCCATATATATTAAATCCAGTAAAATTGGCTCAAGTGTGGAAAGAAATTGAATTTATGTTTGAAAATGTCATCATAGAGCCCAGTCACAGTAATTGGAGTTCATCCATTGTAATGGTGCCAAAACTGAATGAACCTCAAAGACCATGGGCAAGACCTTATTTGTGTCGGGTGGGCTGGGCGGGAGCGGGCAGGGGCAGGCGCGGAGCTGAGCGCCACCTGTGATTGGCAGCACGCTGCCATTTTGCGTGTCCAGGCCAATTAAGGTTGCCCAGTGTGACACACGGCCGGTAACGCTCAGCGCTACCTGCGTGGGTGGGGAGAGGAGAGAGAGTCAGGGCCTGTGCTCCTTCACACACGCCCAATGTCTTCGCGCGTCATTTTATGCATCGGCATGTCGGGCCTGCCTCCGCACACCGACAGCAATATTCTGGCCTATGTATTGACCACCGCAGTAAACACAGTAATAAAGGCAGATTCATATCCAATTCCAGGATTGGAAGTTTGTCTCAAAAACTGACTTGCTGCAAGCATACTGGCAAGTGCCATTATCAGAAAGGGCAAAAGAGATATCAGCTTTTATGACACTGGATAGTTTCTATCAATGCAAAGTAATGCACTTTGGTATGAAAAATACATCAGCAACATTTCAGAGACTAACAAACAAAGCGACTGAAGGACTAAGCAACTGTTATGTCTATATTGATCAATATCATCAGCTGTGGTCGTTACAGAAGGCATTTAAGAGTCAACTATCTTGCTGTGGATCTGGGTCTGAATCTTCTGGTTGGCATACAGGTGCAGGCCCCGCATGCTGATGCGTAAAATGATGTGCAGTGGCATCAGGCGTGCGTCCCAGCATCACCACTTGTCATTCCGATCCTCAGTTCAGCAGGCGCACAGCCGACTCCGCCATTAATTAACAAATTGAACTGATTCTCAGGACTGCCCATCGAACTTTAAGGTTGGCCGGCAGACAAAGAGCCCAGGCGGCCTTCGCATTTTTCATGGAACCTCATCCACGGGCGAGATGAGGTTTCATGAAGGTTTTATAGCTTTAATAAAATTTTTTCATAAAATTCACAGACAGGTTCCAGCTCATGTGACACTTTCAAACCTTTTTTTTCAGGTTTTCGCAATGAAATTAAACTCCCTGAGACAGCTCCGTGCCTCAGGGAGATTTCTGTGGTCTTTCAGGAGCGCACGCAAAAGAGCGCAGGCCCCAAATCTCCCTCCTCCCCCCACCCGCACAGGGAGCACTGAGCGCTTCCAGGCACGTGTCACGCTTGGGTGGGCCTTAATTGGCTGGCCCATGGAAAATGACGATGTACAGCCGATTGACTGTGCCTGCCCGTGCCCACTCCCACCCAGCCCACATGATGGGGAGAAAATTCTCCTCCTGGAGCCACATGTAGGCCAGAGCAGGTAAGGACAGCAGATTCCCTTCCATAAAGAACATTAGAGAACTGGGTGGGTTTTCACAACAATCGACAAGGGTTTCATTGTCACTATTATGGCGGCTAGCTTTTTGATTCCACATTCATACCAGCTTCCATGTTGGGATTTGTATCTGTACCCCTGAGCATTAGCCTGGGCCCCTTCATTACTAGTGCAGTAACATTAGCATAAGGCCACCTGCTCCCCCTGATACAGGGCATCTCTTCTAATTTTTGCATCGTTTACGATGCACTGTCGAAAAACCTTGAACTCTCCCATGTTGTACCATTCTTCACTTTTTTACCTGGTCAGTGCCATTTCTTTTGCTTTTGTCAGCACTTGCTCCAGCCACAGTGCACACCCCTTTAAGAGGTGCAGGCTAGCTTTAATGGTGCTGGGCAAGTTACAATTTTAGGCCCCCTGCTGATGCACATAGAGTGGTTCACGCTGGCTGCAGCAGCAATCGTTTTGATGAGCAGGCACCTTGAAGTTTGTGTACTGCCAGCATTGCACTGAATGGGTGTGGGTTAACTGCGCATCGTAATTCCAGCACAAATTTTCAGGGGCTATCCAATATAGTCCCCTCACTGTTTAGACTAACACATGAAAACTGCCTGTTAGGCTGAGGTGCTGGAGGATGCCAACATTTATGGAATCCTATCCCGTCAAGGCACAACAGCCTGAGAAGATAAAGAAAACGGGGGGAGGGGGAATTGAACAAGCAAAAGAAACATCTGAGAAGAAGAAAGAGGTAAAGCAGAACTGAATCATTTCCTTTGGAAAATTGATTTAGCTACTGGCAAATAAATGTACTAAGTAATGCAGGGATGTTAATGTATTTTGGAAATATTTTATTCAGTTCTATGTTGTAAGCTGATGCTATTTAAACCTATATAGTTACATGTTCTGAGTTTATTCTGTTATGTTAGAACTTTAACTTGTATGCAAATTTTTGGCAGTGAAAAGGTTCTGATCACACTCGTTATGCGAATAAAACCTGACAGTCGAAATGTCATTTAGAAGTATTTTCTTAGAATGTACAATGATCATTTTGAACAAGTATTGCTCAAATTCAAAATATTATTTTAGGAAAAGTAGCTCTAAATCTATTCTGCCAACAGTGAAACCTTTGTTTTCTTGACTTGTAGGTTTCCTGATGGAGACTGGATTGGCCAAGATTATAATTGCTTCCAGCCCAATATATCAACATGTTATAGTGCGTGAGGAGGTACACTGCCTAGATGCTTTTTTAAAAAGTTCATTCATTAGGCCAAAAATGGCAATGCTCTGTTGTCAGCATAGAATCATCGCTTGACACCACCATAATTCAAAGATAGGGCTACAAAATTGGAGTGTCCCCCATTCCACACACTGCAGTCGCATCTAGCTGGCTGATGTAGCCTTGTAATGCCTGCCCTGATGAATTATGGAATTACCTTCTGAAATGTAAATTGAGCTGCACTTTAGGTAAGGTCATGCCAGTGGAAAAATGAACCTGTTTACAAAATTGCCAAAAATATTCTTTAGTTCAATATAAAATCTGTTAACTCTTTGAGTACTGGTTCTGTAGAGCTGTCATGGGAGGATTTTGCAGCCCCCAGCTGGCATATTTACAGGGGGTGGTGGGTTGGGGAGGGACATGTAAAATAGGACAAGTGGCTAACCCACCAACTTCCGCCCATCCCCGAGCCACCCCTCATACTACAGTGGATAGGTGGGGGCATCAGTCAGCCTGCCCATCCACCCTTAGGCCTATTGAGGTCCTTAACTGGCCAATTAATGCCCCGTTAAGACCCTGTTTAACCTCCACTGCAACAATATGTGCAGCTGGGGAAGGCAGGATGAAGGATGCCAGGCCACTACTTCACTATCCCTTTGTTCAGATCTTCTCCTTTGGGTTGCATTTAGTCCCAGCAACAGCTGCTAATGAGATCTGGTGCTGCTCGGACTACTCAGCTGCTGGCCAGTCAGGCAGCCTTTTTTAAAGGCGGTTGGCTCTCAACTAACTCTTCTAGTGGGATGGAGGGGTGCAAGAAATATGCTCCCCCCTTCCACTGTCCCACCCACCCATACCTCAGTTACACAAGGGCAATTTTTATAAGGCCTGGTTTTCATTCAATGTGAATATCAATTGAAGAATCAAATGTTAAAAACAAGAAGGTGGTTCTCCAGTGGCCAATCTATACATTTTTAAATATGGTGAACAATTATCAATTATCATTGACTATTATTTTATAAATTGTGAAAACAATTAGGTCAGATCAAATTTTTATCCTTTGCATATAAGACAGGCCTATGTTCTTCAACAATTCCTCGTTGCTTAATCTGAAACTCATAGAATCATAGAAAGATAAAGCACAGGAAGGCACTGTTTAGCCTATCATTGCTGTGCTGGTTCTTTGAAAGAACTGGCCAATTAGTCCCACACCCTGCCATCTCCCCATAGCCCTCTAAACATTTCCCCTTCAAGTATTTATCCAGTTCCTTTTGGAAAGCTATTACGGAATCTGTTTCCATCACCCATTCAGGCAGTCCAATCAAGATCATAACAACTGGCTGCTTAAAAAAAATTCTCCTTATAATGCCTCTGGTATTTTTTTTTCCCAGTCACATTAAATCTATGTCCTTTGGTTCCTGATCCTTTTGCCAGTGGAAACAGTTTCTCCTTATTTACCTAATCAATACATTTTCTGATCTTGAATTCCTCCATCACATCTTTCCTTAAATTTTTCTGCTCTAAGGAGAAAAACCCCAGCTTCTCTAGTCTATCCACATCATTGAAGTCATTGTACCATTTGTGTAAATCTCCTCTGCATCCTCTCTAAGGTCTTGACAGCC
Organism: Carcharodon carcharias; assembly: GCF_017639515.1. Classification (NCBI taxonomy): domain Eukaryota; kingdom Metazoa; phylum Chordata; class Chondrichthyes; order Lamniformes; family Lamnidae; genus Carcharodon; species Carcharodon carcharias. The sequence continues at coordinate 157,084,950 of NC_054471.1, forward strand.
TTCCTCAAGAATGGTACGTGTCCAGAATTGGATATAATCCTCTAGCTGGCACCTAACCAGTGATGTTAACCAGTGTTGCATAAAGTTTTAGTATAATTTTCTTGCTTTTTACTCTCGGCCAATGATCTCATAAGGTTTTCCTAACAGCCTTCTCAACCTGTCTTGCCACAAAAAATAAATATATCCACAAGCTTCCTAAGTTCCTGTACTCCCTTGAAATTGTATTATTTAGTTTATATTACCTCTCCTCATTCTCCCTGCCAAATCTTTGACCTTTGTACTTTACCTCAACACAAGATCAGATTGTTTCAAAAATTGAACCACAATATACTGTCATACCACTAGAATTGTACTCAGTCACAATTTGTAATCTCATGGGATGGCATGTGCCCCACTCTACCATCACCACCAAGCCAGGGGATCAACCCTGGTTCCCCTAAAAGTGAGGTGTCAACCTGGTGAAGCAACAGCACAGGATTTTACTTGCATGGCAAACAGCATAAGCAGCAAATGATAGAGCTAAGCAATTCCACAACAAACGGATCAGATCGAAGCTCTGCAGTCCTGCCACATCCAATTGTGATTGGTGATGGACAATTAAACAGTTCACTGGAGGAGGAGTCTCCACAAATATCCCCATCCTCAATGATGGGGAACCCAACTCATCAGTGCGAAGGATAAGGTTGAAGCATTCACAACAATCTTCAGCTAGAAGAGCTGAGTGGATGATCCATCTCAGCCTCCTCTAGAGGTCCCCAGCATCATAGATGCCAGACTTCAACCAATTCGATTCACTCCATGTGATATCAAGAAACGGCTGAATGCACTGGATACTGCAAAGGCTAAGGGTCCTGACAATATTCTGGCAATAGTACTAAAGACTTAAGGTCCTGAACTTGCCATGCCCCTAGCCAAGCTGTTCCAGTGCAACTACAACACTGGCATCTATCCAGCAAAGTGGAAAATTGCCAGGTATGTCCTGTCAACAAAACGCAGGACAAGCCCAACCTGGCCAATTACTACCCCATCAGTCTACTCTCAATCATCAGTAAAAAATGATGGAAGGGATCATCAACAGTGCTACGCAGCACTTGCTTAGCAATAACCTGTTCACTGATGCTCAGTTTGGGTTCTGCCAGGGCCACTCAGCTCCTGACCTCATTACAGCCTTGGTTCAAACATGGACAAAATAGCTGAACTCCCGAGGTGAGGTGAGAGTGACTGCCCATGACATCAAGGCAGCACGTGACTGAGTGTGGCATCAAGGAGCCCTAGCAAAACTGGAGCAAATGGAAATCGGAGGAAAACTCTCTGCTGGTTGAGGTCACACCCAGCACAAAGGAAGATGGCTGTGGTTGTTGAAGGCCAATCATCTCAGTTTTTAGACATGACTGCAGAAGTTCCTCAGGGTAGTATCCTAGGCCCAACCATCTTCAGCTGCTTCATCGATGACCTTCCTTCCATCATAAGGTCAGAAGTGAGGATGTTCGCTGATGATTGCACAATGTTCATCACCATTCGCAAGTCCTCAGATACTGAAACAGCCCATGTCCAAATGCAGCAAGACCTGGACAATATCCAGGCTTGGGCTGACAAGTGGCTAGTAACATTCGTGCCACACAAGTGTCAGGCAATGACCATCTCTAACAAGAGAGAATCTAACCATTGCCCCCTGATGTTCAATGGCATTATCATCACTGAATTCCCCACTATCAACACCCAGGGGATTACCATTGACCAGAAACTGAACTGGCCAATGCTGTGGCTACAAGAGCAGGTCACAGGCTAGGAATCCAGTGGTGAGTAACTCACCTCCTGACTCCCCAAATCCTGTCACCATCTACAAGGCACAAGTTAGGAGTGTGAAGAAATACTCCACACTTGCTTGGATGAGCACAGCTCCAAAAACACTCAAGAAGCTTGATACCATCCAGGACAAAGCAGCCCACTTAATTGGCACCCTACCCACAACCATTCACCCTTTCCGCCACTGATGCACACTGGCAGCAGTGTGTACCATCTGCAATGTGCACTGCAGGAACTCACTAAGGATCCTTAGATAGCATCTTCCAAACCCAAAACCACTACCATCCAGAAGGATAAAGGCAGCAGACACCACTACCTGGAAGTTCCCTTCCAAGTCACTCATCATCCTGACTTGGAAATATATTGCCATTCCTTCATTATTGCTGGGTCAACTCCATGGAACTCTCTCCCTAAAAGCACTGTCGGTGTTTCCAGTCCAAACCCTGGAGACATAGGGTGGAGCTTTCCGTTCCAGATACTAAGTCTGATGGTGGAAGCAAAAGTCAGAGTGACTTCCGCTGGAGAGCTGGGCAGCTGAATAAGTAAAGTCTTGCACTGTTCAGCTCATCATGCAGCCGGGAGGAGCACATTGAGTGTTGTGGTGGGGTGGGCAGAAAGTGGTCCACTCTGCCACCACCTCATAGGGTCCATCATCTGGGCACCATATTTGAATGGCACTTGGACAGCCACTCTGATTAATTCCCCACTGCCCCCTCCCATCCCCCACCAAGTCCTGGCTCAGTTTCACCTCTCCCCTGTGCCCAGCACAGCTGATATCTCTCAGTGGCAGTATGAAAGGAAGGCAGAACAGGCTTCCACTAACCTGAAAGTCCAGGAAGGAGTCTACCTCACCAGGTGCGCTCCACTTATGTATAGTCATGAAACAGAACATTTTAAATTACTGCTGCTGGAGTGCTTAATTTGGACAGGAAGAAGATTCCAGTGTGTTGGGCTTTTGATGAGCATTCATGACAGGCAAATGGTGTTCCCGACATAGGTCAGCACAACACTTGAACCATCTTTAACCCGTCGTCAAACCTGCCATGAAAGTTGGGAAAACAAACTAATTTCCAGACATTGGGAAACTGATTTTAGGCCTCCCGTCAAATCTTTCTCCCCCACCTGCCACAATTCCCGCTGCTGGCGGGAGCGGAAAATTCCACCCATAAGATAAATGGCCATTTACACAATTTCAACACGGTTGCCACCGATCTCCATCAAACTTATACTGTGTGATTGGCAAAAGCTTTCAGAAATTCTACCCCTCAATCATTTTCCTAATTAACATGTTTTATGGCTGCTCCAACTTGTACACTCAATCTTTTGGACCCTTGTACACTCATCCTAATTACGAAGATCCATAATGCATTCTAGCACCCAGTTACCAAAAAGACCCAAATTCCTCTGAATCCCGTGGCATTGTGTAACTGGGGATTTAAGCACACAGACTGTGTGAAGGTTTAAAAAAAAGGTTCCTTTACTCCACCTGCATAAAAACCATATAAAGTTTCAAGGGAAAGCGTGTCTTTAAGAAGCAAACTATTTAGAGGGAATATTCACTGCTGATGCTTCCAGATCTATGTCCTATTCGGAGGCTCAAATCCTCAAAGCAGTAACTCACCAGCTGGTTCTGCTGCCCAGCTCCTGGCTGCAATCCTGCTCCATCTCTCTCTTCATGAGGCTTCAGGTACCTCCTTTTCCTCCAGCCCATGCTCCCAGTTCAGTCCCACCTCCAGCTGTCTTCAACCCACACTCCAGGTTTAGAGTCCGGCCCCAGCTTCTTCGGGACTTCAGCTCCTGTTCCAAAGGGAGCAAGAACTGCATGGGATTTTCCCAGGAAGTTTAAACTTCCAATGGGCCATTACCCTGCACTGGGAACCATCTGATACTCCAATTTAAAATGGAGACTTTGGATGGCTCTGACTCTCTTTGTAGAATAGTTACCCAGGAAATGTTAACTCCTGGGCCTGAATTTCATGCTGGCGTGTGTGTGAAGTCAATGGGCCCAGAAGTGGATGTAGAATCCGTTCCCAGGTGAGGTTGTGTTTTCAATGCGATTTCATGCAGGGTGGCTAATTAAGGACCACCCAGTGAAAACGCATCTTTTCGCTAGTTGGAAGGGCTGGGCAGGGCTGGGAGCCTGTCGGGCGCCGGGTCCTATGATGGCCCAGTGGGGAATTCAAAAGCAGCAGAGGCAATTCCATGACGGCTGCCAGGGGACACAGAGAGAGACTTCGAGTTCCAGGAAGATAAATTTGTGTGGAATATCAATAGCATCTTCATCTGCTGGGCATGCTAGGTGGGAGGGCAAGTCCGGTGAGTACTCGTCCCCCTGGTTTTCAGACGAATGCCTGGGAATCCTTGTGAAGGAGGTCAGTGCCAGATGAGACAAATTGATAAGTAGGGATGGCAAGGGGAGGCTACTGCACCTCACCAAGAAGGCATGGGCAGAGGTGGCAGCCCAGGTCATTGGCCATGATGTTGTGTGGCGCACATGGGTGCAATGCCGTATAAGGTTCAATGATCAGCTGTGCTCAGCAAGGGTGAGTACCAAGTTGACATGGACCTGTGTGGAGAAGTGTTAATGGCTGGCCATCCCCCCATGGTGCTCAAGGGTGTAAGAATCTGAGTACCAACTGTCACTGACATCGGCACCAGCCAACGTGCTGAGTTCTGGCTGCTTGGCCTGATTACTTTGCGGGTTGAGGGCCACGACTCGGATGTGCCCTACAAGACATTCCTCAGGTGGCTAGGCTGCATTGACACTGCAGGTAGGGAGTTTGGAAAAGACAAAAAAAACTTACAATGCTCCTGTCCTTTCAGGAGAAGAGAAGCCATAACAACATAGGGAGGTCAAAGCGGAGGCTTCCCAAACCTAATGATCCTGACAAGGTATGAAATGGACATGCTGGAGATGGAGTGCGAATATCCAGCTTGGTCCACGAGTCATGGAGAGACAGGGGTTGCTGATGAAGGTAAGATCGCAGTGCACAGATGCGAGAGCTTTGGAGTGTGTAACATTGTTGTGTTGTCTCATCTGTAATGGAAACCTCAAACCTGGAGTCTCCATTGTTCATTGAAAGACGATGGCACCATGATGCAGATCTCCATTTTTTCACCAACCCGCCTAGCATACACAGCGAAGGTGTGATGACTGCTACTAATAACATCATTTTCTTCCCCTGGAATCTCCATCCAGCGAATGATTGCGGAATCCCGATAGGCCACCTTTGATGTTGGAGGACCAGTGCCCTTCAGATGCACATGCCTCGCACCCCCTCTCTGCAGGTACCAGCACATTGGTGGTCATTAGATCGTCGGCTCCAATGCCAGTGCACATTGGCGAGGGCATGGCACACTCGCATGAGAAGCAGGTGGAGGCAAAGAGTGCCCAGGGCACTGGCAGTCAGGGGACTGCTGGAGACCAGGACCATGCTGAGTCAGAGGTGATGAGCCTCAGGAGTCGTCCATTATGAGGCAGATGCTGGATATCCAGTGGGATGAACGGAAGGATCTGCTGCAGATTCCTGGGGGTCTGCGTGTCATGGCCTCTGCCATGGAGCAGCCCATTTGGAGCATGAGCACTGCGCTGACTCTCAGCTCTGAGCACACTCTCTCCTCCATTGAGACAGTAGCGACTCTCATGGAGAGGAAGCTCCAGGAACAGAGCCAGGGGTCTCTGGGGTTGCGCTCGGACCTGCAAGCTCTCACACAGCCAATGACCTCAGGAGCTCACTGCCAATGTGAGAAATGGATGAGGCACCTAGTGAGCAGGGAGGTCCAGACCGACCTCATGTTGGTGGATGAGCTTTGTGCTGTCTCAGCGGGCTTCTCTTAGGGTGCTCTGGATGGCAGCATCCGCTCCTCTGCCCCTCTGCCAGTGACTATGCCATCTGATTAATCTGTAACAATTGAGGATGCCCAGCCATGGTGCTGGATGCACGCTCACAGGCAGTGGCCAAGCAGGCTCTGACAGCCAGAGGATGACCACCAAGGTCATCAGGGTTGGCACGGCACCCGAGTCAGCATGCTACCTCCAATGGTGTTACCAGCAAGGGTGGTGCACCAAAATGCAGCACACACAAATGTTAATTTAAATCACTGTGAGTATGAGGGACTTTTCATGGGGTATCTTCTGTTCTGCCATTATTTGTTAAGTTGTTTACTATTGTGACTGTTAACATCTTATAATTTTATGTTCATTGTCTGTAAGTGCCAAGAGCATATAAATATTGCTTTTGTGCTAATGGTCCCCCTTGCCAGAACCAGATTACGAAGAAAACAGCATGCAATGACTATAAGAGACACATGCTCTGGACGATATTGCAGTGCTCCCCATGAACCATCCAGGCATCTGAATCTCATCTTCAGCAGATCAGTGGTTCTCTCTATCACTGCCCTTGTGGAGGCATGACTCCTATTATACCTCTGCTCTGCTTCTGTCCTTAGGTGCCAGGGAGAAGTTATAAGCCACCTTTTCAACAGATAGCCCTTGTCACCCAGCAGCCATCCATCAGTCGAGCTGGAGAGACGAATAGCCTTGGCACCTGTGAGCGTCGGAGGATGTATGCATCATGGGAGCTGCCAGGGTGCCTTGCACAGCCTTGCAGGATTTGCGTCTTGTGGTCACAAACTATCTGCACGTTCATGGAGTGGAATCACTTCCTGTTCAGGAAGGCACCCGGCTCACCCACTGATGCTTTGGTGGCCACATGAGTGCAGTCGATGGCAGCCTGGACGCAGGGAAACCCAGCAATCACAGCAAAGCCTCTGGCTCGCTCAGCCTGGCTGGCCTCATCATTCCAGAAATGAATAAATGTCATGACCCATCTGAACAGAGCTTGACACAACTGTAAAGCTAATTGGGACACTCCATAAAGATCCCCCACTGACCCCTGGAAAGAGCCGGAGGCATAGAAGTGAGGGTCACTGTGAGTTTTAGAGCCATGGCATAGGTTGGCCACCCATACAGTTAGAGGTGATCTCCGGGCCAAAGATCTGACATATGGATGTCACAGTCTCCATGGAGAGGAGGAGGCTGCTTCAGCCCTGCACCTCAGACATGTTCAGGTAGCTGCATCACTGCCTGTAAACCCTGGCAATGGGATAGTGGCGTCTTCTGCAGCCCCTTCTGCCTTGGAGTCCCTTCTGGCCTTGCACACTCTTTTCCATGCACCTCTATCCCCGCAGGTCGCTCGCTTGGATGCTGCCTGCGGACACCTGGCCTCCTCTCCCTTCTGCCCCTCTCTTCCTCCTCAGAGGAGGTCCCACCAGTGGAGTAGACAATCCCCATTACCAAAGGAACAGAAAGCTGTTCACATGGGTTCACATGGTATAAATCCTCCAGGAGACACCAATGAGTTACTAAGCAACCAGCAACAAACTACCTCCCTACTCACGACTCAGAATGGCAATGCTCCGGACCCATTTTATCCCGCCCTTGGGTGACAATTTGATAAAAGTGGACTACCCGCCTGCACATTTTGCTCGTGTGGCCAATGTGAAATTGTGCGGACAACGTAAAATCTCAGTCAATAGGTTATTAACGGCCTTAATCGGCCCTTTAATTTGATAGTGGACGCAGCTCTGGCTCCTGTGCGCGCCCGCTGACCTCAATGTTGTACGGGTGCAAGATGACATCAGGATGCATGCCCAGCATCATTCCACACAATTTTACGTGGGTTCAAGTCGGACCACACCTCAGAACGTAAAATTCAGGCCCTGGGTAACTATGGTACTAGGCCCCTGAACATCCACATGGCCAATTCCCAACCATACCTCCACCAGCCCCCTAGATCATATTCCTGACCCTCTCCGCACCCCTGACCACCCTCCCAACTGCCCCAACTATCCTCACACCCCCTAACTACCCACCCCACCCAACAACCCCCCACCCCCCATTACCCTCCCCACCTCTCGACCATCCCAGGCTCTCTGACTACCCCTCACCAACTCTCTGACTACCCCTCACCAACTCCCTGATTACCCTCCCCCGACCACACCCCCGGCCCCCTCACAAACCGCCCAACCACCCCCATCCCAACTACCCTCCCAACTCACCATGACTACTCAAACCCCTCCGCCTGACCACTTGACCTCCTCGCCCTGACCATCCAACCCCCTGACTATCTGAACCCCCATGATCACCTGACCCCAACTCACCCCACCGACCCCTGACCGCCCTAACTCCTCACTCACTTACCTTACACACATTCACGCTCTCCCTTTCTTCTCCAAGTGGCTGGCACCTTAAAACTTACCTGGTTTACAGCAGCTAGAGCCATAAAAAGGGGGAGTGGCTTCACTTCGGCCAACACTGCTGCACTGCACTGGAAAGAGTCTAGAGCTGCTGCGCTGCACATTTCTCACTAAGCCCGAGGATGGAGGTTTGGGTGAGAAATGTACAGCTCCGGAACAAGGTAATCAAAAAGGAGCGGAATGGTAATCTAATGGTGTTTGCCATTCCACCGATGTTCTGACCCGTGAATTCCGCAATCTATCCAATAATCAGATATGAATACTCTAGTGGATGAGGCTGAAGATTAATGCAAGACAGAGGGAGGAAGCAAATGAATATTGAAAAGTTCTTTTGCAATGGAACCCTCCACAGGGATCACTCCATAATTCAAAGGCTGCTACTGTTGATACGGCTTCTTGCGGAGGAAAGAAAAAAATCCCTCTGGTATCTACAAAGGCTGTTGCCATATGGAATTAATGACAATTTAATGATATGTGAATAGCTGCTTAACAGAAAACAATAGCAACTAATTGTCAGGCTTGCGTTTCATTGCACAAGTTATTATTGTGTTTTATGAGTTAATAGACTGTGTCTTGTAAATAATATTTGTTGCAACTCCAGTGTGCTTTTAATATGCAGAAAGTGTGTCTGCAAAGAATAAATACAATTTCTTATGTCAGAAAGATCTTCATAAATGAAATTTCTTGGATCTCAGAGATCACTTATATAGTATCCCTTTTACATATTCCTTTGTATGACTTGCATATATGTAGCAGCTTATTGGATCCTCATCATCACAAGATGCTTTATACCTAATGCACTTTTTGTTCAAAGTGGTGTTGATATATGGGCATAGGCAACAGGCCATTGTGCACAACACATTTCCATCTACAGTAAATGAGGTGACCGAGCAGTAACCTGCTTATTTTTGGTAGTGTTAGTGGAGAGAAAAATGCTGGCTGGGATACCACAATTGACTATAAAATGCACTGTTGGTTATTTTACATCCACTTGAACAGGTGGACAAGGTTTCAATTTAAAACATTCTATCTGAAGACAATGGGAAGAATTTACTGCTCCCCTCAGAGAGGGGAAGTGGGGAGGGGAGAGGGCTCGTTTAACTGGGCATTAAAGTGCAGGGTGGAGACCCCATTGCTTTCCTGACTCCCCCCCCCAATTAAGTCCAGGTGGGAAGAGTCGAGGACAGCCTTTCTGCCCAGCAAATAACTAAGGCCCTTAAGTGGCCAGTTAAGGGCCTCATCCTGCCACTGTTGATATTCAACCAACAGCAGGCCAGGGTCATGCGATGTGGGCAAACTACCAGGTGAACACTGGGGGGTATACCTGCAGTCTCATGGTTTGGGGGGGGGGGCGTGGTGAGGTGTTACTGGGGGCCTTCCTTCTCGGGCATCCTGTACACAGCAGAGGAACCAGCTACCAGGAAGACAGGGACCCTCAGGGAGCCACCCCTTGCTCTTTACAGTGGCCCTCTTCTCCCTCCTTGCTGGGCATCCTTGACTGGCCCAAGTCTGCCCCTCTCATATTGGTCCAGGGGCTACAGCAATGATCTTATTTCTAAGCCCCACTGCATTACTGCATCCCCACTATAATCTTTGAAGTGCAGTTTGGGGGTTTCAGAGCTAAGTATATAACAGTGCTAACTACTAGTCCTGGTCTCCATCAGAGGCAAGTAAAATCTCCAAATAGGCACAATCAGCATAGAGAAGCACAACCAGACTGGCAAGGTAGAAATAGGCATAAGAGGAAAGTGTTACAGGATGCAAGTGGGAGACATATAAAAAACACTTTGAATAAAGCATTTAATATAATGCAAATGAATCTCAAGTGGCGTGGTTACATAAGGTCACAGAGCATGCTATCTGTCTTTCATCTGTATCATTTTCATATTGCTTTCTCTCTCTCTCTCCACCTACTCTGGTTCTATCTCTCTTTATAATCACTTTCTGCTTCTCCTTCTGTCTTGTTTTGCTTCTGTCCTCTATTTTCTCTCTTGTGTCTTTGCATTTTATTCTCTCTCGCTCCATCCCTTGTGCCTTTTCTTTCTCTTTTATTTTCTCTCTCTCCCACATGTCCCACAATGTCTCTGATGTAAGTCCCTGTTTATCTTTAGCAGTCCACGGCTCTCCGTCTCCTGATTGCTCTCTTTATCACCTCATTTTATTTATCTTCCATCTCACTTACTCAAATAATTGATCTCGCGCTCAATTTATACCATACAGCTTCACACGAATACTAAACTTGAAATGTAAATGCACCCTAAATTATACCAATGCCTTTTGCGAATATTGGTTCACATTCATGTAAATGTGAACGTTCCAAAGGCAATAAAAGTCAAAAAATAAAATGTTTGAAGCAAAATTAATTCCATCAAAAACACTGATACTTTCTCTCCTGTTTCCACTCAAAAATTCCATAGAAATATGTTAACATACATTCCTAGATTCCTACAGTTGCAAACAACAAACAAAATTAAAAACCATAAAGGATTAGATTTAAGAACCTGGCTGAGTCATTGATCAGTAAGGATTAAGACGTTGTGAGCTAATCTTAGATATCAGCCCATGAAGAACATTTCCATTGTAAAGTGAAGCTGAATTCTAAAATGCACCCTAATCACGAAAAGCAGGTGAAATAGGCCACCATATGAGGCAAAGCACCTTGCAAACATTTATTTATTCATTAACAGGATGTGGGCTTCCCTGGCTGGGCCGGCATTCATTGCCCATCCCTAGTTGCCCTTGAGAAGGTGGTGGTGAGCTGCCTTCTTGAGCTGCTGCAGTAGGTGCACCCACAGTGCTGTTAGGAAGAGAATTCCAGGATTTTGACCCAGCGACAATGAAGGAATGGCGATATATTTCCCAGTCAGGATGGTGGGTGACTTGGAGGGGAACTTCCAGGTGGTGATGTTCCATCTATCTGCTGCCCTTGTCCTTCTGGATGGTAGTGGTCATAGGTTTGGAAAGCTCTGTCTAAGGAGCCTTGGTGAATTTCTGCAGTGCATCTTGTAAATGGTACACACTGCTGCTACTGTGCATCGGTGGTAGAGGGAGCAAATTTGTGGATGTGGTGCCAATCAAGCGGGCTGCTTTGTCCGGGACAATGTCAAGCTTCTTGATCATTGTGGGAGCTGCACTCATCCTGGCAATTGGAGAGTATTCCATCGCACTCCTGACTTGTGCCTTGTAGATGATGGACAGACTTTGGGGAGTCAAGAGGTGAGTTACATGCCACAGGATCCTTAACCTCTTCCAAACCACGACCACTACCATCCAGAAGGGTCTAGCTTTGAATTCCAGCTTTTATTAATTGAACTGAGATTCCATCAGCTGCTGTGGTGGGATTTGAACTCATGTCCCCAGAGTGTTAGACTGGACCTCTGGATGACTTATTCAGTGACTTATGCCACTGACTCCTCCCAAATTATTACTAACCTCCCAATATTACTAACTCCATATATCTCGAGAACAACCAAAGGCCTCTGCTTGATGCTGTGCCACTATTTTACTGATTTCAAAATTTAAAAGTAAAAGAAGTAGCAGCAGGCACAAAAAGTGATAGAATGACATCGTTCCATTAGTAATCACACTATCATGTCCTCATGCATCTGTCTATGACGGTTTCATTAGGAGTGACCACTGCACAGCATTTGTGGTGATGAAGTCCCGCCTTCACATAGAGGATAGAGGACAGCATCTGAGATTCCTCAGTGGATGACCCAGGGGTGTCCAGCTACTGCTCCTCCTCTCTTTAGGTTGTCGCGGGCCCCGACCTGATGCCTTGAGGGGAATGAGCAGCTGGAGGGTTGTCGAAGTGCCCCATTTCTCCGTGGTGTTGCCACTGCAGGAATTCACCCATGGCTACCACGATGGAGTGCAGGTTTGCATGCATCTCTGCATTCTGCTGGGCCAGGGTCTCCATGAAGTCCACCGTCCTTCCCATGGAGGCTTCAAAATGTGCACATGTGGGCACCATTTCATCAGAGAGCAGGTGGATGCACTCCTCAGACTCACGTGCCCTCTGTTGAGGGCATCCAACAGATCTGCGTGATGTTCCCCCGCCTCCTGCTGACTCTCGACGATGAGTTGGGAGGCCGAATCCAGACGCTCATCACCTGACTCAGACCCCACAGATACCTCTTCCCCAGCAGTCCTCCGAATGCTGGGCAGCTTGGCTGAACCTGCTTCCTCCTGCTGCTGTGGACATGTGTCCATGCGGTGACCACCAGATTGTGACCCGAGCCTGCTCTAGATCTAGGTCCCACTGAGGTGTGTGTCTCTGCTAGTGGAGGGTGTGAGTAAGCGCTGGGGTGGGTCTTCTAGGCTGCTTATTTCCAGCTCTTCTATGGAGGACATGTCCTCTTGGCTGGAAGTGAAGACATGAGTGGATCTGAGGGACTGGCTGGCTGAAGCTGTCAGTCGCTTGGCAGAGCTCTTTTTGATCCGAAGGAGAGTTAATTAGTGCATATCAGCAGAGTCAAAAGCAGGAGAGAGAGAGCACTCACAGTTGTGTTAAGAGATGGACGAAATGGTGCAGGATCCTCACATGGGTGTTCACCACCAACCTCACTGTCACCACATGCACATCCACATCTTCACCAATCAGCTTGATGGCATGCTCCGCAAAGTGAGTGAAGAGCCACTCCATCCCGCTCTGGGACCTCTCCCTGCTGGTATGAGCCAGCTTCTCCTGCATGAAAAGAGATGGAAAGAGTGTGAGCACGACTCATGGTACTATGTGAATTTTTTGCATGGTGAGCAGAGCCATGATGGGATGAGGGTGCGTGCTCTAGTGGATATGACCCTGATAGAGATGTAAGAGTTATTGGTGTTTTCCCTTGAGGTGTGAGATGCCTGTGAATGTGTGACGGGTTTGGGAATGTGTGAGTTGAGAGTGATGAGGTGGTTGACTTACCCTGGCGGAATGGATGAGATCATTCAAATTTTTCCTGCACTGAATGGCTGACCTCCTCTGTGCTCCATTGGTGCTGACTGCTGCTGCTACAGTCTCCCAGACCGGATTGTTGGCTCTTGTGGACCTCCTGTGGCCAGAGCAGGAGCGGAGAACATCGCAAGGCCTTCCACTGCAACCAGCAGGCGCCTCAGAGGGGCGTCACTAAATTTGGGGGCTGCTGTCTTTGTTTTTGGGGCCATCTGTTGCCTGGATGTTCTGTAGACATGAAGTAGGCTGTGCTCTGGTGCGCTTCAAAGATGGCGCCCTGAGCGAGGCAGCACTGTGGTCGCCTTGTGGTCGGCAAATCCAAGACTGCGATCCAGAGTGTTTCCCATGAATACATTATTGATGAGGCGGGACACTCCAGGAAGGGGCAATATGGCCCAAAAACCCCCCATTGCAGCCGGTGGGTAAAACCACTTATTTCATGCTCACGACCACACTTTGTGCGAATCTGCGATAATTCTGCCCAGAGTCTGACATAAAAAAATTAGATGAACTCTGTAAATGGGCTGAACAATGACAGGTGAAGGTCAATACAAATAAATGAGGACACTGCATCTTGGAGAGAAATGGTTGAATTACATGCTCTAAAATTGATATAGAGATAGCTAAAGATGAGTTGAAAGCGATTTGGGGTGTTTGTAGACTTAATACTTTAAGTCAAAAAAGCGAAACAAGCAAAGCAAATATAACTGTCTCCTCATGCTCACCAACAACAAGTGTAAGGAGCTCATGGACCTTCTTCGTCACTTAAATTGATATCATCTATTCAGCTGCCTCTGCTTTTTTCTTCCCTTCCCCTAGCCCACCATGGCAAACTTCCCTAAGGTGTTCTCTCCTACCCTAGCCCTGAACTCAAATCTTCCTCTAGTTTCTCTCCTATCTCCCCTCATGCCTTCTCCAAGCTTATCTACACCTTGAGACCCACCTCTTGCAATTCCCACCAAATTATTGATCACACAACTTCCCTTTTGGCTTCATGTCAGCCGATAATGTTAATGGTTATGTGTCCTCATGTATTGTTCCCCCTCTCCTTCAAATCAGCCATCATCACACTCCTCAAAAAAAACCACTGTTGGCTTATTGTGTTCTTACAAACTACCAATCGCCAACCTCCCTTTCCTCTCCAAAATCCTGGCATGTGTTGTCATCTGCCAAATCATACCAGGCTGCAGGATTTAAATGGAGGCCGCTGAAGCAGGCTAGATGGAAGGTGGGCCTGCATAATCACAGTGGAGGCCACGCGTCTAACTCTGCCAGCTGGAAAACTGACTCCAGTAAGTCAGTGGCAGGAATAGGCTGACGTGGGAAACCCACCAAGTGCCTAGTTAGACTCATTAACAAGCCACTTAAAGTCATTGTCCCTGAGCCCACCAGTAGTGGCTCAGTGATTTGCCCTAACTCACATGGGTTTCCCGGGCCTCCTGAAGGTTGTTCTGCAAACCCTGTCAGGCTTACCGCGGAGCGGGTGGGTGGGGGTGAGGGACCTCTTTCAAAGACGCTTAATGCCTGATCGAGGGAGCTGGCATCAGGAAGGGGCTGCCTGCTTAGACCCGCCCCCCACCCCCTTGCCCTCGCATCTAATCAGCCCCACCCCCACCTCACCAGCAACCCCCGACCTGCATCCACCATCCCATCCTCATTCGCCTGTGGCCGGGGTCCCTCATATCTCTGAGGCACTAAACACAGCAACTGTGTGTTGTTAAGATCAAACAACAATCCAGTGAAGCAGTCTGGTGGCCAGCAATAGACTGTCGCATGTAACAGTTCATTGGTAACTGCTTGGCTTGTACACTCAGTAAAAAATCTGTTAAACCATGCCCTGTACCTCAAAGCCAACAAAACCATGGCAACAATTCCATGTAGATATTCTTAGAGAATTGTAAGCAGCCCTCATCAATCAACCTTTTTTGCTTGTTGTTCATGATCTAAATAACAATTGGCCAGAAATCATCATAACATATTCCATAGCCACCAATTCCGTCATTGCCTGGACAAATTGTTTACAAAATGGGGCTTGCCAGGGATTATCACTACAGACAATGGACATAAGAACATAAGAAATAGGAACAGGAGTAGACCATTTGGCTCCTCGAGCCTGCTCTGCCATTCAAGATCATGGCTGATCTGTTTGTGTTTCAATTTCCACATTCCCATCTACCCCCAATAACCTTTGATTCCTTTGCCTAACAAGAATCTATCTATCTTTGCCTTAAAAATATTCAATGAGCCCGCCTCCACTACCTTCTGAGGCAGAGAATTCCAAAGTCGCACAACCCTCTGAGAGAAACAATTTCTCCTCATCTCTGTCCTAAAAGGGTGACCCCTAATTTTAAACAGTGCCCCCTAGTATTGGACTCACCCACAAGAGGAAACATCCTTTTGATGTCCACCTTGACAAGGCCATTCAGGATCTTGTATACTTCAATAAAATCACCCCTCACTCTTCTAAACTCAAATGGAAACAAGCCCAGTCTGTCCAGCTTTATAAGACAACCCACTCATTCCAGGTATCAATCTAACAAACCCCCTTTAAACTGCTTCCAATGCATTTACACCCTTCCTTAAATAAGGAGAGCAAAGCTGCACACAGTATTCGAGGTGTGGTCTCACCAATACCCTGTATGGCTGAAGCATAACATACTTACTTTTATGCTCAATCCCTCTCATAATAAAAGATAGCATTCCATTAGCCTTCTTTAGTACTTGCTGTACCTGCATACTAACTTTTGCGACTCATGTACTAGAACACCTAGATCCCTCTGCACCTCAGAATTATGCAGTCATTCTCCATTTAAGTAATACTCTGCTTTTTTGTTCTTCCTGCCAAAGTGAACAACTTCATATTTTCACACATTAATCTTCATTTTCCAGATCCTTCCCCACTCAGTCAACCTATCAATATCCATCTGTAACCTCCTCATGTCCTCTTCACAACATAATTTTGTATCTATCTTTGTGTTATCTGCAAATTTAGCTACAACGTCTTCATTCCCCTGATCTAAGTTATTGATAAAAATCCTAAAAAGTTGAGGCCCCAGTACAGCCCCCGTGAGGCTCCACTCGGCACATCCTACCAATCAGAAAAAGATCCATTTATGCATACTCTCTGCTTTCTGCCAGCCAGCCAGCCAATCTTCTGTCCATGCTAACATGTGACCCACTACAACATGCACTTTTATTTTCCATGATAATCTTTTATGTGACGTCTTATCAATACCCTTCTGGAAATCCAAGTACAGTGCATCTACAGGTTCCCCTTTATCCACAGCATATGGTACTCCTTCAAAAAACTCCAATAAGTTGGTTAAACATGATTTTGCTTTCACAAAACCATGCTGACTCTTCCCAATTGCCTTGAGCTCTCCTAAGTGCCTAGCTATAACTTCCTTAATGATCAATTCTAAAAACTTCCCTATGACAGACATCAGGCTAACTGGCCTATAGTTTCTTGTTTTCTGCCTCTCTCCCTTCTTGATTAGAGGGGTTATATTTGCTACTTTCCAGTCTGATGGAACCTGTCCAGAGTCTAGGGAATTTTGGAAAATTAACATCAGTGTATCTACTACCTCATTAGCCAACTCTTTTAAGACCCTAGGATGTAGGACCCGGAGACTTGCCAGCCTGCAGCTCCATCAGTTTGCTCAGTACCATTTCCCTAGTGATTTCAATTTCACCAAATTTCTTTCGCCTGTTCGCCTTCTGATTTGCAGCCATTACTGGAATGTTTTTGTATCCTCTATAGTGAATACAGAAGCAAAATATTTGTTCATTCTTCTATCATTTCCTTATTATCTACTATTAAATCCCAACTGTCGCTCTAGAGGACTAATACTCACTTTACTTACTCTTTCCTTTTTAAGTACCTGTAGAAACTCTTGCTATCCCTTTTTACGTTTCTAGCTAGCTTCCTCTCATACTCTAATTTCTTTCTCCTGATTAACCTTTTAGTCATTCTCTGCCACTCTATATTCTGTCCAGTCATCTGTCCTGCCACTCATCTTTGTGGAGTTTTATGCTTTTTCCTTAAGTTTGATACTTTCCTTAAATTCTTTAGTAAAACACGGATGATGGATCCTCCCCTTAGAATTTTCCATTATAATAGGAATGTACTTATTCTGAATACTCTAAAATACCCCTTTAAATGTCTGCCACTGCCTCTCTATTGATCTACCCTCTAGCCTAATTTCTCAGTTCACTTGAGCTCACTCAGCTTTCATCCCACATAGTTGCCCTTATTTAAGTTTAAGATATGAGTCTTACACCCGCTCTTCTCCCTTTCAAACTGGATGTAAAATTCAATCATATTGTGGTCACTACTACCTAGGGGTGCCTTTACTCTGAGGTCATTAATTAATCATGTCATGTTACACAATGCAAAGCCTAATATAACCTGCTCTCTGGTTGGTTCCAGAACATGCTGCTCTAAGAAACTATCTCGAAAGCATTCTAAGAATTTTTCATCCAGGCTACTAACTCCAAGCTGATTTTTCCAATTTGTGTAAGTTAAAATCACCCATGATTATTGCTGTCCCTTAATCACAAGCACACAATATTTCCTCTTGAATACTTTGTCTTACACTGTGGCTACTATTAGGGGGCCTGTAGACCACTCCCACTAATGACTTTTGCCCCCAATTATTCCTCATCTCCACCCAAACCGATTCTATGTCCTGATCTCCTGAACCAAGGTAATTTCTAACTATTGCACCAATGCCCTCTTTGATTAACAGTGCAACGCCTCCACCTTTACCTGACTTCCTATTCTTCTTGAATGACATGTACCCTTCAATATTAAGGACACAATTCTTGTCATCCTGCAGCCACGTTTCCATAATTGCTATCAGATCATATTTATTTACTTCAATGTGGGTCATCAATTCATTTACTTTGTTATGAATACTATGTGCATTCAGATAAAGAGCCTTCAGTTGTCTTTTTGTTACCTTTGTGACATCTAGTCTTGATTGTTGATGTATTCTTAGGATTTTTCTCTCTGTTCCTGCCTGCCGTTTTCTGACCCTCAATTCTCATATTACTATTTTGCTCTCCTGTCTTGACTCTACACCTTGAATTGCTACTTCTACCCAAGCTTGATCCCTCACCCCTCTTATTTAGTTTAAAGCCCTCTCTACTGCCCTAGTTATGCGATTTGCGAGGACACTCATCCCCACACGGTTCAGGTGTAAACCGTCCCAATGGTACAGCCCCCCACTCTCCCCAGCACTGATGCCAGTGCCCCAAAAACTGAAACCCACTTCTCTCACAAAAGTCTTTGAGCCATGCATTTGTCTCTCTAATCTTATTTGCTTTTTGCCAATTTGCACATGGCTCAGGTATTACCCGAGATTATTACCTATGAAGTTCTGCTTCTTAATTTGGTACCTGGCTCCTCATACTGACTTTGCAGAACCCCTTCCCTAGTTCTGCCTATGTCATTGGTACCTACATGGACCACGACAACTGGATCTTCCCCCTCCCACTGCAAGTTCCTCTCCAGCCCTGAACAGATGTCCCAAACCCTGGAACCGGGCAGGCAACATAGCTGCCTGGACTCTTTGCTGCAGAGAACAGTATCAATCCCCTACTACCACTAGTTTCCATTTTGCTCCCCCAGTTTGAACGGCTTCCTGTACCACAGTGCCATTGGCAGCCAGCTCATCCACCTTGTAGACCACGTTTTCATCATCCACACAGGTTGTGAGCACCTCAAACCTGTTTGACAATTGCAAAGCCTGAGATTCTTCCCCTACTGTCTGCTCGGTCCCATTACCTGCCTCACTGACAGTCACATCCTCCTGTCCCTCACTGCTGACCAAAACAGATGACCCTTTCCTAAGAGATGTGACTCTCTTCTGGAACAAAGTATCCAGGTATTTCTCCCCCTCCCTTATGTTGCGTAGTATCTGCATTTCGGCTTCCAGATCAATAATCCTGATCTCGAATTCCTCAAGCTGCTTACACTTCCTGCAGACATGCTTGTCATGGATCGTCTTGACACCCACAAGCTCCCACATCTCACAGCTACAAACATAACATCTGTCCTGCCATTCCAACTTATGTTATTTAGTTAATTTACTTTAATTACTTTTTTCCTATGTATGCTATAATTTACTGTGTTTATTGAATGCTAGTACAAAGTACAACTGACAACTGAAGGTTATATGCTTCTTAACTACAAGGTTTGTCTTTTAGATATTTGTTTAAATAACTTTATTTTTTATTATTTCTTTAAATCTTTATTGTTTGATTTTAATTTTAAAGTTTTCAAATTTTGGCTTATTATTTTAAAGTTTTAGTTCTTTTTATTTATAGATCTACCTTAACTCGCCTGTCCTAAGCTGGTTTATCACACACTGTCCCTTAGATCGAGTACTTCCCTGCCAATCAACTTACTAGCTTCCTGTGATGCCACAGTTGCTTTTTTACTTTTTCCCCGACTGCAGCCTCACAGCTGCTGAAACAGTGAAACAGCCGCTCCTCAGCTCCCGACTGTCTCCCACAGGTCCACTCTGCTCCAACTCCCAGCAAGGTAGGCCAATCTGCCATCCCCGGTCTGTATTTATAGGTGCTCCTCAGCTCCCGACTGTCTCCTGCAGGTCCGCTCTGCTCCAACTCCCAGCAAGGTAGGCCACTCTGCCATCCCCAGTCTGTATTTATAGATGCTCCTCAGCTCCCGACTGTCTCCCGCAGGTCCGCTCTGCTCCAACTCCCAGCAAAGTAGGCCACTCTGCAATCCCCGATCTGTATTTATAGGTGCTCCTCAGCTCCCGACTGTCTCCCACAGGTCCACTCCGATTCCCAGCAAGGTAGGACACTCTGCAAACCCTGGTCTGTATTTGTAGGTGCTCTTCAGCTTCCAATTGTCTCCCGCAGGTCTGCTCTGCTCTGACTCACAGCAAGGACTGCAGTTTGTTTCCAGTCAGTTCACAGAGTTTCTAGCAAGCTACAGAATTTACCACTATATGACAATGGGAAAGAACCTGCAATTAAATGGTGACTTTGAACGATTCAGCAGGATGATCAAGGACAGTCTGAGTGCCAGTATGCTGGAGGGGAAACTTTTGAATTATCGATACATATGCTACTTTGCACATATCGATCCACCT
Source organism: Carcharodon carcharias (assembly GCF_017639515.1). Taxonomy (NCBI): domain Eukaryota; kingdom Metazoa; phylum Chordata; class Chondrichthyes; order Lamniformes; family Lamnidae; genus Carcharodon; species Carcharodon carcharias. Next base: position 157,105,077 of record NC_054471.1, read on the forward strand.
CTGACCAGAAAGACACCGGTTAAACTTATGATAAGCCGTAATTTTTGCATGCTGCTGACCACTCTTAAGCAGTCACCACCTATCCAATGGGAATGGCAGAGTGAAAGCAGAAGAAATCTCAAAAACAATAATGTGAAGCAAAAATGTAATTCGACAAGGAAATATGCACAAGGAGACCACGATTTGAAGTTGGAGTTTGAGTTCGCACCAAACAGCCAAATTGCAACCACAAACTCATATGATCCCTAAAGGAACAAAGCAGACCAAGCTCTGAAGAAGAGTCAAATGGATTCAAAACATTAACTCTGTTTCTCTCTCCACAGATGCTGCCAGACCTGCTGAGTTTTACCAGGATTTTCTGTTTTTATTTCAGATCAAACAGTTCTTTGGTATCACCACCTATCTGTTGGATGACAGGGGTTGGGGGGGGTGGATAGTGGTATTGTCACTGGACTAATAATCCAGAGACCCAGAGTAATGCTCTGGTGACCTGGGTTTGAATCCCACCACGGTAGATGGTGGAATTTGAATTAAAAGTCTGATGATGACAATGGAACCATTGTTGATTATTGTAAAAACCCACCTGGTTCACTAATGTCCTTTAGGGAAGGAAATCTGCTGTCCTTACAAGGCCTACATGTGACTCCAGACCCACAGCAATGTGGTTGACTCTGAACAAGGGCAATTAGGGATGGGCAATAAATGCTGTCCTACCCAGAGATGCCCACATCCCATGAATGTATTTCTTAAAAGTGGAACATGAGATGCTTGACAGTAAAAAGCCCAGGATATTTCAAGGACAGTGATTATGAGGATACATTTCTTTTTCCAATATTTGACTGTGATGTTGATCATCCATCTTGTGGTGCTGATTACCCAGAACACTACCTCAAATTTGTAGATCTCAGTGCCATAATCAATAACTTACTTATCTTAAATACTATTTCGGTGCTTAGAGAAAATGCACACTGTGAACTCAAAGAAATGACTCGATGTACATATGTATATTTATTAAGACTGTTTAATTTAAATAAGGTCTTTTAGTTTTATAAGGGGGGAAAAGCTAATCAATTGCTCAATTGTTTGTTGTTTAATTACATGTGTCTGTTGACTTTCCTCTGTTCTGTGTGCTTTTAGTCAAGCCTGATTGCGGTTACAGAGAAATTGAAATTAAACTGAAAGCAAGAAACTGTAAGCTTGAGGGAAAATATTTCAAAAAACACTTTAAATAAAACTCCTGTTGCACACATAGAAGTTGGTGTCATCTCTGAATATCTTTGAAAAACTCTGCCAAGGCTTTAATTGCCTTTAAACTTGACTAATTCAATGGTCTCCGAGTCGGTCTCCCAACTTCCATCCACTGTAATCTTATCCAAAAATCTGCTGCTCTTATCCTAACTCATGCCAAGTCCCATTCACCCAATAAAACTATTCTTTCTGATCTACACTGGCTCTCAGTATAGCAACCCCTCGATTTCATAAGTTTCATCATATTTTTCAAATCTCTCCATCGCCTTACTCCTTCCTATCTTTGCAATCTCCTCCAGCTTTACAACCCACCGAGACCTCAAATTCTGGCCTCTTGCACATCTCTGATTTTAATCGCTCCAGACTCTGCCTTCAACTCCCTAGCCCCTAAGCTCTGGGATTCCTTCCTTTATAAACCTCTCTGCCTTGCTATCATTCTCTGCTTCTTCAAGATGTTTCTTAAAAATTACCTCTTTGACCTAGCTCTTGATCACCTGTTCTATTCTCCCTATGTGTTTCGAGTCAATTTGCGCGAGTCAATATCATATCATACCTGTTAAGTGCCTTGAGATGACTTGCTGCTTTAAAAGTGCTTCATAAGTTCAATTTGCTGTTGTTGTTGAACAATGTCATCAGATCAATAGAATATAGGGTGGATTTTCTTTGCTTGAGCAGAATGACTCACCTGAGCACATCATATGAAAGGAAATCAAGTGGGGACTGGGTCACAACTTGAGGTTGCTACATAAAATGTGTTCCATTCATTTCCCAGCACTAATAAGCATCTCAGCACACTTCAACTCCATCACAACTTGTCTTCATGGGCGTTGTTTCGGAAAAGCACACAAAAGCGGCTACAGCGACACTCATTCCAGGAAGGTTAAAGGAATATTGTCAGAATATCAACAAAATTCCCCAATTTAAATTGGAATGCAGCTGACCTACTATCCAAATTCAAAACGTTCAAACAGCGCATAGAGCTATAGTTTCTTGATACGCGAGTGTCTGAACCAGATAAGCAAGCCATAATGATTCACCTAGCAATAGGGAATGAAGGTATACACGGGTTGAACACATCAGGATGACCAAATGAAGAGCCAAAGGATCCCCAAAAGATATAGACAACATTGAAAGATTGGTTTAGAATCAGATTTAACTTCCGCATTCATTGGCTAGAGTTCTTGTCATATTGCCAACAGCCTGAAGAATCTATAGACCACTTGCAGATGCAGAGAAAAGGCTACATGTGTATTTTTCAGAAGCAGAGTTAGCAGACAGAATGGTTGAGTGGCAATCAACGATGGATGTAAGTAAGTATGAAGCAATTGTCATGAGTCAACAAAGCTTATAAGTCCTATGTACAATCATGATTGTTGAACATTTACTAGAAAACTCAAACCTGCCGAGCACTTAATCAGTTCTGCAAGGCATGCAGCAGAAAGGGCCATTGGCAGCGGCAGTGCACTATAGCAAAGACTCTTGGAGCTACAAAAAGCCGTGCACTGATCCAAACAGATTGTACACTAGTGGCACCTTCAAGAAATAATTTTTGAGAGCATGCCTCGATCCATGATGTTTATCAGCAGCTTTGAAACGTTGTCTTTGCAAAATACCCACATTAAAAGAGTTAGATCTGAGATTTGCAGGTGCAAAAGTCTTCTTGATCATGCATTCCCGGGAAACACGCTGTTTTGATGGCGAGCAGGGTCTCATTTGCCTGCCATGCCATCATCTTGCCGTTTCATCACGCTGGGCACCATATTTAAAGTGCAGCCATGCAACACCTCTCAGTGCTTCCAGCCCAGGACTGCTGCGCAGAAGACATGGCCCCGAAAGGCAAGACTGCAGCCCCCTGGTTTACTGACACGCCCCTGGAGCACCTTTTGGATGCAGTGGAGACCAGCCATGGTGTCCTCTACCCCCGCTCTGGCTGCAGGAGGGGCAGCAACATTGCTAATCCAGCATGGGAGGCCAGGGCAGTAGTGGTCAGCGCGAACGCCCTTCAAAAGAGGGCAGCCACCCAGTACTGCAACAGGGTGAATGTTCTCATCCATTCCATCAGGGTAAGTCACTATTATAACTCTCAACTCACATACTCACAAACCCATCACACATCCACAGAGATCTCACACGTCAAGGGACAACACCACTAACTCTCACACACATCCTCACATCTCCATCAGGCTCGTATCCTCTAGACCTCACGTCCTCATCCCGTCCATGTTTACGGTCACCGCACGGACATTCCAGGCAGCGCCATGTGTCCTGCTCACACTCTCGCCATTTGTTTTCATGCAAGAGAAGCCTGCTCACATCTTCAGGGAGAGGTCCCAGACCGAGGGTAGAGTGGCCCATGTTAGACCCCTCACCTACTTTGAGAAGCGTGCCATCACACTGACTGGTGAGGATGTGGTCTGTGCCTGTGGCAACGGGGAGATTGGCAGCGAATACCCTTGTGAGGATCTTGCACCATGTCATCCCGTTCTCGATGCAAATGTGAGTGTTTTCTCTCCTACTTTTGACTGTGCTGCCCTGCACTAATTATCTCTACTTCAGTTCACAGGGAGCTCTGCCAAGTGACAAACGCTCTCAGCCAGCCAGTCCCTCAGCTCCATCCAGGTCCTCACCTCCAGCCAAGAGGACTCCTCCCCTAATGAACAGCTGGAAATAAGCAGCAAGACCTGTCACAGTGCTTACCCACACCCTCCACCAACGCAGACACACACCTCAGTGGAATCTAGATCTAGAGCAGGTTCGGGTTCACAATCTGGTGGTCACCACAAGGACATGTGTCCGCAGGAGGAGGAGGCAAGTTTGGCCAAACTCCCCAGCACTCAGAGGACTGTTGGGGAAGAGGCATCTTCATGTCTGAGTCAGATGACGAGCCTCTGGATTTTACCTTTCAACTCATCGTGGAGAGTCAGCAGAAGGTGTGGGAACATCACGTAGAGCTGTTGGAAGCCCTTAGCAGAGTGGCACATGAGTCAGGGGAGTGCACTGGCCTGCTCTGATGAAGTTGTGCCCACTTGTGCGTGCATGGAGGTCTCCAAGGGAGTATGGTGGATACCATGGAGATCCTGGTCTAGCAGAATGTGGAGAGGCATGCAGAACTGCACACCATCGTGGTAGCCATGGGTGAGTTCCTGCAATGGTGATGCGAGAGGGAATCAGGGCATCTCGACATCCCCCCCCACCAGGTGCTCCTCCCCTCAAGGAGTCAGGCCGAGGCCCTCAGCCATCCAAACGGAGGAGGAGCAGCAGCTGGACACTCCTGAGTCATCCATTCAGGAATCTCAGGGTCTGTCCATGCCCTCTGAGTCCCCTTTGCCAGTGACCCCCTCAACCTCATCCTCTGTCACTACAGAGGGAGCAGCTGCCCCACAGGAGAACAGCTAAAGCAAGTTAGGGCCCCTAAAACCTTGACTCTCCAGATGACCCACGCCGAAGGCATCAGAAGCAACAGGGCCAACCATTGCACAGGCTGTCTCCACCCCTGCTGCTGATGTCAGTGCAGCACCTCAAAGTCTAAGGCATGCCAAAGTTAAAAAATTCAGATTACAGTTGGTTGCATGAGTGAACACATTTTGTCACTTTACAATCTGGAAAAATATTCACTTTCATAAAATAATGTGTAGTGGTGTCTTTCAGCGTCATTGACAGGCTTCATGAGTCCTCCCACTGCATCCCCCCTCGCCCCACAGCAGTTCAGCTGCAAGCAGCCAGACCACGAGTGATTCTGGAGGGAGAAGTGTGTGTGTGTGGGGCAGGGTCTTTCAGAGGATCGTGCAAGTACTCAACCACACACGGGGATCCATCCCATATCACACTCATCTCAATAACCTGGACATTTTCAATGCTGCCTGCTGGGGTTTGCTTTCAATTGACCACATGAGCTGACGTACATCTCCGTCCACCCACTGATCTCACTCCCAACCATTTGGCACCTGATCTCGCCCACCACAACTCTCGTTTCACTTTCGATTTGGCAAGTATGGCATATCTAATGTTATACTTCAGGTCCCCCATCCTTTCCCCTCACCCCAGTCACCCATTTGCTTTCCTCATCACTGTCAAGCCCTCTGGCATCATTTTCCACCTCCTCTCCGTGACCTACCAGCCACAACCCTTTTCTTTGGCAAGATGTCCAGGTGAATGTGCACATTTCCTTCCTTCCCAAGAACCTCTCCGACCTCTGCCATCCCACCCCCATGGTCCATGTCGGCCTTTGAGTCCTCACCGACCACCCTCACTGTCCATTCTACCGTCACACAGTAACCCTCCCACCCTAACACCTCACTCTTCCTTCAGCCACTCTCACCATTCCATTATACCACACCCACCCTCAGTTCGCTCCCCAGGAGGCAGTCATGGACTCATCAGAGCACTCCCCGGTTCATCTGGACATCCCCATCTTTTCCCCCTTGGAACTCCATCCCCCCTTGGAACTCCTTCACACCCCAGACTCACCCCCTGAAATCCTTCCCCCCACTCCAGATTCTCCCCAATCTTAGTCCTTCCCCCTTCCTGACTCCTTCAGTCATCCTTACTTCTTCACCCACCCTTACTCCTTCCCCTCTCTGGACTCCTTCCTCCTCCTGGACACCTTCCGCCCCCAAACCCGGATTCCCTTCTCACCCTAGACTCCCCCCGTCCACATTCCTTCCCTTCCACCTTCCACCTGCCTTACACCTACCTCCACAGTTGCTGTCTTCTCCTGTTACACCCTCCTCCCCCATAGACCTTCCCCCCTCCCAACCTCCCCCACAACACCATTGCTCCCCCCTCCCAACCTCACCCTCAACATCTTCATTCCCCTTTCCCAACCTCACCCCCATCCCCAACACCTTCGTTCCCATTTCACAACCTCACCCCCCAACACATATGTTTATCCCCTTTCCTATCTCATCCCCCGACACCTTTGATTCCCCTTCCTCCCACCTCACCCCCAACACTTTTGCACTCCCAAACTGCTCCCCCACCCCGACACCTCTTCCTCTACCAGTCAATCCTAGACCTTTCTCTCTCATCCCTCGGTACTTCTTCCTCTCACAAACACAGCTGAACCTCCCTCAATCATCATCCGTTGCAGATCATGGCCAAGACACTGAGCAGACCCTCAGCCATGATTTTCAATCTTCCGTGAGCTGCTTTGTGGCGGAGCCATGTCCATGAGGATACATGCAGCATGCCATGGATGTTCCTCCAGGGCCCTGTTGTTGTCAAGCTCCAGCATCTTCTGCTCCTCGGGTGTTTGCGATTTGAGCAACGCCCTGGTGGTAATTCCCAACTTCTGTGCATCACATATGTCAAGGCGTATTCTGCACCAATTTATTTGCCCGCCGACTGCTCAGGTGATCCAGCATGGGGAATGATTCCGGTGACCTGGCCTTAGAACGATATGTAGATGTATTGCAATGGGGTTCCTGATGCCTGACTGCGGGAATTGCAGCCCGTCATTGACGAGCAGAGTGGACGATTGCAAACTGGTTTCATGATATCATGAAACAAATTTTTGGCCTTCTCGCTATGTTGTCCACTCACATCGCTGAACAGGCCCGACACCAGCAGACACGAAAATTCTGCCATAGATGCCATCACACCACTGGAAGTGTTTGCCAAGATTCAAATCCTATGTTCTAACAAAGATGGTAACTATACATTATTGGCAAAGATAGGCACAGGGGCAAATGCTAACATACATTCTCTGCAGATTCTAAAAGACATGTACCCATAGATGGGAAAGACAATTGCGAAACCTACTACTGTGAAACTTTCAGCACACAATGGCACACTATTTCTACATGCAGAATCCACCGTGCTGGAGTGTAAGTACAATCAATCCTCCTGGATGTCTCAGATATTTCACATTGTGGAAACTAACAATCCAGCAACTGCAGGTCTACTGCATGTTGAAATCTCACACGGGTAACAATCCATGGAATCAGTCAGATATCACAAGGCAGATCAACCTCAGAAATTACTCTTATCACTTCAGTTCACAATCTAACATCGAAATATCCAGAATGTTTCAACAAGATTGGCAGTTTCCAGGAAGCTGCAACACTAGACTTACAGGAGGGTAGAAGTCTTAATTAATCCACCATGTAAGTGCAGTATCTACATACAACAACAATTGAAGGTCAAACTAGTCAATATGGAGAACGATGCAATCATTAGAAATGGACAAGAGCACACAGATTGATGCAGCTCGATCACATGTTATCAAGAAAGATTAATTTTTGAGAGTATGCCTCAATCCACGATATTTACAAGCTGTTTTAAAATGTTGTCTTTAAAAAATACCCACGTTAGAAGAGTTAAGTCCGAGATTTGCAGCTGCAAAATTCTTCTCGAAGCTTGATACCAAGCATGGTTTTTAGTTAGTACATCTCGCAGAGATGTCCCAATGGTTTACTACGTTTCATAACCCATTCAGATGATGTTGTTTTCAATGACATCCTTTGAGGTTTTCAGTTATCCAGGATCTCTTTCAAGCTCACATGAACTGCATTACATGCACCCTGTGGGTTGCATATGTACTGCAGATGATATATCTCTTCTGGGAAGAACAAAGCATGAACATGACCACTATTTACATTTACTGTTGCAAGCAGCACTTAAAGAAGGATTGGTATTCAACAGTCTGAACTGCGACATCAACGTGCAGATCAATTTCTTTGGCTCTAATTATTCAAATGTTGGTAGCTGTCCTGATCCAAGTAAATTAGAGGATATTCAAGCCATGCCAACACCCCAAGATAGGGAAGATCTTCAAGGATGCCTAGGTCTTGTTAATTTCTTGTCTTCATACATTCCCAATTTCGCTCAAAAATCTTCATCACCCAGGGAATTGTTGAGAAAGAATGTGCCTTTCCTCTGTGGCAGGAAGACCTCCAATACCTCTTCGAAGTGCTGAAACAGTCATTATCATAAGCATTGGCATTGTAATTTTATGATCATCGGGAGACAACTACCCTGAAGATAGATGAATCACAGCAAAGTCTGGGAGCATGCATACTGCAAAAAAAAAGACCTACTGCATTCTGTCTGTAATACATCCAATTGCTCCAACATTGGGCATGAAACATTAGCCTTAGTATTTGGAATTATGCGTTTTCGTACCTATTTATTTGTCAAAAGATTTGTGGTAGAGACAATCCACAAGCCACTAGAACTTACTTGGCAAAAACCATTGACCTATGCACCGCCAAGATTGCAACATCTCTTTGATAAAAGCAAAATACTGCGGATGCTGGAAATCCGAAATAAAAACAGAAAATATTGAAAAAACTCAGCTGGGCAGGGAGAGGGAAACAGAATTATCATATCGAGTCCATATGGACTCTACGTCATATAGACTAAAAATGTTAACTCTATTTCTCTCACCACAGATGCTGCCAGGCCTCCTGAATTTCTCCAGCATTTTCTGTCTTTATTGTATCTCTTGGTGAATTAAAAAAAAACCTTTGCATACTCCCTAACACACGATTGGATAGAGCGTGCAACATTGTGGGGATTTGGAAAGGAGAAAAGCCATAGCAAAACAAAATTAACGGTTGCAAAATTCAATCACAAAGTACCAGCTTATAGCAGCACGAGGAAGGTATCTCTGAAGCTTTAAAGTGTGTGACACATTGCTGGCCACTCCCCACATAGATCAAAATTCAATTACATTGGCACATACAGATATGCCCTCTGAATGTGTCTGAAGTCACTGAACATGCGCGATCGTGGCAACACAGCCATTAATAATGCAAGGTGAGGATATCAAAATTAGGCAACAATGTTTTTTTATCATTCATTCATGAGATGTGGATGTTGCTGGCAAGGCTGACATTTGTCACCCATCCCTAATTGTCCTTGAGAAGGTGGTGGTGAGTCACCTTCTTGAACTGCTGTAGTCCATGTGGTGTAGGTATATCCACAGTGATGTTAGGAAAGGAGGTCGAGCATTTCAATCCAGCAACAGTGAAGGAATGGCAATATAGTTCCATGTCAGGCTGGTGCATGACTGGAGGGGAACTTGCAGGTGGTGGTGTTCCCATCTGTATGCTGCCCTTGTCCTTCTTGGTGGTAAGGGTCATGGGTTTTGAAGGAGCCTTGATTAGTTGCTGCAGTATACATTGTATATAGTACACACTGCTGCCACTGTGCATCAGTGGTGAAGGGAGTGAATGTTCATGGTGGCGGATGGGGTGCCGGTCAAGTGGGATGCTTTGTCCTGGATGGTGTCGAGCTTCTTGAATGTTACTGGAGCCTCACTCATCCAGTAAAGTGGAGTGCATTGCATCACATTCCTGACTTGTGCCTTTAAAATGGTGGACAGCTTTGTGGTGGGGGGGTGGGGTGGAGCGGGGGGGCGGTGGTGGGTTCAGGTGAGTTACTCACCTCAGAATTCTCAACTTCTGACTTGCTCTTGCAGACACAGTTTTTATATGTCTGGTCCAATTCAATTTCTGATCATTGGTGACCCACAGGATGTCAAAAGTAGAGGATTCAGCAATGGTAATGCCATTAAATGCCAAGGGGAATTGGTTAGATTTTTCTTCTTGTACATGGTCATTGCCTGGCACTTGTGTGGTGCAAAAGTTATATGCCACAGCAATGAACATCCTCACCTCTGACCTTATGTTGGAGGGAGAGTCCTTGATGAAACAGCTAAAGCTGGCTGGTCCAAGGACACCATCCTGAAGAATTCCTGCAATGATATCGTGGGCCTGAGATGATTGGTCTCCAACAACGATAACAATCTTTTAGGTATGATTCTGACCAGTGGAGAGTTTTCTCCCTGATCCCCATTGACTCCAGTTTTGCTAGGGCTTCTTGATTCAACACTCGGTCAAATGCTGTCTTGATGTTAAAGAGAATACTTTCACCTCGTCTTTGGAATTCAGCTCTTTTGTCCATTTGTCCATGTTTGGACCAAGGCTGTAATGAGGTCTGGAACTGAATGGCCCTGTGGAACCCAAACTAAGCATCAATGTGTATGTTATTGGTGAGTATTGCTTGATATCGCTGTTAACGACACCTTCCATCACTTTGCTGATGATTCAGAATAGAACGATGGGATGATAATTTGCTGGTTTGGGTTTGTTTTGCTTTTTGTGGAGAAAACGCACCTGAGCAAATTTCTATATTTTTGGGTACTTGCCAGAATTGTAGCTGAACTAAAATAGCTTGGTTGGAGTAGCAGTTCATCATGAGCACTACAGCCAGGACATTTTTAGAGGTCATAGCCTTTGCTGTTTTTTGATATCACCTGGAGTGAATCAAATTGGTTATGATGGTGTGGACTTCAGAGGGAGGATGAGATGGATCATCCACTGAGTTGAGTTTATAGGTTAGGCCTTCCTTCTCTGAATATGCATTACTTTATTTAACTGTAATTTAAAATGCTCTTACATAGGTATGTAGGTACCACATACTAATCAGATGTCAACTCTTGTAGGATGTTTTGCATTCCAAGCTATGTTGATCATTTACATGTGCTCTATTGTGACCTGTTTGTTAGTTTGAAGTAACTTAACTAACAATATGGCTATTATAGCTTTATATACAATAAGCATACACATACCCGAGAACAGTTCCCCACTTGTGACGTTTTTCTTTTGCCCAACAACAATTCAGGCGAAATATTCCCCATTTGAACATTTCTGGTCAGCAGGCTAACTCCTGCCATCAGACTAATGTGGTGTCCCTCATCAACCCTATGGGAACTGCCTGTGGAATAGACCACAAAATGACAGGTTTAGTACAAGATCCTAGCAGCAGTTTCAAGCTGTTGATAACGTTTTCACTCTAACAAAAAGAAATGGAAATTTCAATGTGCATCACATGCTTTATTAGAGGTGGAATTCCCCCATTTTTGGCTTAGGTTTGCAATGTGAGAAGCAAGTTAATAAAAATGCATAAGACTTGGTAATTAAGCTTATGGGATATTTCAAATAATGTGTGATATACACATTATTTGAAATAATGTGCAGAGATGTATTGCTGGACCAAGACTCCATTCTAGCATTGTCAGACCCAAATATCCAACCGAGTGTTCCCCAGATTCCAGAATCACATTTTCAAATAACGCTACTTTGGCATAACACACATATCTATGCAACGTGCAGTTGATGTAGTTTAAATGGATTTCAGCAAAGACTTTGACAAGGTCCCACATGGGAGACTTATAAAGAAGGCAAATGTACATGGGATACAGGGTAATTTGATGAGGAGGATTCAAAATTGGCTTAGCTGTAGGAAACAGAGGGTGATGACAGAAGGATGCTTTAGTGCCTGGAAGCCAGTGTCCAGTGGCATACCACAGGGATCTGTGCTGGGTCCCCTATTATTCGTCATTTATATAAATTACATAGATGACTATGTCAGGGGGAGGATTAGTAAGTTTGCGGATGACACAAAGATTGGCCGGGTGGTTAACAGTGAGGTTGAGTATCTTAGGCTACAGGAAGATATAGACGGGATGGTCAAATGTGCAGATAAGTGGCAGATGGAATTTAACCCTGAGAAATGTGAGGTCATACACTTTGGAAGGAGTAATTTGACAAGGAAGTATTAAATGAACGGTATGACACTAGGAGGTTCTGACGAACAAAGGGATCTTGGTGTGTGTCCATAGATCTCTGAAGGCGGAGGGGCATGTTGGTGGAGTGGTGAAAAAGGCATATGGGACACTTGCCTTTATCAATCGAGGCATAGATTACAAAAGTAGGGAGGTCAAGTTGGAATTGTATAGAACCTTGGTGAGGCCACAGCTGGAGTACTGTGTGCAGTTCTGGTCGCCACATTATAGGAAGGATGTGATTGCACTGGAGGGGGTGCAGAGGAGATTCACTAGGATGCTGCCTGAGATGAAACATTTAAGTTATGAAGAGAGGTTGGATAGACTTGGGTTGTTTTCATTGGAGCAAAGAAGACTGAGGGACGACCTGATCGAGGTGTACAAGTTTATGAGGGGCATGGACAGGGTGGATCGGGAGCAGCTGTTCCCCTTAGTTGAAGGGTCAGTCACGAGGGGACATAAGTTCAAGGTGAGAGGCAGGAGGTTTAGAGGGAATATGAGGAAAAACTTTTTTACCCAGAGGGTGATGACGGTCTGGAATGCGCTGCCTGGGAGGTGGTGGAGGCGGGTTGTATCACATCTCTGGATGAGCACTTGGCACGTCATAACATTCAAGAATATGGGCCAAATGCTGGTAAATGGAATTAAGTAGGTAGGTCAGATATTTCTCACGTGTCAGTGCAGACTCGATGGGCCGAAGGGCCTCTTCTACACTGTGTGATTCTGTGATTCTGTGTGATCCTTAGAAAACTTTCTACTAACTGTGAGCAGACACTGGCGTCACCCATAAGTCTAAGTCTAGGCATAATCAAACCACCCTCCCAGGCAGCGCATTCCAGACCTTCACCACTCTCTGGGTAAAAAAGTTTTTCCTCACATCCCCCTAAACCTCCTGCCTCTCACCTTGAACTTACGTCCCCTCGTGACTGACCCTTCAACTAAGGGGAATAGCTGCTCCCGATCCACCCTGTCCATGCCCCTCATAAACTTGTACCTTTCACCAAAATCAGGGAAATGATCATAATGTGGCATTTTTTTTCCATCATTGCGTTTTTTTTTTGAGGAGCTAAGCAATATCACAAAGAGTTAGGTTCTACAGAATCAGGGTGTCATATGTGATCCAAATGGAAGGACAACATCTACAGAACTTATAGATTTGTTTGCCTTGCATTGTCCCACTTTTACTGGGTTCAACTGTCTAATATCCAGAAAATCACACTCTTGCAGCTGAAGGGCGGAATTAGCCAGTCCTGTTGGCGGCAGGCAACATGGTGGGTAGGGGATTGGGTGTGAGGGGCAGAAATCAGTTTCACATTGGCGGTTAATCACAGCGGGATCATCCAATGGTGTCTGGACTGTGAAACTTGCTGGGGGCCAGGGTGAGCCCAATCTGCATCCTGGTAATAGAATGCAAAGTAAGGCCCATTCAGAATTGTCCCCCCAACGCCCGATTCACCATTATGCTGGTGGGAACTACGCCGGCCCAGAACACACCTGGACAAGTGTCATGTCTCCAGTTTGGGAGGTCTACGTTGATGCTTTGGGTCTCCTTTGAAACATCATGATCTTGGCGGGTGGTGGGGAGAGGAAGGTGTAACTGTGAGTGTGGATGGGAGGCAAAGGTATACTGGGGAGTGGGGTGAGGTTGGTGGGGGAGATGAAGGTGTTGCAGGATGAGGTTGGGAAGCGGAAGGAGGTTGTCTGGGGGCAGAAGGGTGTAACCGGGGAGAATGCTGCCTGGGGAGGTAGGTGTAAGGGAGGGAGTTTGGAGAGAGGAAGGTGCCTGGGAGGAAAAGAGAAGAGTGGGGGGGAAGGTGTCCGGGGGGAGGGTGTCCGAAGGGGAGGAGGGAGTTCGGAAGGGGAGAGGGAGTAAGGGTGGAGGAGGGAGTAAGGGGGAGATGTCCAGGTGAACATGCAAGGGAGGGGTCAGTGGAATTATTGGCAACCTGCTGGGGAGAAAACTGAGGGTGGGCATGGTAGGAGGGGATGGTGTGTGAGGGGGGGCAGAGGGAGCCAGTAAGGTGGGATGGCGCAGGTACATCAGTTATGGTAGAATGGATAGCAGTGGGTGGTTGGTGGGATTTGGGTAGGATTTTCAGGAAGGTAAGGAACATGCACATTCACCTGGACATCCTCGGATGGCAAGAGTTTGGATTGGTAGGTGACGGTGGGGAGGTGGAAGGTGATGCCAGGGGAGGCCTCAGTGACAGGATAAAGGACATGGGTGACTGGGGGAGGGGAAAGGGTGGGGTAGCTAATGATAAGCTTGACAACTACTATTTTGCAGAAATCGAAAGTGAGCAGAGTCTTGTGTCGAACAGGCAGAGGTGCTGAATGGGAATGTGATCAGTGGGTGGGTGAAGATGCAGGTCAGCTCAGATGGACAACTGAAAGAGAAACCCAGCAGACAGCATTGGAAATGCCCAAGACAGTGAGATGAGTGTGACGGATGAAGTCTCTGCCTGCCTGGGAGAGTGCTTGCACAACTCCAAAAGTCCCTGGCACACACACTTCTCTTTCCAGACTCACTTGTGGTGTGTTTCCTTGCAGCTGAACTGCTAGTTGCGGGGTCGGGTGGCGGGGAGGGGTTGGGGGGCGGTGGGCTGGGGGTGGGGGGGCGGTGGTGGGCAGAATGCTTGGGGAGGACTTGCAACGTGTGTCAATGAAGCTGAAAGACAACATTAGATATCATTCAGTGCAAGTGAATAAATTTTCAGACTATAAAGTGACTAAATGTGTTCCTGTGCAACCACTTGTGATCAGAAATTCTTAATTTTTCTAGGCCAATCGTTTCTTCTAGATGCTGCCCTGACATCCACAGCAGTGGTGGAGACAGCCTGTACAATGGTTGGCCCTATTACCGCTGATGACTTCAGAGTGGGTCCTCTGGAGAGCTGAAGCCTTAAGGGCCCTGGCTTCCTTTGGCTGTCCTCCTGTGGACCAGCTTCTTCCACAGTGGTGACAGAGGACAAGGTCTAGGGGGTAACAGGCAAAAGGACTAGGAGGGGGTGAACAGCCTCTGAGATTCCTGAGTGGATAATCCATGAGTGTCCAGCTGCTGCTCCTCCTCTGTTCCGGTGCCTGAGGGCCCTGACCTGACTCCTTGAGGGGAAGGGGGAATGTCGAGGTGCCCCATTTCTCTCTCGCGCTGCAACTGCAGGAACTCACCCATGGCTACTATGATGGAATGCAGGTCTGCACGTATCTCCACGTTCGGATGGACCAGGGTCTCCATGGTGTCCGCCATCCTTCCCATGAAGACCTCTTGTGCACACATTTTGACACTACTTCATCAGAGAGCAGGCAGACGCACTCCTCTGACTCACGTGCCATTTTTTTGAGGGCTTCCAACAGCTCTGTGATGTTCCCCTGCTTTCTGCTGACTCTCCACATTGAGTTGGAAGGCCAAATCCAGAGGCTCATCATCTGACTCAGGCCTCACAGATGCCTCCTCCCCAGCAGTCCTCCGAGTGTGGGGGAGCTTGACTGAGCCTGCCTCCTCCTGCTGTGGACACGTGTCCATGCAGTGACCACAGATTGTGAACCCGAGCCTGCTCTAGATCCAGGTCCCACCAAGATGTTTGTCTCTGTGCTGGTGGGGGGTGTGGGTAAGCACTGTGATGGGTCTTCCAGGCTGCTTATTTCCAGCTCTTCAATGGAGGAGGTATCTTCTTGCCTGGAGGTGAGGACGTGGATGGAGCTGAGGGACTGGCTGGCTGAGGGTGTCAGTTGCTTGGCAGAGCTCCCTGTGATCCAAAGTAGAAATAATTAGTGCATAGCAGCAGAGTTAAAAACAGGAGAGAGAGCACTCACAGTTGTGTTAAGAGAGGGATGATGTGGTGCAGGATCCTCATGCGGGTTTTTGCCGCCGACCTCACTGTCGCCGCAGGCGCAGTCCACGTTCCCACCAGCCTGCGCAATGGAATGCTCCTCAATGTCAGTGAGGGGCCTGATGTGGGCAATTCCACCCCCAGTCTGGGACTTCTGCCTGCTGTTGTGAATCAGCTTCTCTTGCATTAAAAATTAGATAGCAAGAGTCTGAGCAGGATGCATGGCACTGCGTGGAATGTTTGTGTGGTGAATGGAGCCATTGATGGGATGAGGGCACGGGTTTCATGGGATATGAGCCTGATGAAGATGTGAGGGTGTGTGTGAGAGTTAGTGGTGTTGTACTTTGAGGTGTAAGATCCCTGTGGATGTATGATTGGTTTGGGAGTATGTGTTGAAAATGATGAGGTGCTTGACTTACCCTGGTGGAGCGGATGAGACCATTCATCCTCTTCCTGTACTGGATTGCTGACCTCCTTTGTGCTCCAGTGGTGCTAACTACCGCTGCAACACCTCCCAAGCTGGATTTGTGGCTCTGGTAGACCTCCTGCAGCTAAAGCAGGGACAGAGGATGTTGCAGCGGCCTTCCACTGTGTCCAGCAGATGCCCCAGGGAGGCATCACTAAATGTGGGGGCTGCCATCTTCTTTGCTTTCGGGGTCATCTGTCACCTAGAGCATCCTTGATCTGTAGACATGTAGACGGTGCTCTGGTGTGCTTTAAATATGGTGCCCAGAGCAAAGAAGCACTGAAGTCACCATATGGCGGGCAAATCCAAACTCGCCCACCAGAATCTGACATGTTCCCAGTGAAAACCCACCATTGCGGCCAACGAGTAAAACGTCTTTTTTGACGGCCGCTACAGCATTTAGTATAAATCTGGGATGATTCTGCCCTTTTGTAAATGGCTAATGTCATTTAGCAGCAAAATTCTAAATAACATTGTCCCAAAAGATTACAACAAGTTACATTTTCCAAACGATTATTAAAATATTGGGGGTCATTTAGCTCGACAGCTACTGTGTGGATCAGATTGACGACACCAGCAGCGTGGGGTTTGATCGCCATTCTGGTGAAGATAATCTCAGGTCCTGCCTCCTCATCCTACCCATAGTAAAAATATTACAGCACTCCACTGTTGTTGAAAGTCAAAGGACCTTTAGCTGGTTTGTCAAATTTTCTGTCCCACCCGCAGCGATTCCTGCCACAGGCAGAAATGGAAAATCCCAGCCAGAGAATAATCGCCAAGGCCCTACCTTCAGACAGAAAAGTGAGGAAGACTGCAATCATACTACTTGTTCTTCCACTTTTCATTTCCCCAATTCTCTCCCCAAACTGATATCAATTCTGATGTTTTCATGCAGGTCAGAAACTGAATAATGTAAATCAAGCTAAAAAGGGCTTTTGCTTTCAAAGTAACCATAAAATCATTTTAATTTCATACTATTTCACATCAATTGTCCAGCTATAGTTTGCCTGCAATTACATTGGGAGCAATTGAGCTATTTAGTGCCCATTTTTTGGACTCTGTTAGTGCTGTAAGGGGCACTAAATGTCTGATGCGAAGTGTGCTGGATCCCATATTGGTAAAGACGTTAGCACCTGACCAATTAAGGTCCACTGGAAGTATTCAGTGCAGCAGCTCATGACATCAATCAGCACACAATGCTGATTTGACGCCTGTATTCCAGCTAATGCCCTCTCAAACTCATGCAGCTGACCGCATATTAAGCGACTTAAAGAACACTCCAACCAATACAAATTAAAGGAATCATCAACCACTTACAGGGTAGTTGCTGGTAGAATTCTACTGCCTGTTGCTATAAATCTACACATTTTTTGTGATCTCTGTCTTGTCATTATAATGATATAATACCTTGGGCTTACATACAAGACACAAGGCACCAATCGGTCATAAAAGATTAAGTAAACATGTTGTGGGTTCATTTATTAAGACTAGTACATGAGAACAATTGTACATAAACATAAAGCTTGAAGGCATCAGAGCTGTGCATGTATTATACTCAAGACAAAAGTGAAACTCTAAGACAGGATCACATGAACATTTCCCTTCTAGTGATGTCATGCTGCTATCCTAGAGGCATTTTACAACATCCACCTTTCTTTTTAAAGATACTTTCCCCCTTCCAAAAAAGTATAACAATACATGTTCATATTTAGGTACCATACATAATTGTAAAGAACTGGTGAATCTATGAGTCTCTAAAGCGTAAGGGTAATCTGCTGGTACACCAAAATCTTGTAATGGTAACCTTGTCTGGAGGTTTCTTTTATTGCGCACAGTGATCTGTAGGATTGTCATTCTTTGATATTGTTCCTAGTTACATTTGGGGTCTTGTCCTAGAAGCAATAGGACTGTACGATGGTTCACAAGGTGGAATAGATCGATTTGTGCTCAGTTACACCTCACGTTTGTATGTATTGACTTCCTAGGTCCTTGATTCTGCTGCTTGCCACATATCTTTTGTGGGATCCTGTCCCAACTGTAGACTTGGCAATTCTGTACCTGCATTTCTATCATGCATTTTGGTCATCTTCACTTGTAGTTTTAAAAGTTGTTCTCTAGTTGCTGAGACAGTAGAATGGTTAAGGGTAGGTAAACTGGTTACACACGGGTCTTCTAAACATGAGTTCTGATGGTGATGGAATAGTTTCAGTTAAAGGTGTCGCTGTCAGATATAAAGTTGCAACATGTAGATCTTGCTTGGTCTGTCTACATTTGAGAATTAGAGATTTCATCTTGTGAATTATTCAATCAGCTGGGCCATTAGATCTAGGGTAACGAGATGAAGAAGTAGTGTGATCGATATTCCACTTCTCATACACCCTGAAATGACATATCAATACAGTACAGGCCATTATCTGTAATGATCTCTCTGGGCACGCCAAATAATCTGAAAACAGCACTTAGAGTGTGCATGAGAGTTGTGCTTGATGTATTTTGCAATTGTCAAATAATAGGGTACTTGGTAAAATAGTTGGCAATAATGACGAAGTCAGTGCCATGGACATGAAAGAGGCTGGATGTGATTTTAGACCAAGGATAGGTAGGAACTCCATGTGGTCCTTTGTGCTGACTTGATATATGCTCTTGATATTCCTCACACTTCTTAACAACTTCAATGTAATTCTTTGTAAATGGCCAATAGATTGTCTCTCTCAAAAGTCTTCTCTTCCAATCTATGCCCATGTGTAAAGTTATTGAAGAATATCAAGTCACAAAAATTCCAGTATGGTGACCTGCCTGCCTTGAAAAGTTACTCCCTGGGATATGCCTAGCTCATTCCAATAAGGCTAACATGGTCTCACATGTTCATAGACATGTTGAATTGAATCAGGTCATCCTTAAATGATGGTTTTCCACAGATTCTGTATGTGGCAGCTGGTATTTGTGTTGCACAAAATGTACCAGATCAATTTGGATAACATCTTCAAGTTTGATGTCAATGAAGTCAACCTGTAGATCCAAGGATACATCTTCTGTTTTCACTGAGTTAGGCAATCTGTTATATATATCCGATGTGACTATCAAGTTACCTGGCTTATACCTATTCTCACAGTCATAACCTTGAATCTTTATCAAGAGACATTGCAATCTTAGTGGTGGACTGGTCAATGGTTTTCACCAAATCATCTCCTGTGGCTTGTGGTCAGTCTCTACCACAAATCTTCAGTCAAATGGATAGGTATGAAAACGCATCATTCCAAACACTAAAGCTAATGCCTCCCACTTGATTTTGAAGTAGTCAGGTTGTGTTAAGGGTAGAGATTTTGAAGCAAATTCAATCGGTTTGCCTTTTTGTAGTATGGATGCTCCCAGACCTTCCTGTGAGGCATCTATCTCCAGGGTAGTTGTCTCCTAGGATTGTAAAATTGCAATGTTGATGCTTCTGTAAATGACTGTTTCAGTGCTATGAAGAAGTATTGATGGTCTTCATGCCACAGGAAAGGCACATCCCTTCTCAACAGTTCCCTTTACGATAAAGAGTTTTGAGTGAAATTAGAAATGTGTGGAGACAAGTAAATAAAGGGACATAGACATCTTCAAAATCTTTACTATATTGAAGAGTTAGCATGGCTTTAATATCTTCTATTTGATTTGAATCATGACAAGAGCCAGCACTGGAACAAATAGAACTGAAGACTGTTTCAGACTGTTGAACTCCAATCTTTCATTAGGGGCTGCTTGCATCAATAATTGCAGATTGTGGTCATGTTCTTCCTTTGTTCTTCCCACAACAGCTATGTCATCTGCAATACAGATGCATCCTGGTAAAGTGCATGTAATGCGATCCATGTGAGCTTGAAAGAGATCCTAGCTTAGAGAGAGAGATGGAAAGGAAATAGTTGAAAACAGTAATGTCCAAATGGGGTACAAAGGTAGTAAGCTCTTAGGACTTCTCTGCAAGATGTAATGACTAGTAACCATGCTTGGAATCAAGCTTCGAGAAGAATTTTGCATCTGAAAATTCCCAATGTAACCCTTCTAATGAGGGTATTTTGTAAGGACAGCGATTGAAAGCTGTATTTAAATGCCATGGATCGAGGTATATGCTCAGTGATCTGTCCTTCTTTATGACATGTGATCAAGCTGCAGCAATCTGTCTGCTCTTGTACTCTTCTAATGATGCCATCTTTCTCCATTTTGTCTAATTCAACCTTCAATTGGTCATATATGTGGATGCAGCACTTATGTGATGGATCAATTGATGGACTTGCATTCTCCTGCAAATGTAATGTTGTAGCTCCTTTGAAAATGCCAATTTTGTCAAAACATTCTGAATATTTTGATGTCAGATAATGAACTGAGCCAATAGGAGTATTTTCTGAGACTGATCTGCCTTATAATGTTTGACTGATTCCATGGATTGTTACTAGTGTGAGGTTATGGCATTCCAGTAGACCTGCAATCGCTGGGCCTTCAGTTTCCACAATGTAGAACATCTGTGACACCAAGGAGGAGTGATTGTACTTGCACTCCAGGACTATGGATCCTGCGCATGGAATTGGTGTTTCGTTGTATGCTGAAAGTTTTACAGTAGTTGGTTTTGCCATGGCCTTCCATATATGTGGACGCATGTCTTTTAGAATTCATGGAGGCATTATTTCGACACTTGCACCTGTGTCAATCTTGTCCAATAACAATAGTTACCAACTTTCTTAGGGCAGATCATTTGAATCTTGGCAAATACTTCAGGCGATGCGACGGCATTGGATTTTTTCCACAAGGCTGATGGTGTGAAACATATGATCACCACTTTTTGTCTCATCATGCACATCATCATCATTTTCTGCTTTGTCAATTACCTCATGTATATGTTTCTGATGCATCATTCTTGTTGCTTAATGGTATCCATTGTGTAAGGTCTGTTTGTATCAGTGTACGGCTCTTTGTAGCTGCATCAGCTCCAGTGCACTGCTGCTGCAATGGCCCTTTCTGCCATATGCCTTGCAGAATTGATGAAAAGCTGGGCATTTCCTTGGTGCTGCAGAAGGCCACACCTTCCATGTGTCTTGCTAGGTTTAAGTGTTCTAGTGAGTGCATAGAAACATAGAAAATAGGAGCAAGGGTAGGTCAATCGACTCTTCGAGCCTCCTCCACCATTCAATATGATCTTGGCTGATCCCCTATCTCAATGCCATACTCCTGCTCTCTCCCTACACCCCTTGACACCTTTAGAGCCCAAAAATCTAGCTATTTCTTTCTTAAATATATTCAGGGACTTGGCTTCCACAGCCTTCTGTGGTAGAGCATTCTCATAGGTTCACCACCCTCTGCATTAAGAAGTTTCTCCTCATCTCAGTCCTAAATGGTCTACCCTGTATCCTGGGACTGTGGCCTTTTGTTCTAGACCCCCCAGCCAGAGGAAATATCATCACTGCATCCGGTCTGTCCAAACCTGTAAGAATTCTATATGTTTCAATGAGATCCCCTCTCATTCTTCTAAACTCCAGTGAATACAGGTCTAGTTGGCCCAATCTCTCCTCATACAACAATCCTGCCATCCCAGGAATCAGTCTGGTGAACCTTCGCTGCACTCCCTCTATGGCAAGTATGTACCCTTTTCTTTGCATCTGCTGATGTAGTGATCTATGGATTCTGTAGGCTGTTGTTGAAATGACATGAACTCTAGTTGATGAATACGAAAGTTGAACCTGATTCTGAATCGATCTTCCAATGTAGCTCATATCTTTTGGGGATCCTTTAGCTATTCTGCCGTTAATCCTGACATGTTCAGCCTGTAGAGACCTTCATCCCAATTGTTCAGCATATTTTTATGGCTTGTTTATCTGGTTCAGTCACACCTAAATCAAGAAACCATAGCTGTGTACACCTTTTAAACATTTTGAATTTGGATAGTAGGTTAGCTGCATCCCAATTCAAACTGGGGAAATTTGTAGACATTCTGGCAATATCCCTTTGACCTTCCTTCTGGGATGAGTGCTGTTGTAGCTGCATTCACACACTTTTCCAAAGCTCCACCCATGAAGACAAGTATGGTGGGTATGTGTAAGACACAAGGCACCAATTGATCATAAAGGATTCAGTAAACATATCGTGGCTTCACTTATTAAGACTAGACACATGAGAACAGTTATACATTAGTATAAAGCTTGAAGGCATCAAAGATGCACGTGTGCTCTGCACAAGCAAAAGTGAAACTAAAACTGGATCACATGATGTGTTTCCCTTCTGTTGATGTCATGCTGCTATACCATAAAGGCATATTACAACACTCTCCAGCATTAATTCAAGTTTACAGGTCTACCAGTAGTGGTGTGGCAATGTTGAAGTACTTTTTTGCTGACTTCAAATCTCCTGCGCAAACTAGTTGCTCCCAGACATGGGAACATTTCTAGGCCTTCCTCTTGGAGTTAAGCATAAAGGGAGAATGAGCAGAGGTCCCACAGAGCGGGCCAAGCTGCTGAAAGAGGGAGAAGAGGAGAAGTGCTCACAGCAGCAGACCAAAACAGTTCATGGTGTTCAGCGAGTCATTCTCCTATCTGAACCTCAGCAAAGAACAATGTTTGAGAAACCTGCTTCATTAAATAATTTTTACGGAAATCTGCCATTTGCTCCAGTCCCAACTGCAGCCTCAAAGCAAGGCAAGGATCACGTTACCAGTGGCTGTGAAGGTTATCATAGCTATAAACGTTTACATGTCTAGTTTCTTCTAGGTTAGATTGCTGAACTTGGTTGTACAGAGGGATTTGGGTGTCCTGGTGTATAAGCCACAAAATGCTAGTATGCAGACACAGCAAGTGATTTGAAAGGCAAATAGAATATTAGTGTTTACTGGAAGGGGAGCGGAATATCAGAGTAGGGAAGTTTTACTGCAGCTGTACAGGGCATTGGTCAGGTCACATCTGGAGCACTGTGTACAGTTTTGGCCTCCTTATTTTTAAAAGGATATAATTGCATTGGAAGCAGTTCAGAGAAGGGTAATTTGTCTCATTTCAGGGATTAAGGGCTTATTTTATGAAGAAAGGTTGAACAACTTGTGCCAACAACCATTGGAGTTTAGAAGAATGTGAGATACACTGATTGAAACATATAGGATCCCAAGGAAACTTGATAGAGTGGATACTGGGAGGTTGTTTACTTGTGTGGAGGGGGGACTAGAACTATGAGGACACAGTTTAAGAATAAGCGATCTCCCTTTTAAAATGGAGATGAGGAGATTTTGTTTTTCTCTCAGTGTCGTTAGTATGTGGAACTCTCTTCTCCAGAAAGCAGACCCCAGACCAGCTATATAAATACTGTGGCTACAGGAGGAGGTCAGAGGCTAGGAATCCTGCAATGAGTAACTCATTTCCTGACTCCCCAAAGCCTGACCACCATCTACAAGGCACAGGTCAGGAGTGTGATGGAATGCTATCCACTTACCTGGATGAGTACAGCTCCACCAACAATCCAGAAGCTTGACACCATTCAGCATAAAGCAGCCCGCTTGATTGACATCCCTTCCACAAACATTCACTCCCTCACCACTGATGCACTGTAACAGCAGTGTGTACCACTTACAAGATGGTATTGCAGGAATTCGCCAAGGCTCCTTAGACAGCACCTTCCAAACCCAAGACCATTACCATCTAGAAAGACAAGGGCAGCAGATAGATGGGAATACCACCAACTGGAAGCTGCACTCCAAGTCACTCACCATCCTGACTTGGAAATATATCACCGTTCCTTCACTGTCGCTGGGTCAAAATCCTGGAACTCCCTTCCTAACAGCACTGTGGGTGTATCTACACCACATGGACTGCAGCAGTTCAAGAAGGCAGCTCAACACCACCTCCTCAAGGGCAATTAGGGATGGGCAACAAATGTTCGCCTTGCTGATGCTGCTCACATCATGGTAAGAGCCATGCAGCTACAAAAACTGTTTAGAGCAGACCACTGATATGTGGAAGCCACAATTCCACTGCCAGCACTACTGTGGAAGAGTCCTGCAGTACTTAGCTCAGAGCGGGTCTCAATATTTAAGGCCTGCTGCATGCAGAACCTTGTCACCACAATGATATGGCCCTTACCATCACTTATAAGGTTAGAAACTGAACAGCAAGAACATGAGAAGAAGGGGGAGAGGAGGAACAGAAAGAGGAAGAGGAAAAGAGGTGTGCAATACACCTTTAAGAGAATGTGAGCAGATTGACCACATGACTGTAAGACCCAATTGCTGTGTAGCGCGGGCTATAATGTGAATGTTAGTCTAGAGTAGTGTCTGGCTGGAGAAGCACACATCATGTTAGTGCTCTGTCGTCTGAGTAAATAACCAGTATGTGCTTCATCTTATATTGGTCTCTGTGTCAGCAGTATATTGTTGCCAACTCACCCGGTGACAGATAAGCGTGCTACCAGTTAACGAGCAAAGTGACCCAACAGTAGAACATAACAACTGGCAACAAGACAAAACATGACCGGTCAACAACACCAAGGGGAGCCGTGAAAACGCAACTGTAGTGAACTAGCTGTGCCCTGCAGGCCGATTGGAAGTACATTACAATTGTAAGCCCTCACCACAGTCATTGAGGTTATGTCCCTCTAGTATGCCACAATTTGGCCGCATCGAACTGTTTGATCAGATCGCCGATGACTGGTCACATTACATTGAACGCCTCGAGTTTTTCTTTTTGGCCAATGACATATCAGGGGAGGAGAAGAGGCGGGCGATCCTCTTATCGACATGTAGCAGTAAAACATATGGCCTAATTCATAGTCTAGCAGCACCCTATGCCCCAAAGCTAAGAGCTTTGATGAGTTGGTGAATATTGTGAAAAGCCAATTTCAGCCAAAACCCTCGGTAACAACAGAACGTCTACTTCCAGGGAGCAGAGTCGGAGGGCAGAGTTCCAGAGCGGTGAGTATAAAAACCTTACCTCGGGGATTCACGGCCTATTTCCAGGGAGCAAAATAGGAGGGCGGAGTTTCAGAGCAGTGAGTATGAAAACCTTATCTTGGGGATTCACTGCCTAGTTCCAGGGAGCAGAGTCGGAGGGCGGACCTTGGGTCTTAAAAAAAATTAAAGTGGCGTCACGGTAAATCTGTGACCTGATTGGCTGGTAGGGAATCTACACTGAATTTGAAACTAAAACATTGTTAAACTAATTAAACCAAATAAATTAATCACTTAATTAATAAGTAGAGGGTATCTGGACCAGAAGCAATTCTTAGAATTTAGCATTTATAGTAGAAATCTAGCCCTAGGGAACACATAGTTAATAAGGAGTCAATAAGCAGTTATTAGATTTAAATTAATTTATTAAATAGTTCTAGAAATGGCAGTTGCTGGGGCGAAGTGCTTCACCTGTGGGATGTGGGAAATCTGATGTGTCAAGTGTCCCGGACAACTACATCTGCAGGAAGTGTACCCAATTGCGGCTCCTCACAGACTGCATGGATCAATTGGAGCAGCAGTTGGATGCACTTAGGAGCATTCAGGTGATGGAAAACATCATAGACAGGAGTTTTGCAGATAAGATCACACCCAAGGTACAGACAGATAGATGGGTGACCGCTAGAAGGGGCAGGCAGTCAGTGCAGAAATCCCCTGTGGCTGTCCCCCTCTCTAACAGGTATCCCGTTTTGGATACTGTTGGGGGGATGGCCTATCAGGGGAAAACAATAGCAGTAGCCAGAGCAGTGGCACCACAGCTGACTCTGTTGTTCAGTAGTGGGGGTCAAAGCACAGAAGAACAATTGTCATAGGGGACTCTACAGTCAGGGGCTCAGATAGGCGCTTCTGTGATCGTGAAAGAGACACTAGGATGGTATGGTGCCTCCCTGGTGCCAGGGTCCAGGATGTCTCTGATCGGGTTCAGGACATTCTGAAGGGGGAGGGAGAACAGCCAGAGGTCGTGGTAGCCATTGGTACTAACGCCATAGGCAGGAAGAGTGACGAGGTCCTGCAGCAGGAGTTCAGGGAGTTAGGCAGAAAGTGAAAAAACAGGACTTACAGGGTTGTAATCTCAGGATTACCCCCTGTGCCACTTGCCAGTGAGGCTAGAAATAGGAAGATAGTGCAGCTAAACACTTGGCTGAACAGATGGTGTAGGAGGGAGGGCTTCCGATATCTGGATCATTGGGATATCTTCAGGGGCAGGTGGGACCTGTACAAGAAGGACGGGTTGCATCTAAACTGGAGGGGCACCAATATCCTGGCTGCGAGGTTTGCTAGTGTCACTTGGGAGGGTTTATACTAGTATGGCAGGGGGTGGGAACCGGAAGCAATAGGTTAGCAGGTGAAATAAATGACTGGGAACTAGTGAATATGGCAGTAAGACTAAGAGGAAGAGCAGGCAGGAAGAAATTACTGAACACAGTGGGACTGGAGGTCTGAAATGCATTTGTTTCAATGCAAGAAGTATAACAGGCAAAGCAGATGAGCTTAGAGCTTAGATTAGTACTTGGGGACTATGATGTTATTGCTATTACAGAGACTTGGTTGAAGGATGGACAGGATTGGCAGATAAACATTCCAGGATTTAGATGTTTCAGGCAGGATAGAGAGGGATGTAGAAGAGGTGGGGGAGTTGCACTGCTGGTTAAGGGGAATATCACAGCTGTACGACAGGAGGAAACCTCGTTGGGCTCATGCAGTGAGGCAATATGGGTAGAACTCTGGAATAGGAAGGGTGCGGTCACAATGTTGGGAGTTTACTATAGGCCTCCCAATTGCCTGCGGGAGATTGAGGAACAGTTATGTAGGCAGATTTTGGAAAGATGTAAAAACAATAGGGTTGTTGTGGTGGGTGATTTTAACTTTCCCTATTTTGACTGGGAATCATTTAGTGCTAGGGGTTTGGATGGTGCAGAATTTGTAAGGTGCATCCAGGAGGGCTTCCTGAGACAATATGTAGATAGTCCAACTAGGGAAGGGGCAATACTGGACCTGGTATTAGGGAATGAACCCGGCCAGGTGGTCGAAGTTTCAGTAGGGGAGCATTTCGGGAAAAGTGACCATAATTCAGTAAGTTTCAAGATACTGGTGGATAAGGATAACAGGGGTCCTCAGGTTAAGATGCTTAATTGGGGGTAGGCTTATTATAATAATATTAGGCAGAAACTGAGGAATCTAGACTGGAGGCGGATGTTTGAGGGCAAATCAAACGTGGGGGGCTTTCAAACGTCAGTTGATAAGAATTCAGGACTGATATGTTCCTGTTAGGATGAAGGATAAGAATGGCAAGTTTCAGGAACCTTGGATAATGAAGGATATTGTGAGATTAGTCAAAAAGAAAAGGGAAGCATCCGTAAGGGCTAGAAGGCTGGGAACAGATGAAGCCCATGGAGAATATAAAGAAAGTAGGAAGAAACTTAAGCAAAGAGCTAGGAGGGCTAAAGGGGTCATGAAAAGTCATTGGCAACCAGGATTAAGGAAAATCCCAAGGCCTTTTATACATATGTAAAAAGCAAGAGGGTAGCCAGGGTAGGCCCACTCAGGGACAGAGGTGGGAACCTGTGTATGGAGCCAGAAGAAATGGGAGAGATACTAAATGAGTACTTCTAATCAGTATTCACCAAAGAGAAGGACTTAGCGGTCGATTTGTCTAGGGAAGAGGTTGTAGATAGCCTGGATCATATTGAGATTAAAAAAGAGGAGGTGTTAGGCGTCTTGAAGAATATTAAGGTGGATAAGTCCCCAGGGCCAGAAGGGATCTACCCTAGAGTGCTGAGGGAGGCAAGAGAGGAGATTGCTGGGGCCTTGACAGAAATCTTTGTATCCTCACTGGCTATGGGTGAGGTCCCAGAGGACTGGAGAATGACCAATGTTGTTCCATTGTTCAAGAAGGGTAGCAGGGATAATCTGGTGAGCCTTATGTCAGTGGTAGGGAAATTATTGGAGAAGATTCTTCGTGACAGGATTTACTACCATTTGGAAGCAAATGGGTGTATTAGTGAGAAGCAGCATGGTTTTGTGAAGGGGAGGTCGTGCCTCACTAACTTGATCGAGTTTTTCGAGGAAGTGACAAAGATGATCGACGATGGAAGGGCAGTGGATGTTATCTACATGGATTTCAGTAACGCTTTTGACAAGGTCCCTCATGGCAGACTGGTACAGAAGGTAAAGTCGCACAGGATCAGAGGTGATCTGGCAAGATGGATACAGAATTGGCTTGGTCATAGAAGACAGAAGGTAGCAGTGGAAGGGTACTTTTCTGAATGGAGACTAGTGGTGTTCCGCAGGGATCAGTGCTGAGACCTTTGCTATTCATACGTAAATGAATTGGAGGAAAATGTAACTAGGCTAATTAGTAAGTTTGCAGATGACACTAAGGTTGGAGGAGTTGCAGATAGTGAAGAGGATTGTCAAAGGATGCAACGGGATATAGATTGGTTGGAGACTTGGGCGGAGAAATGGCAGATGGAGTTTAATACGGACAAATGCAATTTGGAAGGTCTAATACAGGTAGGAATTATACAGTAAATGGAAGAACCCTTAAGTGCATCAACGAGCAGAGGGATCTGGGTGTACAGGTCCACAGATCACTGAAAGTGACACGCAGGTGGATAAGGTAGTCAGGAAGGCATAAGGCATGCTTGCCTTCATTGGCAGGGGTATTGAGTATAAAAGCTGGGAAGTCATGCTGCAGCTGTATAGAACCTTGGTTAGGCCATGCTTGGAATATTGCATGCAATTCTGGTTGCCACATTACCAGAAGGATATGGAGGTGTTGGAGAGGGTGCAGAGGAGGTTTACCAGGATGCTGCCTGGTCTGGAGGTTATTAGCTATGAGGAGAGGTTGGAGAAACTCGGATTGTTCTCACTAGAGCGACGGAGATTGAGGGGCAACTTGCTAGAAGTTTACAAAATTATGAGTGGCATGGACAGAGTAGATAGTCAGAAGCTTTTTCCCAGGGTGGAAGAGTCAATTACTAGGGGACAAAGATTTAAGGTGAGAGGAGAAAACTTTAGAGGACATGTGTGGGGCAAGTATTTTACGCAGAGGGTAATGAGTGTCTGGAATTCGCTGCCAGAGGAGGTGGTGGAAGCAGGTACGATAGTGATATTTAAGAGGCAGCTTGACAAATACATGAATAGGATGGGAATAGAGGGATACAGACTCCAGAAGTGCAAAATGTTTTAGTTTGACAGGCAATATGATCGGCGCAGGCTTGGAGGGCCGAAGGGCCTGTTCCTGTGCTGTACTTTTCTTTGTTCTTTGTTTTAAATTCAATTTGAGGTGTCACGTCCCAGAGAGACATTTGCTTGCTACATGGCAGCCTTAAAGCAACTGACAGAGACTGTGAGTTCGGGACATTGATTAATGACATGTTAAGAGAACGATTAGTATGTGGGATTAGCGAAGACGCCATTGTAAAAAGGTTGCTGTCAGAAACAAATTTAGACTTCAGCAAGGCGCTGGGGTTGGCGCTCGCAATGGAGAGCACGGTCAGGGACCCAGAAGAAATCAAGAGAGCACAAAATGGTGCTGTCCTTCGCGCTGGGTGGGAAGCACTGGTTAGAATTGGCGGGGAAGAGGGGGGCTTGGCGGAAAGGTGGGAAACAGCCACCATTAAAAGACCAGCAAAAAGTAATGGTTTCACAGATAAAATCCACATTAATAATGGCAGAAATTGAACCAGACAGCCTGCAAACGAACAACAATTTAAAAGAACCAAGTGTTTCTACTGTCATTGCAATGGGCACACTGCGCGATAGTGCAAAGACAGATTGAGACAAAATGTCAAACAAAAGGGCAGGAATCATGAAATCCATATAACGGAGGAATCAGATGAAACAGAATCAGATATTTACTCACTATACAACTTAAAAATGGGTAAAACAGAGCCAATTCAATTCCAGTGGAAGTCAATGGAAAACCCATCTGAATGGAGGTAGATACAGGGGCATCCACAAGTCATAGGGGAACATACGTTTAAGTATCTGAATAGAGGAGGCCACTCAGTAAAGCTGAAAAATTCAGGTGCTAAATTAAAGACGTATACTGGCAAAGACATACGAATCAGGGGTATATGCAAGGTTCCAGTGCAGTATGGAAGCCAGTCTGCTAACCTACCCCTGATAGTGGTAGCAGGGGAGGGTCCAACCCTTCTTGGCCGGAACTGGCTTAAGGAAATAAAGTTGGAGTGGACTGAGATTTTTCAACTCAAAATGAAAGATCTGCAAGAATTATTACAGAAATGTGCCTCTGTATTCAGGGACGAGCTCGGGAAGATTCAGGGGCTGCAAGTTAAAATCTATATGGTTCCTGGGGCAACCCCCAGATACTTGAAGGTGAGGCCAGTCCCCTATGCATTATGAGAAAAGGTGGATTTTGAGTTAGACAAGCTGGGAAGGCTGGGAGTTTTACAACATGTACAATTTTCCAAATGGGCAGCACCCATAGTTCCAGTATTAAAGCCGGACCAGAATGTGCGAATATGTGGGGACTACAAGTTGACCGTTAACAAAGCAGCCAGAATTGATAGGCACCCTATACCAAAAATTGATGAATTGTACTCCGAGCTAGCAGGGGGAACCGCATATACAAAACTTGATATGAGTCACGCTTACCAGCAAGTCGAGCTAGAAAGGGCCTCTCGGGTTTTTATAACTATCAACACACATAGGGGGTTATACCAATATACCCAGTTACCCTTCGGACTCTCATCAGCTTGTGCCATTTTCCAATGGGCTATGGAAAATTTATTCCAAGGTCTACCCCATATGGTGGTTTATCTCGATGATGTCCTAGTAACAGGACTAACTGGTGAAGAACACCTGGCTAACTCGGAAGAGGTATTGAAGCACTTCTCACAAGCCAGAGTATGTTGCAAAGGGAAAAATGTATCTTTCAAGCAAAGTAAGTGGTTTAACTGGGTCATAGGGTCGACTTACAGGGCCTTCACCAAGTAGAAGACAAGGTGAGAGGTATTCGTGAGGCACCAACCCCGAAAAATGCCACAGAACTCAAGTCCTTCTTGGGAATGGTTGACTACTAAGGTCGTTTTCTCCCAAATTTGTTAACAATACTGGCTACATTATATGGGTTACTCAAGAAAAACCACAGGTGGACTTGACAAGCTCCCCAACAACAGGCTTCTACAGCAGTAAAGCAGTTGCTACATTCATCGGCCCTATTGGTACATTTCAACCCAAAGAAAGAATTCATTTTAACCCATGATGCATCCCCTTATGGAGTAGGGGCAGTACTTTCCCACCAGATAGCTCCAAACGGCCCATTGGCTACGCCTCAAGAACACTCAGGGCAGGCAAACTCTGCCGCTGAAACGGGGATGGGCCAATTAAGGGGCCCCGCCCCCCAACTCGTCAATGGAAAAATTCTGGCCTCAGTGTTGCAGAACGAAGATACTCACAAATAGAGAAAGAAGGCTTATCCATTGTGTTTGGCGTTAAGAAATCCCACAATACATCCATGGTCACCATTTCACCATTGTATCTGATCACAAGGGACAACTAGGCTTGTTCAAGGAAGATAAGACAATACCCCAAATCGCCTCAGCACGCATCCAAAGGTAGGCACTGATTCTAGCTGCTTATGAATATACTTTTATCCACCGGCCGGGAAGCCAGATTGCCAATGCTGATGTGCTGAGCCGGTTACCTCTAAAGGACAGTAATGTGAACATCCCCATCCCTCAAGAACTTGTCTTGTTATTAAACTTTCTGGATTTATCACCAGCGATTGCCAAACAGATCAGAGAATGGACAGACCGCGATCCAGTTTTGTCTCACATCAGGGAACAAGTCTTGCAAGGATGGTCAAACGAGGCAAAGTCAGACAAAATGAAGCCCTATTTTAATAGGCGATACGAGCTCACCCACCAGGATGGCATCTTACTGTGGGGAGCAAGAGTCGCAGTGCCTCCAAGAGGAAGACAGCCATTGACAGAATTGCATAACGCTCGTCCTGGTATCTCTAGAATGAAAATGTTGGTGCGCAGCTACTTATCGTGGCCAGGGTTGGACACTGAAATTTAAAACATGGTCAAGAGCTGCATGCAGTACCTACAGGTGCAGAAACTGCCTCCTTCTGCTCCACTGCATCCCTGGGATTGGTTAGGAAGGTCATGGGTCTGCCTCCATGTTGACTACATCAGGCCTTTTTGGGCACAATGTTCCTCTTAATTATAGATGCTCACTCCAAAGGGTGGATGTTGACGAGGTGAGATCACCCACACTGGCCGCCACCATAGACAGATTGCATCAGAATTTTGTGATACACAGTTTACCAGAGATAATGGTGTCTGATAATGGAATGGCATTCACCAGCGGGAAATTCCAAAGATTTATCAGTCACGAAGACCTCGCTACATCACCTTGCATTCAATGGGTTGGCCGAGAGGACAGTCCAGACCTTCAAGTCCGGAATGAAAAAACTAGATGGAGACTCTATTGCAACTAGATTATCTAGTTTCCTGCTCAGCTATAGGACTATGCCACACATGACCACTGGTATTGCCTACACAGAGTTATTAATGAAGAGACATCTCAGGACATGGTTAAGCCTCATAAGGCCAAATTTAGAGGGGAGGGTAGAGAGAAGTCAGGAGGCCCAGGAAAATGGACACGATTACCAAAGTTTGAAAGAAACTTCACTGTAGAAGAAGCAGTTTTTGCAAATAACTTTGGAGGTGAGCCCAAATGGCTATCAGGCGAAATCAGTGCTATGACAGGACCCCTGTCCTACCACATATTGGTCGAAGGTCAGATAATTAGGAGACATGTAGACCACTTAAGGAAAAGAGAAACAGATCCACAAGAAAAGATGTGCCAAGCATTCCGGTTGGAGTCTACACCACAGGTAGAAGGAACTACCCTTCCTTTGGAAGTATCTGTAGGATCTATTGAGCCTGAGAGAGTTGAAGAGACACACTTGCAGGTTCCTGCTGAAGAGCCTTGTGGACAGATAACTCCTGAGACGAAGGCCTCAGATAAACCGTCCAATGTTGTAGAACTATGATGGTCAACACGTTTGAAAAAGCCTCCTGAGAGACTGAATTTGTAAATAGTTTATGCATATAAATAGTTAATATATTGTAAAAAAATACGTTCAAGTAAAGGGGAAGGATGTAGTAATCTGAGGTGTAATACACTTTTAAGACAATGTGAGCAGATTGACCATGTGACTGTAAGACCCAGTAGCTATGTTGCGCAGGCCACCATGTTAATGTTGGTCTAGAGTAGGGCCTGGTTGGAGAAGCACACATCATGTTAGTGCTCTGCTGTCTGTGTAAATAAACAGCATGTACTTCAGCTTATATTGGTCTCTGCATCTGTAGTATATTGTTGCCAATTCACCCGTCTGCAGATAAGCGTGCTACCAGTTCACAAGCAAAGTGACCCAACAGTAGAACATAAGTAGAGGCAACAACCTAAACAGTCCCTTTTTGCTCAAGCTGATATCAGTAACTGCAACCCCAAATCCCCATTCACCAATAGTCCCACACTCCTTATTTTCACTCTGTCACTGACCGTCACACCATCTTCTTGACTAAATAGCAAAAATAAAAGCCAATGCAAAATAAATATTCCAAGCAAAATTTAGAAATGAAATTAAATGCAATTATCAATTAATCATCCCTGTGCATTCCCTTCATGCATTTGCCTGTCTTAACGCTCCTACACAATGCTACCTTGGTGGCTGCAGCACGACTGATGGAAGGCTGCTGACTTTCACTGGGGAAGTATGCGGATGGGCCTTGGACGGTGACCTCCAGCAGCTCTGGGCTTAGAAGATTAGGCTTCAGACTGCACCATCTCAGCATGGGGGCAGCAGCTTGGGCTGCCTGGCTGACAAGTAACAGCAAAGGCACTGGCAGAATGGCAGTGGTGGGAGCATGAATGTCGTCATTCTGCTCCAACTCCAAGGAGCCACTGCATCTTCCTCAGGTTGGTGCTGCTGCAATCATAGCAAACTATTGTAGGACAGATTACTAGACTGCTGTGACACCCTGCATGTCCCATTGAACACTGGTATCCACATTCATGATGACAGTAGATTGAGTTTCCACCTTGCAGACCTTTGGTGGACGTTGCTGGTGCTGCAATGGACTCTGAGATTTCAGCCATTGGATGCTGCATCATGCAGTGATGTAGATGGCCACCAACTCTGTCCTGGAAAGGATGGGCTCCAAGATCTACACAAAGCCCTTTACTAAGTTGGTGCTGAATTCCTCCATGCTGTTTGACATTGAGTGCATGGGCTTTCTAGCAGGTTTCTGAATACTCTAAGCATTTTGTTGTTCATACTTTTCAGCATTCTTATGTAGCCTATTACATTGAAGTTCTCATTTCAGTCCTCTTCAGCAGAACTTATCTGTGACCTCACCCTCTGATGAACTGGCAGCAGCTCTACTGTCCTGGCTGCAATGCCCGATATGTTACTACATGAGATCCCACCTCTGTCCTTTACTCCAAGAAAAGTACAGCATCCGTATCTGTGCTGGTGGCTGTGAATGCAAAAACAAGTGACAATATATCTTCATCATCATCCTCTTCTTTGTCTTCCTCTACCGCCTTGTCAAGGTGCATTTCTTAGGTATCCGATAGGAAAAAGACACAAGGATAAGATTCTGATGAGGGGAGGGGGGAAAAGTAAGAGTTGTAATCTTATACCAGCTACATCATTTTCAATGAATTCAGCCCCAGCACTGGCTATGGCTTCAGCAATGGCCTTTCCGGTAATGAGCAGCATTGTCTCCTCCCTAGGGGTGGAGGTTGGAGTATACAGGTGCCTCTCCCCTTGTAAGAGGGAAGGAAGTGTGCCAATGAGTGTCATCGAATATGTTTGGATGATGTTGCTGTCATGGCTAAGTAGCTGGTAGTGTGTGCAGCCTATGAGATGTGGGTGTTATTCTGGCAATGGTGCCAAGTGTGTGAGCATGACGTGAAACATATGAACCTTAAGAATGAGACCTGGAAGTGTGGAGATTTGAGCAGTGTTTGAGGCTAAGGTGAGGTTGGGGAGATGTGGCATTTGAAGATGCATTCACTGACCTCGACCACTCATATGAGGTCGTTGAACTTCTTATGACATTGTATCCAGGTCATTTTGGCTGCACTCCTGGCATTAACCTCTAGGACTATCTGCTCCTTCTGTCTCCTCACCAAGACCTTTAGTGAAGTGTCTAAGAACTTTGGAGTCTGTGCTCTCCATGATCAACCATTCTTCTCTCTTTCCCAGGAATTCCAGCACCTACTCAAGCCAAAGTACACTTCCTCTTTAAAAGGTGCAGGGTTAGCTTTAAGCTGTGCAAGCTGACTTTAAGTAGTGTTAGCAAATTATGATTTTGGGCCCCCTGCTGATACATGTAGCCAATTACAGTGCAGTTAGCACTGATTGTACACAGAAATCATAATAATGAGAAGGCAGCATGAAGAAGCCAAATTTCCTGCATTACATTGAATGGACAAAGGGTAATTGTGTATTGGGATCTCCAAAACCATCTTCAGGGGGCTATTCAATTTAGCCCTCACTGTCTTGTTCAGTAATTTTTGTGATGGATGAAGCAAGATGGTAAATTAAATCCTTATTAAAATTATATGAACCCACAATTCTATATATTTTTTACATAACTACAAGTGACTATTTTATCAAATCTTCAACATTAATCCCTTAAGCAGTGTATAACCCTTGTAGCAATCATAAAGTGCACTTGTTTTCTATTAGTTGGCATCTGTAAATGTTTTTTTTAAGTCCACTTTCTTTCTAAAGTTAAATAGTTTTCAGTTCCCCTGCTAATTGGCATCAGCACGTTCCAGTCTTACTCGAGTGTCAGGAACAAGCAACACAACAAACATCATTGTCCACTGGCAGAGATTATTGCTTGGCAAGCATAAGAAGGCCTCCCTTAGTTCTTTAGTTAATTTATCCCAAATGGATAATGAAACAAATATTTACTTCAATTTTCAGACTTTAATTGTTAAATTATTACCCTAAGGTTATAGACATGATTTTCATCTTGCAGTCAGAAAGAAGCAACTCATTCAGATGTTACTTGACTGTTCATGGAGAAAGTTTACAATCAATAATTTGTTCATTGTTACTGGATTCAGTGACTGGTGATTTGTCTTTACTTATTATAAACTGAATTACGTTGGTCCCAATTTTCTTTGTCAGATAGGACCTTAATGCATGAGGGATTAAAAGACTCTCAATCCTTCTGACTGAGCTGAACTTCAACCCAGTTCTTAGAGGTGAAAGGACAAAAGTGTCAACGTTGTCCTCTTTTGCTTTGTTACCTATATTTTTGATTCCCTACATAGTGCTATTTTAAGGTGAAGCACGTCAGGAATATTTCAGTCCAGTGATTAAGTAATTGTGGCAAAATGGAATTTCCCCATACAGACCAGGAAAATATACATTTGACCCCTAATCTAAACAAATCCAAATAAAAAGACAATTACCTTCTGTTTTTTATGTACCAGTGCTTGGTTGAGGGAGACAGTGCAGTAAACATTTTGAAGGAAGAAAAGAGAAAGGAGAAATAATAAAACAAGGGAAAAATGCTAAAGGAGGAATTTTCAGTGGAAAAGGATTTTTGGGGAGGTGGCAAGACTCATTATCCTGAGGGCCAGTGGATTTTAACTGCCAGGCCTCATTAACATATGATTGGTATGCTGTCCGCCGTGATCGCAGCAGTGACAGGACAGAGTGGCAGGCAGACCTTCCGCTTGCAGGGCCATGTGATGAATAAATACCCCTTAAAGGGAGACTGAATTGACATCTTTATTTGCTGGAAATAGCTTAGTCTAGAAGGTGAGCCAGAAGCAAACCCCAGGTTTTCTGAAATAAAAATTGAAAATGCTAGAAAAACTCAGCAGATCTGGCAGCATCTGCGGAGACAGAAACAGAGTTAATGTTTTGAGTCTGTGTGACTCTTCTTCAGAGGTTTTCTATCAGATTTTCAGATACATCTATGGTGATCCTAGATGGAGGAATGTACTCTTTCGATCAGATTAGAGAAGATGCTGAAGCTAAACATTCAACAGATCTGGAGAGAGGCCCCAAAGGTACTTAACGTGAGGAGCATCACCTTCAAGTCCTGGACTCAATGCATGGAAAGGTTCAATGACCTGGCCAGAGCAGCAAAAGTAAGCACAGGTTTTCATATCACCAGTTCTCTGCTTTATGCCTGGTGACAGCCTTCCCTTTATACACCTGTCCTTGCAGTACATCCTTCTCCAGTAATCACAGGGACACCCCTCCTCATTCTAGTCATACACTAACCTGTTCTTTGTTGCCTTCACAGCAGTCACTAACAGTAGTTCCAAAACAATGAATTCTACTGATGACTCCTTTCTAACTTCATAATTCAGTCCCTTTTTATTCCCCACCATTGTCACAACTTGCTTCATCTCCCTCACAGAATACACAGCACGTAAAGAAGCACCACACATATGCATATCCCTTAGCCAGTCATTAAATCATTCCCACTTTCTCTGCAGGAAAGAAAAGATGTATCATATGACAAAGCAGTGGAGCAAGACCAGCAGGAGACCAGTAACACCAGCCATTACTAGTGATAGTTGGGTCGAGCTTCCTGACAAAAAATGTTGAGAAACCCTTTTGCATGCATCAGCATGTCATGCATGCACATTAAAAGGCCACCTAACTGGAATTGAGCTCCTCCTTCAAATTAAGTTCTCCGCCAGTGAGAAATTAGAATGTTCACATTTATTACTGTATATTAGTGTTGTGCACCTGGCAAGCTTGACTTCTTCCATGACTTTGAAGTGAGTAGACACTGGTTTGGCCTTCTTGAGGGCCACTCACAAATCTCAACCTTTGACTCAGATTGGATGCCAGTAGGCCAAGCTGTGTAACGGCTGAACACAGGAGGTAGGCAAAGGGTTGAAGGGTGGAGCACAGGCTGGACATGAGAGGCAGGATAAGGGTGGAAAGGAGGGAGGCTGCCTGGGGAAAGAAGACAGTCCGTATGAGGCAGAGAGGGGAGCAACGAGGGAACGTGGGGGTGCAGGGACGTGAGATGGAGGAAAGGGCCTTGATTCTTGGGTCTGGGTTTCCTGTGCTTGGGTGAGAGAGGGAGTTTGTGGGCAGGGATTGTGAGAAAGAGATGGTCCTAGAGGCAGAGTCCATGCTGTCTATGGTGGGATCCTGGGGGTTGAACTGAGGGTACTAGGCAACAGAAGGAATAGTCACAGTTAGGGGGGAAGTAGGATGCAGTAGG
Source organism: Carcharodon carcharias (assembly GCF_017639515.1). NCBI lineage: Eukaryota > Metazoa > Chordata > Chondrichthyes > Lamniformes > Lamnidae > Carcharodon > Carcharodon carcharias. Next base: position 157,143,403 of record NC_054471.1, read on the forward strand.
GTGACAGGTTCTGGGTAATAGTTGGGTAGCTGAAGGATTCATGGCGGGGGGGGGTGGGTAACATGGAAATAGACAGAACAGGTGGCTCAGATAACAGGAGTGGTAAGATTGGGCATGTGAAGAGTAACAGGTGAAGGTTCAGAGGGGAGAGAAGGCATGCAGAGGGTGATGGTTATAGGTGTCAGGCCAAAGCTGACAGAAGGGAGAGTAATGGGTATAGTGGGTGGGTCAAGGGTGCTGAGGGGAAGTTGGTGGGTGACAGGGGTAGAAGATGGCGGAGCGAGTTTCAAATGTACACCATTTTGATATTCTCAATTATGCAACATTGTCACTCTGAAACTGCAACCCCTTAAGTGAGAGGAGGGCCTTTTTGGGTGAGTGGAGTTCAAGGTCAGCACAATTGGCCAGTTAAAGGGAAATCCTCATAATTATGAGACAACCAAAGAATTTTTTATCGTTTCTCCTCAACTGCCCCTGCACCCTCCAACAACCACCCCACCCCTCCAAACCCTCCTAACAGGGCCATCTGTCACTTGCTCCTATATTGTACTTTCACAGAGCGCAGACCCTTGTCCTGCTATTAACACATTCTGCTGTTCTGCTGTCTTAGCTTTGCAGAGAATTTTCTCCCCGTTTGTGGGGGGGGGGGGGGGGGGGGGGGGGGGTGGCAGAGGGGAGGGGGATTGTGCAGGGGTGGAATCGATGCCCCCGATTGGCTGAGCACTGCCATTTCACAGGACGGGCCAAATAAGGCCTGCCCAGCATGACGCTCGCCTGGAGGTGCTGAGCACCCCCTGTGCAGGCGGGTGGGGAGGCACAGAGGTGCCTCAGGGAGATTAGTTTTAAGTTTAAATAGTGTAATAAAGTGTTGAAAAAATGTTTATGACATGTCCCATCATGTGAAACTGTCACAGGAGCTGGGACATGTGCATTAATTTTAATAAAAATTTTTCTGAAAATTTTAAATCATTCTTGAAACCTCATCCCGTCTGTGGATGAGGTTCCATGAAATATGTGAAGGCCGCCTGGGCTCTTCGCCTGCCTGCTAACTTTAAAGTTGGATGGGCAGCTCAGCTGATTGCCTTAATTGCTTTTTAACAGGCCTTAACAGGCCTTTGATAGTTCAGCGGGCGCACAGCCCAGTTGGCTGCACACCTGCCGAACTGAAAATCTAAATGATGTGCGGCGATGTCAGGATGCACACCCGACATCACCCCGCGTCATTTTACGCCTCGGTGAGCAGGCCCTGCTCCCGCTCGCTGAGCCGAAGATTCTGCCCTTTAGGCCACTATCAGCACCTTGTTTAGTCTTTACCTCTACCATAAGCATTCCCTTTGTTTGTGTCCATGACATGTTTTTCAATCTCTCCTTACTCCCGCTTATCCCTGACCTTCTATCTTGCTCCACCTGCTCCACCCCTTCTTAAACAGTATAAAATCCAACACAATTCTACTTCTCTTTAGCTCTGAAGAAGAGTTACATGGGCTTTGAAATGTTAACTCTGTTTCTCTCTCCAGAGATTCTGCCAGACCTGCTGAGCTTTTCCAGGAATTTTTTTTATATTTTACTTTCATCATGAGTGAGAACCATGCTCAGTTGTATTCCCTTCTCAATGTTGAAGCCCACACGGCAGCAGGTTTGCTCCCTGTCTCATGGGTTTCACAACATCGAGATCGCAGCAAGGTCTGAAGCCGCCGTTCATTCTGTATGATTTGCCATCTGCTGCTGTCAAAGGGGTGAAGGGAGAGAGGGAGATGGATGTCTCCAAAGGCCACGGCTGGTGGACGGCAGCAAACTCGCAACTCCAAATCTCCATCCTCTTGGTGAATGGTCATGGTTGACAAGGTGTTATGTGGTAAGTCTTACTATGCTACCAAGGCAATGGCCTCTCTATAGAATCTGGAAGGTAATGGAAGCAAGCTGAAAAGCATCTGAAAGCGGGTTCTCACACATGGCTCTCATTATCCTAGTCAAAGAACACAAGAACATAGAAATAGGAACACGAATAGACCATTTGGCCCCTCGAGCCTGCTTCGCCATTCAGTAAGTTCATGGCTGATCTTCTTGTGTTTTGATTTCCACATTCCCATTTAACCCTGATAACCCTTGATTCCCTTGCCTAACATGTATATATTTATCTATGCCTTAAAAATACTCAATGACCCCGCCTCCACCACCTTCTGAGGCAGAGGGTTCCAAAATCGCACAAACCTCAGAGAAAAAAATTCTCCTCATCTCTAACCTAAAAAGGTGCCCTTAATTTTAAAACAGTGCCACCCCAGTTCTGGACTCACCCACAAGAGGAGACATCCTTTCTCGTGATCCGCCTCATCAAGGCTGTTCAGGATCTTGTAAACTTCAATCAAATCACCCCCCACTCTTCTAAACTCCAGTGGAAATAAGCCCAGTCTGTCCAACCTTTCCTCATAAGACAACCCAGGTATCAATCTAGCAAACCTCCTTTGAACCGCCTTCCTTAAATAAGGAGGCCAAAACTGGACATAGTATTCGAGGTGCAGTCTCACCAATGCCCTGTATAAATGAAGCATAACATCCTTACTTTAACGTTCAATCCCTCTCGTAATAAAGGATAAAGCAATGTCTCCATACACAGTCATGTATGAAGGGAAGAATACTTATCTCTATTCCTCCATGATGTCCTTCACCTGGAAGGGGTGGTGGGGATGCCATGTCTAGACCAAAGCCAGGCACAGGGTTTAGCACTGGCTTGGTGGCTCTGATAGGGAGGCAAACCTGAAAAACATATGCTTACTAGATTGATTACTGCAATTCATTCACAGATCCACTGTGATCTATATGATAAAGGCTCCAGGCAACCCTGCCTTTCCACTCACTCCCATCCAGATGAGGAGGAGAAGAGCCCATTGCAGGTTGGCACAGGGCCAAGAGGGGCAAGAGCCTGAGTAGAAAGAGGCAGCGGGACCTCAAGAAGATCAGGATGCTAATGACCATGGGCCATTGCGACAGCGAACATTGGCTAGACCATGGGTGCATTACAGGTGATGCACCTATATAGAGATGAGAGATAGGTAATGCTGGACGTACCTTAGAATGTCCCAGAATGTGGTTGCTGACATCTGCCAGCTTCTCCACAAGCACCAGTGGCCACATGGACTTGGAAGAAATCCCATACCTGAGGCAATGAACGTCACCGCTGTCTTAAACTTCTTTGCCAATGGCTCTTTCCAGGGCTCACTGAGGACCTGTGCAGCATCCCCCAGTCTGTGACACACAAGTGTATCCGGGAGGTGATGGGTTCCCTGTTCATTTTGAAACATAAAGGACCATGAGAAGTCTTGACAGGGTCGATGTGGAGAGGATGTTTCCTCTTGTGGAAGAATTTAGTACTAGGGGCCACTGTTTAAAAATAAGTTGTTGCCCTTTTAGGACAGAGATGAGGAGAATTTTTTTTCTCTCAGAGGGTTGTGAGTCTTTGGAACTCTCTTCTTCAAAAGGCAGTGGAAGCAGAGACTTTGAATATTTTTAAGGCAGAGGTAGACAGATTCTTAATGAACAAGGGGGTGAAAGGTTACCAGAGGTTAGCAGGGATGTGGAGTTCAAGTTACAATCAGATCAATGATCTCATTGAATGGCAGAGCAGGCTCAAAAGGCTGAATGGCCTACTCCTCCTCCTACTAATTTGTAAATTCATATGTTCATGGGAGTGCACCAATTTGTCCAATTCCACCTGGATCCTGAAAGCAAGTCTGCAAGAGCATTGGGTTTTGCAGCAATCACAGGTTTTCCGCAAGTGCAAGGGGCTATTGCCTGCACACATGTGGCCTTGAGAGCTCCCTGGCAACAACCTGTCACATTTATCAGTAGGAAAAGTTTCCACTCTTTGTACATGAAGCTTATATGTGATCATAGAAGACAAATCCTGCATACTTGTGTTTGGTTCCCAGGGAGCTCTCAAAACATCTACATCTGGCCCACTTCCAAGAGGCAAAAGTTTTTGAAGGACCTTGGCGATTGCAGGGCTGACTCCTTGGGCACAAGGATACCCCAAAACACCTGGCTAATGATGCCAGTTCACCTCCTGGACGGTACTGCTGAGCAGAGGTATAATGATGCACATGCCTCCACCAGGTCCCTGATTGAGCAGACGGTGGACCTCCTGAAGATGAGACTCAGGCATTTGGGATGCTCAGGTAGGGCCTTCCAATAATCACCACAGAGAGAGTCTCAGATCATCGTTGTCTGCTGCACCCTGCACAACCTTCCGCAACAAAGGACCGATGTCTTGGCTGTGGCAGATGTGGAGGACCGCGATGTCTCCTCTGATGATGAGGATAGTGAAGGTGATGGTGATGACAAGGGCCAGGGTGTAGCAGAGGAACGTGCAGAGGCCATTGCAAGGGTACAACACTACAGACAATCTAATAACTAACAGAATCCTGGCAGAGTTAGCTGCTGAGGTATTTCCTTTAATATTTGGTTTTCTATACTCTGCTGACTGGCAGGTCCCCACTCCATTTTGGTAAAAGGCATTGTACTTTGCTCAAATGTACTTTATTTTATGGTAGCTGAATTAAACCTACTTCACATCTGCCCTGCTGGTGGTTTGATCCCTCACTGATATACAGAGCCCTGGCACCAAATGCACACACTAGAACTTGCAAAGCACTCCGCTGTCCCACAACCTCTGGCACCTGTAAGTAGAAATTAGGATTTTCCCATGCCCTTACATGTCCGTTAGCTTGAGAACTTGGAAACAATATCAAAACTTACCTCGACAGGGATGCACTCATGTCACCCTCGCACCTGCTCTGAATGTGGGGCAACCTTTCAGAGTGCTCTTTCAGATGGAACCGGACATATTGGTGCACAATGAGGAGCAGCATGAGAACACCATTTGGCCTTTCAAGATTGCTTCTCCATGCAGATTGATCAGGGAAGATCATGTTCCTGCCCCGCAATTGCCAATCACCCACAGTAAACCCATACCCCTTGACATCTTTATCATGCTGAAAAGTTTCAAAGTTACTTTGGAATCCACTCACTGAGAATGCCTCACCTGAATTATGGGTTGTTGAGTAGCAACCAGTCTGGACCCTCCAATTGCAGAGACTCCTACAAGTCTCATTCCTAGATGGCCTCAATATTTGTGTGAAACTGTGATCTCTCATTCCGGACACCCCAGCCAAGGTAAACATCTTTCCTGCATGGACCCTGCAGAACCCTGTTGGAGTTGTTGCTGCTTCGCATGGATAGCCTCACAGTCCTCAGCACAGTTCAGTACACAGATCTATTTTAGTTTCTCTCACCTCATGGTCTAAGACCCCAGTCTTTCAAGGGGTCCAGTGCACTTTGGTTGCAAACTCTTTATGCAACATCTGCTGCAACCCTTGATAAGGAGATGAGCAGGCCAAACAAACCTCCATGTGAGGTCTCACAAAAGCATCGGTCAATTGCACATGCATCTCTTTAATCCTACACTCAATCCCTCTTACAGTCAAGGCTAACTTGCCAGTTGCCTCCTTACTTGCAGCCTTCACCTACATGTTAGCTCAAAATAACAAGTCACCAAGGCCAGCCAGTTACACATGCACATGCCCACTGCAGCTTTCTGCAAACATATAGGGAAGCCTATGGCTTTCTACCCTTAACAAGGCAATGTAGAGCTTCACTCTGTCAACCCTGAAACAGCATCTCGAGTGCTCCTTGCTGCTCACAAAGCATGTTTAACTCCCCTTGAGAAGTCATGGCATCCACCCACATCTCACATCAGGGCAGCAGCAGTAGGAGGCACAATAATTTCCCTGAACATTCTGCGCAGACATCATTTTCAGAGTTCAAAACATGGTGAGCTAATAGTCATAGGTCGCATGATGCGTGCCCAGGCCACAGACTCACAAATGCAGGCCAATGCTTAACCATGCACATGTGGGATTATTTTTTTTTAATTCATTCATGGGATGTGGGCTTTGCCGGCTGGGCCAGCATTTATTGCCTATCCCTAGGACTAATTATTGAGTAATCACTATATTGATCATGGGAGAGAAGTGAAACCATAGGAATTCATTATCGGACTCTGATGGGGCCCAAACTCCATATCCTTAAATGCCCGCAGCAGTTGAAAAAAACTGACAGACCAATAAGGTGCAGGTCCCAACGCCTATCCGGCAGCCACTGTATGTTCTGCTGGACCTGGGTCTCCAAGACGGCCACCACCTTTTCCATGGAGGCAGCCAAGTGCTGGCATGCCAAAGCCACGCCAGCAGACAGAACTTGGATGGACTCCTCTTGGTCCAGTCTGCATACGGCCTCTGGTACCTCTCTCCGATATTTCACTGCCTGTCTCTGCATCTCTATCATATATCTTATAGCTGAGTCCAGAGGCACGTCATCTGCACATGACCGAGGAGGGGCCTGGTCTCCAGCTGTCCTCCAAGGGTCAGAGACCTCAGCTGTCACTGCCTCCTCCAGCTATGGACCCATGTCAGCGATGCACTCACCAGATTGTGACCCCAAGCCTAGGCTAGAATGAGCAGCAACGGAGGTGAACGTCTCTACACTGGTGGAGGGTACAGGTCAACGCAGTGATGGTGTATCCTCTGAGACTTCTGAGGCAGCCTTCTCAAGGGTGGGTTGGAACTGGGGCTGTAGCTGGTCCCTGTTGTACCCCCATCCCCCACCTATGCAACCTTTTCTTGGTGATAACTGGAATGGAGAGCAGAAAGATTTAATGGCTGCCTAAGCAGGCTCCTTATTTAAAGCAATGTGTTACTCTGTGGGCACATCTGGCAACAGCAGACTGAAGGCATCCTCACTGGCTTCCTGGGGGAATCATATCGTGCCTCCAGCACAGGGTCCTCCCCAGCTAGCTCAGCGGCCTCCTCCTCGAAAGGGGTGAGGACTCCAAAGTCTGGAATATCCCCTCCAGTCTTGGCCCGCTCTCTCATATTGTGGGCGTTTTTGTCCTGCAGACAGACAGAAGGATTGAATCATTTCAATTGGTGCATGGGCAGTTTAGGAGCATGTCTGTCTATGGCAGCTCTTCAGCCCTCCCTAGAAGGTGATTAACAAGCAGGGTGTCCTGCAATTGATAAAAGGGTAACAGTTACCCTGGCCGAGCGCAGCAGATCATCCACTTCCTACACTGCTGTGCAATTCCCCTGTGGGCCTCATGGGCGATAATCTCCGCAGCCACTTCTGTCCAGGCTGCCATGGCCAGAAGGAAGGGCCTCATGCTGGCATCCCTGGGAAACAGTGCCTTCCACCTTTGCTGGAAAGCCCGCAGGAGAACCTGCAGGGAGGCTTCACTGAATTTTGGGGCCACAATTGTCTGGTCTGCAACTTCCTGGTCTTGGCAGAATCCCAAGATCCTGGCTTGCGGTGAGTGGATGGTTATCCGGGTGCCATTTAAACACGGTGCCTGGAACTTTGACCCCGTGAGGTAACGGTGGGTATGGTGACTTCCTGCCCGCCCCTGCCATGAGATTTGGTGAGCTCCTCATGATGCATAGGCAATGAGCTGAACAGCGCAAGATCATGTGTGCTCAGCGCTCCCACCCCACAATGGGAATCACTCTCACTTCCGCGTTTGCCACCAAACCTATACTCCAGAAGAGAAGATTTTGGCTACAGAGTCATCTTTAAATAGATCCAAGATATAAACTATACAACAGGGATAGTAAAAATTGCCTCTCCAATGTACTTATAGAAACGCCAAGAGCAAATGAAGAAAGTTGCAGGAATGGAAACATAGAGGTTGTGGTCCGTAAATCGCACACCTGAATAAACTAGGTTATTGACTGGAGATTCAAATACTGAGGAGCGAGTCTACAGAGGGAACAGGAATAAAAATACCTGACGGCATTGTTAAGAGTGAACAAGATATCTTTGGAAATAAATTATATAAGTGCCTTAGCTGTCGAGTGAGATCAAGGATGGCAAATGTAAAAAAAAACTGTTATTGTTACAGACTTGCTAAATATGAGGAAGGGAATTGTTTTCTCAGGCTAAGCAGATCTGTAAAAAGGGAGTTTCAATTAGATTGATATTGATCAGAAAATCAGCAGTGGACATACAAAAGAGAAATGCATATTTCTTGAAGTAGTGCAGGACTACTTCCTGTTAATACAATCAAAGTGGTCACAAGTTATTCATGATCTTAATTGTAATAATAATTCAGGTATAATATATAGTGTATAAATAAGGAACATCTAAAACTTAATGATCAAAATAACAGTTGGACTGAAATGGTCATGACAGTGTGCAAAATGAAAGTACCATAAAAATGTGAAATTTTGAATACACAATTCTCAAAATGTGCTTTGAAGAAGAGTCGTATCGACTCGAAATGTAAACTCTGTTTCTCTCTCCACGGATGCCGCCAAACCTGCTGAGTTTTTTCAGCATTTTCTGTCTATATCTAGGACCACAAGGGGGGGATTTTGTGCATGATTCCAGATGCTCTCTGCTTAGTAAAACTAATGGACAAAAATAGGTGGAGAGAGTATGTATAATTTTCCAATATGTATTTGGAAAATTGGTCCAGGATGAAATGCAAAATGAACTAAAATTGGAAGCTAAGGCAAGGTAATAGTTGTGAGACCTATAGCAGAAAAGCAAGGGGTATTTAAGGAAATGTTGGTACCACTGCAATCAGAATTTAAATGAAAACAGTTTAAAAGGATAACAGGCAATGTGGTTAAATATGGACATCCAATTGCAGTTTTCTATGTTTACCATCATTATCAACAAAAACAAGAATAAATCTGTATTGCCAACTTTATGCTTATATTTAATAACATCCCTCAATTTGATAAGTACAGATCCAAGCTCCCCATGAAATATACATTCATCCACTTGTTTCATTAAATTGTTTTAAAGAGAAAAAGAGAATAATTTAATTCCAACCCCATTAACAGTGGTGAAAGATTTTAACAATAGTGTGTAAAAGGCAGGAAGGCAGTAAAATAATTCCCTGTGATTGTTGCAATCATCAATCTTCAGATGAAGCTATATTCCATCATCCCAGGTATAAGGCAAAATAAATGTTCCAAAGACTCGAATAGGCCTATCCCTTTAAGATACATTTCTGGATGAATACTATTTGACCTTCCCTTGTTGTGTGACTGATTTGCCCGGTAGGATCTTTCTCTTAACTCATCCTAAGTGGAGTATAACTGAATGAAAAAGAATCATTATTGTTGTGCCTGAAGTGCTGTCAACTGAAATTTGGAAGACTTTTCAGTGACATGGGGATTACATGCTTTTGTGCCATTTCTCACAACTTAACAAAGATGTCTCTGTGCACTACCAGGGAATTGCTCTTTTAGCACTGATACTCCGTATCAGTATTTCCTCTTTGCAATGCAAGTTAAAGTATACCATAAAAGCATGCTGGAAGTTTTAATTAAATCACTGCTGTTATATTCACATGGTATCTCTAGCATGTAATTCACACTGGTATAAAATTGAATGCTCATAATTAGCTTCAACACTGACATCAGTGTTGATGCAAATTCTGGAAATGAATCTTATTCTCTGTTTCTCAACCTCAGGGGAGTGGTAGCACAACAATTCTTCTTCATTCAGCTATACTCCACATACAATAGATACAGCGATGCTACTGAGCAATTCAAAGATATAACAAGGGAAGATCATATGACTTGCAACTGACAAATTCCTTTAAAGGAGCAGCTTGCCCTAAGGTTCTATCCCTAAAGTTAACTTATTGTCATACAGGCACGCTTGCCTGTCCTATTAAAAAAAAACACATTAAGTGAAATATAACAGATCATTTTTTTTTCAAATTATCCTTCATTCACAGGATGAAAGTCTTGCTGGAAAGACGAGCATTTATTCCCATTCCAATTGCCCTTGAGAAGTTAGTGGTGAGCCACCTTATTGAATACACCTGAGTGGCTAGGCCATTTCAGAGGGGGTTCAAAGTTAACCACATGCTCTAGGTCTGGAGTAAAATAATGAGTGGGATTTTCAGGCCCCATCGGCAGCGGGTGGGACGCAAAAGCATGGAGAACAGCCCAAAGTCAGTTTTCCACCGGCGTAAAAATAATTCGCGTTTTTCCGATCCCAATTTTTGGTAGCCTGCTGCGCATGTCAGGAACCACATTTGCATTGATTTGAATGTCATCATTACTCGGTAAAAAGCCACCTCACCAAAATGCACCACCATGGTACATGAAGCCATTCAAGCAGGGGGATCCGACAGGAATTTAGTGGTAGTAGGGTGCAGTATAGCAAGGGGGATTGAAACTGTTCTCTGCAGCAAAGAACAAGAGTCCAGAAGGCTGTGTTGGCTGCCCAGTGCCAGGGCTCAGGACATCTGCTCAGGGATGGAGAGGAACTTGCAATGGAAGTAGGGGGATCCAGTTGTTGTGGTTCATGTAGGTACCAACGACATAAGCAGGATGAGGAAGGAGGTTCTGCATACTCAGTATGAGAAGCTAGGTACCAGATTAAGAAACAGAACCTCAAAGGTAAATGCTAATTGCCATGGGGCAAATATGATTAGAGAAATGAATGCGTGGATCAAAGACTGGTGTGGGAGAAATGGGTTCTGGTTTGTGGGGCACTGGCTCCAATGCAGGGGAAAGTGAAGGCTGTACCATTGGGACGGTCTACACCTGAACCATGCTGGGATGAGTGTTCTTGTGAATCACATAACTAGGAAAGTAGAGACGGTTTTAAACTAAACAAGGGGGTTGAGGGATCAAGCTTGGGTAGATGTGACAAATCAAGGGGTAGATTCAAGACAGAACACTATAATAGTAATATAGAAAATGAGGGTCATAGAATAGCAGGAAGGGGCAGAGAGACAAAGTTAAGAATACACCAATAATCGAGATTAGATGTTACAAGGATAACAAAAAGACAAAACTAAAGGCTCTTGGTGCAATCATCCCAGATTTGCACTAGTACAGTAGCGGGTGGGAGAAATGACATATTAGCCGTCGGCTGCAATGACGGCTTTTCACACCGTATCATCCCAATCCCTCCACATTAATTATGCATTCCTGTGAAACATGCTGTTTCCATGGAGGGCACGCTGTCATTCACCTGCTACACTATCATCTCACTGCTTCATCACACCAGGCACCCTATTTAAACTGCAGCCATGCACACACCTCTCAGTTATTTCAACCTACGACTGTTGCACAAGAGACATGGTCCCGAACGGCAAAAAGACTGCAGTCCCCAGGTTTAATGTCTTGGCCCTTGAGCACCTTTTGAACACAGTGGAGGTCCACCATGATGTCACCTATCCCTACTCTGGCCACAGGAAGGGCAGCAACGTCACCAATCCAACATGGGAGGCCGCGGCAGCAGTGGTCAGCACTAATGCCCTGCAAAAGAGGACAGTCATCCAGTGCCATTACAGGATGAATGGTTTCATCCATTCCTCCAAGATAAGTCACTCTTCTCTTCACTCTCAACACACACACTCACAAACCCAACACACATCAATAGGGATTTCACACACTCAAAGGACAACACCACTAACTCTCACACATACCCTCACACCTCCAATAGGCTCATGTCCTCTGGAGCTTGCGTCCTCATCCTGTCCATGGTTCCGCTCAGCACACAAACATTCCATGCAGTGCCATGTGTCCTGCTTACACTCTCTCCATCTGTTTTCATGCAAGAGAAGCCTACACAGATCACCAAAGAGAGGTCCTAGACTGGGGATGGAATGGCCCACATTAGGCCCCTCACTCACTTTGAGGAGTGTCCATCACACTGACTGGTGAGGATATGGACCATGTCTGCTGTGACCGTGAGGTCGGCGGCTAATACCCTTGTGATGATCCTGCACCACATAATCCCTCTCTCAACACAACAATGAGTGCTCTCTCTCTTGCTTCTGTCTCTGCTGCCATGCAGTAATTATCTCCACTTTGGTTCAGTGGGAGCTCTGCCAAGTGACCGACACTCTCAGCCAGCCATTCCCTCAGCTTCATCTGGGTCCTCACCTACAACCAAGGGGGTACCTCCTCCATTGAAGAGCTGGAAATAAGCAGCCTGGAAGACCCACCACAGAACTTACCCACACCATCCACCAGCAAAGAGACAGACACCCCAGTGGGACCTAGATCGAGAGCAGGCTTGAGTTCACAATCTGTGATCACCTCATGGACACGTGTCTGCAGCAGGAGGAGGCAGGTTCAGCCAAACTCCCCAGCACTAGGAGGGCTGCTGGGGAAGAGGCATCTGTGAGGTCCGAGTCAGATGATGAACCCCTGGATTTGACGTTCCAATTCATCCTGGAGAGTCAGCTGAAGTCAGCGGAACATCACGCAGAGCTGTTGAAAGCCCTCAACAAAGTGGCATGCGAATCAGAGGAGTGTGTCCACCTGCTCTCTGATGAAGTGGTGCTCACATATGCGCATATGGAGGTCTCCATGAGGAGGATGGCAGATGTCATGGAGACCCTGGTCCAACAGAACCTGGAGATGTGCACAGACCTGCACTCCATTGTGGTAGCCATGGGTGAGTTCCTGCAGTGGCGACATGAGAGGGCATTGGGGCATCTCAACATCCTCCCAGGTGCTACTTCCCTTCAAGGAGTCAGGCTGGGAGGAAGAGCAGCAGATGGACACTCCTGGGTCATCCACTTAGGAATCTCAGAGTCTGTCTTCTCCCTCCGAATCCCCTTTGCATGTGACTCCTTCAACCTCATCCTCTGTCACCGCAGTGGGAGCAGCTGGCCCACAGGGTCACAGCCAGAGCAAACCGGGGCCCCTAAGGCTTTGACTCTCCAGCAGACCCACGCCGAAGGCATCAGAGGCAACAGGGCCAAACATTGCACAGGCTGTCTCCACCACTGCTGCTGATGTCAGTTCAGCATCTAGAAGTAAGGCATCCAAAAATTAAGAAATTCAGATCAAAGTTGGTTGCATGAGTGAACACATTTTGTCACTTTACAATCTGCAAATATATTCACTTTCACTGAATAATGAGTAATGTTGTCTTTCAGCTGTATGAGTCCTCCCACTGCACTCCACCCCACCCTACCCCACCCCACCCACCCAGCGGTTCAGCTGCATACAGTTGGCCCACATGTGGTGTGTGTGTGTGTGTGTGTGTGTGTGTGTGTATATGTGTTTGTGTATGTGTTTGTGTGTGTGTCTGTGTGTGTGTGACCTCTCTCACGCATGCGGATCCTTCCCATATCACACTCAATGTCCTGATGCTCCCTGCTAGGTTTGCTTTCGGTTCACCGTCTGAGCTGACCTGCATCTCCAGCCATCCATTGATCACCGTCCCATGCTGCACCTGATCTCACCCACCACGACTCACGTTTCCCTTTCAACTTGGCCAGCGTGGTAGTAATACAATTTTTCTTTCGCACCTCATCCTTTCCCCTCCCCCAGTCATCCATTTCCATTCCCCATCACTGTTGACCCCCCTTGGCATCACCTTCCACCTCCCCACCATGACCTACCAGCCACAACCCTTTTCTTTTGCTGATGTCCAGGTGATGTGCACATTTACTTCCTTCCTGAAAATCCCACCCTAATCCACATTAATCTCCCCGACTCCTCCTTCCCACCCCCAAGGTCTGTGCCTGCCTCCGAGTCCCCACCAAGCACCCTCGCCATCACTTCTACTGATACTGTTGAACCCTTAACTTCCCACCCTACCACCTCGCTGCCCTCAGTCATTCTCACCCTTCTGCCTTTCCACACCCACCCTCAGTTCACTCCCCCGGAGGCAGTCACCAGAGCCCTCCCTTGCACGTTCACCTGGAAATTCCCCCTTCAGACTCCTTCCCCCAACCCCGGAACCCCTTCCCCCCTTGGAATCCCCTACCCTCAAGGAACTCCTTCCCTGTGCTTGGAACTGCTTGCCTCCATCCCCAGAGTCCCCCCATGCTTAGTCCTTCCCCACCAAACCGGGACTCCACTCCCTTAGTCCTTCCCCCTTCCCAGCTCCATCCTCCATGCTTACTTCTTCATCCACCCCTAATTCTTCCTCCAGCTTTGCTCCTTCCCCCTTTCTGACTCCTTTCTCCACCCTTATTACTTCCCCTCCGCACTTACACCTTCACTTATCCTCCCCACGGAACCACTCCCCTCTCCACACTCTTTCCACCCCCTGGACTATCTCCCCTTCCTGGACTCCTTCCACCCCCTGGAAGCCCTCCCCTCTCCGCATTCCTTCCTCCCCCGGGACACCCCCCTCTCTCCGCACTCCTTCCTCCCCCTGCACTCTCTTCCTTCTCTGCACTCCTTCCTCCTCCTCAAGTCCCTCTCCTCTCCACACTCTTTCATCCCCCTGGACTCCCTCCCCTCTCCGCACTCCTTCCTGTCTCCAAACTCCTTTCCTAATACCTTCCACCTCCCCTTACATCTACCTCCACAGTTGCTGCCTTCTCCCCCAATACCCCTTTCTCCTCATACTCCCTCACCCAAAACTAACTCCCTGACATCTTTGTTTCATCCCCCAACCTCATCCCCCGACACATTTATTCACCCCCTCCCAACCTTACTGCCCTCAACACCTCTTCCTCTCCCAGTCGATCCTAGGTCATCCCGTCCCACCTCCCAGTACATCTTCCTCTCCAAAGCACAGCTGGACCTTCCCCTCCACCCCCTCGACCATCATCTGTTTTGAGCAGAGCCTCAACAGTGACTTTCCAACTTCCATGAGCTGATTTGCGGTTGAGCCATGTCCATGAAAATCCATCCAGCATGCCATGGATGTTCCTCCAGGGTCCTGTTGCTGTCAGGCTCCAGCATCTTCTGCTCCCTGGATGTCCACGATGTGAGCAAGGTCCTGATGGTAAGTCCCAACTTCTGCATGTGACACTTGTCAAGATGTGTTCTGCACCGGCATGTTTTCCTGCTGACGTGGCGGACAATCCAGCATGGGTGGATGATTTCAGCGGGCTGGCTTTATAATGATACGCAGGTGTATTACAATGAGGTTATCGACACCCGATGATGGGAAATTCGGCCCACCCTCGATGAGCTGAGCGGACGTTCGCAAACTGGTTTCACGACATCATGAAACCGATTTTTGGCCTTCTCGCTATATTGTCCGCTCACACTGCCGAACGTGCCCAACACCAGTGGGTACCAAAAATTCCACCATCTGTATCTAAATGCATGTAGCATTCATAACAAAGTAAATGAATTGTTAGTGCACATTGAAGTAAATAAATATGATCTGATAGCCATTACAGAGGCATAGCTGCCGGATGAAGGATTGGGTCCTGAATATTGAGGGGTGTATGACATTCAAGAAGAATAGGAAGCTAGGTAAAGGTGGAGGGGTAGCACTATTGACCAAGGATGGCATTGGTGCAATAATTAAAGATGATCTTGGTTCAGGAGATCAGGATGTTGAATCAGTTTGGATGGAGATGAGGAATAGCAGGGGAAACAAGTTACTAGTGGGACTGGTGTACGGGACCCCTAACAGTAACCACATTGTAAGACAAAGTATACAAGAAGAAATATTGAGTGCTGTGATAAAGGGATGGCAATAATCATGGGTGTTTTTAATTTGCATATAAACTGGAAAAATTTAATTGGCAATAGTAGCAGTAGTAGGATGAGGCATTTATAAAAGCTTTTGAGAGTTTCTTATAGCAGCATATTCTGGAACCAACCCGGGAGTAGGTTATATTAGACTTGGTATTGAGTAATGTGACAGGATTAATTAATGACCTCAGAGTAGAAGCACCCCTAGGTAGCAGTGACCACAATATGATTGAATTTTACATCCAGTTTGAAAAGGAGAAGAGTGGATCTAAGACTAGCATTTTCAACTTAAAATAATGACAACTATGGGCATGAAAGCTGAGCTAGCTGAAGTGATCTGAGACACCAGGCCAGGGGATAGATCAATAGAGAAGCAGCAGCAGACATTTAAGGGGATATTTCAGAATACTCAGAATAAGTATATTCCTACTTTAAAGAAAAATTCAAAGAGGAGGGCCCACCATCCATGATTAACTAAAGAAGTTAAGGAAAGCATCAAACTTATGGTTAAAGTGCATAACTGTGCAAAGATGATTGGCAGGTCAGATGATTGGTCAGAATATAAAGAACAGCAGAGAATGACTTAAAGGTTAATCAGGAGTAAGAAATTAGAGAATGAGAGGAAACTAGCTAGAAATGTAAAATTGGATAGCAAGAGCTTCTATGGGTATTTAAAAAGGAAAAGAGTAAGTAAAGTAAGTGTTGGTCCTCTAGAGACTGACGATGGGGAGTTAATAGTAGATAATAAGGAAATGGCGGATGAAATTAACAAATATATTGCTTCTGCTTTCACTATAGAGCATACAAAAAACATTCCAGTAATAACTGTAAATCTTGAGGTAAAAGGGAGAGGGGAAATTGCTGAAATTACAATCACTAGGGAAGTGGTACTGAGCAAACTGATGAAACTGCATGTTGACAAGTCTCTGGGTCCAGATGCACTTCATCCTAGGATCTTAAAAGAGGTGGCTAATGAGGTAGTAGATTTGTTGGTGTTAATTTTCCAAAATTCCCTAGATTCTGGAACGGTTCCATCAGACTGGAAAGTAGCAAATGTAAGCCCTCTATTCAAGAAGGGAGGGAAGCAGAACACAGGAAACTATAGACCAGTTAGCTTGATGACTTGGGGAAGGCATTAGAATTGATCATTAAGGAGATTATAGCTGAACACTTAGAGAAACTCAAGGTAATCATTGAAGAGTCAGCATAGTTTTATGAAAGGGTAATTATTTTTAACCAATTTATTGGAGATCGTTAAAGGAGTAATGTGCGCTGTGGACAAAGGAAAGCCTGTAGACGTGCTATACTTGGATTTTCAGAAAGCATTTGAGAAAGTGCCACAATAAAGGTTATTGTGGAAAATAAAAGCTTATGGTGTGGGGTTAATGTATCAGCGTGGATAGAAGATTGGCTGACTGGCAGAAAACAGAGTTTGCGTAAATTAGTCTTTTTCTGATTGGCAGGATGTGACTGAATGGCATCCCGCAGGCGCCTGTGCTGAAACCTCAACATTTTACAATTTATATCAATAACTTAGATGAGGGGAGTCAAGGTATGGTAGCTAAATTTGCAGATGATGCAAAGATAGGTAGGAAAGTATATTATGAAGAGGACATAAGGAGGTTGCAGATTGATATAGGTAGGTTGAGTGAGTGGGCAAAAATATAGCAGATGGAGTGAAATGTGGGAACATGTGAAGTTGTTTACTTTGACAGGAAGAATAAAAAATCAGAGAAATACTTAAACGGAGAACAGCTGCAGAATTCCAAGCTACAGAGGGATCTAGGTGTTCTAGTGCATGAGTCACAAAAAGTTAGTATGCAAGTACAGCAAGTAGTTAAGAAGGCTAATGGAATGCTATCCTTTATTACCAGAGGAATTGAACATAAAATTAAGGATGTTATGCTTCAGTTATACAGGGCTTTGGTGAGATCACATCTCGAATATTATGTGCAATTTTGATCTCCTTATTTAAGGATGTAAATGCATTGGAGGTGGTTCAGAGCAGGTTTATTAGATTGAAGCCTGGAATGAGCATATTGTCTTATGAGGAAAGGTTTAGACAGGCTGGGCTTGTTTCCACTGGAGATTAGAAGGCTGAGGGGTGACTTGATTGAAGTATATAAGATCCTGAACAGTATTGTCAAGGTGAATGTGGAAAGGATATTTCCTCTTGTGGGTGAGTCCAGAACTTGCGGGCACTGTTTTAAAATTAGAGGTTTCCCTTTTAGGACAGAGATGAGGAGAATTTTTTTCTGTCAGAGTGTTGTGCAACTTTGGAACTCTCTGTCTCGGGAGGTGCTGTAGGTGGGGTCATTGAATATTTTTAAGGCGGAGATAGATAGCTTCTTGTTACTGGGGACAAATAGGAAGGTGAAATTCTAAACACAAACAGATCAGCCATGATCTTAATGAATGGCGGAGCAGACTTGAGGAGCTGAATTGCCTGCTTCTGCTCCTATTTCATATGTTCGTACATCTTTTCATATGTAATCAGACCCGCACTCCAGATCAAATGGCCATGCCAGTGGCTATTTAGATCGGCATGATTCATGACCGGATGCAAGTGATGTGCACCTGGCGAGCACCACTTAACTCATGACCTCAAGGTATGTTCGCCTACCTTTCATTGCGCTGTGCTCGCGGCTGCTCTAATTCCATGCCAAGGTTGCGTAGGCAAGACCAACGGGAACTCAAGGGGGGTGCCGATGTCAGAGCCAAGACTTACATGCAAGACCAGCAGGAAGGTGGGGGTGTGGGGGGGTTGGGGGTGGGGGAGTGAGGAGGTGAAAAAGGCTGGAGGGCAAAGGCCTGATCGGGAGGGCATGGCGGGGGAAGAGAGAACAGAGACACGTGACTTTGGAGCGGATGACTAGGGAAGAGAACTCAGAGTCACATGACTCGGGAGGGATGACTGTGTAAGAGAGCACAGAGACACATGAGTGTGGCAGGGGATGAAATTAGTTGGGTCCAGAAAGCATTGACTGTCCTGGGCAATAGAGCCATGGGTAGCTGGGGCCAGAAAGCATAGTCAGCCCTGTGGGTTTAGAGGGCTGTGCTTGGCACACCTGTCCTGATCTCAGTCCAGGGAAGGGGAGGGGAAGGGCCTGTCTGTCCAAGTCAGGCCTGTATCCAGCATATGGTGTGCAGGGCATGGTCAGTCCCTCCCACATGTTGGTCCTGGGGGTTGGTGGCTTGACATTGGACCGCAGATGGCACAGTCAGGGGAGGCATCTGCAGCCCGTAGATGGGAAACAGGTAATGTGAGGGGGGGCACTCGATGGTCTCATGGGGAGTTCTCTTTAAGTCACAGTACAATAGGCCTCAAATTGTGGAAGGGTCAGGTCTACATGGGGCAGAGGGGCATCAACATCAAATGGTTCAGGGAGGAGGACAGGGATATCAACCACTATAACAATGGGATCAGGGGTTAGAGGGGGAGGAAGCAGAGAGATTGGAGGGAGGGAAACCTGTACATGATGCTCCTCTAGAATGATGGGGGGAAGTCAATGGTCACGGGGTTGGGGCCTTGAAGCTGGTCTGGTATTAAAACCTTAGCACCACCATTTTCTAAGCTGACCCAATGACACAGTACAAAAAAAAGCTATGAGAAAGATTTCTGGGGGGAGGGCTGTCAGGGCATGTGAGAGGAGTCAACTACTGCACATGTGGACCATTATAGGATTGGCTTCCAAAGTCCCTTTGTCCCTCTCATGGGAAATCCCGAGTGTCAGAAGGAACCAACTGAAAAGGGGCCACGGGCCAAAATGCATATGCCTCATGTGCCGAGCAACTCTAAATCTTGCAGCTGGCAGTTTACAATTTTGAAGGCCCATCCCCCACAAAACTCTCATAACATGGGCTGGAATTTTACCCTTGATGGGCGTGCACGGTCGGCAGGCCCGAGACCATTCGGGAAACAGGTGCCCAACTATAACTGGCACATGACCGCGATTTCACGCTGGCTGGCAAATTAAGTCCCGCCCAGCATGGAATGCGTCTTTCCGATGGCTGGGAAGGGCCGGGCAGAGGTGGGGGCCTGTCGGGCTCTGGGTCCAATGGTGACATGGCGGACATTTTAAAAATGGCAGAGGCAGCTCCTTGAAGGCTGCCAGGGAAAAACATGTCTTCTGCATTCTGAAGACCAAAACTATGGCCACAAGTGCAGCTGGAAACACCAGGCTGTAGGGCAGGTCAAGTGGGCACTCGATCCCTCCCATTTTTCAGATAAGTGTCTCGCGATGCTCTTGGAGGAAGTGGTTGCCAGGAGGGACACCCAGAGATGGAAGAAGGAGGCCACCGCACCAGACCAAAAGAGTTTGGGAGAAGGTGGAAGCATAGGTCTGCAGTCACAATGTTGTACGACGCACATGGGTGCAGTGTTACGAAAGGTTCAATGACCTGCTGTGCTCAGGAAGAGTGAGTACCATGTTGGCATGGATCAGTGTGGAGAAATGTTAAGGGCTGGCAGTCCCTCCATGGTGCTCAGGGGTGTTAGAGTCTGAGTGCCAATTGTCAATGATGCTGGAGCTGGCCAAGAGGGTGAGCCCTGACTGCTTGGACTGAGCGCCTTGCGGCTCGAGGGCCACGAAGGATGTGCCCTTCAAGGTGATCCTCAGGTGCAGTTGGTCAGGCTGCAATGATGCTGCAGGTAGAGAGTGCACTAATCAATGCTCCTTTGTCCTTTCAGGAGAAGGGGACCGATAACCACATTGAGAGGTCACGGACAGGCGGAGGCCCCCCAAACTTTCTAATATTGACCAGATTTGAGCGGGACTTCTCAGAGCTGGAGAGTCACCAGGCACCTCGTTCAGCTGGTCGTGGAAAGGCTGGAGTGTGAGACAAAGGTATGAGTGCAATGTACAGAGATGAGTGTTTCGGATTGTGCAAACATTCTTGTGTAGTCTCTTCTTTGATGGGAGCCTCAAACCTGGAGTCCCCATTGTGGCTGCTGACCGCTATTCAGGACAGAATTAATAGTCAACATGGATTTGTTAAAGGAAAATCATGTCTAACTAACTTGCTGGAGTTTTTTGAAGAGGTAACAGATGGTTGGTGGGGGCCAGGTCGTTGATGTGGTGTATATGGACTTCCAAAAGATGTTCGATACAGTGCCACACAACAGACTTGTGAGGAAAGTTATAGGTCAAGAAACAAAAGGGACAGTAGCAACGTGGATACTAAATTGGCTGAGGAATAGCAACCAGTGGGTAATGATTAATGGATATTTTTCGGGCTGGAAGAAGGTTTGTACTGGAGTTCCCCAAGGATCAGTATTGAGACCCTTGCTTTTCCTGATAGAGATAAAGGATCTAGATCTTAGTGTGCAGGGGACAATTTCAAAGTTTGCAGACGACACAAAACTTGGGAGAATTATAAACTGTGAGGAGGACAATGTAGAACTTCAAAAGGACATTGACACATTGGTGGTGTGGGCAGATAGGTGGCAGATGAAGTTCAATGTGGAGAAGTGTGTGGTGATACACTTTGGTACAAAGAACATGGTGAGACAGTATAAAATAAAGGGTACTATTCTAAAGGGTGTGCAGGAGCAGGGAGACCTGTGTTTATATGTGCACAAGTCATTAAAGGTGGCAAGGCAGGTAGAGAGAGCTGTTTCTAGAGCACAGAGTATTCTAGGCTTCATTAGTAGGGGCATAGAGTACAAAAGCAAGGAGGTTATGATGAATTTACATAAGACACTGGTTAGACCTCAGCTGGAGTATTATATACAGTTCTGGGCGCTACAATATAGGAAAGAAGTGAATACATTAGAAAGAGTGCAGAAGAGTGTTTCCAGGGATGAAACATTTAAGTTATGAGGAAAGGTTGGAGAAGTTGGGACTGTTTTCCTGGAGAGGAGAAAGCTAAGAGGAGACTTGATAGACATTTTCATAATCATGAGGGGGCGGGACAGAGTAGACAGGGAGAAAAAGTTCCAGCTCATAAATGGATCAAGAGCCAGAGGGCACAGTTTTAAAGTGACTTGCAAAAGAAGCAAATGAGGGGTGAGAAAAAAACTTTTTCACAGAGTGAGTAGTTAGGGCTTGGAATGCACGCCTGGAAGTGTGGTGGAGGTAGGTTCAATTGAAGAGGGCATTGGATGATTATTTAAATAGAAACAACGTGCAGGGTTACAGGGAAAAGACTGGAGATTGGCACTAAGTTAAAATGCTCAGAGAGCCGGTGCAGACATGATCGGCCGAATGGCCTCTTTCTGTACTGTAACAATTTTGTGATTCTGTGATTGATCATTGAAAGACGATGGCACTATGATGCAGATCTCAATTATCTCACCAGGGTGCCTGGCATGCACAGTGACAACGTGATGACTTAAACTAATGACATATCATTGTTCTCCCTTAGATTTACCAGCAGGCATTTGTTAGCATGACCCCAAAGAGCCACCCCTGATGCCAGAGGTCCACCGGGCTTCAGCTGCGCCTGCGTCACACCCAGTCTCTAAACCAGGCACCAGCACAGATTCCAGCACCTCGGTGGGCATTAGATGTTCAGCTAGAATGTCGGTGCACAGCAGTGGGGGCACTTCACACTCGCTTGAGTTGCAGGCGGAGACAGAGAGTGCCCAGGGCGCCATCAGTTGGAGGACTGCTGGAGACCAGGATGAAGGCAGAGTCGAAGGAGCCTCTGGAGTTGCCCATTAGGATGCAGATGCCGGATGTCCAGCAGGATGTGTGGGAGAATCTGGCTGAGATCCATGAGGGTATGAATGCCATGGTCTCTGGTTGGAGGAGTCCATGTGGAGCATGAGAACTGCATTGACCCTCATGGCCGAGTGCACTGCCTCCTCCATTGAGAGACTGGCGACTCTCATGGAGAGGCAGCACCAGGAACAGAATCAGTGGTTCCTGAGGTTGCATTCGGACCAGCAAGTCCTCACACAGACAATAAGCTCAGTGGTCAGTGTCAGTGTGGGAGACGGATGAGGCACCCTGTATCCCAGCTAAGTGTCCGTTCATCAATGACGAGCAGGGAGGTCCAGAGTGACCTCAAATTGGCGCATGAGCTGCTTGTCATCTCTGCGGGCTCTCTCAGGGGTCTCTGAATGATGGCAGCAGCTCCTCCACCCCTCTGTCAATGACCGTGGCATCTGATGAGGCTCCAATGACTGGGGAATTGCCAGCCGTGGTACTGGCTGCTCCCTCCCAGACGGGGCCAGCACAAACTCCGTTGGCCAAAGGACAACCACCAAGGTCATCAAGGCCAACAAGACTGCCTGGTGGCAGCAAGGGGGCAGTGGGGCACCAAGACGCAGCGCTGATAACCGTAGGTTTAAGGTACCAGGAGCACAAGAGGGACTACTCACGGGTGATCTCCTGTTCTGTAATGTTTTGTTTATGTGTTTACTGATGTGGAAGTGAACACCAGAGATGGTCATGTTAATTTGTTTTGCATGTGAAAATTACATAAATATTGCTTTTGTCATAATGGCCTGAGTATGCATCACCCTTTTGTTTTGATGCAGCATATGCCAGTATTAATGCTGGACATGAGTGGCTCTAAACTTTATTGCACAAGCATTGAGTGGACTTTGTGTTCAAATGAAAGGGTCATTTCAGACACCTGGGATGGAAGCGGCAGCCCTGGCATGAGGTGGAAGCAGATCTTTGGCAGCCCAGCTGAAGGAGCATTGGGTCAAGATGTCCCTGGTGTCCCTGCCTCCCTGAAGGACATAGAGGTCTGCCTCCATGCCCTCATTCTCGTCACCGTGCTCTTCTTCTGACTTACCACTGGGTTCATCCTCTGAGGCCTGTGGAGCTGTGTCAAGATCCTCTTCCTCTAGTGGTTGCCCCCTTGCCAGTGCCAGATTGTGGAGAGCGCAGCATGCAACCACTATCAATGACACCCACTCTGGGGGCTATTGTAGTGCTCCCCCTGAATAGTCCAGGCATCGGAAGTGCATCTTTAGAAGACCTATGATTCTATCATCACCCTTGTGGAGGCATGACTCCTATTATAATGCTGTTCTGCCTCTGTTCTTGGGTGGCGAAGAGGCACCATAAGCCACCTTTTCCACGAATAGCCCTTGTAACCCAGCAGCCATCCATCCAGTTGGGCTGGAGTGTCTGAGGGTATAAGTGTCATGGGAACTGCCAGAATACCTTGCACAAACTTGCAGAATCTGCATCTTGTGGAATCGAGTGGAACCCCTTCCTGATGACAAAGGCGCGCGGCTGACCCACTGGCACCTTGCTGGCCACATGTGTGCAGTCGATGGCACCCTGGACACGGGGGAACCCAGCAATCACTGCAAACCATCTGGCTCGCTCAGCCTGGCAGGCTTCGTCCATATGGAAATGAATGAAAGTCAATACCCGCCTGAACAGAGCTTCTGTCACCAGCTTGACACAACTGTGGACAGCTGATTGGGACACTCCACAAACATAAGAACATAAGGAATAGGAGCATGAGTAGGCTGTTCAGCCCCTCAAGCCTGCCCCGCCATTCAATAAAACCATGGCTGATCTGCCCAGGCTTCAACTCCGCTTTCATGCCAGCTTCTCAAAGTCCACAACTCCCCGATATTTCAAAAATATATCGACCTCCTCTTTAAATATTTTCAGTGATCTCGCCTCCACAACTCTCTGGAGTACAGAATTCAAGACATTCACTACCCTCTGAAGGAAGAAATTCCTTTGCATCTCAGTTTTAAATGAGTGCCCCCTTATTCTGTAACTACATCCCTTAGTTCGAGATTCCCCAGTAGTGGAAACATCTTCTCAACAACTACCCTGTCAAGCCCCCTCAGAATCGTGTACGTTTCAATAAGATTATCCTATTCTTCTAAACTCTAATGAATAAAGGCCTAACCTGTTTAGACATCCTTGATAAGTCAACCCCTTCATCCCAGGAATCAGCCCAATGAATCTCTTTTGAACTGCCTCCAATGCCAGTATATCTTTTCTTAAATATGGGGACCAAAACTGTACACAGTACTCCAGGTGCAGCCTCACCAATACCCTGTACAGTTGTAACAAGACTTCCCTATTTTTAAACTTCAGCCCCCTAGCACTACAGCCAAAATTCCATTTGCTGTCTTAATTACTTGCTGCACTTGCATGCTAATTTTTTTGTGTTTCATGCACAAGAGCACTCTGATCCCTCTGTGCTGCACTTTTTTGGAGTCTCCATTTAAATAATAATCTGCCTTTTGATTCTTCCTACCAAAGTGCATGACCTCACACTTCCCTACATTAAACTCCATCTGACAAGGTTTTTGCCCACTCACTCAACCTATATATATCCACTTGCAGGTTCCTTATCTGCATCACAACATGCCCTCCCACCTAATTTTGTATCATCAGCAAATTTTGAGACATTACACTCTGCCCCCTCCTCCAAGTCATTGATACAGATAGTAAATAATTGAGGCCCTAAGGCTGATCCTTGTGGCTATACTAGTTATGTCTTTCCAACCTGAAAAAGATCCATTAATCCCAATTCTTTGTCTTCTGTGTGTTAACCAATCCTCAATCCATGCTAATACATTACCCCCAATACCGTGAGCTCCTACCTTGTGCAATAACCTTTTATGTGGCACCTTATGGAATGGCTTCTGGAAATCCAAATACACTGCATCTACCAGTTCCTCTTTATCAACTCTGCTTGTTATATCCTCAAAGAACTCTAGCAAATTTGTCAAACATGATTTCCCTTTCACAAAACCATCCTGACTTTGATTGTGTTAAGCTTGTCTAAATGTCCTGCTATTTCTTCTTTACCAATGGACTTTAGCATTTTCTCAATGACAGATGTTAGGCTGACTGGCCTATAGCTTTTTATCTCCCGACCTTCTTGAACAGGGGTGTCCCATTATTGGTTTTCCAATCCGCTGGGACCCTCCTGGAATTCAGTGAGTTCTGGAATATTTCAACCTATGCCTCCACTATCTCTGCAGCCACTTCATTTCAAACTCTTGGATGCAGGTCATCAGGGCCTGGCGACTTGCTTCTCTTTAGTCCCATTTGTTTGTCAAATACTTTGTCCCTCATGATAGCGACTGTTACAAGTTCTTTCCTCCCATTAGCTCCTTGCTTATCTGATACCTTTGGGATGTTTATAGTGTCCTCCACCATGAAGACCAATGCAAAATATTGATTTAAAGTATCTGTGATTTCCCTTTTATCTGTGATTTCCCTTTTCCCTGTTATCAATTCCTCAGTCGCATCCTCCACGGTTCCATGCTCACTTTAGCCGCTCTCTTTTTATACAGCCATAGAAGCTCTTGCTGCTTGTTTTTATATTTCTTACCAATCTAGTTTCATAATCAATTTTCTCCCTCTTTAATAGCTTTTTAGTCATCTGCTGCGAGTTCCTAAAAAATTCCCAATCTTCTGGCCTACCTTTGTATGCCTTAGCTTTTGATTGGATACTCTCCCTGACCACCTTTGTTAACCACCTGGAGGTTCGTCCTTCTCATCGAGTCTTTCTTTTTGATGGGGGTAAATTTTTGCTGAGCATTTTGAAATATTTGCTTAAATGTCTGCCACTGTTCATCCATTGACCTTCCCCTTAGTCTATTTTCCCAGCCCGCTTTAGATGACTCTTCACACCTCTGTAATTGATCTTATTTAAGTTGAGGACACTGGTGTGAGGCCTGAATTGCTCACCCTCAAAATGAATTTGAAATTCTACCATATTTTGATTGCTAACCCCTGTGGATTCTTAACTGTGATTTCTCTTACTAAAAGATCCCTCACTGACTCCTGGAAAGAGCTGGAGCTGGAGTTGAAGTTGAGGGCCACTGTGACCTTCAGAGCCACTGGCATGGGGTTTCCACCCATACAGTTGGAGGTGATCTCAGGCCCAATCATCTGACAAGTAGAGGTCACAGTCTCCCTGGAGAGGCGGAGCCTCCTTTGGCATTGCACCTCAGACATATTGAGGTAGCTGCATGGCTGCCTATAAACTTTGGCAGCAGAATAGCGGTGTCTTTTGCGGCCCCTTACGCCTTGGACTTCCTGCTGGCCCTGCACTCCTTGTGCCTGCACCTCTCCTCTCACAGGTCATTCCCCTGGAAGCTGCATTGGAACATCTGGCTTCCTCTCCTTTCTGCCACTGTCTTCCTCCTAGAGGAGGTGCCTCCAGCGGAGCCCACAATCCCCATTACCAGGGTAACAGAAGACTGTCTAATACCTGGAAGGGTCCACATAGTCATAATCCTCTGGGGGCCTGGAGACACCAATAATTCCTGAAATGAAGCCTGGAAATGCTAAGAATGAAGCTCAGAACAGAGGGGAAGCTGTCAAGTTCCAATAAGCAACCAGCAGTAAACAATCTCCTAAACTCCTCACTACTCACAATGACAATGCTGCTGAACCTTTAACTCGCCCTTGGATGAGGTTTTGCAAAATGTAGGCCACTCGCCTGACAATTTTGCCCATGCGACAAGCACAAAATCACGTGGGCAACATAAAATCTGAATCAATTGGGTGTTTTAATGGCCTTAAGTGGCCTTTTAATTGATGGTGGACCCGGCTCTGACTCTCATATGCACCTGCCGACCTGAAGATTGCTCGCATGTGGGATGACATCAGGATGCTCGGCTGACATCATCTTGCGCAATTTTATGCCCGATCGCGTCGGGCACACTCCCGCCCACAAGGCGTAAAATTCTGCCCATGTGTGCAAGTTGGGGCTGCTGTGTAATCCAAAGGGTAGTTTGACTGTGCCCTGAACGAGGCTTCTCTCGCTTGGCAGAACTCAGTCAGATCCAAGCCCTGTCATGCCTGTGTGGTTTGAAGGGGTGGTGGTGGATTGGTGGGGGGGGTGGCGGTGGGAGCCCTGTGCCCTACTAGTGATCCAGAAGGCTGCAGTAACACTTCAAGGGACTAAGTGACCCACGGGCTCCACACTGACTCCCTAGTTAGTGACTGGAAGGGGACCATGGCAGGCTTATGTTCATTCATGTTTGTGTTCAATGTTTCCGCAGATATAAGGGCAAGTGCCTTATGGATGGAACAGGTATCGTTGCGTTCATCCTGGCAATCAGGCAACTAAGAAGGAGGAACAGAGGGGCTCATTGCCACCATGTTAGGCAAGGGAAGAGCCTCACCCTGTTGAACAGGGGCCAGAAGGGCCCCCATCAAGAGCCAGAAGCTGAGTCCGACAGAGCCATTGAGCGGAGGTGTCTTGTAAGACCGTGTGTACAGAAGGCATCTCTCATACCTCCAGATGAGCGAGAGACAGTGCTGTAGATGCCTTTGCATGTCTGAGGATGTGGTGGCTCACACCTGCCATGTTCTCTGGGAGGAGTTGATGCTGCAGGGAATGGGAGGCCACCCATTGCCAGTGGGTCCCAAAGCAACTGCTGCTCTGAACTTCTTCACGAGCAGCTCATTCCAGGGCTCCAGTAGGGACTTCCGCAGAATTTCTCAAGCATCTGCTCACAAATGCATTTGAGGGGTTACGGACAAAGCGCACAATCACGTCCAGTTCTCCA
Organism: Carcharodon carcharias; assembly: GCF_017639515.1. NCBI lineage: Eukaryota > Metazoa > Chordata > Chondrichthyes > Lamniformes > Lamnidae > Carcharodon > Carcharodon carcharias. The sequence goes on from NC_054471.1 coordinate 157,171,351, forward strand.
TGGATGAAGCCAGCCAGGCTGTCAGAACGGTGGGATTTGTAGTGATCTCCAGATTCCTACAGGTGCAGAGTGTCATCAACTGTGCTCATGCAGCTTTAAGAGCTCCCTGGCAGCAGCTGCTACAATTCATCAACAGAAAAGTGTTCCATTTTCTCAATGTGCAGCAGGTCTCCAACCACCAGAAGCGGATTTGTTCGTGATGCCCTGGAAGCTCCCATAACTCCTACATCTTAAGTCATTCTCAGGTGCCGCTGAACTTCAAAGGCCCTCAGTACATCCAGGGTTGGCTGCTCGGTGACAAAGGCTACCCACAAAGGTTGATGACGCTTGTCTGGTGGTCACAAAGTGCCTCAGAGGAGAGGTACAATGCTACTCATTCTGCAACACGCTCACTGATTGAGCAGACCATCAGCATCTTGAAGATGTGTTTTCAATGTCTGGACCACATAGGTGGCACTCTCCAGACTCTCCCCAGAGGTTCACCTGCATCATCATGGCTTGCTGTGCTCTACACAACCTGGTGCTCCAAAGGGGGGATATCTTGCCAGATGGAGAGATGGAGGAGCTGCATGAATCCTCCAAAGATGAGGACATCAAGAGGGATGAACTCAGTGAGGGTGAGAAAGCTGAGGTTGCAGAGGAAGAGCCCATAGCACAGGCCAGACGAGGCAGGCGTGTGTGTGACATGCTTAATAGCCACCAGGTTCAAGGAGGATGATGATGAATAACTCATACAAGCCTCTCTAACCAGTGCCCTCCATGCTGAGTCTATCTTACCACCTTGGTTGAGATCCTAATCATCTTAACGCAGCATATCCATCCCTGAATGAAGAGATACAATCGTGCGTCACCATGTCCTCATCCTTGGAAGGTACAGCAGCCTCGGGAGCATGTGGCCTTTCTGTTATGGGCAGAATATTTTGTCCCACAAGTGGGCGCACACCTGACCCAAACGGGAGTGAAATAGAGCGCAATGAAATCAGCCGAGTATCCTGCCGTCATCATGCACTCTCGCGATCTTTCAGTCAGCAGGCGAGTGAGAGGCGGTAGCGCGCTTGCCAACAATTAAGAGGCCTATTAAGGCCCTTAAGTAATTAAATAAGTTGCATTTTTCACTGCCCACTCAATCGCTTGTTTGATGAGCTGATGAATAGGCCAGGCAGCCTTTACATTTTTCACGAAACCTCATCCAAGGGCGGCTTGAGGTTTCCAGCTTATATTTCAGCTCTTTCCTGGACTCGAACTCAAGTTCTGTCGAAGGGTCATGAGGACTCGAAACGTCAACTCTTTTCTTCTCCGCCAATGCTGCCAGACCTGCTGAGTTTTTCCAGGTAATTCTGTTTTTGTTTTGAGGTTTCCAATGGTTACTGAAAAAAGTAAAACATTGTTAACATCCTTTTTCACATGTCCCACTTCATGTGACTGAGTCACATGTAGGGACATGTTTATATCATTGGTAAAAAGTTTATTTTTGTATTTAAAATTCTTCAGCTCCCTGAGGCAGCTCTGTGCCTTCAGGGAGCTGTCATTGCACGTGCCCCCACTGCTTCTGCTTCCTGCCTCTCAACCAATTTTGAATCCAGTGTGCTACTTTACCTTGGATCCCATGGGCTCTTACTTTCTTGACCAGTTTGCCATGAGGGACCTTATCAAAAGCCGTGCTAAAGTCCATAACAAAAACAGAATTACCTGGAAAAACTCAGCAGGTCTGGCAGCATCGGCGGAGAAGAAAAGAGTTGACGTTTCGAGTCCTCATGACCCTTCGACAGAACTGCTAAAGTCCATGTTGACCACATCAAATGCATTACCCTCATCAACACTCCTGGTTACCTCTTCAAAAAATTCAATCAAATTTGTCAAACACGACCTTCCCTTAGCAAATCCATGCTGACTATCCCTGATTAATCCATGTCTCTCCAAGTGCAGATATATTTTGTCCCTCAGAATTCTTTCTAGTAACTTCCCTGCCACCGAGATTATTGGACATGAAATGGTTAAAAGGCCATTTGCACCTGAATGCACCAGCCCTTAATTGTGCAGCCATATTTAGTGGTTAACTAGTGAGTAAGTACTGAAACCTCACAATGTTACATTGATGTCAAAGCTCAACACATTGGTGAGTTACTGGTATAGTGCAGCCTTTGGAGGAGCAGGGTAACTCATACAGCAACTTCCAGATTTCTATATTTTGCTGCACATGTGCATACTCTGAAAGTTAAGTGCAGTTTAATTTATTCCATAAAAATGGTGAGCACTGTTAGCCTTATCATTATTCTCAATGCAAAATCCAGGCCTATAACATTGTGCAATATCACAATATGAACCCTTATCAGAGTACAAATATTATTGTATAAATGCTTAATGTTATGCATTATCACCATACAAATTTGGACAGTGTATAATATTATTGCATAACCCATATACCAAATGATACCTCTCCCCAGGTGTCCCCATGCCAAAGTTCTGAACACCAACCTTCCTGACCCCTCCACCTTACCATCACCAAGTTCATTTATCCACAAGAGCAATCTCCTGGATCCTTGATGCTTTTCCCATTAAGCTGCTTCCTACCCAACTTCTCCTCATGGTCCTATACTAGCTGACATTGTAAATGGTTCCCTCTCTGAAGGAACTGTCCCTACCTCCATTCAAACTTATAGTTATTACTCCTTCCTCAGTAAAAAACACCAACAACCATTCTGTCTTTGTCAGGTTTTAGGATAATTTTTTTGAAAACAGTTACAGAGTGAAAGGTTATGGAGCCTTCAAGAGGCAAATTTAAAATTTTCATCTTGATGTTCAAATACCTTTATGGTGTCATGCATGCCTATCTCTATTAACTCTGACAGTCATACAACCCCCCTCCCAACACCTCTGATTCTTCATATCACAGCCACTGTGCAGCCCCCATCCTTTTTGCTCCATCATTGGCAGCTATAACTATCATGGCTACAGCTGTGTACATGCCATGCTCTGGGATTCCTCTTCTAAACCCTTCCAATGCTCTATCTCCCTGTATTCCATTAATACTATTCCTTATAACCCAATTCTTTAGTAAGGCTTTTAGCCTCCTTTCCCAATATATCCTTATTTAGCTTGAAGTCCAAGGAAGCACCTTGTATCTTTTCTTTTTGTGAGTGGTGCCATATCAATGAAAGTTGCTATTGTTGTATAAACCATTAACATTGCGTGATATTTTCACCCTTAATGCGATGCAATAAAATGCTGTGGACTTTTAATATTGAACAACTGATTTCATGAAACCCTACTTTAAATAGGTATATGCCTCAATTTAAATAGGCAAAGGAAATGAATATGAATACATTAATCATAGTATAACTGTGTATAATTTTTGCCAGCCCAATAATATATTGCTAATATTTCAAATATCTATATGGTTTTTCCATCTGTAATAATCTCGTGCTTCAAACAGAAGGTGATCATTTTATATGAATACTTCATTACTTCATTAATAGTGAGATTAAGTCAAACAAAAGTATGCCCCTTCTACCCCTCCCTCATAATACCATCAGCCTGCTAAATATTAAAAGAAATTAAAAGATTAAAAGAAATGTAAAACCTTTATTGCATCACTAACAGGGCAAGAGATACTAAAGTTTCACTTCAAACTTTACTTGGTGACATACCAGCAGGTGCAGTTGGAGACAACTAATACAAGAATAAATGCCTCACAAATTGGTTTCTGAGAACACAGAAAGAATGACTGATAGAATTTGTATCATTAAACCTAGGCTCAATACTTCAGACCAGAATTCATGCCTGTGTGTTGGTATAATGGACCTTGAATGTTTTGACCTTGGACACCTCTCATTGTGACAAACTCCATTTCATGTGGGTAGTATGAAGAGGATGTTATGACAATATTATCCTCAAGACGCCAACTGATATCATCCTCCAAAACAATCATGTTCAATGAAAGAAAGGAGAAAAGCCTTGCTGTCATGATTGTACAAAAATTTCCTTTACAGTTGCAGCACATTTCAGTCCTAACCAGGTCATGCCAGATACAATTTTCTTTTGAGTTCTGTTCCAATAAACACACTGCAGTTCTCACCAAAGGAAAATTGAATGTGGGAATCAGAGCTTGAAACAAGCACCAGTGTTGGCGGCGTTATCCAAGCCACTTTGTGATTTGAGTCCAGGAATGATTTGTGCACTTTGTGTAGCACTTTTAGCCTTTGGCAAAATAAAGTGGATCCCTTTGAGTCATGAAAGACTTTCACAGTCTTCAAAACACTCCTTCATACCTCCTATCCAAAAAGATTCCGTAGAATAGTAACAATGATGCTTATAAAGCAGAACTAGCTAGCTACAGATTACAGGTTTAATAATTCAAAGCATTATTCAAATGATTTAACAGGTATCAAGCTCATTGGTTTTACATTATTGATTTAAAATGTATCTCTTTGTGAGTGTCCTGTGAGGCGATGGTATCAGTGGTTTAGAAGGTCAACAGCAACACAGCGAAACATAAGTTAACATAGCAAAGGGGAGCAATGGCCAACAAGCAGATGTAAGATGGTCTATGGGAGGTGAACAGAAGCATGGTCAGAACATGAGGGCATGGTGGTGTGAGATCTGAGTGAGGAGGATTCACAGTCAGAAGAATGGAATGTCCAAGGCTCAACAAGCGACTTGTGCAGTATCTCTCAGTCCGCAACACATCAATGCGTAAAGGAGGTCACAGGTGCCCTTTACAGGAAGGCCCATTAATATCTCAAGTTTGCTCTGGGCAAAGAGAGCCAAGCTGCGAGATTCACTGGCTTCGCCACCATCTCAGGTTTCCCAAGAGTGCCGAGTGCAATAGATTGCACCCATGTGGCTATATGGGCTCCATGGCAGCAGCCCCTAATGTTTATAAACCACAAGGGCTATCATTCCATCAATGTACAACTGGTGTGTGATCACCAGAAGCACATATTGCACATCTGTGCACAGTACCCTGGGAATTGCCATGGCTCCTATATCCTGACTCACTCCAGGTACCTGAGGTTTTTGAGGGGCCATAACATCTTAAGGGGCATAAGGGGACAATGGATACCCACAGAATTGCTGGCTGATGACACTGGTGCATCACCCTCAGAGTCATTCCGAGGAGAAGTACAACGTTGCTCACAGCTCCACACACTCCCTTACAGAGTAGACCATAGGGCTTCTAAAGATGTGCTTCAGATGCTTGTACCACTCAGGTGGCTCACTACAATACACTCCCGACATGGTTTCCTGCATCATTGCAGTATTCTGCGCTCTTCACAATCTGACAGAACAAAGCGGTGACCCCCTGCCAGAGGATGAACTGGAGGAGAATGAGAGAAAAAGCATCAGAGGATGAAGATCCAGAGGCCCAGGAACCTCAGGAGGCTCTGAAGAAGAGTCATAAGGACTCAAAACGATAACTCTGCTTTTTCTCTCCAAAGATGCTGTTAGACCTGCTGAGTTTTTCCAATGTTTTCTGCTTTTGTTTCAGATTTCCAGCATCCGCAGTATTTTACTTTTAACCTCAGGAGGCTGCTGAGGGTCAGTATGAGTGCAATTACACCATGGAGGAAGGAAGACGTGGGAGACATGCCCGTGATACATTAATTGATGACCGGTTTCAGGAAGAGCGAAGTTAAGTGAGGGAATATGGCCAAATCTCCCCTAGCCCTCAATGCCATTTTCTTTCAACTCAGGGCATGTCCACCCACTTGCAGCGAGAATGAGTGCCACAATCACGCTTGCATGTTCTGACCTCATGAGTTGCCAGGCCATGATCTTTGATTTGGTCCGTGGGGCCCTGTGAGTGAGTTCACTCTGGGAACCGAGAGCCCACTGAGGAACAAGAGCGATATGAGAGAAGACTTGAAGCCTTCGCCACCATCTAATGATACAAATATTGTTGCGACTGAGATGTGGACATGCCGAGGGATCTCCTCCTCCTGTGGATGTCTTTTCTTCAGCCACTACCACTGAAGAGACACAAATGGCACTAGATAGCATGTCAGAATTCATGAGGAAAGGCATCATCACCCTCACCTACAAGCACAAGGGGGAAAGGGAGGAAATTAGAAATTGGCGACCCATTTCACTGTTGAACATGGACAAAAGATTCTGTCCAAGGTCATCGCCAATTGGGTCAAGTCCACTCTGGAATTGGTGATCCACCCTGACCAGACCTGCACTGTGCCGGGGAGGAAGATCTCTGACAGCCTCGCGCTGCTCAGGGATACGACTGCCAATGTGCAGGACAGGAGTGTGGACACCTGCCTCATCAGCCTGGATCAGGAGAAGGCCTTTGACAGAATATCACACACCTACATGGTGATGTGCTCTCCAAAATGGGGTTTGGGAAGGGAATTCGCAATTGGATTCAACTGCTCTACACTAACATCAGTAGTGCAGTCTCAATCAATGGGTGGGAATCAGTTAGCTTTCCTATTAAATCTGGAGTCAGGCAGGGCTGCCCCCTCTCCCCTGTCCTGTTTGTGTGTTGCATAGAACCCTTTGCTGAGTCCATCAGGAAGGATCTGGGCATAAGAGGAGTGACGATCCCAGGCAGTGGAGGCACTCAGGTCAAAGCATCCCTGTACATGGACAATGTCGCTGTCTTCTGCTCGGATCCGCTGTTGGTGCGCAGACTGATCCACATCTGCGACCAGTTTGGACTGGCCTCAGGAGCTATGGTAAACAGTGGCAAAACCAAGGCCATGTTCTTTGGGAACTGTCCCCTTCACCGTCAGAGCGGACTGAAGGTGCTGGGGATATGGTTCAGAGAGACCGGGGCATGCGCTAGAAACTGGAAGGAGCGAGTGTCTATGGTGAAAAGAAAACTGGGCATGTGGGAGCGACGCTCCCTCTCCATTGCGGGTAAGAACTTGGTCATCAGGTGTGAGGCACTCTCGCTGTTGCTGTACATGGCGCAGGTCTGGCCCATTCCACACTCCTGCACGATGGCAATCACCCGAGCCATCTCTCGCTTTACCTGGAGGTCGAAAATGGATTGTGTCCGCAGGGCTGCGCTGTACAAGCCTCTAGATAAAGGGGGAAAAAATCTGCCCAACATCGCCCTCACTCTGATGGCCACCTTTGTGTGTGGCTGCATCTACCCTCGGTACGCAAACACCAAGTGTCACTATGGGCTCACGTTCTACCTGTCCCCGGTGTTGTGAAGGATGGGTCTGGCCATGCTGCCGCGGAATGCTCCAAGTAGTTGGGCCATGCCGTACCACCTGTCCCTCGTGGAAAAATTTATGCAGAGAAACACCTTTGACCACAAGTCCATCAGGTAGTGGACGGCACGTAGCGTCTTCGAGGCCCTGCAGGAAAAGGAGAGAGTGAATCCCGTGGGGTGGTTTCCCGAGCAGACTGTCAAAGTCATTTGGCAGAATGCCTCATCACCAGAACTTTCCAGCAAGCACCAAGATATAGCTTGGCAGGTGGTGAGAAAGGCCCTCCCCGTCAGATCCTTCCAACACGCCAGGAGCCTCACCCCCTCCACGCATTGCCCTTGAGATGGCTGTGGTGGAGACAAGACTATTGTTCACCTCCTTGTGGATTGTGCCTTTGCAAAGAAGGTCTGGAGAGAGATGTGGTGGTTTCTGTCGAGGTTCATACCGAGCAGTTCTGTGACACAGGACTCTGTGCTCTACGGGCTGTTCCCAGGGACACACACCGAGACAAACATCAACTGCAGCTGGAGGATCATCAACTCGGTGAAAGAAGCTCTTTGTTCTGCCGGAAACTTGTTGGTCTTCCAGTGCAAAGAGTTGTCCCCAACCAAGTGTTGCAGACTGGCACATTCCAAGGTCCAGGACTACGTGCTGAGGGACGCACTAAAGCTTGGGGCAGCTGCCGCAAAGGCGCAATGGGGAAAGGTTGCTGTCTTTCTGCCACAGTGCACCAAGGGGCTGGGAACTGTTGAGAGCCCCACGGGCTGTACAGCTCCAAATGAATGTCTGCATTGAATACTAATTGTATTATAATTGTATTGAAGCACCTCAGAGTGCAACATTATGTATGTTGATAACTTCAATACCATTGTCTGATTGTCTGCATTGACCATATTGAAATGATTGTAATATTCATTGATTGTATTGATGCATCTTGTGATCCATGTGTAAAAGTTGAATCTAATTGTGCTTTTGTGACGGTGATTTTGAAATGTTTTGGAATGTTCTTCCAGATATTTTATGAATAAAGTATATTTTTCAAAAAGCAAAAATTATCAATGCTGATGAGCTGCCTTCGCCCAATGGTGTTCTTTGAGGAAGAAGGGTTAGAAACACTTACCTCACACATTTCCAATAAAGATTTAAACACATCTTCCTGACATCACACAAGGGTGTGGAAACCAGTTCAATTGAGGTTGACGTCACAGGAATGTGAATCTCACAGTGGGACACTATCACTGAGTGGGAGGAAGTCTAAACCTCGAAATAGAAGGATTCCAAAGTACAAAATCACAACGCCTTCAGTTGACAGGAACATTCACATAACCATCAAATGTATCAACAAAAGTACAATTTATTTACACGTCTAGCATACCTGTGACCCAAAAATGACATCAATTTTTCTTAACTTCCCTAACTCTACCGCTATGCTTGGTTGCAGCCCCGACATCCACAGCAGATGTGGAGGCAGCCCGCTGACTGCTACGTCCTGATGTCTGTGATGGCCTTGGCAGACGGCCTCTGGTGGCCTGTGGCCTGGAGGGCCCCGGCCTGATAAGGGTCACCTGCTCAGGGGCAGAAATGCCCTCAGCAGCCTGAGAAGCAAGAGCTGATGGGGTCACAGGCAGAGGGGGCTGGGAGCGGCTGCACACCCTTGGAGTGTCTGGAGAGGAGGTCCCTGGGGTGTCTGGCTAACACTCATCCTTGCTGTGGATGCCTGAGGGCCCCACCCTGGCACCAGCAGGAGATGGTGCATCTAGAGTGAGGCCAATGTGCCTCATTGCCATGTTGCCTATATCTTGATGGTTCCTACCAGGGTGTGTGGCCATGGAGAGCAGAGCCGAGCACAAATCTGGCAAGGCCGGCTGCACCAAGGTCTCCTGGTGTTTGCCAGCCTTTCCATGGTGACCTTAAGGTGCTTGCACGTCGAAGCCATGACATCAGACTGAACGTGGACGAACTCCTCCATCATTCATTCTAGTCTGCTGAATGAGTGTCGAATCTCTGCCTGATGTTCCACCGCCTGTTGTTGCACTTCCAGCATTGATTTGGCAGTCACTTCCAAGGCTCATGATCTGACTCAGATCCAGCGGGTGGCTGGTCTCCAGCAGCGCTCTGTGTGTCGGAGACCTGGGCTGTCCCTGGCTCCAACTGCTGCGGGGACGTGTCAGTGAGATGTTCCCCAGAAAGTAAGCCCGAGCCTAATCTACAGCTGTGCCCCATTGACATGTGTGTGTCTGAGCTGGTTGAGGATGCATGTGAGCACCGTGATGGTTCTTCCAGAGCTTCCTCTTCGGATGTAGCCTGGGGGCTCTGATGCTGGACTGGCTTGGGGCCCTCGGTCTGCTGGTGCCTAAAATGTAGAAACTAGAGTTTCAGCTAATGAGCATGAGCTATGTAAGACTGAATGTGACTCACTGTGAATATTAGGATTTGATGAAGTGATGGAGCTGTGATCTGTACTGGGTTGGTGGTAGAGGCCGATCTCCCCTTCCCCACAGGGGTGATCCCGGTCCTCCCCAGCCAGCTCAGCTGCAGCCTCCTCAAACTCACTGAGGGCGACGAGTTCCTCCCTCAGTTGGCACTCTCTCTCACCTCTGTTGTGTGCCAGCTTGGTCTGAATGAAGAAGAAAGAAAGACATGTGATGAGAAGGGATGGAGCAGAGGTTAGGTGAGATGCATGTCCCCTGTGTGTGGTGAGCCTTCCCCAGAAAGGCCAGAGGATGGGGTGTGAGCAACATGACATGTGGGATGGTGGTGATGTGAAAATCTCAGTGGGAGAATGAGTGTTTATATGTGTCCCCAACAAATGGTTTTGTGAGATCCTGAAGAGTAGCCATTTGAGTACATGATGCCATGACGAGAGTTTGATATTGGAGGGAGTTGAAGGATGATTTACACTGGTGGAGCGGATGAGATCATTCATCCTCTTCCTACACTGGATGGCATTTCGGGTGCTGTTGCCAGCTGTGCTGGCCTGCTCCGTGAAGGCCTCCCAGGCCGGAGAGGTGAGGCTGCTGTGCTTCCTGCAGCCATCCATGGGATAAAGCACTGCCTTTGCTCCTGCACCCCTCTGATCAAGGCCTGGAAGTCCTGGTGCGAGAAGCAGGTGCTGCCTTCTTCTTCAGGATCTCGGCCTTCCTCTTCTTGCTGCCAGACATCTCTGGTGGGCCGGAGGGAGTGAGATTTTGTGTTGGACTGGCCTTTAAATATGGTGTCAGCACCTTCGAACCTGCCGGTTGATGGCAGTCACACGAATCAATTCCCGACCCGCCAGGAGACTCGGACCGGTACGCACCTCTGCATAATTAATGAGGCTCCAAGAGCAGAATTGGGCTTGAGTTCCTGCTATTCCCAGCAGTGGAGTGGGCACTGCCGAAACCGCCCACCACTGCACTCAGTCTCATTTATGGAAAGTTTCGCCCAAAATAAAAGCAAAGCGCACATTATGATGCTTTTAAATTTAAAACATAAAAATGAGATTTACTTGCTCTTTAAAGGCAATGAAAAATCCTAACTGAAATAAGTTGGACATTCTTCTCCCTCACCTATAGTTAAAAAGGATAATCAAAATTAAGTTGATGTGGTTGTTCTTGGTTGTAGTGACTAATTTTGAAAATTTCATAAAATTAAATAAATGGAACCACCTTTTTGATGAGTTTCATTCACTCTACTTCTATGAAGCATTAATTATAATATCAATGTTATCATGTATTAACAGCAGAATAACATTGACTGAAAACATGCCCTCCTTCTGCCAAGTTTGAAACATCTCAAGCAATTTTACTATCACTTATTGTGGTTGCCAATCTTTCCAAACGAAGTGGCATACTTCAATTCGTTTTTTGTTGCTGTGCAAAGGCTCCAGTATACTGAACAGACACCAAATGGACTTGTGCACACAAAGCAGACTTGTACCCTGTGCCTGCACAAGTGTTCAATCATACATACATTTTGATACAGGGCAGGAATTATTAAGAGTACTACCTGCCACCTGAAGTCAAATGGAAAGGGGGACAGCAAAAGAAGCAGTTATCATGATAATAGCAAAATCACTGTCAAGGGCAAGCAGTCATAAGAGTACAAGGTGCTGATAAATTGGAAGCAGTCATGCTCAATATCCACCATACTCACTAAAAAGAGGATTACCTTCATGGAAATGTACAGCAAACAAATCCACGACCATAATCTAATTTGTACAACTGCAACATCACTTGAACATTATTGAATTGCTGTACAGCACACTAAGGGCTAAACTTAGTCAGAGCGAGAGAGCCCCCAATGATGCACTGGAAAACTGGAGGAAATCCTGCCTCCATTGGGGGAATCTGAACTGGCCCTTTTGGCATTAATTGGGGCTCCAGTTCCTTTGAAACTGGAGCCCATCTCCAAGAGCTGCTGGCCAATCAAAGGGCCAGCGGCTCGTCAGTCTCAGAAGTGCCACTGAGAGCGGTGGTCACTGCTGGGACTGTGTCCAACTGAGGGGACGCAGTGATGGACGCCGCCCTAGCAAATAGGTTGTGGGGTCTAGGGACACAGGGGTCAGTCAGGCAGGCTTTGGCAAGGGTGGAAGTGTTGGTGAGGGCGGGATTAATATTGCTGCAGGGCGGCCATTGCCATCTGAGTGGCCCCTCTGTGTGCCAAGGAATTTCCATATAGGAGAGCTCCCCAGGCCTTAACCTGCAAGGAGGCCGTAAGAGTGGAACAGGCAGCCTCCTGGGGTGGAAGGCCCATCCGCCACTGGCTGGCAGAAGGAGGCCCTTAATTGGCCACTTACATGGCACAATTGGCCTCTGGGCAGAAAAGCCATTCTCCACATCTCCCAAAGCAGATAAAATGCCATGGTGGCAGGAACACAACAGGCACTCTGCCCCACCTTCCCTTGTCAGTTTACGCTCCCCCCAGCCTCCCATCTCACCTCCGAGCCTATCCTTAGGGAATGGTAAAAGCTATCCTTATAATCTTAGCCACATAGACTCAAAGATCCCCTCACTGCTGATTTTTCAGTCATCAGTTATGAAAGACGCACAGATTTCTCAGCGCAGAACTCTAGTCTGCCAAATTATAACAAAACATATTTTTCTAGGTACCCAACATTACTAGTGAATCATTTGTAATGTCATCAACCTTTTCGGAGGGGTAGCAGTAAGAGGACAGGAGAAAAATTGGACAGAAAGCCTGCTCACCCCCTCCCCTGCCAACCTTTCAATGTAGTCAGCAGCAAAGGTGCAGCTGGTAGCAGTCCCAGTGGGTTCAATGAAAAAGAGATGGAGTTTGAGCAGGAAGACAGCCAGAGAACTCACTGCCTGATTTTACCCCACTGTTTTTGATAAGATAAATATCATATTCAGTGGCTCACTCGCACATATCCTTGTTTATGCTGTGGGTATGAATAGACAGTGCTTCAAAAAGAACTGAAAACAAAAGTTGACCTGATCCATTGTGGATGAAGGTGATGTCACACAGATGACAGCACAATACCAACATAACATGGTCATAAGGCAGAAAAAGCCCATTGTTCAATTAATTATTCTTTTCTGGTGAGTGAAAATGAGAGTCATTCAGCCATTTTACTTCAATTTCTTTTTTTTTCATTTCCCCAGCAAAGATATCCAAAGCATGATGCATTTTTTTAAAATTCAAAACGCAACCCTTTCCATTTCTGAACAGAATTTCTAGTGTGCCAGTGTTAATTACATTTTCATTCTCAGTTCTTCATTATTTTCTTCATCTTTTTGAATTAAGAGTCCAGAATGCAGTCCAGAGAAGATGCACTAGGTTGATCCCAGGTATGGAGGGATTTTCTTATAAGGAGAGGTTCAGTATGTTGGGCCTATACTCATTGGAGTTTAGAAGAATGAGAGGTGACCTTATTGAAACATAGAAGATTTTTAGGGGGCTTAAAAGGGTAGATGCTAAGAGGTTGTTTCCCCTTGTGTGAGACTCGAGGACCAGAGGGCATAATCTCAGAGTAAGGGGTAACCCATTTAAGACAGAGATGAGGAGAAATTTCTTCTCTCAGAGGCTGGTGAATCTGTGGAATTCTTTACCGCAGAGGATGGTAGAGGCTGGGTCATTAAGTATATTCAAGGTTGGGATAGACAGATTTTTAATCAGTAAGGGAATCAAGGGTTATGGGGAAAAGGCAGGAAAGTGGAGCTGAGGATTATCAGGTCAGCCATGATCTCATTGAATGGCGGAGCAGAACTGATGGGCCGAATGACCTACTTCTGCTCCCATGTCTTGTGATCTTATGGTCTTATGGTTAAGATGATCAACAATCAATTGGAAACAATTTGCAATATGAACTCATCTCCCAACTTTATAGAGAGATCTTAGTTCTGTTTCAATAAATATCAAATCAAAGTCAACCAATCCTCTTCAGAAAACACCTAATTATAAATCACTCCTAACCTAGCATCAGTATTTTTACAGTCAGTACCAAGTACCTATAGTTCCAGCTAATATATTAATTCCATCCAGGCAATTACAGCCAACAGTTGCAGAGATCTTGAGTTTAATCTACGTCATCTAATTACTTTGCAGTGCATTCTGAGAGCTCTATGTTTTTTCAAAGAAAGTTTCTGGAGTAAATTATAGCACCTTCAAAATAAAATAAAGCTGTTGAAAATTAAACATGTAAAATTTCTGCTTTGGACACAATTATGCTCAAAATTGCAGTAGTTTTCTGAATTAAAAATTTTGCTCAAGCTTCCAATCAAACTTATTGGCATACCCTCAAAAGCAAATTCTTCCATGAACCTGAACAATCAAGCAGTGTTTTAGAACATAATTGTTTATTTTATATTTTCTTGCATTAAAAAGTATTTCTTGATATATGTAAAATGGTGACCTGGTGCAGTTTTATTAATACAGCTGAAAATGAGTTTATCACAAAAAATAAGCAATAAAAATAAAAATTAATTTTAATCGCCACCTCTGAGTAACCCAATTTAAAATAATAGAAAATGACTTCAAAGAAGTATGCAGAACCATTTACTAGTTATTCTAGTGTACACTAGTCAGGTTCTTAGTAAACTAAATATTTGCTGATATTTAAAAGCTTGAAAAAGGTGTGTTTTAATGTCTTTACATCGGAAAAAAACGTGATTTTAAGAACCTCCTGTAAGGTCTGCAAACTGACACAATTAGTGGAAGCTTCACTGTTGTGAGTCATTTGATCTAGAGATATAGCCAACTTTATTGCCGCGACCGGCTTCCAGTGTGAAGTTTTTTTAAACTGATGCAAAAGGTTTGCAGAATTCAATTTGGATGTAACTTGCACCTGGAATTCCACAATCTTTTGCACTGCTTCACTTGACTTTGGGTGAACGGAGTTGTTAAAAAACCACCGTAACCCAGCAGGAATTCTCCCCTTATAAATAAAGCTACCTACTGAAAACCTATTGAAATTCCAAGGTAGAACTATGCTGATTGAAATAGGATCTAAACTTTTTAATGTAACCATTAATGTAACCATTCATACTAAAGGCAAGAGAGGTGAACAAGCGAGAGATGTTACAATATGGATAAATAACTGTATTACATAAGTCGGTATTGAAATAGACTTCCATTCTACCTTTATGAATCATCTATTTCCTATGTAATTCCTCTTAAACTTTCCCTACTTACCAATAATTAGCTCACCTCCCAAAGTATAATCCATTAGACATAGAGGGCATTGCTCCTGTTGACAGGGAATTTCAACATTCCCAGGATATAGAGATGTCTAAGAGGTTGGAGTGTTACAACCACCAGAATTGTTCTACCTGAGGAAGTGAAAATAGTAACATAGTTACTTAGCCATAAAATAGTTTATTTAAATATTATTACTAAGCCACTGGAATCCTTATTGTCCCACGATGTACTATCTCAAGAGACTAGATTCATCAGCGTTCCAAACACAGTGCAATTCCGACAACGTACAGCAATGACACACCAGAACCTGAGGCACAAGGACTAACATTGCCCTTAGGCCTCATAAGAATAAATGAGAAGAGCTAGAAACACTTTGCACAGCTTGCCTGGCAGAGCCTGACATATTTCATAAACCGCTTCACCTCCAACTATTATCCAACTCTTCATCCATTATCCAGTAAACCCCACTGGAAGTGCACATGTGAAGATATCAGATAAGGACCGAATTGGATATGACTATATGCTCACAGACAAAAACCCTTCAGACCACCTTCCCCTTCACTCAAGTATCGGCAGATAATTTGGACAAGATATAGGAGGATGCTAGTTCTTATAGGGCCATAAGGCAACATGAATCAGTGCCTTTCAAAAACAGGAATCAAACAATTAACTGCTGCTTCACACGTAGGGATAAATTTCCACACTTGTCCAAAGTAACTTCAACAAGAATCTTGGAAATGTTGGAAAAACATCATAAATGCCATTTATGCTGTTTTTTCAAAGTTTCCATTATTTTTTATCCCTTCATGAGATGCGGCCATTATTGGCAAGGCCAGCATTTGTTGCCCATTCCTAATTTTCCTTGAGACCGTTGTGATGAGCCATCTTTTTGAACCACTGCAGTCCAGGTGGTGTAGGTACACCCACAGTGTTATTAGGAAAGGAGTTACAGAGCTTTGACCCAACGACAGAGAAGGAAAAACAATATACTTCACAGTCAATATGGTGTATGGTTTAGAGTGAAACTTGTAGACAGTGGTGTTGCCATGAATCTGGTGCCCTTGTCCTTCTAAGTGGTAGTGGTCATGGGTTTGGAAGGTGCTGTTGAAGGATGTTGGCAAATTGCTGCACTGTACATTATAGATGGTGCACACTGCTGATAATCAATCAAGTGGGCTGCTTTGTTCTGGATGTTGTCAACCTTCTTGAATGTTGTTGGAGCTGCACTCATCTAGGAAGTGGAGAGTATTCCACCAAACTTCTGACTTGTGTCTTGTAGATGGTGGACAGGCTTTGGAGAGTCAGGAAGTGAGTTACCCTCTGCAGAATTCCCAGATCTGACCTGCTCTATTAGCCACAATATTTAAATGGCTCGTCCAGTGCTATTTCTGGTCAATGGTAACCCCAGGATGTTGATGGTGGGGTATTCAGTGATGGTAATGCTGTTGAATATCAAAGGGAGATAGTTAGATTCTCTCTTGTTGGAGCTGATCATTGTGTGGCATGAATGTTACTTGCCACTTATCAGCCCAAGCTTTAATGTTGTCGAGGTCTTGCTGCATATGGACATGAACTGCTTCAGTATCTAATGTGTTGTGAATGGTACTGAATGCAGTACAATCATCAGTGAATATTGCCACTTCTGACCTTATGCTGGAAGGAAGGTCATTGCAGTTGGAAATGATTGGGTCTAGGGCAGGCACCGCACTGAGGAACTACTGCAGAAGATATCCTGGGGCTGAGATGATTGACCTCTAGTAACCAGAATCATCTTCCTTTGTGATAGGTATAAGAATACAAGAAATAGGAGGAGGAGTAGGCCATATAGCCCATTGAGCCTGCTGTGCTATTCAATACAATCATGGCCGATCTTGGGCTTCAACTCCATTTTCCTGCCAGCTCCCTATATCCCTTAATTCCCTGAGGCCAAAAATCTCTCTATCCCAGCCTTAAATGCATTCAACAGCTGGATATCCACAAGTCTCTAGGGAGACACTTCCAAAGAGTCACAGCCCTTTGAGTGAAGTAATTTCTCCTCATCTCTGTCCTAAATGATTGGCCTCTTATCCTGAGACTGTTTTAGACTACCCAATTGGCGGAAACAATCACTTAGCATCCACCCTATGAAGCCTCCTCAGAATTTTCTAGGTTTCAATGGGATTGCCTTTCATCAAGCTCCAGAGAATATAAGTCCAATTTACTCAGCCTTTCATCATAGGACAGCCCCCTCATCCCAGGGACCAATCTAATGAACCTTCACTGTACCACCTCCAATACAAGTATATCCTTTCTTAAATGTGGAGACCAAAACTGTGCACAGTATTCAAGATGTGCCCTCACCAAAACCCTGTACAATTATGGTAAGACTTCTTTATTCTTGTACTCCAACCCTCTTGCCAATTAAGGCCAACATGTCATTTGCCTTCCCAATTGCTCGCTTGCTGCACCTGCATTCTAACTTTCTGTGTTCCTTGTCTCTTTGAACATCAACAATTACCAATCTCACACGTTTTATAAAATATTCTGCCTTTCTAAAGTGAATTTGACTCCAACCACTGGAGATTTTCCCCCTGATTTCGATTGACTTCAGTTTTGATGGGGCTCCTTGATGCCACATTTAGTCAAATGATGCTTTGATGTTAAGAGCCGTAACTTTCACCCCACCTCTTGAATTCAGCTCTTTTATCCATGTTTGGACCAAGGCTGTAATGAGTTCCGGAGCCAAGTGGCCCCAGTGGAACCCAAACTGAGCAAGTTAAATGCCGCTTGACAGCGCTGTCAACAACTTCTTTCAAATTTGCTGATAATTGAGAGTAGACCGATAGAATAGTAATAAAAACAGAAAATGCTGGATAAACTTAGCAAGTCTGACAACGTCTGTGGAGAGAGAAACAAAGTTAATGTTTCAAGTCTGTATGACTTCTTCAGAGCTGGCCAGTCAGGACTTGTCCTATTGACAGGACATATCTCGGCAATTTTCCATATTGGCAGGTCGATGCCAGCGTTGTAGCTGTACTGGAGCAGCTTGGCTAGACGCACAGCCAATTATGGAGCACAAGTCTTCTGTACTACTGTGGGATGTTGTCAGGACCTTTGCTTCATTCACTGCCTTCAGCCACTTCTTGATTTCACATGGAGTGAATCAAATTATGCATCTCTGATCCTGGGGACTTCAGAAGAAGGGCAAGATGTATTATCCAATTGGCACTTCTGGCTGAATATGATTGCACATGTTTCAGCCTTATCTTTTGCACTTATGTGCTAAGCTCCCACATCATTGAGGATGGGGATATATTTGAAGCCTCCTCCTCCAGTTAGTTGTTTAATTGTCCACCATCATTCAAGACTGGATGTGGCAGGATTGCAGAGCTAGGATCTAATCTGTTGATTGTTGAATTGCTTTGATCTGTCTATCGCACACTGCTTCTGCTGTTTAGCAGGTGTGGAGTCCTGTATTGTAGCTATAAGACCACAAGGCATAGGAGCAGAAGTAGGCCATTCAACCCATCAGTCTCTCAACCATTCAATGGGATCATAGCTGATCTGATAACCCTCAACTCTGTTTTTCTGCCTTTTCCCCATAACTCTTGGTTCCCTTAATATCAAAAATCTGTCTATCTCAGCCTTGAATATACTTAACAAACCAACTTCTACAGCCCTCTGAAGTAAAGAATTCTACAGATTCACTACCCTCTGAGAGAAGAAATTCCTCTTCATTGCTGTCTTAAATAGATGACCACTTGTTCTGAGATTATGCCTTCTGGTCCTAGACTCTCCCACAAGGGGAAACAGCCTCTCAGCCTCTACTCTGTCAAGCCCCTTAAGAATCTTATATATTTCATAACATTGCCTCTCATTCTTCTAAACTCCAATGCATACAGGCCCAACATACTCAACCTCTCCTCATAAGAAAATCCCTCCATACCCAGGATCAACCTAGTAAACCTTCTCTGGACTTCCTCCAATGCCAGTATATATTTCCTTAGATAAGGGAACCAAAACTGTTCACAGTATGGTAAGTGTGGTCTGACTAGTGCCTTGCATAGTTTTAGCAAGACTTCTCTATTTTATATTCCATTCCCTTTGAAATAAATGCCAACATTCCATTTGCTTTCCTTATTACCTGCTGAACTTGGAGATTAGCTTTTTGGGATTCTTGCACAAGGACTCCCAAAACCTTCTGTGTTGTATCATTCTGCAGTCTTTCCCCATGTAAGTAATATTCAGCCCTTTTATTCTTCCTACCAAACTGCATAACCTCACATTTTCCCACATTACATTCCATCTACCAAGTTTTTGCCCACTCACTTCACCTGTCTACATCCCTCTTTGTGTCATCCTCAACACTTGCCTTCCCACCTATTTTTGTGTCATCTGCAAACTTGGCGATAGTACATTCACTTCCCTCATCTAAGTCATTAATGTATATTGTAAATAATTGAGGTCCCAGCACTGATCCCTGTGGCACTCCACTAGTTACAGGTTGCCATCCTGAAAATGCCCCAATATCCCAACTCTCTGTCTTCTATTAGTTAGCCAATCCTCTATCCATGCTGATATATTGCTCCCAACACCATGGCTCTTATCTTATTAAGTAGCCTTTTGTGCAGTACCTTATTGAATGCCTTTTGAAAATCCAAATACATTACATCTACTGGTTCCCCTTTATCTATCCTGCTTGTTACCTCCTCAAAGAATTCTAATAAATTTGTCAGGCATGATTTCCCCTTCATGAAGCTATGCTGACTCTGCTTGATTATATTATGCATTTCTAAATGCTCTGTGATTACATCCTTTATAATAGACTCTAACATTTTCCCAGTGATGGATGTTAAGTTAACTGGCCTATAGTTACCTGTTTTTTGTCTCCCTCCCTTTTTGAATAAAGGTGTTACATTGGCAGTTTTCCAATCTTCTGGGCTTTTCCAGAATCTAAGGATTCTTGGAAGATTACTACCAGTGCATCAACTAATTGTGTAGCTACTTTCTTTAATATCCTAGGATGCAACCCATCAGGCCCAGGGGACTTATTGGCCTTTAGCCCCATTAGTTTCCCTAGTACTTTTTCTCTCAAGATAGTTATTGCATTTATTTCAAACCTCCCCCCCCCCACTATGCCGCCCCCCCCCCCTAGCTTTTGCCCCTCGATTATTTAGCATTTTTGGAATGCTACTAGTATTTTCTGCCGCGAAGACTGATGCAAAGTATTTATTCAACCCCTCTATCATTTCCTGCTTCCCCATAACTTTTTCCCCAGCCTCATTTTCTAAGGGGCCTATGTTCACTTAGGCCTCTCTCTTCCTGTTTTATATACTTAAAGAAGCTTTTACTGTCTGTTTTTAGCTTACTTGCTAGTCTACCCTCAAAGTTTATTTTCTCCCTTTATTTTTTTGTCATCTTTTGTTGGTTTTTAAAACTTTCCCAATCCTCTGGCTTACCACTAATATTTGCTACATTGTATGTTTTTTCTTTCAATTTGATACTATCCTTAACTCCTTTGATTAACCATGGTTGGTTTATTCCCTTCCTAGAATCCTTCTTTCTCCCTGGGATATATCATTGTTGTTATTCATGAGCTATTTTCTTAATTGTCTACCATTGTCCATCAACCATCTTTTCTGCTAAACTCCTTTCCCAGTCCATTCCAGCCAACTTTGCCATCATTCCTTTGTAATTACCCTTATTTAAGTTAAGCACAGTTGTTTCTGACCCAAGTTTCTCCTTCTCAAATTGAATGCTAAATTCTACCATGTTATGGTCACTGTTTCCTATGGGATCTTTTACTCTGAGATCATTTATTAAACCTGCCTCATTACACATTACCAGATCCAAAATAGCCTGATCTCTGGTTGGATCCACAACATATTATTCCAGGAAACTGTCCCAAATATACTCTGTGAATTCTTGACCATGGCTACCTCTGCCTATTTGATTTTTCCAATCTACATGAAGATTAAAGTCACCCATGAGTAATGTACTCCCCTTTTCAAATGCCCTCATTATCTCCTGATTTATTCTCTGTCCTACAGTATAGCTACTGTTAGGGGGCCAAAGATTACTCCTACCAGCATCTTCTTCCCGTTGTTATGTCTTACCTCCACCCATCTGGATCCTACATCTTCCGATCCAAGATCATTCTTTGCTCGAAACGTTAACTGTGTTCCTCTCCACAGATGCTGTTAGACCTGCTGAGTTTTTCCAGGTATTTTTATTTTTGTTTTGGATTTCAAGCATCCGCAGTTTTTTGCTTTCATTTTTGCTTTCATACTTATTCCATCTCATACTAACAAAGCTACCCCACCAATCTTTCCTTCCTGCCTGTCCTTTCGAAAAGTCACATACCCTTCAATATTTAGTTCCCAGCTTTGATCTCTTTGCAACCATGTCTCCGTAATGGCTATAAGATCATATCCATTAACCTCTATTGTGCCATTAATTCATTTATTTTGTTCCGAATACTACCTGCATTTAAGTTAATAGCCATTCATTTTGGCTATTTTTTACTATTTTTCCCCCATTGAACCTATTTGCTGCTGTTTTTTTATGTATGTACACTTTGTCTCTTCCTGTCACACTCTGGGTATCAATACCTAAATAGCTGCCCTTCAATGCTGCCATATCCTTTTGCTTTGTTAGCCTATGTGTCCCCTTTCTAGAACCCTCCACCTCCCATTTAGTTTAAAGCCCTCTCTTCATTGTGGCAACTGTTTGGAAGAATTCACCTTCATGACAGTTTAAAATAATACAGAATGGTCTTAAATTTAAAAAGTGCGATCAACTGTTTAAAGCAACAGATAGATGAAGCCTTAAGACCAGCAAGGTCCCAAGCTTAATCGCTTGTCAGTATTACCATCTGATCTAAACTGGGACAACATAGGAACGTGCAGTCAGGTTAAACATGCTTGGTTATGGAGGGGAAAATGCTCTAGGGCACCCACTTCTGACCATTATCCAGGAATCCCTGTTGGACACACAGTGCAAGGGCAGAATCATGTCTGCCTCTGATTCCCCTTGAGTTTAAGTAATAACCTATGTACACTCGTTGCTGCAGCTCACCCTTGATTAATGATGATTAGAAAGAGATACCAGTGGATGGCCAGCCTTGCAGCTGGACTTAGCCATAACCCCAAAAGGAGTCAACCTTCTGAGTGGTAGAGAAAGAGGGGGAAGGTGGCAGAATAGAGGATAAAGGTCTGAATAGAGTGCAACTCTGAAGTGGTAAATTTCAAAGCTGAGCGAATAGCACTTTTTTAATATTATAACCTTTACAAGGATGAAACAGCCCATTCAATTCAAGTTTTCTTCAGTCATGGGAGAACGTTGATGTTAGTAGGATATCTGCATCTTGGTAAGTTCATTCCTGCCTATCACTGAATATATATCAACAGATTTTTTTAAGTTTTGACACATACAAGACATCCCCACTTAGTGGTCCAAATGATAATGGATACATTTCATCAATAGTCTTATTGAAGATCCTTCTTTTATTCTGAATTGATCTAAATGATTGTTGCAAATATTAGGGATAATTTCTCAGTGCTACATTCCATGGCCTGGAGATGGGGCAACAGCATCATAACTGTGATTCTCTGATCAATGTTCTCTTTCAATTCAATTCTCCACACAATTACCCCATCCGTTATCCTCGACACTTTGTAACAAATACAAAATTCCAGTTGGAAGCTGAATATAAGTCCAGACTTTTACCCCCTCTCTCTGAATCTGTTCTTAGCCTTCCCTAACCCTAATGTTTCAGAAACTGCCCAATTAGTTGCTCAGCTATATTTAATCGCAAATAGAATAAGAATCAATTTTACAAGACTAGCAATCAAGAGATTAGCTTCAGCTTATAACACACATGCAGTGTTGAAGATTGCAAGCCCTGTCATTAGGGAAAAACCCAATAAGATGTCAGTCCCAGTTTTTTGAAACTTAAGGTATGAACTGAAATGCTTGACTCATGTCTTGGTAAGAATATGTTTTAAGATTTGTTTAAATTTGCCATGGAAATGAATTGCCAATTCTCGGAACATGTTACCATGCACTGTAGCCAAACCAACCACAGACTGCCAATTGAATGGCTCAGGGGGTTGACCACGAGAGTAGTTGCCATAAAAAGTATAAAATCAGGCCAAAATCTCTCATCGAGATGTGCCATCGGGAGCAAGACCATCAATAGGGAAAGTCGAACTGGAAGTTTTGCAACTTCTATGTAACATTAAACCCACATCTTATTGGGTTCATTGCTAGTCTTGTAAAATTGATTCTTATTCTATTTGTGATTAAATATAGCTGAGCAACTAATTGGGCAGTTTCTGAAATATTAGGGTTAGGGAAGGCTAAGAACAGATTCAGAGAGAGGGGGTAAAAGTCTGGACTTGTATTCAGCTTCCAACTGGAATTTTGTATTTGTTACAAAGTGTCGAGGATAACGGATGGGGTTATTGTGTGGAGAATTGAATTGAAAGAGAACATTGATCAGAGAATCGCAGTTATGATGCTGTTGCCCCATCTCCAGGCCATGGAATGTAGCACTGAGAAATTATCCCTAATATTTGCAACAATCATTTAGATCAATTCAGAATAAAAGAAGGATCTTCATCTAAGATGTTAACCTATCAGTTACTCGTGGGCCACATGTGAATGTTCAGTTTTTAATTCAGCTTTTCGGTATTTGTGTTTTTAGTGAGGATAGGTCCATTATCATTCCCACTGAATATCACTTAAAGTCAGATTCATGAGACCTGCACCATATGAAAATTGCTGGAAACTGTTAAACTATCACTGGGAAAGAGAAAAAGGAAAAATACACCTAGTTAGGCAGTCAACATTTGCCAGTATGTTAATAAACATTGTTCCTGATGAATAAGATGACTCCTCAAGGCTTTCATGCCATGATAGCGTGCATTTGAATGTGTACTGGGCTGAACTGGTTACTTTCACATGTTTCAGCATCAATATTGGCCCAATTGCAGTGCAAAGAAAACTGGACAAAACTGGGGTAAAAGCAGCCATTTCAGCCTCAAGACTCACAAACTCTCACTGCTGCTTTTCCAAATGACACATGCATCTGTGGCAGCTAGATTGATGAGGACAAAGTCAAGCAGCACACACCACTAAGCTAATTGAAATACTGTAGAGGCAAAAAGATAGATTCTGACTGCTGTAATTCTAAAATAAACCAAGAGCATTCTGGAAACACATAGCAGGCCCAACAACATTTAAAAGTGAAAAATGTTGTTTTTTGATTGGGTGGTTGGGCAGCCTTTATCGGTTGTGAAGGGTCTCGTGTATATTTTTCAGCATTTCTTAGATATCAGAGCCTTTACAAAGTCTGGGCGCTGGGGATTGTCATCATTTAATTGCAGATATAAATGAAAGCATCACAGGAAAGGTTATGTGCAGAGCATACTTCAATTACCAAGCAGGATTATTAAAATATGAATTGTATTTGCATAAAACATTCCATAATGGAAACAAGAACAGTAATAAATATTTCCCCCAAACTGTTTTAAAATTCTTCATAAGACATTTCATTAAAACATGTTCACATTACTGTAGATTTCGGGATGAGAAACTTCAGTTATGAAGATAGATTGGAAAAGTCAGGACTGTTCTCCTTGGAGAGGAGAAGGCTAAGAGGAGATTTGATAGAGATGTTCAACATCATGAGGGGACTGGACAGAGTAGACAAGGAGAAAGATATTCCTGCTCATAAAAGGGTCAAGAATGAGAGGGCACAGATTTAAAATGATTTGCAAAAGAAGCAAATGTGATGTGAAAAAAAAAACTTTTTCACACAACGAGTGGTTCGGGTCTGGAATGCACTGCCTGGAAGTGTGGTGGAGGCAAGTTCAATCAAGGCATTCAAGAGGGCATTAGATGATTATTTGAATAGAAACAATGTGTAAGGGTACAGGGAAAAGACAGGGCAATGGCACTAGGTCATAAAGCTCTTCTGGAGAGCCAGTGGAGACACGATGGGTCGAATGGCCTCCTTCTGTGCCATTAAAATTCTGTGATTCTGTGAGAAACCTATAGCAAACCACGCTTTGTGTTTCAGAATTTGAACAATATATAAATTTCCCTATATGGATTCCATACCTGCTTTTATTTGCTGATTCAGTTCAGCAGAAGTTTGGAAACAGAATGAAAACAGACAAATTAAATAAACTTTTTTTTAAGTTTGGGAGAATTAGTAATCACATTTTCCTTTTTAAAAAAAGTTAGCCTCCCTTCCCTTAACAGATGTTGCAATCAGCAGTAATTTGAATATTAATAATCATATTAAGTGACTGAATGTAATCACTTATATGACACCATTTATATAAATGTTCTCCCTTAAATTTCAATATGAAAAAGATCTTCTTCAATGAAAGTATTTTAATTGCTAGTAACTTTTCTTTCCTGAAGTGTAATTAATTAGGTTTGATATATACTATTCTAAGATACCTGGCAATACAATGACATCATCTTCAGGTGCAGACAATGTATGATTGTATCTACACCAACCTTCTGCAACTCCTTCCTAGGACAAAGGTGAGGACCACATGGAAATGCTCAGAGGAGGACCTGTTAAATAAAAACCATTACAAGTGCAATGTGTCAATTTCTAAGCACTTATGACAATCCATGCAGAACCAGGGAAAACAAAGATTCCTGTGCTAGTGATATCAAAGAAATGTTACCTATGCAAAATAACTGCCAACTGTGAAATAGGTCAGATATAGAGATAAAATAAATAACCTGGAGTTTTCTTCAATGGCAATTGGAACCAAAAGAAAATTGTACAAAAAACTTACCCTCAGGGGAATAAATGATTGGTTAATAGTATTAATGTTAATGCTTGGCCTGTGGAGGAATAGGGTTGATATACCAAATAGCTTTCTTCATTCTATGCCTCTTTATTTTTATTATGAACAATAGTCCAGAAGTAACAGGCTCAGTGAACCTTGCCAGCGGACAAGAAAGGCTGGGACCCATAGAACCATAGAAGTTTCCATCATAGAAGAAAGTCATTCAGCTCTTTGCTGAAGTAATGCATAACTAATCTCACTGCCATACTGTCTACCATTCTCTGTATCCTCCTTTGTTTCACATATCTATTCCTCGCTTAAAAGATGCAATGATTTCTTTTTGAAAAATATACTTTATTCATAAAACATCAGAAAGAACATTACAAAACATTTCTAAATGGCCATCACAAAAAAAGCAATCAGATTCAACTTTTACACGTGGATCATGAGGTGCTTCAATACAATCAATGAATATTACAGTCATTTCAATATGGTCATTACAGCCAGTCAGACAGTGCAATGGGATTGGAGTTATCAACATACAGGATGTTGCACTCTGAGGCGCTTCAATACTATTATGATACATTTAGTATTCACAACATACATTTATTGTGAGCCATACAGCCTGAGGGGTCTATACCTTTCCCAGCCCCTTGGTGCACTATGGCAGGAAGGTCTTAGTCAGCGACCTTTCCCCATTGTGCCTTTGCGGCGGCTGCCCCAAGCTTTGGTGCGTCCCTCAGCACGTAGTCCTGGACTTTGGAATGTGCCAGTCTGCAACATTCGGTCGGGGACTACTCTTTGCACTGGAAGACCAACAGGTTTCGAGCAGACCAAAGAGCATTTTTCACCGAGTTGATGATCCTCCAGCTGCAATTGATGTTCACCTTGGTGTGTGTCCCTGGGAACAGCCCGTAGATTACAGAGTCCTGTGTCACAGCACTGCTCGGGATGAACCTCGACAGAATCCAGTGCATCTCTCTCCAGACCTTTTTTGCAAAGGCACATTTCACAAGGAGGTGAACAACGGTCTTTTCCCCACTATAGCCACCTCGAGAGCAACGTGCAGAGGAGGTGAGACTCCTGACATGTAGGAAGGATCTGACGGGGAGGGCCTTTCTCACCACCAGCCAAGCTACATCTTGTTGAAAAGTTCTGAGGATGAGGCATTCTGCCAAATGACTCTGACAGTCTGCTTGGGGAACTAGCCAACAGGATCCCACCATCTCCTTTTCTCAAAGGGCCTCTAGGAAATTATGTGCCGACCGCTGCCTGATGGACTTGTGGTCAAAGCTGTTTCTCTGCATATATTTTTCCACGAGGGACAGGTGGTATGGCATGGTCCAACTACTTGAAGCGTTCCATGGCAGTGTGGCCAGACCCATCCTTCGCAACATCAGGAGCAGGTAGAACCTCAGCACATAGTGACACTTAGTGTTTGTGTACAGAGGGTCTACACATAGCCTGATGCAGCTACACACAAATGTGGCCATCAGGATGAGGGTGATGTTGGGCATGTTTTTTCCCCCTTTATCTAGAGGCTTGTACATAATGGCCCTGTGAACATGATCCAGTTTCAACCTCCAGATAAAGCGAAAGATGGCTCAGGTGCTCACCATCACGCAGGAATGAGGAATGGGCCAGACCTGCACCATGTACAGCAACAGCGAGAGTGCCTCACACCTGATGACCATGTTCTCACCCGCAATGGAAAGGGAGCTCGCTCCCACATGCCTAGTTTCCTTTCCACCGTAGCCACTCGCTCCTCCTAGTTTCTAACGCATGCCCTGGTACCTGCAAACCATATCCCCAGCACTTTCAGGCTGACTGACCTGATGGTGAAGGGGACAAAGGATTGGTCAGCCCAATTCCCAAAGAACATGGCGCCACTTTTGCCACGATTTACCTTGGCTCCTGAGTCCAGGTCGAACTGGTCTGTGCACCGACAGCGGATCCGAGCAGAAGACGGCGACATCCACCTCAACTACTCTCTCTGTCAAAGCTTTCCACCCTCTTAACAATTGTTCCACTCCTATAAAGGTATTGCTCCTAACTTTTCTGTTCACTGTCTCGGTAATAATTTTCAATTAGATCTCAAATCATGAATTCTAAGGGTTCCCCCCCCCCCCCCCCCCCCCCCCCCCCCCCCCACTGCAGCCCCCCAACTGCTGTTTTATTAGGTGAACTATACTTACTTGGTTTGTCCTTCTCACTTTTTTGAGCAGGGGTGTTTACCATGAATACCCTATAACCTCTCATCACAATCTGCATGGTAAAGGAACATTTGCATATCAAATGAACCCAAATACAATCTGCAGCTGATATCACTATATTAGAAATGTGTATATTGACCTGGTCAGATTATGCCATATGTCAGATATACTACAGATCTCCCTCTGCGCTAAATGCCTTGGGGCATTTTTTACTACAATGAAGGTGCTCTTTAAATGCACGTTGCTGCACATTGCTCTGGCAATTAAGGTAGTTTGAGCCAAAATGATATAAATGATAAAACGTGTATTTATTATTGGGATGTGGACAGCACTGGCAAAGCCACAAAAGTAGTGATAGGACTTCTCCTAGTTGTGGTGATGGCACTCTAACAATAATAAGCTTTTCAAACTATCATTGTTTTGATCTCTTTCAGTGAGGTTAGTGAATTAGTATCAGTTAGACCAAAGTGCATGTTGCACACCTGGAACAGTTGAAACAGGAGGTGGATTCACTGTGGCTGGTTCCAAATTTCTTCAGCTCTAAAAGCCATGTTGATTCTTCCCACTCCTGCAATTGAAAAAAGACACACTGACGTATGTTGAATCCGAATAGAAGATAGAGGATAGCAAAATAGAAGATATCTGATCACTAATCAGTCACCATCAGAGCAATTTTTAAATTTTGGAGGGATATATAACAAGATAGCGATGAGTCCAATTCAGGATTAACCTACCTCAGCATACTGGGCAACGAATTCTATTTATGGTAATTTCAATTCTATTTCAACAAGTTAAATTTGATTTTTTGTGTGGTTTGATGAGGGTGGCACATGAAAACATAGGGAGGGAAAATGGTAACAAAATTCATTCAAAAACAATGGCACACAGTGGGCATTGTATACTAAGAACACCTCATGTGTGCAGTTATTTCAGTACAGGAATGAACAGCTTAAACTAAAACCACCACCAGTGCTACATGCAATTCTTGTACTCATCCTCTTTGGTGAGCTTCTGACTTAGGAACAAGCTAGGCTTGAGGCTTTTCTAAATGATTTAAATTGTCTGACCAAAAAAACCCACAAGTTTAGACTTTGCAGCATTTAGTGAGTGTTGAACTCTGGTCCTTAATCCTCTATTGTCTAAACTGGAAAGTCTACACTTCTGCTTTCTTTAACTAATTTTACAGTATCATTGAAAGTGCTTCTCAGTAGAATGGGACCGACAAAGCAGATGAAATAAGATAAAGAAAGAATTATAAATGAAAAGGTCTTAAATTATTTTCTTTTAAAAAATCTGTTCATCATAGAGATAGAGTAACAACATTGCTCTGGGAGGTATTTCCAGTAGTCAAAATAAAAAGCTGAGTAAAAAATTCAAATACCAGGTATTTATATATCACAAAAGTAAGATTTGATTGATAGTGCTATTTCCATCCAGCAGTAAATCCTTATTGAACGCATAGAGTAAAACTGCACTTATTGTGCATTAGTCAGTCTATATCGCGGCCACAATACATCTTTGCAGAATAATTTGCAGAAAGTCAGGACAACCTTATAACAGAGCTGGACGCTTTGCAGAAAGCAGTAACTAATATGAATTTATTGCGATTAATTAAGAATCAATGCCTTTCTATTGACTTCCTTCCACACACCGCAGTTGTCCACAAATCTTCTGTAATCATAAAGTAAAAGGTCAAAAGTAAAATGACCTCCATCAGAATGTACAATCTGAACATCCTCTGAGCACAAGCAGCTGCTGGACCCCTACCGCCAGCTGAAAGTGTTAAAAATCTGCTTATGAATAAAAAAAAACTGAATCTGTCAGTGTGGGGAGCCCAGTCCCATTCCCCATACAAAATTATTGCTCTCAGTGCAGCTGCAATTTTGTGTTTCCATTGTAAGTGGGTTCCTCCCCTTAGCCAGCCCCCTACAAGTGTTCTTTGTTACAATGGAGTCAAGCGATTATATGGTTTCCCGCTAGAGTAACGTACCCAGCTGCCTAACTCCTGACACACGAACAACAGGGCCTGCGTCTGCAAGACGGGAGTTTAACATGCCAAACCTTTTGCATAAGTCAAGTGGGAACAAATGATGCTTTATGAGGCTGCTGACAAGGCAGTCCACCCTCCCTTTGATGTGATGACTGCTTGCTGTCTTTAACAGCTTTTCTTTTCAGGCATAATACTCATCCCTTTTTTGATATGCTCCATGCTCATTATCCTTGCCCCATTTCAGGTCTTTTGATTGAAAGCTGGCTCAACAGTTACCAGGAGGCCAATAAGAAAAAGTGACTCCATGTCGTCAGGCCTACAAGAAAGGCCTTTCTTGTGTGGTGGCCTAAATCTGGACTAAAGTCAACAGAGATGCCTTGTTCTTTGAGGCAGATAGGGTCCGAAGCGTGAAATTATCAATTTGGCTCTAACTAAGGACTGTGAAGTCAGCAGATGAAGGCTGGATCCGCAGCTATAATCACATGGCTCTCCAAAGCCTCAATGGTACTTCTGTGAGAAAAATTATTTAAAGCTAAATGTCTAGTTTATTTTTAAAATCTTATTCAAAATGGAATGATCTAACCCGAATGTTAAGTGGAAGTACATTCCTTGTTTAAAGAAATATGGCATAGTGTAAAAGTTATAAAACACATGAGTACATGCATCTGAATGAGAACACGTCGCCGTAATTTTTCCCTTGTCTAAAGTATGTCTAATTGTTGGCCAACAGATCATATATAAAGTCTATTTTTTCAAGCTTCATTTATTCACTTAGTTATATCCGTATTAAAATTACAAATTACAAAATTACAAAAGGAGATTAATCTTTTCATCTATCAACTTCTTCAATTGTTCATTCTGTACTTATGTCACATGAGAGCTGTCTGGTAGTTCTTCCAGAAAATAAGGGATGTAAAATTATTGTAAGATAGAGGCTAAATTTCAGGCAAATGCTACATATGAGTAAACTGTGAAAATGAAGTGGTGGATAATCTGGGGATAAAAGCTTGGCACTAATTTTATAACTGTTTTTTGTGTCAATGGTGTCGCTTTATTACAATGTGTATTTACCTTGGAAAATCTTTGGTTGAATTATTTCATCGACACATGCATGCTATGAAAAGTGCAAAGCACAGTGATTGATAGTTTCTCAGAGAATTCACTTCTGTGAATAGCTAACCCAGGGGCATTTTTAATTTTAAAATATATTCAGGACTAAAGGTCTCCCAATTTCTTTTTCTGTTCCAGCATCCATCTGTATAAGTATTGATATGTCAGTTACTGCAAACTATCCTTTCTTATAGTGACGCGGAATGGTGGCCTCTCGATGTACTGAGTCATAGCTTAGTTGTTTGCAGGTTTTAGACTGACCGTTCCCCACAATGTAAGTACCTGAAACGTACTAAAGGTGCCTAGGTGATGAAAACAAAGAGCAGGGCAGGACAGCAGAGGTCATCATACCTCTTTTTCTTCCAGGAAACGTTATCTCACACATGAATTTAAAAAGGCGGAAAAAAATTCAAGGTACTTTCTTGGCAGCTGTGGCCTTTCATCATGCAGTTTGATAGTGCCATATACTGCTTGTAACATGTGAGAACAAAACACTGTGAAGAGAACTGAAAGCAAAAGACAGCAAAGCTTTGTTTTAATAGCCATTTTCCGAAACAGCTATGGAATAAATTCTATTGTTTTCAGTTTATGGCAAAATGCATTTTGCAGTACTTTGGACAACATAAATATATCGTCCCAAGTGTAAATAAACAGCTTCCTTTCTCTCCAGTTCTACTGCTGCCTGATCCAAGCAGGCAAGAATTGAAGAAAAAATAGACAGCATTTATGAATAAATTTAAAAATAAGAAATACCACAAAGGCATTCTGAATCCCTGTCCAATAAATAAATGGAAAATTCTTGGTTTATGTTTCAGATATTTTTTGATTTATCCCAGAATGGCCATGTACTGAATTAATCTGTTTAATCATTTATTCTGCACCTGTATCTCTGTTAAAAGAGAGCTATTGTCATTCAAGGCATCTGTATTTACATTAAAAGTGTGTCACGATGATGTGACTTGTGCATGAGTGATATTAATCTGTAATTTCACTGGCTGACCAAGGATATACTGAACTGTTTTAAAACAGACTTTTTAAAGGCAAGAAAAGACACTGACTAAAGATGGCTGCCACAAGTCACCTAATGTTTGGCATTGAAAGCTTAGCAACTTCTGGAAGGTACAATGTGAATTACAATTCAGACATGCCCAGGCACCATCATGGAATTTCACACTTGAGGATGTCAAAAATTATTTCAAAGGAATTTACTGAAAAATGTACTAGACCTAACATTTACATGTCAATAATACTATCTCTCTAGCAGAGGCAGAACATCTTCTAGAACAATGGTTATATGGAGATATGTCTTCCTAACTCGTCAAGATGGATAATAACTTATTTAGGGGGTTAATGACTGGGACATTACAGAATCTGCCCACACTCCTGCCATGAGACAAAAGCAAACATCAGTTCCAACATCAGACAAACAAACCTTTTCTAAAATCTTAATGGGAACAGAGAGGTCATGTGACTGAAGTAACAATTTTAATTTTTTTTTCATATGAGCTGCTAAATACAGAAGCCGTGAGTAGCCTGGAAAAGTTGCCAATGAAGCAATGAACCTTCTCCCCTCTCCTAAATTTAGGACCTTTCTCTGTTAGTTTAAAAATCCAGCACAGAGGTAGTGAATTTCCATCAAAAGGAAGTGAAAAACTCAATAACTTCTGGAAGAGATAGATTGCAGATTTTAAAAAAGTTGTTTCCAGCAGTTGCAGTTATATGAGCTTCAACTCATCTCCTGGAAAATTTTCTGTTGCAGCCACAGTGACTAGCCAAGAACTCATAAATTGTGAACTTTCAAGCTTCTTACCTTCCAGCATTAAACTTTAATTTGGCTCAGAAAGTAACTACCTAAAGTATAACTTGTAAATTTTGCATGCTCGTGTGTGTTAATGCGGTTCGCATGAGTTTAAGAAGCGTATGTTTACCATTTTAAGTATTTTGCTATCTTTACCTGGGTGGGTTTTTAACTTAATAAAAACCCCTTTTGTTTTAAACCTCAAGAAAGCCTGTCAGACTCATTTCTTTGCAACCAATACATAAATGGATGCATACAGACATTGAATAAATACCTTCATCCATCCAAATTCACAACAAACCTTGTTATGGTCAGACTTTGAGTGGTAAACTAGATGAGTCGTGTCTGAAATAAAAACAGAAAATGCTGGAAAAACTCAGCAGGTCTGGCAGCATCTGTGGAGAGAGAAACAGGGTTAACTTTTCAAGTCCATATGACACTCCTTCAGATGTGACCCCACCTCACATGGTTATAACAAGTGACATTGTCATCCTCTCTGCGAAGAGGTTCTTTATGGTAGGGTTTAAAACAAATCTTCATATCCATGCAATCTAACTGTAATGAGAATGTTTTAAACCTAGTGACATGTTGTGCAATGCTACAGCTGCCTTTAGTCTTTCACCCTGGCTAAGTGATTCACTGAGCCCAGGACTGCCTTTAACCTCTCATCTTGATTAAGTGGTTCACAGAGCCCCAGGACTGCCTTTAATCTCTCAACCAGATGTCTATTCCCCCTTCCAGGGACTATGATTGTCTTTTGGTCAGCTCTCCAGTACCTTCAGGACTGGCATAAGACAATTTTCCCTCCATGACTTGCTCTGCAACCCATTCCTATTGTGCAAGCCTTCCTCCTCAAACCACTCGTGAGCTTATGCGCAGCCCTTCCCTCATACGGCACTGTGGGTGTACCTACCACATGGACTGCAGCAGTTCAAGAAGGCAGCTCACCACCACCTTCTCAGGGGGCACTAATGACGGGCAATAAATGCTGGCCCAGCCAGCGAAGCCTACATCCCATGAATGAATAAAAAAATAAAAACCTACCATCGTGCCCCACCCCAAACACCACCATAACCTCTTCACTCTTAGGTCTTAGTCTTCTTCTCTAAAAACCAACCCCACCATTCCCCCTTGACCTTCATGTCTCTGTCATCGGTTTCTCCCCACCAACACTCCCCACCACCACCACCCCCCCCCGCCTCAACCAAGCAGCACCCCGGTCACGATGATGTTTTCTGTTTTAGAGTGCAGCCCTGCCTGAGGCCTACAGCACACAAAGCTGTCATCCCGGTGTAGCCCAGCACCTACTGTGAGCAGCACAGCTCAACACCTCGAGGCACCCACCATGTGCAGCCTAGCTCAACACCTGTGGAACATGCTGTGTTCAGTCCAAGCATTAACCTCCACCAATGTGTGCTAACACTGGCAATATTGGTAGGCTCTGAATGTTGCATTCGCCAGCGAAGTGTGGATGGATTATTGCACGCCACTTGTATCTGATCATGAAAGAAACTGGACTAATTTCCTGCTGTTGTGCCATGTAATCAGGAGGTGATTCCAGAGAGTTGCATTTTAAATAAGTACTCATGACATGCTAATGCATGCAGACAGGATTTTCATCATGCGTCAGTAGGAAATGTGGCCCATACTTAGCCCACCATGAAAGTGGTGAGGGGAGAATTACAACTTGTTTTCCCACTGGCGGGATTCTGACTTTTGGCCTCTCTCCGAATTTCCCACTCCTCCTGCCATAAACCCGCCGCTGACAGGACTGGAAATTCCACCTTTAATTTCTTCATTTCATAAAACTGCAGCAGGAGGCAGGAAAAGGAAATAACATGTTTTCTTTAACTTCCTTTTCCTTTAAACTATTTTTCCTGGGGCGCCAGAACCAGGACGAGGGAGAGAAATCATGGGCCCCGGTGCGTCTCTTAGTTCCAGGCCTCAGGTGTGTCTGTGCAACAGAACCTTTAAAAGGCCAGGGAACAAAGACTGAATGATTCACAATTGTGCCTGTTTCGTGATCAGCATGTCCGAAGGCTCTGCTGATTGCTGCTTCTCACTACAATATATTTTCAATATCTACCATGCAACACGACTTCATCACAATATTTCAATACCTCAAAAAACTCATTAA
Source organism: Carcharodon carcharias (assembly GCF_017639515.1). Taxonomy (NCBI): domain Eukaryota; kingdom Metazoa; phylum Chordata; class Chondrichthyes; order Lamniformes; family Lamnidae; genus Carcharodon; species Carcharodon carcharias. Next base: position 157,206,202 of record NC_054471.1, read on the forward strand.
AAGCACCAGGATAGAGTGGCATAATAGGTAAGTAGACAAAAGGACAAGATTGAAGTCAATGGATAAGACTCTTGAGAATTAAGTGCAGTGTAAAACATGTCACTGATTCACTGTGAGTTCATTATGCACTTCTGTTCTGACAATCTCACCCACAAATCCCACTCACCGTAAACTTTCATTAGCAACAAGATAAACAGAACTCCAGCCATGATTCCATGCTCTGTTCGCAAGATGATTATGGATGGAAAAGGCCATCGAGCCCAGCTCACCTCAACTATCCCAGAATGACACAAAAACATACATATTAGGAACAGGAGTGGACCATTCGGCCCCTCGAGCCTGCTCTGCCATTTGATAACATTGCCTACATTATACCAGTGACTACAACTCAAAGTATTTAATTGGCTGTAACGTGATTTGGGGCATTGTGAAAGGTGTTCTGTAAATCTAGGTTTTGTCCTTATTTTGTTACACCTGCATGCAGTCGGCAGAATGATTGTAGCAATGGTGAAATATCGTGCGCTATTTCACGATTGTGTGTATCAGGCGCACGACCGCATGGCAAGCTGAAAATCCTGCCCATAAATTTGCATCCTATCTATAAATACCATATACTGTTAGTGACCTGGGACAAAGATTAGCTAACTGTGTAAGGTTTACTGCTAAACAGTGATACTTGCAATGGCAAAACATATTTAACTAAAGCTAGCAAAAGAATACAGTAATTCTAACTCATGATTATGGAGTAGAAATGATAATGTGGAATTCCAGGAAAGAAGTTTCCTTCAACATAGAGAGTATTCAGGAGTGTAGCGTTACACCCCTTTCATGATTTTCTGTCCTCTGAAGTCTAGGTCATAACATCCACCCCATCATCTCTTATACAAATTAACTGCAACTTGCGTAGCAAGGAAAGTATGCTTTAAATGGAGCATCAATGGTGTATGCAAATTTGAGGTTATCCATATTATCACAAATAGCATATCCGGTGTACCATTCAAATATACCACAATTAGATGCAAAGTGGGTGGAAGATCAAGTTAAATGCTTTTAGGTTATTTATGCAAATTAAAACAGTCCATATTGATACATTTTATCCTTCCTGCTCCTGGATTGTTGACCTGATGCACGGGCAAAACACAATCACTAAAGGTATTAGCGACCTGCCCTGTCAACTCTCCATTCATTGCCATTTTTGCACTCGTGACATATTTTGGAGCAATCAGTTCAAAACTTTGTGAAAACAATGAAACATTGTTTACAGGATTCTATGGGAGTGTGCTACTCTGTATTGGATCTCCCAAGCAATGTGACAGGGACTGGAGGAAATAAGATTCATTCTCCACATCCCAAGATACTAATCTTAATTTCGTGTCAGCAGTAGGAATGAGCAAAAGCTAGATACTTCCTAACAGGGAGAGAGACTTGTGGGGAGAAGACACCTCCTACAGGCCTTTTCAAGATCAGAATTGGCAATTGTCTAACAGCAAGTCCCTCTGTCCTCTGAACTGATGTGATATGGTTTATTAGAGATACCTAGAAAAGGAAAATGTCAAAAATAATTTATAAAAAATCTTTTTAATAAAAAAATTAAGAAGCAAGTATTAGGTATTTAACTTCAAAAGACCTAACTGACGTCTTTTATCAGTTAGGATATTGGGACAGTTTGTGGCCTCAGAATGTTCATGACTGAAGTCAATATTAATAGGAAGTGAATTTTTATGTGGTTCCTTTCCAAAACATGCTCAGAGAGAAAAAGGACTGTTACTTTTTTTAAAATTCATTTTTACAGGATATGGGTTTTGCTGGCTAGACTAGAATTTACTGCCCATCCCTAATTGCCCTTGAGAAGGTGATGGTGAGTGGCCTTCTTAAACCGCTGCAGTCCATATGGTGTAGGTACAGCCACAGTGCTGTTAGGAAGGGAGTTCCAGGATTTTGACCCAATGAGAGTGAAGGAACAGCGATATATTTCCAAGTCAGGATGGTGAGTAGCTCAGGGGGAAATTTCCAGGTGCTGGTTTTCCCATGCTGTCCTTGTCGTTCTAGATGGTAGCGATCATGGGTTTGGAAGGTGCTGCCGAAGGAGCCTCGGTGAGTTTCTGCAGTGCATCTTGTAGATGGTACACACTGCTGCCACTGAGCATTGGTGGTGGAAGGAGTGAATGTTTGTGGATGGGGTGCTAGTAAAGCGGGCTGCTTTGTCTTGGATGGTGTCAAGCTTCTTGAGTGTTGCGGGAGCTGCACTCATCCAGGCAAGTGGGCAGTATTCCATCACACTCCTGACTTGTGCCTTGTAGATGGTGGACAGGTTTTGAGGAGTCAGGAGGTGCAGGAATCCTTGCCTCTGACCTGCTCTTGTAGTCACAGTATTTATATGGTTAGTCCAGTTCAGTTTCTGGTCAATGGTAAACCCCAGGATATTGATAGTGGGAGATTCAGCAATGGTAATGCCATTGAATGTCAACTGTTCTACTGCTGAAACTAAATCACCCACAATTTATGACTTTTAGCCAGTAGAGTACAGTTAGAACATCTGTTATTTTTTATATCATTATGCATCTCACACAATGAAGAGTAAGAATCCATAATAACAACATAAACGGGAATCCTTTAGCCTTCTATAAGCATATAAATAGCAAAAGGGCAGTAACAGGAGGAGTAGGGCTGATTAGGGACCAAAAAGGGGATTTCCACACATGGGGGCAAGGGCCATGGCTGAGATATTAAATGAACATTTTGCATCCGTCTTTACCAAGGAAGCGGAAGCTACCCAGGCTATGGTGACAGAGGAGGAAGCTCTGTCACTAGAATGGTTCAAAGTTGATAAGGAGAAGGCATTGGATAAACTGTCAGTGCTTAAAGTTGACAAGGATGAGATTCAACCAAGGATATTGAAGGAAGTGAGAGTGAAAATTGCAGGGATGCTGCCATAATTTTTCAGCCTTCCCTAGACCCAGGGGTGGTGCCAGAAGACTGGAGAATTGCAAACATTATTCCTTTGTTCAATAAAGATTGTAAGGATAAGCCCAACAATTACAGACCAGTCAGTTTAACTTTGATGGTGAGCAAGATTCTCAAAACAATTATTTGGGATAGAATTAATAGTCACATGGAAAGATGTGCATTGATTAAGAAGAGCCAGCATGGATTTCTTAAAGGAAAATCATGTTTAACTAACTTGCTGGAGTTTTTTGAAGAGGTAACAGAGAGGGTTGATGACGGTAATGCTGTTGATATGGTGTACATAGATTTCCAAAAGGCATTTGATACAGTGCCACACAACAGGCTTATGAGAGAATGTATAGCTCATGGAATAAAAGGGACAGTAGCAACTTGGATACAAAATTGGCTGAGTATTAGGAACCAGAGAATAATGGTTAATGGATATTTTTCAGGCTGGGGGAAGATTTGTAGTGGAGTTCCCAAGGAGTCGGTTTTGGGACCCTTGCTTTTCCTTATATATATTAATGAGCTAGGTCGTGGTAAACAGGGGACAATTTCAAAGTTTGCAGATGGTATGAAACTTGGGAACATTGTAAACTGTGAGGAGGACAGGCTTGTTCCCCTAGCTGAGGACCAAGTGCTGGAAAGTGGGATTAAAATGAGCAGCTAGTTTTTTTTTCTCTTTTTGGCTGGCGCAGACACAATGGGCTGAATGTCCTATTTTTGCACAGTAACTTTTCTATGGTTATATGACTTCTAGGACAGTGTAGAACTTCAAAAGGACATAGACAAGTTGGTGGAGTGGGCAGATATGTTAAATGCAGAGAAGTGTGAGGTGATTCATTTTGGTAGGAATAACATGGAGAGATAATATAAAATAAGGGGTACAATTCTAAAGGGTGTGCAGGAGCAGAGGGATCTGGGTGTAGATGTGCATAAGTCATTTATGGTGGCAGGACAGGTGGAGAGAGCAGTTAATAAAGCATACAGTATCCTAGGCTTTATTAATAGGGGCACGGAGTACAAGAGCAAGGAGATTATGATGAATTTGTATAGGACACTAGTTAGACCTCAACTGGAGTATTGTGCACAGTTCTGGATACCACATTTTAGGAGGTATGCAAATGAATTGAAGAAAGTGCAGAAGAGGTTTACAAAAATGGTTCCAGGGATGAGAAACTTCAGTAATGAAGATAGATTGGAAAAGTCAGCACTGTTCTCCTTGGAGAGGAGAAGGCTAAGAGGAGATTTGATAGAGATGTTCAAAATCATGAGGGGCTGCTCAAAGTAGAAAGGGATAAATTGTTCCAGCTCAGAAAGGGATCGTGAATGAGAGGGCACAGGCTTAAAGTGATTTGCAAAAGAAGCAAATGTGATATGAGAAAAAACTTTTTCACATAATGAGTGGTTTGGATCTGGAATGCACTGCCTGGAAGTGTGGCGGAGGCAGGTTCAATCAAAGCATTCAAGAAGACATTAGATGATTATTGGAATAGAAATAATGTGCAGGGTTACGCGGAAAAGGTAGGAGAATGGCACTGAATCATAATGCTCATTCGGAGAGTTGGTGCAGACATGATGGGCCAAAAAGCCTCCTTCTGCACTGTAAAAATTCAGTGATCCTGTGATAATACTTCAATACTGCATTCATACTCCACTTACCCAGACATGTGATTGCCCTTCTACTGCTGCGAAAGAACCAATCACAAGCATTCACATTGTCTAGTGAAGGAAAAGACTGAAGTAATTGTCTTCTAATTTTTCCACAACTCACTGTCACACTGAAAGAAAGAAAGCGGACAATTTTGACGTTGACTCAGGAGATAGTTTCCAGAACTGAAAACATTGCTCAATATTGAAATGTGTTTAGAAAAATACAGAATACCTGTAAATAAAACACACTTATAGTGGTATGCTTATTTAAACCCTAAACTGTATTGTCATATTATTTACTGAATAATCATTTGATTAATAAGTATAAAGGTTTTCTACTAAATATCAGAAGCAACATTGGAAAATCTAGCCAAGATAATTCTCCTCAGTAAAGAATCGCAATCTATTGACACTAATATTTAAAGATCCACAAGTATCATTTGTTACAAATATCATACATCATAACTCGAATCTCCTCCGAGTGTATACTAGGATCAGCTTCTTTGTGTTGGAACAAGCAACATATTTTGATTTTCAAACATGCTGGTTAGCCACCTTTTCCAAAGGCAAACAGGCCCCAACCTCATTATGATCTGGCAGGTGAGCTAAATTTCACCAAACAGGTGATTATTGCAGCTTACAAGGTTGAAGCCTCAAAAGCAAAACAGTGGAAGAGCCAGCAAGGTAAGCCATTGGTGTTGCAATCGCTGAAGGTGCTGGTTCCAGGGAGACAACATTCTAGATTATTTGCATGGGCTCCGAGGTGTACTGCACTTTAGAGTGCACAACAATAATTTAATGCCTACATCTGATGGACCTCTCTGCTTCCATCACCCCTGTATCGAAATCTACACAGGCTCCAACAGGCTTTGACCAAAAAATAGCATTGGGGCACCTATTTATGTCATAGGACCCAATTGCACTAATGCTATTGATGGTGAAAACAAGTCCAGTAAAAAAAGCCTGTCTGGTATCATTGGTGAGAAAAATCCACTGCTATACAAATACAATGATAGGCCAACATATCTCTGACACTGTGTTTGTTGACTGGTACCAAAAAATTAAATCCCTGATTAACAGCACTAGTTTTACATTTAAATCTCTCTCTTAATTTTTTGTGTGTACGGGGATTTTCTTTAATCCAAAGCTATTGCTGTTAAAGACACTCAAGATCTACGTTTTAAAAAAATCATCATTTAAAAAAAGTAGGATCAAAGCATCAAGACAAAAGTTGTTTGGATGGTAATTGATTCCAGTCAGCTGGAATGTTGTGGGACTAAACAAAGCTTTAACAAAGTAGCTTTCTCAGGAGTATCCAACTTCTTGCATTCTACATACAGCAAGAGTACTGCTTCATTTGGTCAATGTCCAGTTATCAAAGTTCCTAAAGTTGCAGGGTTCTGATTAAAGCCATCACTTTACACTGATCCTCAAGTTGTGTGTCCCATGTGCACATAACTCATAACATTTTCAAACAAATATTAATATGCCTTCATTAGGGACCAAACAACTCTTAAGTTCCTTTCAGCATCTGCAGAACAAAGACTTTAAAAACAATGAATACCTGAAGTACAGTGTGTTTCTTTTCTGGGCAACTTGGCCCTTTGAGGACAAAAGCTTGTCCTTTTCAACGTGGTCCATTTCTCAGGGCTACCTGAGATTTAACTGAAAATTGGGATCGATGGGACACTGCTCTATGATATGGACTATTCTGCCCTGAATTAGAAAAGATTACACTCAGCATGGAAGAAAGTGACAGAAGTCCCAGGATACATTATTCCCCACTCATGTTTATTGCCAATCCAGTGAAACATTTAATTAACAAAACATGAGCAGGCACTTAACTTGAAAGAGAGAAAAAAAAACTTTGCCCATCACACCCCAGCATGTCAGTTGATTGTGGGATATCTCAACTCTTCTTCCTCCACATTCCTCAGTGATTGTATTTGTTTAAAGCTAAAGTACAATGTAGGACAATTGTCAGGATTGCTCAAAATTAGTATAGTCTCTGAACAAAAGAAAAGGAACCGTGCCAGGCACCTTTTCGGCAGTTATTTTACTGAATGTCTGCCTTTGCACAAGGTTGTGTCAACCTTCATAGAATGTACTGCAAGGTATGAAAATCATTCACATGATTCTGCCAAATACAGGATTTCCCTGTGGCTTCAATACCCTGACGTTGAGGTCAAATGGGGGGTCAGAACCTTGCACTTGTGGGGAATAGGTCACCCAGCAGTGATTTTCCCCAAATTAGTGGCCAGAGGGCTGGCTCACCGTCAAATCAAAGGGAGTAGGTGGGCTTTAAAGCTGGAAGGTCAATATGAGCACACCACCACCCCCGCCCCCCCCCCCCCCCCCCCCCACCCCCCACCAGCCCCCACCAAACCCCAGCACTCGAAGCAGTGTTTCTCAAGATGGAGGCTTCCAACCTTTATAACTTTAAAATAAAAATACCCTCAGCAGCCAGGCTACCATTGTGGAGGGTGATCCCCTCTACAGGGTGATCTGTGGCTGCAGCTGTGATCAGTCCGGCCTCAAAGTCTACTTGGAGCACTGCATGCACCCCCCTCACCCCGCCCGCACTCCCAGTCTGCTGCTAGGAGGCCATCTCCAGGCAGCTGGCCTGTTCCCTGATTTCTCCGAGGCCCAGGAGCCTCTGACAATAGGCCTTCAAAGGGCGTTGATTGGCTATCTGTCCAGCATATGAACATTGAACAGAAGGTGATGTAGCCTAAATTTATTCGAGGTTGGGGAACAGTGACCATTCATCTCTTTATTTCTTTTGTTGGGATCAAGTTAGGTTTGGAAAGCTCTAAGGAAAAACAGTTAAAAGCCTAACCCTGGCTTCAAGTTCAAACTCATAATTAAGGAACATCATCGTGGTATAGGGGCCTGGCACATATAAGGTTAAGAGGGACTGAGTTTAGTAAAGTGCACACAGTGATGTATGCAAACACATGGTCTGCACCTAGGGATTAGTTTCATGTTGGACAGAGCCACGTGTAGACCTAAGCATGGAGACAGCTCCTAGCTTGTATCCTTTACTGTATATTTGTAAATAGTTCTAGTAGTTAATGAAGGCTTACAGTTAAGCTGCTAAAGATTACAAAGACTTCATCAAACCTGCTGAGGTGTAACAAACACCCCAAAAAAATCACTGGGTAGATTGACATCTTCATCACCTGGGCTATAATCTGGCAGAGCAGTTGAGGGGCATGAAAATCATGGGCCTGAATTTTCAGCTTGGCTGGCGGGCACGATTAATGGCCAGCCAGCATGAAGCGCACGCTGATATGATCAGTGCTGCAAGGGTTGGGGGCGGGAGGAGGGCAAGCGCTGAAGTCAGCACGAGTGATGGGGACAGCGGAATGAAAGCTCCCTGAAGGTAGAGAGCTGCCTCAGAGAGTTGACGAATTTAAATGCAAAAAATAAAGATCTTAAAAACCAGGGAAAAATGCCCACATATCAGAATCAGTCACCGGAACATATCGAAGATGAAAATTCTGTGCAAACATTTTTTAAAAATTAATATCGTAAACCTCATCCCGCCCTTGGATGAGGTGTCCTGAAAAGGCCGCCTGGCCAATTTGCCCACGCGCCATCCGAAACATTGGACAGGCAGTGAAAAATCCCAGTTAATTGCACTGTTAATGGGCTTAACAGCCCTCTTAATTGTCAGTGGGCGCGCTTCCGAGTTTAGTGCACGCCCGCCAACCGAAATATTGTGCAATGATATCTGGACCCTTGCCCGACATCACCATGAGCTATTTTACGCCGAGCATGTCAGGTGCGCGTTGGCATGCCAAGTGAAAATTTCTGCCCATGCAGGGTCTATAAAGAGAGAACGAACCATTCTATAAGATTGCTGCCTAGACGATGAAGAAGAAAATCCACCCACATCTCAATCACTGTCCCCATAAGTGCAGTTAAGGATCTTTGTTGAAGAAAGAAACAGGGGTGCTACTATCATCTTCTTGCCTGTTTATTGCTGTGGGTCTCCAGCCGTACAAATTGGGATACATAATTCACTATTATTGACTTGTGCTTGCTGTTAATTAATGTCATCTTAAATTGGCGTTTGAGTGACTTTTCTCTGCTTCAAAATGTAAAGGAAATGTTTTTTTTCAGACTCCCCACCCCCACAAATATTTATTTTGTATCATGTATTATTTTCATGCTTTACAAAATCTTTTAAAATGCAATTAGGCTTTTTTGTTTCCTGTGCTCCTGGCATTCCACATTCTGGAGCTGGTCTCACATCATCACAATCTGACTGTCTCACATCAAGGATTTTATTTCAAGCTAATCAAAGTACAGGACATTTATTTTAACTTCATCCCATCATTGAAGCAATCAGGTGAAACTTATACTTTCTAAAAAGTATTTTATCTATGGTTCTCAAAATAATTCAATTTTGAATTTCATATGAATTCATTTGATGCATTTGGCATTTTTGGCAGATTTCACTTATTGCTCATCCCTAGATGCCCGTGGCTTCTTCTTAAACCAATGCGGGCTGTATCAGGTGAAATGGTTTCATAGAAAGTGAATGGCTACTTTGGGGAGCAGTTGGTTTCGGACTGGATAGGCCAGGTCATTCTGGTAACGATGGCTGATTTTCTTCCCAAAAGGACACATCAATGAATCAGTTGAGTTTGTATGACGATTCAAGAGCTGCAGGGTCACTTTCACTGATACCCAGGGAAGAATTCTCCCCCCGTTGGGGGCGAAGTGCAGGAGCGTGCGCGCCTCCAATTGGTGCCCCCAATCGGGGGTGCGCCATCATTTTACATTGGCTGGCCAATTAAGGCCCGCCCAGCATGACATCTGCCGGGAGCGCTCCCTGTGCAGGCTGCCGGTGGGGAGGGGGGGGGGAATCCCTCAGCCAAGAGTGCACTCATCTCCCTGAGGCTAAATGCTGCCTCAGGGAGATCGGCATCAAATTTAAAAATGGTGAAGGTGCAAAAATAAAATTTCCCTGACATGTCCCCTCATCTGGCACTGTCACATGAGTTGGGACATGTCCATCGCTTTAAAGCATATATCTGTTAAACTTTTAAATACTCTCATGAAACCTCACCCCACCCGTGGATGAGGTTTCATGCTTTTTCTGAAGCCCACCAGGGCTCCCGGCCTGCCTGTTAACCTTAAGCTTGGATGGGCAGGTCCATTAAGTATCTCAATTACTTTTTAAATGGCCTCAATAGGCCATTGACAGGTCAGTGGGCGCACAGCTGATTCAGCTGCACCCCACCCAACCTGAAAATTGAAATGATGCAGGGTGATGTCGGGAGTTCCACCCAACGTCACTCCGTGTCATTTTACACGTCGGCAAGCGGGCCCCACCCTCCCGTTAGCTGACCTAAAGATCCTGGCCCCAATGTTTTTAAACTGAACTCAAATGTTCAAACTGTGAACGTGAGCTCTGAACTCACATTCTCTTGACTATTCATCCAAGTTTCAGGTTTACGAGTTCAGTAAAATAATTGCCACAATTCTGTACCATGCTATGCAACTTGGTAAAGTGTCAAAATGAAAGCACCCTCACCGTCCCCCTTCCCATAATGGCAACATACACCACTGCCATTCAGTCTGCCATCCTTTCAAGGCTGTAAGCTCTCTGATTGGGCCTGCATCCTCAGGAACCCACCCAATGTCCTTAATTGGATGCCGGATGCAGAGATGGCCGGTTATGAGGCTGCCTCGCATAATATCGTGCTGGCGATCGCTGCTGGCAAATGCAGAGCTGAAGCTGGAAATGGTCCAATCTGAAATTATTTTTAAGGGGCATAAGTTCCCATCCAATGTCAGCTTGCCATTAGCTGAAAAAGAAAATGCTGGACTTGAGGGTCAATCACTTCTATTCAACTCCAAAAACAAAAGCCTGGATTCCATCCTCATTGCGAGTAATGGGAATCAGGGAGATTTCCAGCTTGGCCCACCCATCTAGGGAGAAAGTGCCCACAAAGGTGGGATTTTAATTCCCAAGGGGTGGGTGTTGGCTGGAGTCAGGCCAGCTGTCCCAGGGAAAAGTTTGGAGGCAATGGCTGCTGGATGCGGAGGTGAGCTGTTTTAAAAGCCCGTCTCCAGGGAACTTCGTCCCAGTTATAACAAAAACAGAAAGGCACCCCCAGCCCTCAACCCCCACATCCCCTCATCCCCACATATTCCCCATGCCTGGTTCATGCCACCTCATACCCTCCACCCACCAACCTGGCTGCTCATGCTCTCGTTGCCAAACTATTCACCTCCACCCACACCCTCATACTTTCCATACCAAACTATGCCCCTCAACCAACCACTATTGCTCCTCGTGCTACTCATGCCGAGGCATGCCACCTTCAACCACCCCTATGGCCCGTCATGCCCTCCATGTAAAGCTATGGCACTTCTATGCCCATTGACCCACGATACACCTTATCAAACCAATGGAGATATAGTGACGATAGGATGTGTAAACAAACTCTTAAAAAGAAAAAGTCATTCATTGATAACTTTCCACTTAACAAAAGAACCATTTCCACTACAGGTCAAATAAAATGTCAATCATCCAAACCATTTAAAGTATCAATAACAGACATTGACTTGGATGAAGGGACTGATTGTATGGTTGCTAAATTTGCTGAAGACACAAAGAATGTTAGGAGAAGAAGTTGTGAACAAGACATAAGGAGTCTTCAAAATGTGATGAAAACTATACCTACCTTAACTTTGAGAGCAGAGGTCGGAACTACCGATGGACTTCGGGGCTTTTGCACATGTGCAGACCGGGAGTGGGTTGCACATGCACAGATCGGCATTCTATGGCCTTTGGGCCCAGTGCACCTGTGTATAAAGATAAAAAAGTGTAAAACCGCAGGTCAGGTGACCGGTGGCAGAGAGCCTTGGAAGACTAATGTCCTAGGCAAGGGAAAGGGGGAGGTCTCAAAGGGCGGGAGAACACAGACAGGTCCCAAAAGAAGAGTCCACGAGGGTGGACAGGGATCGGAAAAGACCCCAGTTCCATTAAAAAGAGGGGAGCAGAAACAGACTCCAAACAGGAAAATGGTTGGGGGGCAGACTTTAAATGAAGAAGGCAGCCCAAGATTGGTGACTCATGCCATTGGGGCAAAGGTATCCATATGGAGCAGTAGTGTTCTGCTTGGTGCGGCCAAAGATCTGAAGTTGTACATGTGAACTGGTGCTTGAGTGTATACTGGGGAATCGAGGGGAATGAAATCTCAGGAGATGTCATTGAAACCCTGCAAGGTGGGCTGTTGTTGATGCCATTCGAGTTGGAGCAACCTTTGGAGAATTCCCAGGTTAGATCTTCCAGAATCCCTCGTGAGAGAGAGACAGAGGGCGGAATTTTCCCTTCTGGAGACAAAGTGCGATGGCAGAGGTATTTTGCAGCATGTTTCCCTCTGGGTGACAGGGTGGTAATTCGCGCACAAGTTCACACTCGGAAGCTTATTAATTATGCATCGGTGAGTAGCTCTCCGACTCATATGGTGAAGCGGGCATTGATTCGTCCACCCCACTGTTACTTAATGAGGTCAAAGTTCTGGGCGCCATACTTAAACGCCATCCGAACACACCCATTACTCTCAGCAGGTCAGCTGGTTGTCAGGAAACGTCTTAGAATGTCTGCATCGAGGAAGAAAGCTGCACTGAGGTTCAGCAATGACTTCCTTGAGGCCCTCATCTGTAGAGTCCACCAGAACTGGGATGTCCTCTATCCGAGGGGTGGCTCCAGGAGGCCCACATGCCTCACCTCACCAGCCTGGGAGGGGCTTGCATGGGATGTCAGCACGTCAAGCAACCGCCCAAGAAATGCAATCCAGTGTAGGAAGAGAATGATTGATCTCATCGTTCTGCCACGGTAAATCAGGGTAAATCCAATATCACATGCTCATAAAGGCATCATGCACTCAGAGGGTTACACTACTCAGGGCTCTCACACAATATTAGCTGGGGAGATATCAGCACTGATTACCTCATGGACACTTTAACATCAACAGCATCTCATCTATATTGCTGCACAAACTCCATCCGGAGCCTTACTGGGGAGATGCCACACAGCAGGCATGCATGCTTCCCAACCTCTCCTCCATCTCTTCTCATCATGTTCCATTCCATTTATCATCAGCAGGACAAGCTCGGCCACAACCATAGGGTCTTATCCCAGATGGGAGGAAGGATGGCAGACAACCAGGAGCTGACGCACTTTGAGGAGGATGTTGCTGATCTAGCAGGTGTGGACAGCTCCTGTGGGGAAGGCGAGATCGGTGTCTTCCAGGATGCCAGTATGGATGAAACCTCCATGAGTTGATCACATCCTGATAATCGCCGATTTAGAAGTAGGAATGTTTTACTGCACCTGGAGTATTGTATGCAGTTTTGGTCTCCCTACCTAAGAAAGGATATACTTGCCATAGAGAGAGTGCAACGAAGGTTCACTAGGTTGATAGCGGGGATGGAAGGACTGTTGTATGAGGAGAGATTGGTTCGACAGGGCCTGTATTCACTAGAGTTTAGAAGAATGAGACGGGGTCTGATTGAAATGTATAAAATTCTAACAGGGCTAGACAGACTAGATGCAGGTAGGCACGCCCACCAACGGTACAATTCAGGGCAGTGAGTGTAATGCAATGATTAGGGGCTGGACGGAGGTCAAGGTACCCTGCACCCTTCTTACCTAGCCACGGATGGATCCCACCACTGCCCAAAGCGAAGGAGTGCAGGTCCGAGCGTAAATCCAGCAGGATATGTTAGACCAAGGTCTCCCAAGGCAGCCACCACGTTTTCTGATGTATTCTGGCTGCTTATGAACTAAATCTATCTTCTCCCTCTTACAGGCACCAGCAGGCCTAGACAGATTACCAGAGCTACTGTAAGCCCCAGCCCCCAGGCTGAGGATGCATCAGTGAAAGAACCATCACTGCATTCACTTGCACCCTCCAACAGCACAGAAACACACACCCCGGAGGGTCATGGATCTAGACTAGGTTAGTCACATTCTGAGGAACACCTCACTGACACGTTTCCACAGCAGTCAGAGGCAATGACAGCCCAGTTCTTTGGCACTCGGAGGGCTGCTAGAGATCAGACAGCTGCTGAGTCAGATGATGAGCATTTGCAAGCAGCCATCTCTAACATACTGGAGGCACAATGACAGGTGGCAGAAAATCATGTAGAGTTGCGAGAGGCAACCAACAATAGCAAAGGATGGAGGCGTCCATCCGTGTTCTGTCTGATGTCATAGCTCTGACATGCCAGAGCCTCGAGATCTCCATGGGAAGCATGGTGGCTGCCTTGGAGCCTGTCAGATTTATGCTCAGACTTGCACTCCTTCACTTTAGGCATTGGTGGGATCCATCAGTGACTAAGCAAGAAGGGGGCAGGGCACCTTAACCTCTGTCCAGCCCCTTCTCCTCAGTGAATCAGGCAAGGGCCCTCAGACACGCATAGGGAGGAGTACCAGCAGCTGGAGACCCAAGGGCCATCCACCCAGGTGACTCCAAGGCTGCCTAGCCGATCCCAATCCCTCTGCCTGTGACCCCATCATCTCCAGCTGTACAGGCCAAGGAGCATGCACATGCCCCGCAGCAGAACACCCCAAGGCAGGCTGGGGTTCTCTAGGTCTTGGACCTCTAGAGGACTCCTGCCAATATCATCAAAGACAACAGGGAGCAACAGTCACTAGGCTGCCTCCATCTCTGCTGCAGATGTTGGGGATGCACCAAGATACAGCGGTATGGTGAGCAAAATAAAGAAACTTTGACATTACTTCTGGGTCGTGGATATTCAATCACTGTATATATCAGGCACCTTTGTAAATACATTTAGGAACATAGAAGCAGGAGTAGGTCATTCAGCCCATCACGCCTGCTCCACTATTCAATATGATAATGGCTGATCATCCACTTCAATATCTTTTTCCACTGTATCCCCATATCCCTTTACGCCATTGGTATTTAGAAATCTGTCAATCTCTGCTTTAAACATACTCAATGTCTGAAATTCAACATCCCTCTGGGGTAGAGAATTCCAAAGATTCACAACCCTCTGAGTAAAAAAAAATTCTCCTAATCTTGGTCCTAAGTGGCTTCCCCTTGTTTTGAAATTGTGTCCCCTGGTTCTAGACTCCCTAACTAGGGGAAACATCTTACCTGCATCTACCCTGTCTATGCCTTTGAGTATTTTCTAGGTTTCAATCAGATCACCTCTCATTCTTCGAAAGTCTACAGAATACAAGCTCAGATTCCTCAATCTCTCTGCGTTGGACAGTCCTGTCATCCTGGGAACATGTCTGGTGAACATTAATCACACTCCTTGAATAGCAATACTGTCCTTCCTAAGGTAAGGAGACAAAAACTGCACACAGTTGTCTAGGTGTGGTCTAACTAATGTTCTAGAAAATTGAAGCAAGGGTTTGCCACTCCTGTACTCAAACCCTCTTGCAATAAAGGCCAAAATATCATTTAGCCTTCCTAATTGCTTGCTGCACCTGCATGTTAACCTTCAGTGACTTATTGACAAGGACACTCAGGTCCCTTTGTACATCTACACTTTCAAACCTCTTACCATTTAAGAAATATTCTGCGCACCTGTTCCTTCTATCAAAGTGGTAACCTCACATTTTTCCACATTATATTCCATCTGCCACGTTCTTGCCCACTCACTAAGTCTGTCCCATTCATAAATCCATGTTGACTATGATGAACCTGATCATTATTATCCAAGTGTCCATTTATCACATCCTTTAAAACAGATTCCAGCATTTTCCCTACTACTGATGTAAGGCTAACAGGTCTATAGTTCCCTGTTTTCTCTCTCCCTCCTTTCTTAAATAGTGGGGTGACATTTGCTACCTTCCAATCTGCAAGAACTATTCCAGAGTCGATAGAATTTTGGAAGATGATCACCAATACATCCACCATCTCCATAGCTACCTCTTTGAATACTCTGGGATGTAGATCATCTGGTCCTGAGGACTTATCAGCCTTCAGTCCCATTAATTTCTCCAATACAACCTTTTTACCAATAGAAATTTCCTTCAATTCCTCATTCTCCCTAGGCCCTTTAGATCTCTAATTCTGGGAGATTTCTTGTAACTTCTTCACTAAAGACAGACACAAAGTAATCATTTATCATCTATTAATCATTTTCTCTATTTCCCATTATAAATACTCCCTGTAATGGACCCACATTTGTCTTAGCCAAACATTTCCTTTTTACATACCTATGGAAGCTTTTACAGTCTGTGTTTATGTTTTATTCCAGTTAACATTCATATTCTATTCTTCCTTTCTCTATCTGTATCTTAGTCCTCCTGTGCTGTATTCTAAAATCCTCCCAATCCTCAGGTTGACTACTATTTCTGGCAGCTTCATAGGCCTTTTTGTTAAATCTTATACTATCCTTAACTTCCCTTGTTAGCCATGGTTTACTGACTTTTCTTTTGGGGTTTTTGTGCCTTAAAGCAAAGTATAATTCCTCTTAAACTATGTAATCATGTTTTAATATATACCGTCGTGCCTTTTAATGTATTTTCCCAATCCACCTCTGCCAATTTGCCCCCATAACTTCATAATTTCCTTTGTTCAAATTTAACACCCTGGCTTCAGATTGAACTACCCCACTTTGAAACATAATGTAAAATTCAATCATATTATGGTCACTCATCCCTAAAGGTTCTTTTGCAACAAGATTATTAATTAGCCCTTTTTTGTGACACAATGCTGGATCTAAAATAGCTTGTTCTCTAGTCAGTTCCTCAACATACTGTTCTAGAAAACCATCCCTAACACACTCCAGAAACTCACCTTCCGCAACATTGGTACTCATTAAGTTTACTCAGTCTGTATGCAGATTGAAGTCACCCAAGGGGCAGAATTTTGCCCTCATTGGGTGGGCCCGGGTGCAGTCGCAAAGCCAACTGCTGCCCACAACCAGGCCCCGACATGGATTTCACACTGACTGGCCAATTAATGGGCAGCCAACGTGAAATGCGTGCTGCAGCGCTTAGCTGCCGGTTTGGGCACGGGAGCAGTGCAAGTGCAGAAGTCTGCGCATGTGCGGGGGTGCATGCAGTAAAAGCTCTCTGAGGCAGAGGGCTGTCTCAGATAGCTGAAGAATTTTGAAAATAAAAAATAAAGAATTTAAAAATGTTAATAACATGTCCCCTCACGTGACTCTGTCTCATGAACAGGGACATGTTAGAAATTAGTTTGAAACATTTTTATACTTTTTTAAATCATTGATCGAAACCACATCTCACCCGTGGAGAGCTTTCACAAAAAATCCAAAGGTCACTTGGCCTTTTCGCCTGCCCGCTAACCATAAGGTTGGACGGGCAGTGAAAAATTTAATTTAATTAGAACTTTAATGGCCTTAATAGGCCCGTTAATTGTTGGTGGGTGCACTGCCAACTCCCACGCATGCCTACCGAGCAAAATATCGTGGGAGTGCAGGATGACGTCAGGATGCTCGTCTGATGTCATCGCGCATCATTTTACTTTCATTCAGGTCAGGCACACACCTGATGAGCGCAACATTCTGCCCATGATTACTGTTTTATCAATACTACATGCTTCTCTAATCTCCTGATTAATAGCATGTCCCTCACTATCACTACTGTTTGGTGGCCTATAAACAACTCCTACCAATGTTTGCTGCCCTTTACTGGTTCTTAGCTCCACCCAAACATTTTGTTCCTTTGATCTGAGGTCCTCTCTTATTAATCTACTGACCACATTCCTTAGTATCAGCGCAATACCACCCCCTTTTCCTTTTTGCCTATCCTTCCTAAATGTCGCATATTCTTGAATATTCAATTACCAGCCTTGGTAACTATAGCTATGTTTCCGTAATGGGAATTAGATCATACGCATTTATCTTGGTTTGTGGCTTTAAATCATCTACCTTGCTGTAGAATGCTGCATCATTCAGGTAGAGTGTCCTTAATTTTGTCTTTTTGACAATATTCTAAGTTTAGTTGATGCTCACCTCCGTTTCGCCTGCCTTCTAATTTCACTTGCCACCTTTCTACTTCCCGTTACCACCTTTACTTTCTTCTAATTTGAGCTACCCCTTAGGTTCCCACCCCCCTACTCCCCAACAGCACTAGTTAATCTCCCAGTGGGGATATTAGTTCCGGCCCAGTTAAGATATACCCCATCCAATGCCTCAGAAAACTGATGCCCTCCCTCCTACACCAATTCTTCAGCTATGTGTGCAATCACTCAATCCTCCTACTCCTAGGCTCACTAGCACATGGCAATGGGAGTAATCCTGAGATCACGGCTCTTGAGGTCCTGCTTTTTTAATTTCCTTCCTAACTCCCAAAAATCTGCTACAGGACCTCATCCCTCTTCTTACCTATGTCCTTGGTACCAATGTGGACCTCAACCCCTGGCTGTTCACCTTCCCCCAGAAGGATGCCCTGCAGCCATTCTGCGACATTCTTCCCTGGCACCAGGGAGGCAACACACTGTTCTAGAGTCACGTTTATTGCAACAGAAATGCCTGTCTGATCCCCTGACTATGGAATCCCCAACCACTATTGCTCTCCCACTCCTCTTCCTCCCATTCTGTGCAGCTGAGCCACCCATGGTGCCAGACCTGGCTGTGGCTGCACTCCCCTGAGGAACCATCACCCTCACTCATTTGCTGCTCATGAGAATGGGCTCGTCATTTGAAAATGTTGTGCATTGGCATCTATGTACCCTCTTATTGCGAGGGTGAACCATGCTCCCACTCAGTGTTCGCCTCCCTTTGTGAGCCTCAAATTCATGTGATATGTAGCTGAGTCATGATAATTACAGCTTACTTTTGTTTGTTCAAAATTTGTGGAATCTCAAGGCTTTATTCACTGAGTAAGAACCTTGAATCTCAAGCTTTGGGCGGAAAGATCCCAGATTTGCACTAAGTTCAGTAGCGGGCATGTAAAAAGACATTTTACCCGTCAGCAACATTGATGGGCTTTCATGCTGTATCGTCCCCTTCCCACCTCATTAATTATGCAGCCACAGGAAATTAGCCGTCTCGCTGATGGGCGGCGTCTGATTTGTCCACCACATGGTTATGTTCTACTATTTGCTCGTGAACCAGTTGCAAGCTTATCTGTTGACAGGTGAGTCGCTTACAATATACTGTAAATGCGGAGACCAATATGAAATGAAGCATATGCTATTTATTTACATAGACCACAGAGCACTATCATGATTTGTGCTTCTCCAACCAGACCCTACTCTAGACTAACATGAACATGATAGCCCATGCTACACAGCTATTGGTCTTACAGTCACCTAGTCAATCTGCTCATATTCTCTTAATGTATTACACCTCAGATTACCACATCCCTCACCTTTATTTGAAAGTACATTTTACAGAATGTAAAAATTTACAAATTTACATTTAAATTTCATTTACAAAAATGAACTGTTTACAAATTCAGTTTCTCAGGAGGCTTTTTCAAATGTGTCAACCATAGTAGTTCTATGACCTTAGATGGTTTAACTGAGGCCTCCCTCTCAGGAGTTATCTGTCCACTAGGCTCCCCAGTAGGAGCCTGTAAGTTTGCCTCTTCGACTCTCTCAGGCTCAACGGTCCTACGGGTACTTCCAAAGCAAGATGAGTCCTTTCTACCTAGGATGTAGACACTAACAGGAATGTTTGGTGCATCATTTTTTGTGGATCAGTTTCTCTTTTCCAGAGGTGATCTACATTTCTCCTGACTATCTGACATTCAACCTATATATGGTAGGACAGAGGTTCTGTCACTGCACTGACTTCACCCGATGGGCCCAAATGGCTATCTCCAAAGTTCTTTGCAAAATCTGCTTCTCCTTCAGTGAAGTTTCTTTCATGACTGTGGTAATCATGTCCATTTTTCTGGACCTCCTGATTTGTTTCTACCCACCCCCTAAATTTGGCTTTATGAGGCTCAGACGTGTCCTGAGATGTCCCCTCATTATAACTCATCAGGGGCAATACCGGTTGTTTTGTGGCATAGTCTTATAGCTGAGCAGGAAACATGATAACTTCGTTGCTATAAGGTCCCCATCTAGTTTTTTAATTCAGGCCCTGAATCACAAAATTCTGACACAATCTGTCCAAGGTGGCTGCAGATGTGGGTGATCTCACCTCATATACATAAGAACTTAAGAAATAGGAACAGGAGTGGACCATTCGGCCCCTCGAGGCTGCTCCGCCATTCAATATGATCATGCCTGATCTTCTTGTGTTTCGATTTCCACATTCCCATCTACCCACGATAACCTTTGATTCTCTTGCCTAACAAGAATCTATCTACCTCTGCCTTAAAAATATTCACTGACCCCGCCTCCACTGCCTTCTGATGCAGAGAGTTCCAAAGTCACACAAACCTCTGATAGAAAAACATTCTCCTCATCTCTGCCCTAAAGGGCACCCCCTAATTTTAAAACAGTGTTCCCTAGTTCTGGACTCACCCACAAGAGGAAATATCTTTTCTACGTCCACCTTGTCAAGGCCGTTCAGGATCTTGCATACTTCAATCAAATCACCCCTCACTCTTCTAAACTCCAGTGGAAACAAGCCCAGTATCTCCAATCTTCCCTCATAAAACACCCCACTCATTCCAGGTAGCAATCTAGTAAACCTCCTTTGAACCACCTCCAATGCATTTATACCCTTCTTTAAATAAGGCAATCAAAACTGCACACAGTATTCGAGGTGCAGCCTCACCAATGCCCTGTATAACTGAAGCATAACATTCTTACTTTTATGTTCAATCCTTCTCATAATAAAGATTAGCAACCCATCAGCCTTCTTAATTACTTGCTGTACTTGCATATAAATTTTTTGTGACTCATGTACTAGAACACCTCTCATCACATCCTGCCAATCCGAAAAAGACCCATTTGTGCATACTCTCTACTTTCCGCCAGCCATCCAATCTTCTATCCATGCTAATATGTTATTCCCTACATCAGGCACTTTTATTTTCCATAATAGCCTTTGATGTGGCACCTTATCAAATGCCTTCTGGAAATTCAAGTACGGTATGTCTACAGGCTCCCCTTTATCCACTGCATATGGTATTCCTTCAAAAAACTCCATAAATTGGTAAAACATGATTTTCCTTTCCCAAAACCATGATGACTCTTCCCGATTGTCTTGAGCTCTTCTAAGTGCCCAGCTATAACCTTCTTAATGATCGATTCTAACAACTTCCCCACGACAGACATCAAGCTAACTAGCCTCTAGTTTCCAGTTTTCTGCCTCACTCCTTTCTTGATTAGAAGAGTTATATTTTTTACTTTCCAGGCTGATGGAACCTTTTAATTTTGGAAAATTAACATCAGTGCATCTACTACATCATTATCCACCTCTTTTAAGACACTAGGATGTAATCCATCAGGACCCAAAGATTTGCCAGCCTACAGCTCCATCAGTTTGCTCAGTACCATTTCCCTAGTGATTTCAATTTCACCAAGTTCCTCTCTCCCTTTAACCTCCTGATTTGTAGCTATTACTGGAATTTTTTTTGTATCTTCGATAGTGAACACAGAAGCAAAATATTAATTCATTTATTCTGGCATTTCCTTATTATCTATTATTAACTCCCCACTGACATTCTTTCAAGGACCAACACTCACTTTACTTACTCTTTTCCTTTTTAAAAACCCGTAGAAACTCTTGCTATCCCTTTTTACAATTCTATATAGCTTCTTCTCATACTCTAATTTTTTTCTCCTGATTAACCTTTTAGCCATTCTCTGCCATTCTTTATATTTTGACCAGTCATCTGTCCTGCCACTCATCTTTGTGGAGTTGTATGCTTTTTCCTTAAGTTTGATGCTTTCCTTAACTTCTTTAGTAAAACGTGGATGCTGGGCCCTCCCCTTAGAATTTTTCTTTATATAATAGGAATGTACCTATTCTGAATACTCTGAAATATTCCCTTAAATGCCTGCCACTGCTTCTCCCTTGATCTATGCCCTAACCTAGTTTCCCAATTCACTTCAGCTAGCTCAGCTTTCACCCGACATAGTTGCCCTTATTTAAATCTTTGACCCATTCTTCTCCCTTTCAAACTGGATGTAAAATTCAATCATATTTTGGTAGCTGCTACCTAGGGGTGCCTTTACTCTGAGGTCATTAATCCTGTCACATTACACAATAACAAGTCTAACATAACCTGCTCTCTGGTTGGTTCCAGAACAGGCTACTCTAAGAAACTATCTCAAAAGCATCCTAAGAACTCCTCATCCAGGCTACTGCTGCCTATCTGATTTTTCCAGTTTATGTATAGATTAAAATCACCCATGATTATTGCCATCTCTTTATCAGAAGCACACAATATTTTCTCTTGAATACTTTATCCTTCACTGGGGCAACTATTAGAGGGCCTGTAGATCACTCATGACTTTTTCCCCTACTATTCCTCATCTCCACACCAACTGATTCTACATCTTGATCTCCTGAACCAAGGTCACCTCTAACAATTGCACCAATGTCCTCTTTGATTAACAGTGCTGACCCTCCACCTTTACCTGGCTTCCTATTCTTCTTCAATGTCATGTACCCCTCAACATTAAGGACCCAATCTTTGTCATCCTGCAGCCACATCTGTACAATTGCTATCAGATCATATTTATTTAATGTGGGCCATTTACTTTGTTATGAATGCTATGTGTATTCAGATACAGAGCCTTCAGTTTTGTCTTTTTGCTACCTTTGTAACATCTAGTCTTGACTGTTGATAAATTCTTAGGTTTATTCTCTGTGTCCCTTCCTGCCGTTCTCTGACCCATATTTCTCATATTATTATTTTGCTCTCCTGTCTTGACTCTACACCTTGAATTGCTACCTCTGCCCAATCTTGATCCCTCACCCCTCTTGTTTAGTTTAAAGCCCTCTCTATTTTCCTAGTTACACGATTTGTGAGGACACTCATCCCAGCATGGGTCAGGTGTAAACCATCCCAACGGTACAGCCCCCATTTTCCCCAGTACTGATGCCAGTGCACCAAAAACCGGAACCCACTTCTCCCACACCAGTCTTTGAGCCATGAATTTGTCTCTCTAATCTTATTCTCCCTATGCCAATGGCTCAGGTAATAATCCAGAGATTATTACCTTTGAAGTTCTGCTTCTTAATTTGGTATCTAGCTCCTCATACTGACTTTACAGAACCTCTTTCCTAGTTCTACCTATGTCATTGGTACCTACATGGACCACGACAACTGGATCCTCCCCCTCCCACTGCAAGTTCCTCTCCAGTCCTGAGCAGATGACCCAAACCCTGGAACCGAGCAAGCAACATAGCCGTCTGGACTCTTGCTCTTTGCTGCAGAGAACAGTATCAATCCCTCTCTCTATACTATCCCCTGCTACCACTACATTCTTGTTTGCTCTCCCAGTTTGAACAACTTCCTGTACCACAGTGCCAAGGGCAGTCAGCTCACCCACCTTGCAGACTCTGTTTTCATCCACACGGGTTGTGAGCACCTCAAACCTGTTTGACAATTGCAAAGCCTGAGGTTCCTCCACTACTGTCTGCTCAGTCCCATTACCTACCTCACTGACAGTCACATCCTCTTATCCCGTGCTGCTGACCAAAACAGATGACCCTCTTCTAAAAAGTGTGACTTTCTTCTGGAACAAAGTCTCCATCCATACATCCATCCATTTGGAGTGGGAGTCGATAAGTAAGAGGAACATTGTGCTCAAAAAAGGCCCCGTGTAGTGAACTTGGAAGTGGACCCATGGCCTTCCAGGCCATTCCCAAGGATGCCGTGGAGCAGAAGGAGCCAGTTTCTGCATCTGTTCGCACTGCATGCAGCTCTTGACCATGTTTTCAATTTCAGTGTCCATCCCTGACCACCATTAGTAGCTGTGCACCAACATTTTCATTCTGGAAATGCCGGGGTGAGCATTATGCAATTCTATCAATAATGGTTGTCTTCCTCTGGGAGGCACAATGAATCCCGCTCTCCACAGTAAGATGCCATCCTGACAGGTGATCTCATATCTCCTGGCAAAATAGGGCTTCATTTCATCCGACTTAGGTTCATTAGACCATCCCTGTCAGACTTGTTCCCTGACATGAGACAAAACTGGATCACCGTCTATCCACTCTCTGATCTGTTTGGCATTCACTGGTGATGAATCCAGAAAGTTTAATAACAAGACAAGTTCTTCAGGAATGGGGACGATCACATTGCTGTGTTTTGGACGTAACCGGCTCAGTGTGTCGGCATTGGCAATCTGGCTTCCCGGCTGGTGGATAAAAGTATATTCGCAATCAGCTAGAATCAGCAACCACCTTTGGATGCATGCTGAGGCGATTGGGGGTATTGCCTTATCTTCCCCAAACAAGCTTAGTAGTGGCTTGTGATCAGATACAATGGTGAAGTGGCGACCTTGATGTATTGGTGGGATTTCTTAATGACAAATACAATGGATAAGCCTTCTTTCTCTATTTGTGAGTATCTACGTTCTACCACACTTAGTGTTCTTGAGACAAAGCCAATGGGCTGTTGGGAGCCATTCGCCATCTGATAGGAGAGTACTGCCCCTGCGTAAGGGATGCGTTGCAGGTTAAAATAACTTCTTTCTTTGGGTCAAAATGTACCAATAGGGCTGATGAGTGTAGTAACTGCTTTACTGCCATAAAAGTCTGTTGTTGAGGAGCTTGTCAAGTCCACCTGTGGTTTTTCTTGAGTAACCCATATAATGTAGCCAGTACTGCGAACAAATTTGGGAGGAAAGGACCTTAGTAGTTAACAATTCCTAAGGACTTGAGTTTTGCGGCATTTTTCGGGGCTGGTGGCTCACAAATACCTCTAACCTTGTCTTCTACTGGGTGAAGGCCCTGCAAGTCGACTCTATGACCCAGGTAAACCACTTCCTTTGCTTGGAAGATACAGTTTTCCCTTTTCAAGCATACTACGGGCTTGTAAGAAATGCTTCAATACCTCTTCCAAGTTAGCCAGGTGTTCTTCATCAGTTAGTCCTGTTACTAGGACATCATCGAGATAAACCACCACATGGGGTAGACTTTAGAGTAAACTTTCCAGAGTCCATTGGAAAATGGCACAAGCCGATGAGACTCCAAAAGGTAACCTGGTATATTGGCATAACCCCCTATGTGTGTTGATAATCACAAAAACCCGAGAGGCCTTTTCCAGCTTGACTTGCTCGTAAGCGTGACTCATACTGAATTTCGTATATGTGTTTCCCCTGCCAACTTGGAGTACAATTCAACAACTTTTTGGTATAGAGTGCCAATCAAGTCTGGCCACTTTGTTAACAGTCCCCACATATTCGCACACTCTGGTCAGGCTTTAGTACTGGAACTACGGGCACTGCCCATTTGAAAAATTGTACAGGTTGTAAGACTCCCAACCTTTCCAGCCTGTCCAATTCAATATCCACTTTTTCTTGTGATGCATAGGGGACTGGCCTCACCTTCAAATACAGGGGGGTTGCCCCAGGATCCATGTGGATTTTAGCTTGCAGCCCTTAAATCTCCCCGAGCTCTTCCTTGAAAACAGAGGAATATTTCTATAATAATTCTTGCAGATCTTTCAAACTAAGTTGAAAAATCTCAGTCCACTCCAGCTTTATTTCCTTAAGCCAGTTCCAACCAAGTAGAGTTGGGCCCTCCCCTGCTCCCACTATCAGGGGTAGGTTAGCAGACTGGCTTCCATGTTGTACTGGAACCTTGCATATACCTTTTACTCGTATGTCTTCGCCAGTATATGTCTTTAGTCTGGCATCTGAGTCTTCCAGCTTCAGTGAGTGGCCTCGTCTATTCAGATACTTAAACATATGTTCCCCTATGATTGTCATGGATGCATCTGTATCCACCTCCATTCGAATGGGTTTTCTGTTGGCTTCTACTGTCATGTAGATTGGCTCTGTTTTACCCATTTTTAAGTTGTGTAGTGAGTAAAAATCTGATTCTGTTTCTTCTGGTTCCTCCATTACACAAATTTCACGACTTCTACATTTTTGTTTGAAATTTTGCCTCAATCTTTCTTTACAATGTCGCATAATGTGCCCATTATGAGCGCAGTAAAAACACTCAGTTATTCTAAATTGTCATTCATTTGTGGGCTGTCTGGTTCCAATTCTGCTATGATTAATGTGGTTTTTATCTGTTAAACTGTTACTTTTTGCTGGTCTGTTAATGGCGGCTGTTTCCTGCCTTTCCACAGAGACCTGCGCTTCCACATCATTTCTAGCCGATGCCTCCCTCCCAATGTGAAGAACGGCTCCATCATGCTGGAGTTGGTGGAACGACCAGTTGACGACACCAAGGAAAGCTGTCAAAATGCAACTATAGTGAATCAGTCATGCCTTGCAGGCCAATTGTAAGTACATTATGATTGTAAGCCTTCACCGTAGTCGTCGAAGCTACGTCCCTCCAACTTTTTCTGCCAACTCCAGCATGATGCCACCACCAAACACATCTTCCCTTCACCCCCCTATCGGCATTCCGTGGGGATTGTTCCCTCCGGGACAACCTGGTCCACTCCTCCATCACCCCCTACTCCTCAACCCCCACCTATGGCACCTCCCCATGCCCACGCAAAGGATGCAACACCTGCCCCTTCACTTCCTCTCTCCTCACCGTCCAACGGCCCAAACACTCCTTTCAAGTGAAGCAGCATTTCACTTGCATTTCCCCCAACTTAATCTACTGCATTCGTTGCTCCCAATGCGGTCTCCTCTACATTGGAAAGACCAAACATAAACTGGGCGACCGCTTTGCAGAACACCTGCGGTCTGTCCGCAAAAATGACCCAAACCTCCCTGTCGCTTGCCATTTTAACACTCCACCCTGCTCTCTTGCCCACATGTCTGTCCTTGGCTTGCTGCATTGTTCCAGTGAAGCCCAATGCAAACTGGAGGAACAGCACCTCATCTTCCGACTAGGCACTTTATAGCCTTCCGGACTGAATATTGAATTCAACAACCTTAAATCTTGAACTCCCTCCTCCATCACCACCTCCTTTGTTTCTTCCCCCTTCCTTTTGTTTTTTCCAATAATTTATATAGATTTTTCTTTTCCCACCTATTTCCATTATTTTTAAATCTTTTATGCCCTGCTAGTCTTTCCACCCCACCCCCACTAGAGCTGTACCTTGAGTGCCCTACCATCCATTCTTAATTAGCACATTAGTTTAGATAATATCACCACCTTCAACACCTCTGTGTTCTTTTGTTCTTTTGTCTGTAACATCTTTTGATTATCTGCTCCTATCACCACTTGCTTGTCCCTACAACCACACCACCTCTCTCCACAGCACCCCCCCACCCCCCACCCCCAACCTTGAACCAGCTTATATTTCACCCCTCTCCTTATATTCACTCAGTTCTGTGGAAGGGTCATGAGAACTCAAAACGTCAACCCTTTTCTTCTCCGCCGATGTTGCCAGACCTGCTGAGTTTTTCCAGGTAATTCTGTTTTTGTTTTGGATTTCCAGCGTCCGCAGTTTTTTGTTTTTAATTTTAGACTCTACTCTAGACTAACAGTAACATGGCAGCCCGCGCTACACAGCTATTGGGTCTTACAGTCACATGGTCAATCTGCTCACATTCTCTTAAAGGTGCATTACACCTCAGATTGCCATACACACCATTACATAAACACTTCCTCATATTGGGCGCCATGTTTAAACTACTTCACGTGCAAGTTCTCAATGCTTGCAGCCCAGGCCTGCTCTGGTGAAGGCATGGCCCCTAAAGCCAAGAAGAGTGAAGCCCCCCGATTCAGTAGGTCGTGAGTCTGTAGGACTCTCTTTGCTAGAGAGTGGTAGAAGCAGGGTCATTGAATATTTTTAAGGCAGAGCTAGGTAGATTCTTGGCTAACAAAGGAGCCAAAGGTATCGGAGGTAGGCAGGAAAATGGTGTTGAGACCACAATCAGATCAGCCATGATCTTATTGAATGGCGGGTCAGGCTCAAGGAGCTAAGTGGCCCACGCCTGCTCCTAATTCATATGTTTATCTGAAGCACAGTGTTCAGCACCATTCACAATTCCTCAGATACCGAAGTGGTCCATGTCAAAATGAAGCAAGACCTGGACAATAACCAGGCTTGAGCTAATAAGTGACAAGTAACATTCACGCCACACAAGTGCCAGGCAATGACTATCTCCAACAAGAGAGAATATAACCATTGTCCCTTGACATTCAATGGCATTACCATCGCTGAATCCTCCACTATCAACATCCTGGGAGTTACTATTGACCAAAGACTGAGCTGGGCTACCATATAAATACTGTAGCTACAAGAGCAAGTCAGAGACTAGGGATCTGCTGTGTGTAACTCACCTCTTCACTCCCCAAAGCCTGTCCACCATCTACAAGGCACAAGTCAGGAGTGTGATGGAATACTCTCCACTTGTCTGGATGAGTGCAGCTCCAACACCAATCAAGATGTTTGACACCATCCAGGACAAAGCAGCCAACTTGATTGGCACCCCATGCACAAACATTCACTCCCTCCACCACTGACGCACAGTGGCAGCACTGTGTAGCATCTACAAGATGCACTGCAGAAACTCATCAAGACTCCTTAGGCAACACTTTCCAAACCCATGGCCGCTACCACCTAGAAGGACAAGTGCAGCAGAGACATGGGAACAGCACCACCTGGAAACTCTGACCAAGCCACTCACCATCTTGACTTGGAAATATATCACTGTTACTTCGCTGTCGCTTGGTCAAAATCCTGGAACACCCTCCCTAACAGTGCTGTGTGTGTACTACACCACAAGGTCTGCAGTGGTCCAAGAAGGCAGTTCACCACCACCTTCTCAATGGCAATTAGGGATGGGCAATAAATGCTGGCCCAGCCAGCAATGCCCACATCCCTTAAATGGATTTTAAAAAAGCTGCAAGCACTTGAAGCCCCTTTATTTTGTGTAAATAAATATTGTGCAATTGTCCACATAACTCAGAGAGCTAGATCTGTCAATCAAGCAATGTTTTCCCTGGGGCTCAGATGTTTCAGTACTTTAATCAATATCTGGGCTCTCAGCCAAGAATGCATGATGAAGTAAAAGCAAAATACTGCTGATGCTGGAAATCTGAAACAAAAACTAAAAATGCTGGAAAAACTCAACAGGTTTAGCAGCATCTGCGGAGAGAGAAACAGAGTTAATGTTTCAAGTCTGTATGAACCTTCCTCAGAGCAGCTCTGAAGTTGGGTCATATGGACTCGAAACGTTAACTCTATTTCTCTCAATACGCAATGAAGATTGGCTGAGAGGCCCGAAATCCATTGGATTACTGAAACACCAGAGCCCCAGTGAAAACACTGCTTGATTGATCTCTTCTGTGAATTTCACAATGCTTATTTACACAAGATAAAGAGGTTTCAAGAGCTTGCAGTTTCTGCTATTGATACTTTAAAGAGTCTGGATGATTGACACGTCTTCGATCTGCAGTAAAAAGGATTTTTTTAAGAAAGTGGAAATTTATCAATGAATATCAGTTGTTTTTAAAGTTTTTTTTCAACAGATCCTATTGTCACTATAGCATTTATTTATTCTATACAGTGTATGATGAATGAATAGACATGGAAGTGCCATAACTTGGCATGGGAGGCAGGAAGCACCACAGGGGGTGGGTGAGTGGCAAACCTTGGTATGGAGGGCATGAACGTACCTTTCAAAAGTCCCCTCATGCTGACTATGGTTCGTGACATCTCTGAGGTGCTGTGAACTCCGACTCTTTGAAAAGCTGGCCCAACTCCATGAAAGCGACGGAGGACTATGACATGTCATTCCTCACAATGGAGCTGGCCAGGTGGATAATGCAGTGTGTTAGTTCACAACCCAACCCAGCCTACACTCTTAAAAGGCATTTTTGAAAATCGGAAACCCTGGGAATGGATTCAGGAATCCCGGAATCATATCCCAGCCACCATTTTTAATGGTCCACGTAGTCCCCCTGGCTCTGTGAAAATCCAGCTCTCAGTGCTTGAAACAAACAACTATTAACATTTGAATGGGCCATTCAAACTTTCTCACGCTCGATAATGTTTCACATCTGCTGGCATTTTATAAACGACATGATCAAATAAACAACGATCTTTTAGCAGAGTGTAACACCAGTCATGCCAAATCATACTATATCTCACATTGCAGCGTATCTTGCTGTCAATTATTGATGAAAAAATATCTTACAACCAAGCTGCATTGAATTGAAATCCAACCCCAATCACCATTTTGGTCCATATAACTTGGGTACTGACTTTCTGTACAAAAGCGCCCAAATTAATTAATGCTACAGATTTCATGTTTCGTTTTACAATGAACTTGGCATGACAATATTCCGGTATTATGCCGTTATGAAAGAAAATGCACATTTGTTGCATAGTTAATTGTTTTTTTTTAAATAATTAAAAGCATTTTTTAATTGTGTATCTATTCTATAGTTTGTCAAGGGGATAAAAATTTGAATTTATTTCAACCATTCACTCCTTTGACATTGTTCATCACTGACTTATCAATAGAGATTACAGACTTGGATGAGAGTGGCATGAATGAAATTTAGACGCTCAAATATCCATTAGGTGTCATGGTGATATCTATAACAAACAGGAAGACTTGAACCAAAACTTAACAGCAATCAGATTAAGAGGAGACATCAAAGATTTCCAGCAGTCTCATAATAAATAACAAACTGCCATTTGTTTTAATCATGTTAAATGGCTAGGAGGTATTTTTTTAATAACATTCTCAGAAAAGCTTTTCCAGATGTGTTACCCTGGCATTGAGTCTCACCGTCCAGAAATGCATGGCATAAAATCACAGGCATGTTTCCATGATTTTCCATCCGTGAGAAAGACTTTCTAATATGTACTCCTGGCAAATGAGGTTCAACACCAGTAGCACACTTTGGAAAAACCAGCCCTCATGTCTTCTGTATTTTGTCCACTATTGATTTAAGTTAAGGTTGAAATAAATAATATAGCAGCAATTTATTTTGTACTTGATGGGCAGGACTTTGCCCTTGATGGGTGTGCTCGGCAGGGGCGGGCGGAGGTGGTCGGGAAGTCCACTGCCAGCCGCGATCGGCTCCATACCGCGATTTTAAGCAGGCAGGCCAATTAAGGCCCGCCCTGCGTGGATCACAAGCAGCAGCGCTGAGGGTGGGGGGAGGAGGGAGAGGTGGGCCTAGCATGCAACTCGTGTATGCATGAGAGAGAGAGGGTGCTTCAATCTCCCTGAGGCACGGAGCTGCCTCAGGGAGGTTGAAGCACTGTGTGAAAAAAAACCCAAGGGAATAAAAATTTAATAAAACATGTCTCCTCATGTGACTCTGTCACATGAGCTGGGACATGTTTTTAATTCAAAAATAAAGTTTTTATTTAACATTTATTTGCTTTAGGAAACCTCATGCCACTTGTGGATGAGGTTTCCTAAAAGATGTAAAGGCTGCTTGGACTTTTCCCCTGCCTGTCAACCATTAGGTTGGATGGCAGTGTAAATTTGAGTTTAATTAGATTGTTAATAGCCTTTGTAGGCCTTTTAATTATTGGCGGGCGCGCAGCTGACTCCGGCACGCACTTGCCGATTGAAATATCACAAGACTGCGCGATGACATCGGGACGCACACCCGACATCATCATGCATCATTTTATACTAGGGCATGTCGGGCGCGTGCTCACATGCCGAGTGTAATATTCTGCCCAATATTACAATCATTTAATCGACGTAAGTTGTCATAAAGCCTCCAGAAGTGGCACATGATAATGAATTTCTCCCCCCAGGTATTTTTCCATTGCTCTTCTTCACACAATAAGCAGCAGCTTAGGCTTCAATGTTGTTTTGAGAGACATTAGTGTCAGTTACCAAGATCTGAAATGGGTTGGATATGGCTGTAAATGCTTCATGCCAGTGGATAGAAAACACCAATTGAAACAATTATTGGCACCAAACTCTGATTCAGGCAGT
This sequence comes from Carcharodon carcharias, assembly GCF_017639515.1. Taxonomy (NCBI): domain Eukaryota; kingdom Metazoa; phylum Chordata; class Chondrichthyes; order Lamniformes; family Lamnidae; genus Carcharodon; species Carcharodon carcharias. Next base: position 157,237,746 of record NC_054471.1, read on the forward strand.
TGTGTTCTAAATGGAACCCTTCTTCCAAAATGGCTGATAACCACCTGCACTTTCTAAAGTGTTTTGACATCCAATAGTCCAAAAATATGTTCCGATTGTTGTGGGAAAGCCCTTCTGTTTCTTATGCTGTGTAAATGATTTGCAAATGTATCGATTGGATCTCATAAAATAGTAAACAATTGAGTTTCTTAAATGAATGTCAGCTGTGCTGCCTGATTTAGCTAGTACAAAGTTACAATATTCATGTTAAAGTTACAATATTCCTGTCCTCATGATCAAATTTATGCAGCCTTACTTCTGCCTTGCTGCATCCCCCATACTTACAGACCAACTGAATTGTTCTGAACTGAGATGTTCATTTTACAGACACTGCCAGGTACCGTTGGTTGACTGAAGCTAAAATGTTCCTGGCAGGAATCAGGGACCATAGCTATGATAGGGAGAACCTGGTTTCCTTCAGTTTCAGACAGTGATCTATCCAGATCCATGAATACAGCAGCATGTGGAATGGGAAAGCAACCTGATTAGGTGAATTTATGAAAAAGTGTTGTTGACATTAACAGTGATCAAATGTGACCAAAATTGCTTCACTATTATGACACACTAAGCTAATAAATATAAAGGTTATTTCACTATCTCTCACTGTTAACAAAGGAAGCCATGTTAGAAGGGAGCACAGGTCAGAGAGAGAGCTACAACATCACAGCCCTGATTCTACAGTCTGCACTTTTTTTATTATCCTTTCACAGGAAATGAGCATCACTGGCAAAACCAACATTTATTGTCCATCCCTAATTTCCCTTGAGAAGATAGTAATGAACTCTTCTCTTGAACTGCTGCTATATATGAGGTGTAGGTACATCCATAGTTCTACTAAGGAGGGAATTCAGGATTCTGGCCCAGTGACGGAGCAACAAAAGATTTGCAAATCAGGAAGGTGTGTGACTTGGAGGGGAACTTGCAGGTGGTGACCTCATGTGTCCACTGCCCTTGTCCTTCTAGGTGGTAGAAGTCACAGGTTGTGGTTGGGATGCCAATCAAGTGGGCTGCTTTGTCCTAGATTGTGTGAAGCTTCTTGAGTGTTGTTGGAGCTGCACTCATCCAGGCAAGAGGAGAGTATTCCAACACTCTCCTGACTTGTGCCATGTAGATGGTGGACATAAGAACATAGGAGCAGGAGTAGGTCATTTAACATTTGACAGGTGTTGAGGGGTCAGGAGGTGAGTTACTCAATGCAGAATTCCCAGCCTCTGACCTGCAATTGTAGCCATGGTGTTTATAAGTTTCCAGTCAATGGTAACTCCCAGGATGTTAATGGTAGGGAATTCAGCGATCATAATGCTATTGCATGTCAAGAGGAGATGGTTAGATTTTCTCTTGTTGGAGATGGTCATTGACTGGCAATTGTGTGACATGAATCATTATTACTAGAGAAAAAGTACCAGGTAAACTTATGGGGCTAAAGGCTGAAAAGTCCTGATGTCCTGCATCATAGATATTTAAAGGCATGATTGCAGAGATAGTGGATGCATTGGTTGTAATCTTCCAAAATTCCCTAGATTCAGGAATGGTCCCAGCAGATTGGAAAACCGTAAATGTAACACATTTATTCAAGAAAGGAGGGAGACAGAAAACAGGAAACTAAAGACTAGTTAGCCTAATATCTGTCATTGAGAAAATGCTGGAATCAATTATTAAGGAAGTAGTAGCAGGACATTTAGAAAATCATTTTACAATCAAGCAGAGTCGAAATAGTTTTATGAAAGGGAAATTATGTTTGAAAAATTCCTTACAGTTCTTTGAGGATGCAACAAGCAAGGTGGATGAAGTGGAACTAACAGATGTAGTGTATTTCCAAAAGGCACTCTATAAGAGGGGAGGGGTGGGGGAGATCGTAGCACAGTGGTATTGTCACTGGACTAGTAATCCAGAGACCTGGGCTCAAATCCCACTTTTGGCAGATGGTGGAATTTCAATTCAATAAAAAAATCTGGAATTAAAAGCCTAATGATAACCATGAATTGATTGTCATAAAAACCTATATGGTTCATTAACGTCCCTTTAGGGAAGGAAATCTACTGTCCTTACCTGGTCTGGCCTACATGTGACTCCAGATCCAATATGGTTGACTCTTAACTGCCTGCTGAAATGGCCTAGCAAGCCACTGAGTTGCATTAAGCCGCTATAGAGAATTGGATAAGGAATGAAACCAGACGGACCACCAAGCATTGACCTAGGGACCAGAAATGACAATGACAAATTCAGCCCTGTCGACCCTGCAAAGTCCTCCTTACTAATATCTGGGGACTTGTCTGTGAGAGCTGTATCACAGATTGGCAAACAGGAATCATGCCTTAAACCACCATCACACTCCCTGGGTATGTGCTGTCCCACTGGCAGGACAGACCCATAGGAGGTGGCAGCAGGCGGTATGCAGTCAGGATAGAATTACCCTGGGATTCCACAACATCGACCCTGGACCCCATGAAGTCTCATGGCATCAGGTCAAACAAGGGCAAGGAAACTTCCTGCAGATTACCACATACTGCAGCCCCCACAACAGATAAATCAGTGCTCCTCCATGTTGAACTTGCACGAAGCACTAAGGGTGGCAAGGACAAAGAATATACTCTGAGTGCGGGACTTCAATGTCCATCCCTAAGAGTGGCTCTGTAGCACCATAGGTGCAGACAGAGCTGGCTGAGTCCTAAATGACAGCTGCTAGATTCGGTCTGCAGCAGGCGGTGAAAGAAACAACAAGAGGGTCAAAACATACTTGACCTTATCCTCCCCAACCTGCCTGCTGCAGATGCATCTGTCCATGACAGCATCGGTAGGAGTGACCACAGCACAGTCCTTCTGGAGACAATTTCCTGCCTTCACATTGAGGATACCCTCCATCAGGTCCTGTGCACAAACACCGTGCTAAATGGGATGAATTTCAAACAGATCAAACAACTCAAGACTGGGCCTTCATAAGGTGCTGTGGGCCATCAGCAGCAGAATTGTACTCGACCACAATCTGCAACCTCATGGCCTGGTATACCCCCACTCTACCGTCACCAACAGGGCAGGGAATCAACTCTGGTTCAATGAAGAGTGCAATAGCGTATGTCAGGAGCAGCACCAGGCATACCTAAAAGTGAGTTGTCAACCTTCCGAAGCCAAAACACAGGACTACTTGCATGCCAAACAGCATTAGCAGTGATTGACAGAGCTAAGTGATCCTATTACCAACAAATCAGATCTAAGCTCTGCAGTCCTCCACATCTAGTCATGAATAGTGATGGACAATTAAACAACTCACTGGAGGAGGAGGCTCCATAAATATCCCTATCCTCAATGATGGGGGAGCCCAGCATCAGTGAAAAAGATAAGGCTGTAGAATTAGTTACAATCTTCAGCCAGAGTGCCGAGTGAATGATCCATCTCAGCTTCTTCCGGAAGCTTCCGGAGGTCCCCAGCATCACAGATACCAGCCTTCAGCCAATTCGATTCACTCCATGTGATAACAAGGAATGGCTAAAAACACTGGATACTGCAAAGGCTATGGGCCCTGACAATATTCCAGCAATAGTACTGAAGACTTGTGCTCTAGAACCTGCCACACTCCTAGCCAAGCTGTTCCAGTACAGGTATAACACTGGGATCTACCTGGCAATATGGAAAATTGCTCAGGTATGTCCTGCACACAAAAAGTAGGACAAATCCAGCCTGGACAATTACCACTCCATCATTATATTTTCAATCATGAGTAAAGTAATGGAAGGGGTCATCAACAGTGCTATCAATCAGCACTTGCTTAGCAATAATCTGCTCACTGATGCTCAGTTTGGGTTTTGCCAGGGTCACTTAGCATCTGACCTCATTGCAGCCTTGGTTCAAACATGGACAAAAGACCTGAAATCCTGAGGTGAGGTGAGAGTGACTGCCCTTGACATCAAGGCAGCATTTGACTGAGTGTGGCATCAAGGAGCCCTAGCAAAAATGGCGTTAATGGGAATCAAGGGAATGACTCTCTGCTTGTTGGAGTCATACCTAATGCAAAGGAAGATGCTTATGGTTGTTGGAGGTCAATCATCTCAGTTCCACGACATCACTGCAGGAGTTCCTTAGGGTAGTGTCCTCAGCCCAACTATCTTCAGCTGCTTCATTAGTGACCTCCCTTCCCTCATAAGGTCAGAAATGGGGATGTTTGCTGATGATTGTTCAGTGTTCAGCACTATTCATGACTTCTCAGGTACTGAAGCAGTCCATGTCCAACTGCAGCAAGACTTGGACAATATCCAGTCTTGGGCTGACAAGTGGCAAGTAACAGTCACACCACACAAGTGCCAGGCAATAACCATCTCCAACAAGAGAAAATCTAACCATCGCCCCTTGACATTCAATGGTATTACCATCACTGAATCCCCCACTACTGACATCCTGGGGGTTACCATTGATCAGAAACTGAGCCAGGCAGGCCATATAAATACTGTGGCTACAAAATCAGGTCAGATGCTCAGAATCCTGTGGCAAGTACCTCAGCTCCTAACTTCCCAAAGCCTGTCTACTATCTACAAGGCACAAATCGGGAGTGTGATAGAATACTCTCCACTTGCCTGGATGAGTGCAGTTCCCACAAAACTCAAGAAGCTTGACACCATCCAGACAAATAACCCGCATAATTGACACCCCATCTACAAACATTTGCTCCCTCCACCATCAATGCACAATGGCAGCAATGTATACCATCTACAAGATGCACTGCAGGAGCTCACCAAGGCTCCTTAAACAGCATCTTCCAAATCCACAATTGCTACCATCTAGAAGGACAAGGGCAGCAGATAGATAGGAACACCACCACCTGGAAGCTCCTCTCCAAGCCACTCACCATTCATCGTCGTTCCTTCACTGTCGCTGGGTCAAAATCCTTTAACTCCCTTCCTAACAGCACTATGGGTGTACCTACACCACATGGACTTCAGTGGTTCAAGAAGGCAGTTTACCACCACCTTCTTAAGGGAAATTAAGGATGGGCAATAAATGCTGGCCTTGCAAGTGATGCTCACATCCCATAAATGAATTTCTTAAAAGCCACATGAAAGGTTATGCCACAAAATATGAGTTCATGGTGCTGAGGGTAATATATTTTCATAGATAGAGGATTGGCTAACTTACAGGAAACAGAGAGTCGGAATAAATGGGTCATTGTCAGGTTGTCAAACTTTATCTAGTGGGGTACTACAGGGATCAATGCTGAGCCCAATTATTTACAATCTATATTCATGAGTTGGATGAAAGGGCTGAGTGTATTGTAGCCAATTTTGCTGACAATATAAAGATAGATAGGAAAACAAATTGTTTGGAACATGAAAAGAATCTTCAAAAAAACATAGTTTAATTGAGTGGGCAAAAAATTGGGAGATGGATTATAATGTTGAAGAATAGAAAGGCAGAATATTATTTAAATGGAAAGAGATTGCAGAATGTTGTGGTACAGAGAGACCTGGGCGTCCTCATTCACGAATCACAAAAAGTCCAAATGCAGATGCAGCAGGGCAAGTGGAATGTTTGGCCTGTATTGCAAGTGGGAGGGTGGAATATAGAAGTAGGGAAGTCTTGTTGTACCTATACAGGTGATTGGTGAGACCACACCTAGCATACTGGGTACAGTTTGGTCTCCTTATTTAAGAGAGGATATAGTTGATTGAAGGCAATTCAGAGAAGGTTCACTAGGTTGATTCCTGGGATGACTGGGTTGTCTTATGTAGAAAGTTGGGCCCATATTCACTGGAGTTTATAGAGAGGCGATCTTATTGAAACATATAAGATTCTGAGGGAGCTTGACTGGGTAGATGCTGAGAGTCTAGAACTAGGGGGGATAGTTTCAAAATAAGGGGTCTCCAATTTAAGTCAGAGGTTAGGAGGAAGTTCTTCTCTCAGAGGGTTGTTAATCTTTGAATTCACTACCCAGAGCAGTGGAGGCTGGGTCATTGAATATATTCAAGGCTGAGTTCAACAAATTTTTGATTTACAATGGAATCAAAGGCTATGGGAGAGGGCGGGGCAGGCAGGGAAGTGGAATTACAGCCAGTAACAGATCAGCCATGATTTGATTGAATGGCAGGGCAGGCTCGAGGGGCTGAATGGCCTACTATGTTCTTATGCTCTTAAAAATGTTACTGCCATTTTTCGCCCAAGCCAAATCTTGCTGCCTGTTGGCACAGATTGCTTTGGTATCTGAGAAGTTGTGAACGGTACTGAACATTGTGCAATCATGAATGAATGTTCCCAGTTCTGACCTTATGATGGAAAGAATGGCATCGCTGAAGCAGCTGAAGATGGTTGAGTCTAGACCTAAATTAACTGAAGACTTATTTACAGTCTGTCCCTGAAACATTGATCCTGCTACGGGGCTCCGAGAGAGAGCAGTTTGCATGAGTTTGCAGAGGTTGTGGAGAGTTTGGGGGAAGATATGAAAATGCCAGGAGCGTGAAGGGCAAGTCCTCATCATTTTTTGCCTTAATTTCCTACCCAACAGCTGCCCAAATTGACAGTGGGAAGAAGACGACAGCCAGACACCATTGAGGACATTCACCGGGAACCAGAAAACATTGCATGTTTCAAGGTGGAAGGGAAGGTGGTTGGACCAGCAGTTAAGAGGGAGAGCTCTTACCTGCTTCATGGGCTGCTCCCTCCTCCCTTTAGCTGCTAGGTTTCCGAAGCCAAGGGAAAACTCTTAGCCAGCATTAAATTTAAGTGAGAAATGTGATGAAAATAATTAGAAATTCTGGGAAAGTGACATTATTTATAATATAAGTTAATTATTGTAAATTGTTGGTATCTTAGTGTTTACATATAAACCCAATCCTTTTTAAAAATTGGCAATATTATTCGAGTGAATGTATAAGATAATAAGTCCTTCGCCTTGAGGATCTGGTTTCAATCCCGGTTCAGACTAATGAAATAAATATTTTTTTTCCAGTGATGTGGAAACTTGGTCCATTTCAGACAGGATGGATCCTAGGTTGCTAATATTGTAAGGACGTAAATTATGGAGGTTCTTGCCAAAATCTTCCAATCCTCCTTGGATATGAGATGGTGCCAGAGGAAAAGAGGGCTCCAAATGTTACACCTATATTCAAATAAAGGGGAAGAGAGTTAAACCTGTTAACAACAGGTCACTCAGCCTAATGCTGCTGCTGGAAAATCTTTTAGAGATAGTAATATGGCACAAAATGATTTGTCACTTGGACAGATGTCGGGTGATCAATGCCAACATGGATTTGTTAAAAGCAAATCACGCCCGACACAAGAACACATGAAATTGGTTCAGGGATAGATCACACAACCCATCAAGCCTAATCCACCGTTCAATACGATCAAGGCTGATCTTGAGTTTCAACTCCATTTTCCCATCCATTCCCCATATCCCTTAATTTCCTGAGAGACCAAAATCTGCCCATTCGTGCCTTAAATGTATTCAATGGCGGGGTATCCACAACCCTCTGGGGTAGAGAATTTCAAAGACTCACAACCTTGACAATCTTGGAAGGCAGAATTTTACGTCTGTCAGACAGGTCCGCACCCAACCCAACTGGGCATAAAACCCTGTGTGATGACGTTACTGTTGAGATCGTTAGGTCGGCGAGCGCATGTGAGAGTCGGCAGCACACCCGCCAACAATTAAGAGGCCTATTAAGGCCCTTAAAGTATTAATTCAGTTGTATTTTTTGCTGCAAACTCAACCATTTGTTTGGCGGGCAGGCGAATATGCCAGGCACCATTGTATTTTTTATGAAATTACATTGCTGTAGTGTTTCCATCCCTCCCTCCTCCTCAAACCTAAAAAAAAAGATAGAGAGGAAGAGCTAATGCCTTCAGAAGTGCACCAGACCTGCGAGGGACACTCTTCTGAAAATGGATTTTAGGAAGGTTGGTAGGAAATCTGCACCAAATTTGAAAAAAAAACACTGTAAAGCCAGTTAATAAATTAATTATCTAAGTAGAGATGGCTGGGCAGGTGATGTGTTGTAGCTGTATGATGTGGGAGCTGGCAGCAAGGGGTTCAGGACTGGGAGATAAATATCCAAGGATGTACATCCTATCGAAAAGATAGGCAGGTTGGCAGAGGGGGTGGAGTTGCTTTGTTAGTAAGAAATTAAATTAAATCGATAGCAAGAAATGATGTAGGGTCAGATGATGTTGAATCTGTGTGGGTAGAGTTGAGGAACCGCAAAGGTAAAAAAACCATAATGGGAGTAATGTACAGGCCTCCGAACAGTAGTCAGGATGTGGGGCACAAGATACACCAGGAGATAGAAAAGGTGTGTAAGAAAGACAAGGTTACAGTGATCATGGGGGATTTCAATATGCAGGTAGATTGGGAAAATCAGGTTGGTAGTGGATCCCAAGAAAAGAGCAGTGGGAAACCAGGGGATTGGGAAGCCTACAAAGACCAACAGAGGACAACTAAAAAAGAAATAAGGAGGGAGAAGATTAAATGTGAGGGTAAACTAGCCAGTAATATAAAAGAAGATTGCAAGAGTTTTTTTAGATATATAAAGGGTAAGAGAGAGGCAAAAGTGGACATTGGGCTGCTGGAAAATGACGCTGGAGAAGTAGTAGTGGGGAACAAAGAAATGGTGGAGGAACTGAATAGGTACTTTGCATCAGTCTTCACAGTGGAAGACACGAGTGACATCCCCAAAGTTCAAGAGAGTCGAGGGGCAGAGGTGAATACGGTGGCCATTATCAAGGAGAAGGTGCTAGGAAAACTGAAAGGTCTAAAGGTGGATAAATCACCTGGACCAGATGGATTAGACCCCAGAGTTCTGAAGTAGATAGCTGATGAGGTAGTGGAGGCATTAGTGGTGATCTTTCAGGAATCACTGGAGTCAGGGAGGGTCCCAGAGGCCTGGAAAATCGCTAATGTAACCCCCCTGTTTAAGAAGGGAGTGACACAAAAGACGGGAAATTACAGGCCAATTAGCCTGACCTCAGTCGTTGGTAAGATTTTAGAGTCCATTATGAAGGATGAGATTTCAGAATACTTGGAAGTGCATGGTAAAATCGGGCAAAGTCAGCATGGTTTCATCAAAGTGAGGTCTTGCCTGACAAATCTGTTAGAATTCTTTGAGGAGGTAACGACTAGGTTAGACAAAGGAGAGCCAATGGATGTTATCAACTTGAAGGCCTTTGACAAGGTGCCGCACAGGAGGCTGCTCAGTAAGATAAGAGCCCATGGCATTAGAGGCAAGGTATTGCATGGATAGAAGACTGGCTGTCTGGCAGGAGGCAGAGAGTGAGGATAAGGGGGTCCTTCTCAGAATGGCGGCTGGTGACTAGTGGAGTTCCGCAGGGGTCAGTGTTGGGACCACAACTTTTCATTTTATACATTAATGATCTAGATGAAGGAACTGAGGGCATCCTGGCTACGTTTGCAGATGATACAAAGATAGGTGGAGGGACAGGTAGTATTGAGGAGGCGGGGAGGCTTCAGAAGGATTTGGACAGGTTAGGAGAATGGGCAAAGAAGTGGCAGATGGAATACAACATGGGGAAGTGTGAGGTTATGCACTTTGGTAGGAAGAATAGAGACATAGACTATTTCCTAAATGGGGAGAGAATTCAGAAATCTGGAGTGCAAAGGGACTTGGGAGTCCTCGTCCAGGATTCTCTTAAGGTTAACTTGCAGGTTGAGTCGGTAGTTAGGAAGGCAAATGAAATGTTGGCATTTATTTCAAGGGGACTAGAATATAAAAGCAGGGATGTGCTGCTGAGGCTTTATAAGGCTCTGGTCAGACCACATTTAGCATATTGTGAGCAATTTTGGGACCCAATCTCAGGAAGGATGTGCTGGCCCTGGAGAGGGTCCAGAGGAGGTTCATGAGAATGATCCCAGGAATGAAAGGCTTAACATATGAGGAACTTTGGGGACTCTGGATCTATACTCAATGGAGTTTAGAAGGATGAAGAGAGATCTGATTGAAACTTACAGAATACTGAAAGGCCTGGACGTTTGGAAGATGTTTCTATTAGTAGGAGAGACTAGGACCCGAGGGCACAGCCTCAAAGTAAAGGGATTTTAGAACAGAGCTGAGGAGAAACTTCTCTAGCCAGAGAGTGGTGAATCTATGGAATTCATTGTCACAGAAGGCTGTGAAGGCCAGGTCATTGGGTGTATTTAAGACCAAGATAGATAGGTTCTTGATTGGTAAGGGGATCAAAGATTATGAGAAAAGACGGGAGAATGGGGTTGAGAAAATTATCAGCCATGAGTGAATGGCGGAGCAGACTCGATGGGCTGATTGGCCTAATTTCTGCTCCTATGTCTTATGGTTTTATGGAAAACTCATCCATGAGCTTTCTAATGGTAAATTTTTAAAAATCAGAAAAAAAATTCAACTTCATTTTAAACATGTGCCTCTTCATATAACTGAGCCACATGTGGGGACATGGTTATATCATTTATTAAAGCTTAATTTTCCTTCATCCAAACATTCAGCTCCCTGTGCCCTCAGGGAGTTGTCAGCGCACGCTCCCCTGTGCATACGCAAACTTCTGTGCTCGCCCTCCTCCCGCCCCCACACCAGCGGCGCTCAGCATTTCAGCTTGCATTAATTGACCAGCGTTAAATCACAATCAGGGCCCAATCGCAGGTGGCAGTCCATTTTATGGCCACTCTAGGGCAAATCCTGCCCAATGAGTTTTTTACTGAAGTAACAGGCAGGGTAGGTAAGGTTAGTGTAGTTGATGTTATGTGCCATTATGTTAAAGTCATTTGATGAAGTACCACATAGCAGAAGCAGGAGATTTAATAGAATGACACCAGAGCTGAAAGATTCTTGTGGAAAGAATAGAGAAGCTAGGATTGTTCTCTTTAGAACACAGAGGATATGGGGAGATTTCATAGCGGTACTTAAACTTTTCAATGAGTTTTGACAGAGTACATAGCAGGAACATGCTTTTACTTGCAGGAGGCTTGGTAACCAGAGGACACAGATTTAAGGTAATTGGCAAAAGAACCAGAGGTGAGATAAAGAAGTTTTTTGTACACGGTAAGTTTTTGAAATCTGAATTAGATTGCCTGAACGTGTGATGGAAGCAGATTCAATAGTAACTTTCTAAAGGGAATTGAATAAATACTTCAAAAGGAAAATTTGCATGGCTAAGGGAAATGAGTGTGGGAGTAGGACTAATTGAGTAGTTCTTCCAAAGAGCTGGCATAGGCACAATGGGCTAAATAACCACCTTCTTTGCTGGCATGATTCTATAATAATGTTCAGTTGGGCCAATTTAAACTGAAAGCATTATAGATGAGAATTCACAGTGTAAAACTGTCCGGTTATAGCATTGGGTTTCTATGTAAATGTGTCACAGCTAAAGCCAGATAGGGTTATTCCTCTTTTCTGTCTAGCTACTTTGCAACTGCCTGCTTCCAAGCATCACAGAGTGTGGCTGAGTACAGGACAAGATATGGGCAAAGTTTTGTCTTTGATGAGGGTAGAGATTAGAAGCCTGTTGAGTTAGAGGTAATTAATGCAGGCCTCCACCTCAACCATACACCAATCACTTTAAAGGATGGTTGTGGATTGTCAGCAACAAATCACATGACCCAATACAAACATCTCCAACCTTGAACTCATTCAAGTTCTCCAGCAACCCAGAATTTCAGACATTAAATAAAACCCTCTCAGCATTATGGGTGGAATATAACACTCATTGGTCTGGCAATGTTTCAGTTGGCGGGCGGGCGCGGGAGTCGGCAGCATTCCCGCCGACAATTAAAAAGCCTGTTAAGACCATTAAAGTTATAATTAAAATTAATTTTTCACCGCCCGTCCAACCTTACGGTTGCCGGGCAGGCAAAAAGACCAAGCAGCCTTTGTATCTTTTAGGAGATCTCATCCATGGGGGGGATGAGGTTTCCTAAAGCAAATAAAAATAAAATTAAAAAATTGTTAACATTTCATTAATAACATGTCCCTGCTCATGTTACACGAGGAGACATGTTTTATAGCACTTTGAAAATATTTATTTTTAATTTTTCATACCTTCATCTCCCTGAGGCAACTCTGTGCTTCAGGGAGCTTTTCCAGCGCACAACTGCACACATGCGCGAACTTGCATTCTCGCCCTCCTCCTCCACTGACACACAGGCAACGCTGAGCGCTGCCACATGTGTTTCACCCTGGGCGGGTCTCAATTGGCCCGCCAGCATGAAATCAAGGTCCGGACTCCAATCATGGGTGGCAGTCGGCTTCCCCACCGCTGTTGCCCACCCCTGCCGAGCCCCCACGACGAGGGCAAAATTCTGCCCTATGTTTTAAATTTTTTTTCATATACACAATATTATATGTCCGGCCATTTGGGAGTTATTACTCCACTCATGAGACTGAACTGTTTAATTTACTAGTAGATTTATCACTTATGAAGTTAGCCACACTTTTAATAAGGACCATGTCAAATTGCTTTGACATTTATTTCTAAATGATTTAAGCCAAGTTGTCACAAAATATCAGAACTGGTGAAATAAATCTAAAATTATTGGAATATTTGAACAAGTCTAGCTAGCAGCACTGGTCATCTTATTCATTTCATTTTATAATAGTTTCCATGAAGCCTTTTGAAAAAAGCTTGAAAATAAAAGGTAGACATTTGCAACAACAACTTACGGCTATGTACTGTTATTAATATAACAACATGTCCCAAGGCACACCACAATTTAATGTTAGGCCCAAATAGGATTAGAAAATAGTGGTGAGCCTTTTAAAAACAGAGCTTGGTCATTCAGAAGTGAAACCAGGGGCAGGCAGGGTGTTCAGCTCAGCGTACAGGCGTGTGCCTGACATGCGTGAGCGTGAAAGAGCATGCAATGACGTCGGGCAAGTGTCCCAACGTCATCGTGCACTTGTGCAATATATTGTGTCGACGAGCGCGTGCAGAAGTCAGCAGTGCACCTGCCGACAATTAAGGGAGCTGTTAAGCCCATTAATCAATCAATTAAAGTGAAAATTTTGAATAGGCCAAGCGGCCTTTACATTTTTTGCGAAACTTAAACCACGGGCAGGATGAGGTTTTAAACAGTGATTTAAAAAAAACAAAAATTATTAAAATACATTTTTAACATGTCCCTGCTCATGTGACAGAGTCACATGAGGGGACATGTTTTCCTTATTTTTGAAATCTTTATCTATAATGTTAAAAATCTTCAGCTCCCCGAGGCAGCTCTGTGCCTTCAGAGAGCTTTAAGTACACACGCCCCAGCGCATGCACACACTCCTGCTCGCCCTCCACCCGCCCCCACCCAGACAGTGCTGAGGTTATCAGCATGTTTCACGCTGGCTGGACATTAATTGGTCAGCCAGCCAGCATGAAATTGCGGTCGGGGCCCAATCACGGGTGACAGACTGTTGCACGGTCACTCCCGGGCCCACCTGCCACGCCTCCCAGAAGAGGTAAAAATTCTGCCCCAGGAAGCACTTTTCACACAATGGGTTGTAGAAATCTGGAACCCTCTCCCACAACCGGCTCTAGATGCTAGGCCAATTGAAATATGAGGCTGAAAGATTTTTGTTGAGTCTTTGTGCCAAGGGATATGGAACAAAAGGTGGGGAAATGGGGTTGTAATACAGGTCAGCCATGATGTAAATGAATGGCAGTATAGGTTCAAGAGCTCAAATGGCCTATGCCTGTTCCAATTTTCCCTTTGAAGATGGAGAGGTAAGCAGCAAAAAAGAAGAATTCAGGGACTGGACTTCAGAGAACATGAATGACCTGAGTGAGGCTCTGCCACTTTATAGGATAGAAGAAATGGGAATACTCATTATGGCAAAGTTTGAGAAAGGAGAGTGTGAGACGAGGGGTTGGATTTTCAAATGGCCATGGAAGTGGGACTGGAGCTAGAGGGATAGAAAAACAACTGTGAGAGAGTGGCGTGATGATTTGCTGGCATCTTCCTGCCCCCAGGCCATTTTCAAGGATGCCAGCTGGGAGGCACAACAGCTACCTGCCAGTCACTAGGTGGGTCCTCCACCGGGTGGGTGGGGAAGGGTGGCTTAGGTGGCATGCCAGAATGATATTAAGCCCCCCCAATCCCACTTTTATTTTTGTTTTAAGATATTTGAAAGTGCTGAGATGACACCTCTCTATTTGTCCACTTTGGCAGGCAGTCGTTCCCTCAGTGCTAGATGGCTTCCTATTGATGCTCCAGTGTCAGGGCCCATCCACTGCCTTTAACTGGATGCAAGCACACTTATTCTTTGGAAACCCATATTGAGTGGCTATTTCCAAAAGGTGTGCGGTTGGGTCACACATTTGATTCCAGAATCAGGGTCCTGACCCCAAAACAAAATTTTGCCTGAGTTATAGCACTGAAGGAGATTGGTTAGAGAGAGAGAGAGAATGAGAGTCAGGCCATAGATGGATTTGAAGATGGGGCTGAAGACTTTGGAATTAATGGGGGAGACCCAAAGTGGTCAACGATAGTCGGATTTCTGAATGAAGTGAGGTCAGACTGATTTTAACGATTAGGCCTCATGGTAATGTTCAAAATAGTGTCTCTCAGTCGAACATGGCCAAAATTCCTGCTCTTCCTGCTTTCAAAGAATCATACTAAAAGATTTTTTTTTAAATTCTTTCATGGGATGGGAGCATCTCTGGTAAGGTCAGCATTTATTGCCTACCCCCACTGCCCATGAGAAGGTGTTGATGGGCGAATTGCTTGAACCGCTGCAACCCATTGGTGTAAATACATCTACAGTGCTGTTAGAAAGGAAAAACATTACTTACCATGGCTGTTTCTGGCCACTCTACTGAATCCTGCCAGGTTTCTCTGGTGGGTTTGATACTGTGCGCACCCTCCTCCCTATCCCCTCTGAGTCATTACAAAAATTACATCACCCCCCCAATGAGTGTATAAAGAGAGTGCTGTGAGATGCCATGAGAAAAATCAAGGCCTGAATATTACCTTTGGCAAGCGCGTGCAATCGGTGCGCCTGGGAGAAGTTGGGAAACGGGCCCCCGACATGATCGGCCCCTGACCGCGATTTCACACTGGCTGACCAAGAAGCGGCCAGCCAGTGCGAAATATGCTCTGAAAAGCTCAGCACTGCTGGGCTGGAGGCAGGAAGGGGGCAGGCAATGGCACTTCCGCAGTCGCGGGTGAGCGCTGCGAAAAAGCCCCCTGAAGACAGACAGCTGCCTCAGGGAGCTGCAGACCTGAAAATGATCAAATAACAGTTTAAAAAGCTGCAAAAAAAATGTTCATGCATCATAATCAATTACCTGAAAATATAACTGTTAAAAATGCTATCCACAGGTATTTATTTTTATTTTATTTCATAATGGAGATTTCGTATCGCCCTTGGATGAGGTTTGATGAAAAATGCAAAGGCCGCCTGGCTGATTCGCCCCTCCACCAACCGTAAGGTTGGACGGGCCACAGAAAATCGGAGACAATTGCACTGTTAATGGGCTTAATTGCCCTCTTAATTGTCAGCAGCGCGCTTCTGACTTTAGCATGCGCCCGCCGAGCGAAATATCATACATGTGTACAATGATGTCGGGATGCTTGCCCAATGTCTTCTTGCACAATTTTATGCCTGATTGGGTGCCAAGATGCCAAAATAGTCGGTGGAAGAAGGTTAAAAGCTTAAGGAATTTATTATGACACTTTTTATTTGGCAATTCACATATGTTTAGGTAACAAAACAGTGCAGCAGTCTGGAACACTTTGAGGGCAGAACAAAGTTAGGATGTGGGTTTATGTGCATATCATAGGTCTGTGACCTCAGTGGAACTGATCTCAGGAGGACATAAGTGAAGGGTTATGCTTTCCTCATATGCAGTTAAGAGAAAAAAAGAGTCAGGGATGTGACACCAGACCACTCTGGTGGTGCCAGAGCATAGCTGGCACAACTAGCCATAAACTCCAATTGATACGTATTCAAACCAGGCCATCTGGCTTTTTCTGGAATATACATTGAGAGGCCTGGGAACTAGAAGACTGCTCGCCAGCTTGAGTCATTGTAGTTAGATGTGGTGCATGAGAAGATTTGCCAATGCCAAGGAAGAGAAAATGTTGAAATAAGAAAATAAATAATAATTTGAGATCATCTGCATTACTACTGTTGTTTTTTAAATCTACATAATATATTAAAAGTCTAACACATAGCTTCTCAATTTTAACTGTTTAAAAAAAGCATATTATCTACCTATAAACAATGCCACACAAGATCCTCTAAGCTACCATTAAAACTTCAAATGTTCAAACTTAGATTACAGAAGTTTGAATTCAGGAGGCAATGATTTTATTTTTATAGGAACAATTTAACAGACAGTATATGAAATGTAAGTGACATACCTTTGGGTTTTTTCTGTCCACCATACCACACTACCTCCACCTCACCCCACCCCTCACCATCCCACACCCCCATACCCACCACCGCACTGCTCCCTCTCATTGCAGATGGAAGTGTTGTTGTACTCTTTGTGTTCCTGTATGAACAGGATCACTGCAAATTAGTTGGTCAAATTCAAAACTAATGAAATTCTCCAGAGTGCTTGTCCAGTTCTGCGCTCAGAATATGTGATAATTACCCTGTAGCTTCCAAGGTCAAAGTTAGCAGACGTTAATTTGCAAATCATTAGCCCATTACGTCACTTCAGAGTTTTTGTGCTTGCTGACATACACCTGGTGCCTTGTTCAATAAGTACAGAAGGTTACTTTGACCTTAGCAGCAAATGTGTCCCATACATAAATATTTGCTGCAGCATTGTATCAAGGTCTTATTTGTACCACTACAATTGAGTTAATATCACAACAGAAGATGCATTCAATTTTTCCATTCCAGTTTGTACATGAGCTTCAATGATGAATATATGATAGTTAATGGAAGACAAGGTATAGGATGTACCAACTAATTTCCTTGTCTATGTAGTAGTTCATTTCCAATGCCCTTGTTGCTGTTTAGCCATCTTCCATCCTAAATAAAGTAGCAGCTTGTCTAAAATTCATCAAACTTTACTCAAACATACATTAAGTGCTGCATGATGTTCACCCCCAATCTCACTAAGCGACAGTCGCTCCTTGGTCTGCAGTTGAGTAAATTTAAACACCACAGGCTGGGTTTAGCCATTCTGACACTGAGAAAACCACTGTCAGGCAGCCAAAAATGGAAGCAGGAGAATCATAAATTTGAATTTCCTAGCCAATTCCTGCCAGCTGACATTTTGACTGGTGCGGGAGACGTGGCAGGTCAAGACCCGCAAGCACTCAAACTGACAGTGTTCAAGCTTTTAAATGCCTGCCTTAATTTTGAATTTCTCTGGGTTTGAGATGTTCAGTAAGGTGGGTGGGTTCCTGAAGCCTGTGTGAAACACATCGGGTGTGTCAATTCGTGAATCTTGGGGAAGCCAGTTCTGGCGTCTGGAACCTTTTGACATCTAAGTTTAAAGGGTACTTCCAACTTCAAATGGAATAATTATGTGCCATATGATATGTTAAGTATTTACTTAATGCAGTGATTGATCAAAGGGCTCTGTCCTTAAAAAGTAAGTGACCATTAAATTGATCAACATTCTGCAAGTGTTCAGATATACTTTCTTCAGTGGATAAAGGGCACTTATGGATTCAGCGGTATTGAGAATCAGATATTAATGTGTCATCTATCCTGTGTGCTTTGATATTTACCTTGATATAAAGTACAGATATCTGGAGAGCCTTTGAAAAAACTGAACAGATGCCTGACTTCTTTGAAAGTCCATCTGTTCAGCCTATGAGAAATCTGACCAGACTGCTAGCCATTTGCTCAGTCAACTTCAAAGGCTCTTTTGTATTTAGCTCTGGAGAGTTTGTTTATACAGTTGTACAACAGAATCTCATTATGAATGTTTGGCTGAGTTCCAATCCCTACCAATGGGTTTAGCTCAGTAAGGATTGTTTACACAGCTGTCAAGGGGACTGTGCACTTTGTTAGATTGACAGTTGACTGTTTCTTTGAAGTTGTTTTTAAATGGATGTTTATCCTGACAGATTTATGAGCACTTAAGCAGAATAAGTATTTTTTCAAGTGGAGTTTGATTGGCTGTGTTTGACTGACAGTTTTTTGAGCTCTTAAGAGGACAGTTATTTTGAGGAACAGTTATTTTCAGGTGGAGGTTAAATGAATAATTGTTTATTTTGATGGTTTCTTGAGCATTTCATTGACTTCCCAATATTATTATGGGGCGCATAGTAGATACCAGGTGATTGGGTGTGGAGGATGCATGGGGATATGGAGGAGAAATGAGGGGAATGGAGGAGATATGGGAGATATGAGGGGAATTGGAGGGAGCATGGAGATTATGGAGGATGGATGGGGGTCTGGCGGAGGCATGGAGAAGTCATGGGTGAAATGAGGGGGCACAGAGGGAGCATAGGAGTATGGAGAGGCATGGGTGTTAGGAGGACTCTGTCATGACTAAAACTGGCCAATGCCCCAGCAAACAGAGGCGGGCCTTCTCACCTGCTGGCCTCGGCACCCACCCGCTTTCATTCCTACCTCGGGCCTGCTTTCAGAGGGGCAGCCCCGAATGCAGCCCAACCCCCACTCCCCGCGGAGAAAATAATGTGTTCATGTAGGCTTATACAGGAGGTGGGAACACAATGTCGGGAAATGGTTGGATTCCCAACTCTAACAGGAAAATCCAGCCTTTCATCTTCAGATCTGTCTGTGGCCTCATCACACCTCATCCTTTCCAGACCCTTCCTGCACCCTTTGGTGCTCCAATGCAGCCTCTGTGGATCATTCCCCCCCTCCATTCTAATAGTGCCTTCAGTTGCCTCAGTCCCACTATGGAACTTCTTGCCCTCTCAACTTCATGCCACAGCTTTAAAAATCTCCTGTCTTCAACCATCGTGCCTTGTCTACTTCTTTATTCTCCCCTCTATAAAGGATCTTGGGTCATTTTTTTCTGCAAAATGTCAGAGATTGAGATGATTCAAAGACACATGAATTTGTTTCAGTTCATACATGCTTTTATCTGAAGATATAATCAAGCAAGTTTGATGTATACAAAAACGTATTTGCTGAAAGGTTGAGGAACAAGATAAGGAACTTTACAGCCTTCCAGACTCAACATAGAATTTAACAATTTCAGACAGATTGTCAGAGCTATTGCAAAAGCAACCATTTGGGGAAAAAAATTGTAGATCCAATCGTGTTCAAAGAAATGCACATGATCATCAAGCAAGTGTACAGCGGAATGTAAACAAGGTCCAATATGAACACAGCAGAGAAACAGGAGATGTTGGATATACTCAGTAGGTTTGGCAGCATCTTTGAGAGAGAATTAGAGTTAAGAGACTGGATTTTCCAGCAGGATTTTCCAATCTGACCATTGGAGAACAAAGTTTTAATGCCCCGATAATGGAGCATGGGGTTGAAAGACTGCAACCACCTCCATTAATAGTTCCCCTTCAACCCAATGGCCCTACCATCTTCAGGAATCTTTAATTTACCACCTCTACGTAGGCAGCTGAGGGTGCCTCCATGTTGATGTCTGTTGTGGCATCACCCAACTCTCCCAGTGAAACTGCCAGCCTGACATGGCTGCCGGTGCTCTGATTAGGCCTGCAGCATCAGGAGCCTGCATGCTATCCTTAATAGGATGCACAACACAGGGGCAGACAATTAGGAGGCCACCTCCCGGAAGTTTGCACCAGAGGGCACACTGCCAACACACTTGACTCAGGAAAATCAGATGCCTACTGGAAAATCCAGCCCCTTAACTCTATTTCGCTCTCAAAGATGCTGCCAGACCGACTGAGTATTTCCAACACTTCCTGTTTCTCTTCTAAATTATTGCTGTTGTATTCATACTGGACCTTGTTTGAATTGCGCTGTACATTTGTTTGATGATCTTGTGTATTTCTTTGTCTGAATGCGATTGGATCTACAATTTTTTCCAACGCGTGCAGCATTGTCACTGACCACCTCTGCCACCGCCTCCCAAATTGGAGTGGTGAGACCGATGGGCCTCCTGTGGCCAGAATGGGGTTAGAATACATCATGTCGGCCTCCAACAGTGTCCAGAAGGCGTCCTATGGATGCATCATTGAACTGGGGCGCCTGCACTCTTCTTGGCTTTTGGGGTTATGTCTTCACCAGTGACCCCCTGGGCTGCAAACTTTGAGAAGTGCCGGACGGCTGCATTTAAATATGGCGTCCTGCATGATAATGGCATGGCAGGCAAATCGGAGGCTTCCTGCCAGCGAGACAGCGTATTTCCTGTGGCTGCATAATTAATATGTCTGGAATGGGACGATACGGCGCAAACCCACCATTGCAGCTGGCTGGTAAAACAACTTTTCTCAGCCCGCTACCACACTTTGTGCAAAATCTAGGATGATTCCGCCCCATGTTTCTTATTTCTGCAGCTATTCCCTCTGCCAAATCTTACTGATTCAGTTTTTAACAAATCTAATTGAGTTTAGGAAAGCAATGTTGGCATAAGCTGCAGAAAAAAATAGTTCTGCAAACCTTGTCTGGATGCTTATCCCTGGTGAGGAGGAAGCAAAAATATATATATTTTTTATTCATTCATAGTATCTAGGCATCGCTGGCTAGGCCAGAATTTACTGTCCATCCCTAATTGCCCTAGTTCAAACGGCATTTAAGAGTCAACCACATTGCTCTGGGTCTGGAGTCACATGTAGGCCAGAGCAGGTAAGAACAGCAGATTCCCTTAGACCATGGGGAGGTGGTGGCATAGTGGTATTCTCACTTGACTAATATTCCAGAGACCCACCATAATGCACAGGGGACCCAAGCTCAAATCCTACCACAGTAGATAGTGAAATATGAGTTTAATAAAAGTCTGGACTTAAAAATCTAATGATAACCTTGAAATCATTACTGATTGTTATAAAAACCCACCTAGTTCAGTAATGCCCTTTAGGGGTAGAAATCTGCTGCTCTGGCTAAGACCCACTGCACTGATTCTTAAAATGAGGGCAATTAGGGATGGGCAATAAATACTGGCCTAGCCAGTGATGCCAACATCCCATGACCAAATTATATATATATATACTTTTCCAAGTAAAAAATTTTGGACGCTATCCAATTGCATCTTAAAAATATTTTTCATTTCAGGTAGAGATCATGGCACTGCACATAGGGCACTGCAAAGCACTTTATTACTTGGATTGAACTTTCCACAGTTTGATTGGAAATTTGTCATAGGTTTTGCACAAGTTTATACTGGGCAAAGAACATCATCACATGGGATAATAATGGCCATTGGATATGGAAAAGCTATAATTAAATTTAAGAATTTGTGTACACAAAATTGGGCTCCATAAAGCCGCTGGAGCCAGTGGAGTTAGAGGCCCTCCAAGTGAGATGTACAGTGCCTCCATCCACTCCCTGCACTGCCTAAATGGCCCCCATTTTGAGAAGAGCATTTGCACAGATGTCCTAGAAGCTTCAGATCATGACATCAAACAGCCAAACCTGCTGATTTTATGGACAAATAACAAACTGGGTCATGCAAGTCCACTCAAAAGATTCTCCTGTCACTCATCAAAGAACATTCGAACAGTTGCCAGAGGGAACCACTATTTGTTTTATTTAAAAGATCAGGCACTCAACTTGCAGTTAAGGTGATTTAGGCTAAGTTATCCTATTGCAAAGTTTGTGAAATTACTGTGAAGTGCTTTTTGAGGAGTTGTAGTGAGTTATTGGATTTGGCAGGGAGTGTTCTTGCATCTTGATAGGGAAGGCAAAAGGTCCGGTGACCTGTCCACACAAAGGCTGTAACACCTGTGGGAGCTGAAGTTGCAATGCTTCTAGGTCTGTAACATGACAGGGATATGGAATAAAGGCTGCAGAGAGGGGACGATCTGCATGATACCCTGTGCCAAGTTGGAGCCAGACTCTTCTACGCTCCTTGGTGATGACAGGAGGTTGTCTGGCAAGCCAGTCAATGCATCCGGTATCTCAGTATGCATGTCCATCAGTGTTCTCCTTTTGGCAATTCCATTGAGGTTTCCATCCGAGTTCCCTACAGCAGAAATTGTCTGTAATGTCACCCTGCAGTGAACTAGTAAGTAAACTATTCCTCTGCCCCCCCACCACCTCTCTTGGTAGCAGTCCAATCAAATCTGATGACTCATCATTGTGTAGATCCCAACTCTAACTTCTAAGTTAGATGCAGTGCTCATATCTGAACTGGTGGCTTTGAGTGTCAGATCAACTGACACGGCCTCTCCATCAGTGCTTCACCTCTTTCTCCGGGTGTGCTGTGGTTGGCAAGTTACAGTTCTTGAGTGTCTGAAATCAGAAAATCAGCAAGGGGAAGGTTGGGGTAAGGTGGAAAGCAAGAGGTCCATAGTCAAAGCATCAGCAGATCATACCACTATCCTCAATGTTCTCAGTGATGCCCAATGTCATGGGCAGTGTTGCCACTGGCACCACAACACTGAGAATCATTTCCTCTATTAGCATAGGAGATACAGGTGTCCTTGTCTCGCCACCAATTCTGCTCTGCTGTCAGTGGTGATGGGTGAATTTGCCTGGCAAGGGAGCGGTAAAAAAGTCAGCCAGTGTGTTGCAATGTGTTTGTATGATGTGCCTGCCATAGCTGAATAGCTGGAGATATGTGGAAGCAGTGAGGGTTGGGTGTGAGGCTGGCATCATTGGAACATGTGTGAGGCGGATGTTGAGTATCTGGATTTTAAATGAGTCCAGGGTGCCAGGGATTGCTGTTGGTGGCGTAATGCCTTGAACAGTGTAACAGTTGGTGCTGTGGTGGTTTTGAGGTCCTTTGAAGACGCATTCACTGCCCTTGATCACCACACGAGGTCATTGAACTTTTCCAGCACTGCTGCCAGGTCCTCAGGGCTAGACTCCGTGCATTGACCACCTCAGCCACCTGTTGCCATTCCTTTCAGAAGATGGTCCTCAAGGGTCCCCCCCACCCCAACCCCATGTCCACCGTGGAAACATGACCTCTCTCCTCCCATCCACCTCTATGACTAAGGCCTCTGGCATTGCATCTATATATCTAGGAGCCCTCCCCCTTCCATGTTGCTCCATTTATACAGGCAACCAGTGTTAGTGTAGGCAGTCAGCACCAGCTCATTTCCACTGAGATGGACAACCTAATTTTCAGAAGAGCAGGCAGGCATGTGCCTCTTGAAAATGTTATTTAGTCCATCATTGAATGTTCAGGAAGCCTGCAATGAAAGCCCCATGCTAAACAACAGTACAATCAGGAGGCAACACCAAATTTGCCATTGTGTAGGACAACAGTAGGAACAAAAATATTTTTGAGTTCATTGGAAATGGTTATTTCTGTCTTTTTCCCTAATTGAATAGAGAAATGTAGCTGATGGTGCAGCCGAGGAACAATATGGGAACAGAAATGTACTGTGATGACCTCTGATGTCCTAAAATTCCATGTTAATGTTTGTTTGTTCCTTCTTTTAAGATTAAAAAATTATTGATGAATAGGTAGCACACAAATAGCACTCTTCACTCTTGCAAAGGGGAACATAACAGAAAATGCCTTAAAAACAGCAATAAATAATGGTGCTGGTGGCTTTGATGATGGCTTCATATTCCACCCACCTCCTCCTTATGAAGTGACACAAACAACATACATATAACTGCACATGGGTGGGGTTTGTGATGTGAAAGCAGAGAAGCGGTTGGAGCATATATATCTGCGTGGATCCGCTGTGCCAAATGACCCGCTTCCATGCACAAAATACTTCGTATGAGCAAGTAATTGTACAGCAACACACGGCTGTCAATGGTTCAGTCCCCAGTACTGCGCTGGGCAGCCTTCTACACTTACCTGAGCTCCTCCTTTGTTCTCCCAAGCTGTAAAAGTTTAGGGCATTGCTGGAGAGTAAGAGCTGCCATCCTGAGAACTGTAATCTAGGTACATTCACACACCATACCTGGGAAAAGAAATCATCATGCTTTTACTTTGCAAAGTGACTCACCAAGGCCTTCTCAGGAGCAAAGAGGGCTGAGCTACAAATGTTGGCCTCACCAGCGGCACCCATACCCCAAGAATTATTTTGCTCCCTAAATTTCCAGATTTGTAAGAGATTATTGCAACCCACTTGCCTTGCCACAAAAAATAGGAAAATATATAAAATAATGCTCTGTACCAGGTTTTCCACTGCAGTTGCCCTGAAATCCAGATGGGATAGTAGGAGAAGACTGGGAAAAACATACCTGCCTGCCTTTAAGTTGCCATTACCCAACACTGTCATGACTGCCACTAATTACCCCTTCACAGAATCACAGTGCAGAAGAGACCCTTCAGCCCATCGAGTCTGCACCGACATGTGAGAAATACCTGACCTACCTACCTAATCCCATTTACCAGCACTTAGCCCATAGCCTTGAATGTTATGATGTGCCAAGTGCTCATCCAAGTACTTGTTAAAGCATGTGAGGCAACCCACCTCCACCACTCTCCCAGGCAGCGCATTCCAGACCGTCACCACCCTCTGGGTAAAAAAGTTTTTCCTCACATCCCCCCTAAACCTCCTACCCTCACCTTGAACTTATGTCCCCTCATGACTGACCCTTCAATTAAGGGGAACAGCTGCCACCCTGTCCATGCCCCTCATAATCTTGTACACCATGATCAGGTCGCCTCTCAGTCTTCTCTGCTCCAACGAAAACAATCCAAGTCTATTCAACCTCTCTTCATAACTTAAATGTTTCATCACAGGCAACATCCTGGTGAATCACCTCTGCACCCCCTCCAGTGCAATCACATCCTTCCTATAATGTGGCGACCAGAACTGCACACAGTATTCCAGCTGTGGCCTCACCAAGGTTCTATACAGCTCCAACATGACCTCCCTGCTTTTGTAATCGATGCATTGATTGATAAAGGCAAGTGTCCCATATGCCTTTTTCACCACCCCACTAACATGCCCCTCTGCCTTCAGAGATCTATGGACACACACGCCTAGGTCCCTTTGTTCCTCAGAACTTCCTAGTGTCATGCAGTTCATTGAATACTTCCTTGTCAAATTACTCCTTCCAAAGTGTATGACCTCACACTTTTCAGGGCTAAATTCCGTCTGCCACTTATCTGCACATTTGACCATCCCATCTATATCTTCCTATAGCCCAAGATACTCAACCTCACTGTTAACCACCTGGCTAATCTTTGTGTCATCCGCAAACTTGCTAATCCTACCCTCCACATAGTCATTTATGTCATTTATATAAATGACAAATAATAGGGGACCCAGCACAGATCCCTGTGGTACACCACTGGACACTGGCTTCCAGCCACTAAAGCATCCTTCTGTCATCACCCTCTGCCTCCTACAACTAAGCCAATTTTGAATCCACCTTATCAAATTACCCTGTATCCCATGTACATTTGCCTTCTTTATAAGTCTCCCATGTGGGACCTTGTCAAAGGCTCTGCTGAAATCCATATAAACTATATCAACTACACAACCCTCAACCAAACACCTGGTCACCTCCTCAAAAAATTCAGTCAAATTTGTCAGGCATAACCTCCCTCTGACAAAGCCATGCTGACTATCCCTGATCAAACCTTGCGTCTCCAAGTGGAGATAGATACTCATCTTCAGAACTTTCTTCAATAGTTTCCCTCCCACTGATGTGAGACTCACTGGCCTGTAGTTCCCTGGCTTTTATCTACAACCCTTCTTAAATAGCAGAACCACATTAGCTGTTCTCCAGTCCTTTGGCACCTTCCCCATGGCCAGAGAGGAATTAAAAATTTGGGTCAGAGCCCCTGTGATCTCCTCCCTTGCCTCCCTCAGCAGTCTGGGACACAAATCATTGGACCTGGAGACTTGTCCACTTTTAAGCCTGCAAACACCTCCAATACCTTGTCACTCCCTATATCAATTTGCTCAAGAACCTCACAGTCTCTCTCCACGAGATCTCTCCTCATTCTCTTGGGTGAAGATGGATGTGAAGTAATCATTCAACACTCTAGCGATGTCCTCTGGCTCCACCCATAGATTGCCCCTTTGGTCCCTTATGGACCCTACTCTTTCCCTGGTTATCCTTTTCCCATTGATGTGCTTATATAATATCTTGGGATTTTCCCTACTTTTACCAGCCAGAGCTTTCTCATATCCCTTCTTTGCTCTCCTAATAGCTTTCTTAAGCTCCACCCTGCACCTTCTGTACTCCACTAATGCCTCTGCGGATTTGCTTTCCTTGTACCTGCTAAAAGCCTCTCTTTCCCTTCTCATCGTAACCTGAATATCTCTGGTCATCCATGGTTCTCTGGGCTTGTTACTCCTTCCTATCACCCTAGAGGGAACATGTTGAGCCTGTACCCTCCCCATTTCCTTTTTGAACACCCCCCACTGTACCTCTGTACATTTCCCCACAAGTCACTGTTCCCAGTCCAACCGTGGCCAGATCCTGCCTTATTTTACTAAAATCCGCTCTACCCCAATCCAAAACATTTTTTTGCAACTTGTCGATTTCTTTGCCCATAACAAACTTAAAATGTACCATGTTGTGGTCGCTATCGCTAAAATGCTCCCCCACCACCACCTCAGCCACCTGTCCGGCTTCATTCCCCAGAATTAGGTCCAGCACTGCGCCATCCCTTGTTGGACCCTCTACATATTGACCTAAAAGGATCTCCTGTACACATTTCAAGAAATCCACTCCATTCAAGCCCTTAACACTATGTCTATCCCAATTAATGTTGGGAAAGTTGAAATCACATAATATAATTACCCTATTGTTATTGTTTTTACACACCTCCACAAATTGTACGCATATTTGCTCCTCAATTTCCCGCTGACTATCTGGGGCTCTATAATATACACCTAACAGTGTGGCTGCTCCTTTTTTATTCCTAAGCTCTACTCACAAAGCTTCATTCGATGTCCCCTCCAAGATATCATCTCTCCTTACTGCAGTAACTGCCTCCTTAACTAATAATGCAACGCCTCCTCCTCTATTACCCCCTCCCCCTGTCTCGCCTCAAGATTCTATATCCTGGAATGTTGAACTGCCAATCCTGCCCTATCCTCAACCACATCTCAGAGATGGCTACTATATCATAATTCCACATGTCATCCTCACCCTTAACTCATCCATTTTACCTGTAATTCTCCGGACACTAAAGGAGAGGCCATCCAGCTTTGCCTTACTCCCTTGAAGCTTAATGCAGCTGTACTCCCTCTGACTTGATTGTTTTACTGAATTGTGATGTGTCCCTATTCTGCTAACATTCTGTGTCACCTCCCCCTGCCGAATTAGTTTAAACTCCTCCCAACAGCACTAGCAAACCCGCCTGCAAGGATGTTAGTCCCGCTCTGGTTCAGATGTAGACCGTCCCGCTTGTACAGGTCCTACCTTCCCCAGAAATGGTCCCAGTGATCCAGGAATCTAAAACCCTCCCTCCTGCACCAACTCTTAAGCCACATATTCATCTGTGCTATTCTCCTATTTCTGAGCTCGCTAGCATGTGGCACTGGGAGTAATCCAGAGAATATAACCCAAGAGGTCTCGCTTTTTAGTCTACTGCCTAACTCACTGAATTCTTGATGCAAGACCTCATCCCTCTTTCTACCTCTGTCATTGGTACCAACATGTACCATGACCTCTGCCTTATCACCCTCTCCCTTCAGGCTGCCCTGCAGCTGTTCAGTGATATCCTGGACCCTGGCACCAGGGAGGCCAAATACCTTCTTGGAGTCACGTTGATGGCCACAGTAGCGCCTATCTGTTCCCCTGACTATAGAATCCCCTATTACTATTGCTCTTCCTCCCTTCCTCCCCTCATGTACAGACAGGCAGCTTGTGGTGCCAGAAGCTTGGCTCTGTCCACACTCCCTGGAGGAACCAGTGCCCTCATCAGCCTCCAAAATGAAATACTGATTTGCGAGCGGGACCCCAGGGGACTCCTGAACTACCGGCCTGTTTCTCTTAGACTGCCTGGTGGTCACCCATTCACCCATCTGCTTGGTGTAAATGATGCCAGGGAGAGTGAACCTGCTCTCTGGTGGATCTTCTTGCTGGCCACTCCTGTTGGCTCTCTGTCCCAGGACTAACAGAATAATCTGGGGCAGGAAGGCCCCAAAATATCATAATGGATGGAGAGCACTGAGAAATGTCCTCCAGTTTGGCTCCAAAGACTAACTTCTGTGGGCCTCAGCCTTGACTGAGGCTCAGAACAATTGAACAGAATTCATCTTTGGGCCTCTTTGGCCGCTTTGAACCCTCTTCTGCCTTTTCTTGCTTAAAGTAGCTAAATTGCAATGAGCATTTTTCCTTGTTTTTTGACAGATTCTGGGAATGATAACACCAAACAGGATAATTTTATGAAACCCATACCCTGACACAGAGGTTCATCCACAAGCAGCACAAATCAGGAATACGGTCACCTTCTCCTCAATCTTCTATCCATTAAGAGTGGGTTAATCTTAAGCCAACAAGCCCAAAAGTGTAAAACACTAATAGGAGACAAGTTAAGAGCCAGGAGTGCCATCATAAAAATACCCCCTCATAAGTTGTTTTGATCTGAATGCCCACCTCCTGCAAAATTTAATATTTAGCTTTGGGTTGGGTGACCAAAGAATCAGGACTTTGTATCTGGGATCCATTTTAAACTTGAGAAAACATGTGACTTATTTTCACATGCTGGGAATTTGATTAGATGTTCTAACTAGACCAATCAGTAGCCAAATGCTTACTGTGTCAGGATAAGTATAAGGCACTCTCAATTTTCTATTTTAAGACCAGGAATTCCCCTCCATTTATGGCACCTGGTGTATAATGAAAATGATTAGATAAATAGCACCACATGCATTGTTGAAAGGCCCACAATGTCTGTAATGCAGCCTTGAAAAGATTCTCCTCCTGAACAGGAGTCATCAAGCACTTTAAATAACATGATAATGGCTTCACATTTCCTGACTATTTTTTCACATATCCATAACAATCAAGGTTAAAAAAAAAGCTTCTGATGTGGCTTTAGAAGATTGCTTCCATTATTTGTTGTGTACAAAGCTCTCATTTGTCATTCCTGCTGAAGAAAGATGCATGCAGATGTTTGGGGTGACATGCTTACTGACTTCCTATCACCACGTTTCCACCCTCCCCCCCCACCCCCACCCCCACACCCCCAAACCACCACTACCCGGGAAAGAAGGAAAGGGCAGATTTAATTGACTGTCTCTGTCTCCACTCCAGACAAGGGCAGCACATTCAAAGCATCCTGTTTCTCTTCAGACAACAGTATTTCCTAGATGGGTCTAGAATGGGCAGAAGGGAAAGAAAATTTGAATGCAATTGTAGGCTACTATAGATCAGGGCCTTCTGGTTGCTGATGGAGGCTACTTGTAAACATTGTGAGAGGGTGGGAGAGGTGCTAGAGAATATAAACTTTAAACCTACCTGTTGTCTTTCTTCGGCCTGCCCCTGGGACCACTACTCACTCTCTACAGTGGAGGTCTGGGATAAAATCATTGCTCCGTTTCATTCGGTGCCACTGGGCTGGGATGTCCAGTGAGCATCCCCTCAGGAAACATCCCTCTCACCTTGATGCAATGGGATTGCTCTTACTGCAGGTGCAAGCCAGCTCTGCACACCACTAGGTGAGCCCTTGAAACTCTATAAGGCTGTATAATGCGACTGCAAAGACCCATGTTGCTAGGGGAAACCAGCCTCTTTCTTTCCTGAGAAATGGACATTCCTTGTGGGTGAAAGTCAGGCACAATGTGTTCCCTGTGTTTTTTTAATTAAACGCCCCTTTTCAAATTGAAACAATTCTTCTGTACCATTATTCCCTTTCAGTCAACGTATTTTACAGTAGTTACTCGGCAGCAGAAACAACTGTTAGTTCTTTATCTTTAGGAATTACCTGATACAAGAGTGAGCTTTGTTTATGCAAAAGGAGATTAGTAGAGCCCAAGAAGATCCCCCCGGGGGCATGTCATGTAAAAATTCTTAACTGGTGTATACTCTGTATAAGAGAAAACTTTAAAATCTTGACTAACCGGATACTGAGTAATAAGACAGATAATAGCACATTTACAAGTTGTCCATCTCTTTTAAAATGCATTTAAAAAGTTGGTTTCAAGGGTGGCAGTAATACCCTTTCTCCTAGTCATAGTTCACCATATTAGCTCCGTATTTGTGGTTTATCTTTATTTTGTAGGATAGAAGCATAAACCATTTCTGTAAATTTCTGATATCAGTTCAATAATATATTTAAAAGAAACTAAGCCAATTAAAGTTGTGCAATTTGTCTTCACCAGGGTTGAAGATGGACATGCTTGCAATATTTGAACCGATCACACAATGGCAACATCAGAACACCTATCTTATCCAATGTTAGAGGAAAATGCCCACATCTAAATTCAGAGAATGATACACCAGAGGAGGAAGTCACTTGGCCTGTCATGTCTGTACTAGCTCTTTGAAAAATGTATCCAATTTTTCCAACTCACTCACCCTTGCCCCATAGCTCTGCAAAATTTGCATTTTTTAAAGTATTAAGCTTTTGCAGGTTATTATTGAATTTACTGC
Organism: Carcharodon carcharias; assembly: GCF_017639515.1. Lineage (NCBI taxonomy): Eukaryota > Metazoa > Chordata > Chondrichthyes > Lamniformes > Lamnidae > Carcharodon > Carcharodon carcharias. The sequence goes on from NC_054471.1 coordinate 157,268,288, forward strand.
TGCCACCTTTTCCAGATCGTACTAACTTACTGCATATTTAATTTCCCTTATTTCCCTCTGGTGCTATTGCCAACTATCTTAAATCTGTGCCCTCTGGTTACCGATTCTCCAGCCACTGGAAATAGTTTCTCCTTATTTACCCTATCAAAACCCTTCAAGATTTTGAGCATCTCTATCAAAGTAGAAGAAAGAGAAGAATAACTCATGAGCCAAACATACCTCAATGAAATTGGTGGGTACTTTAATATTGAAACCAGCAGGAAACTGATTCAATATTTGAGAGTCCATTGGAGTCACTGATCCCAATCAGTGTATTATTCACTGTTTTAATGCCTTTCTCCTCACCGCCCTCTGGAACAACATTGTAGAATCAATCTCTGTTTGGGAAAACTCATCTTTGCTGACTAGACTAGAATTCTTTAAACAGATACATATTAGCAATTGTTTAGGCCTTGTTATTAACTGCACCCACCACCACCCCGCCCCCAACCAGGCCCCAAAACCCCACTCCATGACAGAAGGAAAAGGAAGTTTCCAAAGGTCATATTCTGTTTTACAGTGGTCGATGTTTCAGTTTTGAAATGAAACAGTACTATATGTCCTGTCTGGCTTGCCATAGTCATATGAGTCTGCCATGTAATCTCTCTGTTAGCTGCCATTTTAGATCACTTCAATAAAGGCTATACACTGAGAAAGCACTGCACATGAAACGTGGTGTTGGAAGAGGAGATAAGATAGAGTTTTGAGACCCTGGAAATGCTACAGAAAAGCCACAGCTCAGAAAGGCACACAGAAATGTTCAAATCTGCTAAAAGCTACTGAAAAAAGACAAGGAAAAGCAAATTCAAATCCAAGGCTACAAGTAAAATACTGGATGAGTTAACATGGCTATAAACATTCCCCTCCTAGCTTCTGTAGAAATGAAAGGTGATGTGTGGCAGTTTTTCCACTTACAATGGCAAAACTACAAACTTGCAACAGAGTTAATACACAAGCCAGAACTGAAACGAGTAGCCACATTTCTAACATTGCTGGAGAGGGACTGCTACAAATTGTACTCCACCCTAAATCTAACTGACAAAAAAAGAAACAGGCAACAGAGATTTTGGAAGCCTTGAGCGCACATTTTGAAACCCGAGTGAATGTTACTTATGAACACTCGAGCTCAAGGTGAAAAGAAAACCATAGATCAGTATGTGACTGCAGTAACATAGCTTAAAGAATCATGTGAATCCAGACAACTAAAAGATGGTCTGATTAAAGATCGAATAGTCTTGGCCTACAAAACCCCTCAGTGAGAGCAGGTCCACTGAAAGAGGAGAAACTTACGCTCAGGAAGGTGATAGACATGTGTAGAAATGCAGATCCTGTAAAATGTCAATTAGAGCACATGTATGGCAGAGCAGACCAGGAGATATGTTACACTGAGAGACATAACGGGCCGAAAGAGCAGAGCAATTGCAAACAAAGGGCAGGGTATAAATACTGCGGAGGTCATCATACAAAGGAAAAGAAAAATTGCCCAGCATGTGGAAGGCCGTGTTTTAACTGCAAGAAGATGAATCATTTCACACACAAATGTTGGCTAGAAAGAAACAAAACAAGCCTATACAGATGGCCACTGGAGAGGTTTCAGCAGGGGAGTCTGATGAAGCACTATACACCATACAACAGGTGGTTCCGCCAAGGGATAATTTGTTTGTAACTATTACAATGATGACCACAGCAGGAGAGTATCAAGTGAACAAGAAGTGTCAGATAGACACTGGTGCATCAAGCAACATCGTGGTCTTCACATACCTGTGCGGAGTGGCTCAACATGGTGATCCAAAAATGAAGCCTTCAAAAGTAAGGTTGAGGCTATATGATGCCACAGTTCTCATATGGAGAGGTCAAATTAGTCTGTGAGTCCAATGCAAAGGCAAGAAGGAAGATCTAGAGTTCTAGGTCAGAGATGGGATGCAACAGCCTCTCATCTCAGCTGAAGCAAGTTTAAAGCTTGGACTGGTAACACTGAACATGCCAACAAGAGATTTACAACATGTCAGCGCACACAAAACCATTGACAGCGGAACAGATCCTAGAGGAATACAAAGATGTGTTTACAGAGTTGGGATAGCTCCCTGGAGAATATCACCTGGAAGTAGATGAGAGTGTAAGGCCAATACAGCTTGTGCTGAGATGAGTTCCAGCTGCCCTCAAGTCAAGCCTAAAAGACAAGACAGAAGAACTGGAAAGAAAGCAAATAATCAAGAAAATGACACCTCCTACAGACTGGATTAGCAGCATGGTAGCAATGAAACAACCTGGAAAGCTGTGAATATGCTTAGACCCAAAGGATCTAATTAAAGCACTGAAGAGATCTCACTACCCCATGCCAACCATCGAAGGAATTCTGCTGCAACTTGCCAAGGCAAAGATATTTACTATTCTAGATGTGAAGGACAGTTACTGGCAAGAGAAGCTGGATAAAAGTAACAGCTATCTAACTACATTCTTGACACTGGGAGATAGAGATAGTTGCTCACACTGTTTGGCATTTCCATGACTCCAGAAAAGTACCAATGCAGACAACATGAGATAGTCAGCAACCTTCCCAAAGTGGAAGCCATAGTGGATGACCTACTAGTCCAAGGATGTGGAGACACAATGGGAGAAGCTATGGCAGACCATGACCAGAATTTAATGTAACTACTAGAGAAAGCTCGCCAGACAAACTTGAAACTGAACAAGAAAAAATTGCAATTGCAGATGCCCGATGTCAAGTACATAGGACATGTATTAACAGCAGCCAACAGATGTGAAAGCAGTGCAACAATTTGTTGGATTTGTGAAATATTCAGCAAAATTCTTGCCTAATTTGTTGTCAGACTGTTAACCATGATTCAAGCTCACTGCCAAGGACATGCGGTGGTACTGGGGAACAAACAAGAAACAGCGTTCACTAAAATCAAACAACTAGTAATAACAACACCAGTGCTGAAGTATTATGATGTCAATGCTGAAGTCACCTTGCAGTATGAAGCCAGTAGATAGGTCTCAGAGCGACCCTAATGCATCAGGACAACCAGTCGCATTTGCACCCAGGGCATTAATGCAAACAGAACAATGCTGTGCTCAGACTGAGAAAAGGAGCCTGGCTATTGTTTTGTTTGTGAGCACTTTCATCAATACCTGCTTGGGAGAGACAAAGTAAACTGGAGTCTGACCACAGCCACTTCAAAGCGATTTTCCTCAAATCATTACCACCTACTCCAAAGCATCTGCAAAGAATGTTGTTTCATTTACAGACTAACATCTGGGTGTGACATACAAGCAAGGAAAATACTGCAGACATGCTGCCAAGAGCAGTGCTCCCATGAAGAAAGTTGAGGATGCTACAACACAATGTGAAATCTTCCAAATTCAAAGTGCACCAGCAGCTCAACATAATCTGGAAGTCATCAACCCAGCAGAGACATTGAATCTGACAGACAAGTGCCTTGCTCAAATCAAGCAAACTACCCAACACAATGCAACTATCCAAGTGCTGCAAGAAGTAATGATGAAAAGATGGCCTGAGAGCATCATGGACACACTTGTGATCACAACACCATATTGAGCATAGCGAGTTGAATTGACAGCTCAACATGGCATCTCATACAAAAGAAATCATCATACCTAAGGAGATGAGAGAAGAGATGCTGAAGCACATCCATGCAAGCCATTAATGAATTGAATTGAGTCTGAGAAAGGCAAGAGAAGTGCTCTACTGGCCAAATATGAGCAATGAAATTAAAGACCACATCAGCCAGTGGTGTGCTTGTAACGAGTACCAAGCTAAACAAACTAGGGAAGCTGTTGATGATGCATGACATCCCAGGCAGACCATGGATGAAGCCGGGAGTAGACCTCTTCACAATAGCAGGAACTGATTATTGTGTCACTGTAGATTACTATTCTGATAACTGGGAGATAGATGAGCTGACTTCAATGATGACAGCAGAAATAGTAGAATGCACACTTCAGTTGCTACAACATTCCATACATTGTGACGATGACAATGGCCCCCAGTTCATGAGTGAAGAATTCAGACGCTTCACAAGGGATTGGAAAGTTCAACACTACACATCATCTCCACACTATCCACAGTCGAATGGAAAGGCTGAGGTGGCAGTGAAAATCATCAAAGGAATCATTAAGAAACTGAGCAAATCTAGCACTGATGCACAAAAGACAATCCTCGAGTGGAGAAATATACCAACTGAAAACATGGAAAGTAGTCCAGTCCAAAGACTAATGTCACACTGCACCCAAACTACTCTTTCAATAGCCAAAAAAGCTACTGAAATCAGAAACAGTAACAGGCACGAGTGAAAAAAATCAAGGTGAAATAGCAGAAAGTCAAAATTCATTTTGACAAGACTGCCAAACCAATGCTAGAGCTGAGCATTAGCGACCCCATCAGGGTGTAAACCTTCAATACTCTCAACAGGGGTCAGCCCACATGGAAACTTGGGACATGCTTAAAGAAATTGTCACCTTGATTGTATGCAGTAGAAGTGAACGACCAAATATACTGGCACAATCACAAGCATATATGAACAATGAGTGAACCTGTTCCTTCACTTCAGTCAGCCGGTCAGGAAGATGCAGCCTCACCAGTTGTACAGAGTACAGAATGACCATCACTCCCAGAGGTCCAATTTTTGCCAACAACAGAAATGGAACAACAACAGGTACCACGGCAACAAGTGCCAAGGGGATGACACTCTCTGGACAAGGAACATCACCCAGACAAAGAGCCAATGACAACACACACACTTACCGTTTAGAGACCGGCATGATTTAAAGACTGTATGCAACACAAGTGCAGAGACTGATTAGGAGAACAAACTCTTGTTAATGCATGAGAACAATAGGTGTATAGTGGGTAATGTGGGTAACTCACAGTTATACATGACCGTGCATGCAAATGTGTCTTCTGTTCATGAGGAAAAGGCGGACGTTTGGATCTTTTGTTCATTATGAAAATGAGGGTGTTTGGTTTTGAAATGCAACAGTACTAAATGCCTTATATGGCATTCTGTAGTCTTGTGACCTCTGCCATGTGTAAGCTGCCATTTTTGATCAGTCCAATAAAGACTACATTATGAGAAAGCACTGCTGTCTTTGAACACAAATTAGTGGATATTGGGGTATCTTATCTGGTGTCCCACTGTGGACAGCAGGGACATTAAATTAAAATTTTGAAATCAGACTCCCATAGTGTAATTAGGAGCCTAATTTAAAATTCACTGCTGCTGCGTGGGTTTCCCTGAGTTGGGTAAACACAGCAGTGAAACAGAGAGACAAACTACTGGTTCCACATGTTCAGTGTCTTTCCCAGAACTCTTTACTGGGCCAGGAAGAGCACCAGTACTCCCCTTCATGTCCCTCAATGAATCCTTGGGCCTTCTCCAATCCTGATCGCCAGCTTTCCTGATTACCAACCTTTCTCTCCCTCCCAATTGCCAGAAACCATTCACATGAGCCCCCAGCTGTAGCCTCTTGCCACTGGCGTTCCCTCTCAGCTGCTGGTCAACCTGCCAATTTGGTTGACTGAAGGGCAGGAAATGAAACAAAAAAAATGTTAATGAGGTCAATTAAGTTCAGCAAGGATCTCTATGTCCCCAGCTTTCCAGGTTCTTTGGCCACTTTCGCCAAATAGAAAAAGTCAATCCTGAGTCTATTTAAAGCTAACCCACAAGTACATGCATGCCAGACAGTAATGTTAAACAGGAAGTTCAAATCAGTGGCAGAAATCTCTTCTTCAAATATATTGTGATTAATACTGAAATGCATTTCCAATTAGGTTAGTGGAGGCAGTTAGATGGTGTGGTAGAGAATTGGAGATTCATTGCTGATTAAGGGGAATGGGGATCATGAAGCTGTAGGATTGAATGAATCCAGCTTGCACTGGCCTGTCATTCAGCACCCTGAAGAGAGGGTCAATATCATAGCAGCCATGCACACCAAAGCCCCAATATTTTGTTTCTGGTTTCCAAAACAAGGTACTTGTCTCCAAATCAAGTGAGTTGTTATGATCTGGAATGCACTGCCTGAAAAAGTGATGGAAACAGTTTCAATGGTGGCCTTCAAAAGGAAATTGGATAATTATTAAGGGGAAAAATGCAGGGGAATGGCACTAATTGGATAGCTCTTTAAAAAAGCCACCACAGGCAGGGCCTCCTTTTACCCTCTATTATTCTCTGATTCTACTGCAAAATCTATATCTAGCTATTGGATTTCTGTTTGCATAATCCAAAATGTGCATTCTCTCCTTGTAAAAGTACATTCCGCCCACCTAAATACAAAGGTTTTAGGTAAGTGTTGACATGCATTACATTACTTTTTCAATTGGAGAAAGAGCCATAATGCATTCAAAAATGTATACTAATATGTTGTTATACCAGTCTGTCATATTTGGTACTGTTTTAAATGTACAAACAGCTCTGATTTTGAAAAAAAATTTGCTTTATACGTGAAAAATATTTTTGCACCTGTTCCTTTCCATTGATTGACATATAATCTGATTTAAAATAGATACGTAACACCATCAGTTCTTTCACTTTCAAGGATTTTGGAGCTGCAAGCTAATGTTGAGTCAGCTGTGGCTATTATGGATGCGTGCGTGAATTCCAAAAGCTATGAATAGCCTGAGCTCAGCACTTGATCTATTGGCACAGCTACTCAGGAGAATGAGTGACAGTTTTAAGAGATTGGAATAACAAAATATGCTTTTGATGTGTCCATCTGAATTGCCATTTAAGGGATTAATCTTTTTTTCTAAAGGAGTACACTTTTGCAGTATCAATGATAGTTTTTTGAATGAGAGTTTTATTAGATTATCACAGGATTATTTTTACATTTGAAATTAAAATAATTCTCATTGCTGTTGCATGGCTCCTGAGGACTGTACATAATGAATTCTTGGTGAGCGGCTATGACAGATCCACAGGGGGCTTGAAGGGAGCATGGGGGTCTGAGGGACATGGAGGGGGCATGGACATGAGGTTCAGGGGATTTTTAAATGACATTGGAAGCTGGGCTGCTGTCTTCTAAACAGCCAGTCTCCACAACCACACCATTTTGGCTCACAAACTGTACATTGCCCTTGCGTGAAAAAATGAATATCGCGGGCAAAGTCAGTCAAGAGTCAAATATGTGCGTGCAAAGCTGCAAAAATGCCCAACTCACATTTTGCAAGTTCAATTGTGAGGAACCTTTTTTTGAAAAATTTGAAGGACTTTGAATTTTGGACATTCTTCCTCCTGAATTATTTTTGAAAGTTTGCAGTATTAATTCAAAGCTATGAATGTGCCATTCTTCAAAAAACCACAGGTCAAAATAGATGTCCAGCGGAGAACACCTGGGGAGGGAAGAGGTACTTTGTACATCTAAATTAACAAGGAGCTGCTGTTGCCAATCTAAAGGCTCTTGCTGATTGGTTAAAAGCTTTCTGGCCTAAGATAAGGATTCTTTGAACATCTTAGCCTTTAAAACTCTCAGTTAGTGTGTGTGTGGGTGTGCCTCAGAAGCAAGCCGCAAGGAAAAGGCTCTCTCTCTTTCCCTCTCTCTGCCCCACCTTTGTGTTATATGCGGTCTAGAGTGAGTTAAATTTTCCTCAGAAACGTCTCATCAGAAGAAATCATCTGTTCTTTTGAAAGTTCGCAAAGTTGTGATAAGTAAGAGTCACCAAGGAGAGTTTCACCCAAAAAATCCGTCTGAAAAAATTTCCAGATCTACTGTGACCAGAATTCTGTTAGATCAATTGTGCTGAGATCTCTTCGAATTTTATCCTTTTAAAAAAGCAACATTCCCATCCTCTAGCCTCTGCATCGGGACTGAGTTTGTTTTGTCCTGTTTTGTGTTTGTGTGTGAGTGTATAGGGGTTTGAATATCTGTTTTTTTTAAGGGGAAAATTGTTACACATCTAAACTACACTTTATATATTAACCAGTTTATTAACCTGTATTTTTAAATAGTAGTTTGTTTTACGATAAATCAACTTTTTGGGGTGTTACTGAAAGAAGCCTGGGTAGAATCTTTTTGTGCTGGGAATAATAGTATCAAAGGATAACAATTGGCCAATTTTGTGGGTGAATTAAACATTTAAACTATTATTATGGCCTGTAGAGAAGTGGGGCTAGAATTAACAGTGCACTCCTCCCATCTCGATCCATAACACAGTATAAAAATCCAGGCCAATGTCTCAAAGATCAGATACCATTTACAATGTTTTCATTGAGATGAAACAAAATCCATAACTAAATAATATCTCTTACAATTATTTATCTCTGATAAATATTTCCTGACAAACTATTTTTGAGACAGTGAAATTTGGTGTAAAGCTTGTCAATCTCCCATCATTGGATCAGATATTACAGCTATGTCAAAAACTGGGAAGCAAACTCTGGTTTTAGGCGGTTTCGAAAGAAATATATAAATACTGATCTCAGTGCTGCAAGATGGACACATTGCAAATGGACCCTTTTGCTCTCTCCCTCAACTGTGTCTGTTCCAAATAATGCACCCACAAATAATTGGAAATACTGATTTATAAATGGGAGCAATTAAAAATTAAAAAAGACAGGAAATTACTTAAAACTAGAAAGGTACTCTACATGTTCCCAACAGTTCTCTTTAATGATATTGGATCAGTACCCACTCTGTAAGTCCAGATGAGTTTTTTTTGAATAGCTACAAAATAAATTTAAAACAATAAATTAAGAAGCTGAAATAAATGGGTTATTAACTGTTTAGATGGTGTCAAAGATTATGTAAGCAGATTAACTGATTGACCAGCTGATGGTCATCATTCAGCATTGAAACATGGAGCTACAAGCCCTATACATGAGCCTGTACATTAATCTCTGAGTCTCCTGACTCACTCGTATCACTTTCTTACCCGTATTGTCAATTATGTTTGAAGTGCACAAAGAAGCTAACTTACCGAGCAAGATGCCATTGCCTGAAATGATAACAGCACATTCTTCTCCACTCTCAGATTGGATATGTTGTTCAGACCAATACCTCCGTCAAATGAATCCCATATGGAGCACCCATGGGGATACATGAATCTGGAGGAGAAAAAAGTGTTCTTATGGTACATTGTGATTTTGGGTTGGAGGGCGAATAACTATAGCAGTTATCCTGAGTTTAAACCTCAAAACCGTCCTACATTGACAAGAATTTGACAAAAGTAGTCAAATCCACCAGTCATAGGCAAGTTAAGTGTGATATAATCTCAGGTGAATCAGTAAATTGCATGTTTCACTTGAGGGAGGAGAAGAACAGAAAAGAAACCCTTAACTCCTCAGTAAAATTCCACACACACATTGGGATGAAACAATAGCTGAAACACAGTCGAATAAATGTATTAATATTCATTTAGATAAAGGCAAAATGCTGTGGATGCTGGAAATCTGAAACAAAAACAGAAAATATTGGAAAAACTCAGTAGGTCTGACAGCATCAATGGAGAGAGAAACAGAGTTGACGTTTTGGGTTGACAACCCTTCGGGTCATATGGACTCGAAACGTCAACTCTGTTTCTCTCTCCATATATGCTGTCAGACCTGCTGAGTTTTTCCAGCATTTTAGGTTAATGTTTAATATTCAATTAATTGTGAAACCTACTTTGAAAGTAAGCATTTTGATACTCACACTAACAGATTAACAATAAAAAGAATTCATTCAATGCAGACATCAAGAGCTAAAAGAACACCAAGTAAAAATTATACATTACATAACCGACCTCAGTTTGAATTTTTAATTCAACTCAAACCTACTGCAAAGTGGTTTGTTTTTTTTATAAATATATATTCTTATTCCAATGATTGGAAAAGCTAATGAGAAGGCTTATTTTAAACTCCCATGAACATTGTTAAAGTTGCTCTCAATAGCATGGAACTGCTATTAATTTTCCTTCCCACTTCATGCAAAGAAAATTATGATGCATTATTAGCTGAAGTAGAGGTTTCAAGGATCAGTGATAATGTTTGAGTGTGTTCTATGGTCCTTGTTTTAAAGTGCACTTATGTGCTGTACAGGCAAGCCCAAAAATATTTCATGTAGTTGTGTGAAGGTCAGGATCAAATGCAGATTTCAAGTACCACATCTTGCACAAGTAGAGGCAATGCTTACGTATCGTAAAACAAAACGTCAAGCCCCTGTGTCTTATGTTTGTTTAGGAGATGTGTAATGTTCATGTGAAAATGTGCAACACCGTACCACCCAGTCAGCTCTCAGTGTTGCAGCAAGATTATTTAGAAACAGTTTCACGGAAGTGATTTACTTTGTATTAAGAACGAACCCAGCGCTAGCTATCATTTTGTATGAGCTGTGTAACTTATGCACATGCAATTCATCCACTCCATTATATATAGAGAGCCCCACCCCATATATAAGGCAGAATTTTTCGCTTGGCAGGTACGCGCCCAACCCGCTCAAGTGTGAAATGACGCGTGTTGATATCTGCCGAGTGCGCTGACATCAACGCGCAGTTGCGCAATAGTTCAGTAGGCAGGCGCGGGCCGGAGCCAGCAGCGTGCCTGCCGACAATGAAAAGGCCTGTGAAGGCCATTAAGTTATCAATTAAATTAAATTTTTCGCTGCCCATGCAACCTAATGGTTGGCGGGCAAGTGAAAAAACCAAGTGGCCTTTGCATTTTTTTGGAAACATCCACGGGCGGGATGAGGTTTCCAAAGGCAAATAAAAAAATAAAATCTTTAATTTTTCATTATTAACATGTCCCTGCTCATGTGAGAGAGCCACATGAGCAGGGACATGTTTTATTACATTTTTATTTCTAAAATTTTTTTATATCTCTTCATCTCCCTGAGGCAGCTCTGTGCCTGAAGGAGATTATGCAGCACTCACACGTGCGCATGTGCAAAGTTCGCGCTCAGCTGACTCGCAGTCCTCCTCCCTCCTGCACAGGCAGTGCTCAGCACTGCCATTCATGTTTCACACTGGGTGGGCCTTAATTGGCCCACCAGTGTGAAATCGCAGTGTGGTGCTGATCACGGGCAGCGGTCGGCTTCCCGACCACCCCCGCCCACACAAGCCCACCCGCCAAGGGCAAAATTCTGCCCATAGTGTCTACATAAAACTACTGGAATTTAGAGTAATAAAGTGCATCACTTTTTAGTAAAGCCCTCGCTCTTTGTAACAATTAAGTAGTACACTCTACTTTGTATCACAACTATTAGATATACCCAAATTCATACTTTTTTCACCATTCAGAAATCAACTTGTACAAAAAATAGGCACAGAATAACAATAATCAGGGTCAAAATGGTCTATTGACTGGATTTGATCACTTGACCTGGGTTTTTAATTTTCCTTTAGATAAGATTTTGATGCCTCCATCTTTGTTGGATTGGAGATGGATGAGATTTCCAGGATTCCAAACCCCTTTCAGGTTGTGTGGGATTTTTATGGCCCCAGGATAAGGGTGTGGGTAGGGAGCCCACACACAGAAATCACACGCAGCAATCCTATCTTTGCTTACTCGATCATGCAGAGAGGCATTTTAGACCAATTCTGGCCCCGGCTATTTCCATGGAGTCAGACCCATTTTGGTAGGAGATGTGGTTCAAGGCATCTCAGAGCAGTCGTGAACCATGGGGGATCCCTAGTCTGGAGCCCAGAGCCTTTTGACTGGTAAGTTCAAAAGGTATTGACAAATTCACATGTCATAATGTAATGTGTATGATAAGTTAAATGTGTTTTTAATACAGCAATTACTGATAGGGCTTTGTTTAGGAAAGGTAAGTGACCATTAAATTGATAACCATTTTGAAAGTGTTCAGATGCATTAGAGTATTTTATCAACAGGATGAAGTGCTCTTCTGCATTCAACAGTATTAAGATTAATTTTAATGTGCCAATTCCCCTCTTCGATGCAATATTTTCTTTGGTTGACATTCATCTGTTAAATCTTTGAAGCAGGTAAACAGATGGCCATCTGTTCAGGTTACTTCAAAAGGATTTAATGTATTCAGTCCAGCCATCTGTTCATCCTTTGAAGCAGTGGAGCAGATTGCCATCTGGGTGAGAGGGCAAGTGGGCTATGGAGGGGGCATGGGGGGTTGTGTGGGGTATGGGGGGGGATGAGGGTTGAGGGCTAAGGAGCCTAACACTCATGTTCAGAATTGGGCCAATGTCCCAGTAAACAGACATGGGCCATCAACCTGCCTGCCTCAGTATCTCCCCACCTCCATTCCCACCTTGGACCTGCTTCCAGAGCTGGTGAAATGTGCATGGACAAATGATAGGCAGCAGGAAAATTGCACAACTCTAATCAATTGTTCCTTTCTAATATGGGCATTAGCGAACATTTCCCCTGGCTTCGCTGCAAGATCAGTCCTTTAGTCTTCTGTAAGTTTCTAAGAAGAAGATGCTTAAATTCAACTCCATTATTTCTCTCAAAACGAAAGTTATCACCATGACCATTCAGGCCTGCTGATGGATATCACAGTAAAGCCCCTGAGACGACATGGCCTGTTCTTTAAGTTTTGTCATCTGAGAAAGAAATGCTGGTTGCCACGGTGAGACCACGCATGGATCCCACAGGTTGCAGGGATAGTAGTGATGGAATGAAGTAAATTATCCATTGAAGCAGCTTCAAACCGTGAAGTCACAATTGTTGTTGGCACTACTCGTATTAGCTTTATGATATTAGTATACCTCAACAAAAAAAAGCAGTGATTCCCATTTTATTTATAATTAAGATGGAAAACAAAGAAAAGAACATTTACTTTGGACACAGGTATAGGTCCTTCAAATGCTACCAATCCACATACAACAGGATGGCAAAGTAGCTTGGCTTAGTTGGTCTGCTACACAGGTTTGTGCCTGTGATACCCCACATGGGGGGGATTTTTGATCTGAACTCAACTGAGGAGACAACTTCTGGCCTTTATTCATCCTTACATGTAAAGAATTAGCGATACATACTCCCAACATTTGATCCAATCTGGCAAGGATTAACTTTGACAATGTGCTACGGTTTTATCTGTTCAATGCTTACATGGAAGAATACAACAGTGAAAGAGTTGCAAGCATGGAAAGGACAGAAATCTGATGCCTTTGTGCAAAAATACTTCTGCCTAAAATCCTTTGAGCTTCAGCAGGTAAATAGTGTGAAAAGGATGTGCCCCGGTGCCTGTGGGCTAAGGGGGTGAAAGAAGAGTACCTACTCCTTCACCATCAAAAAGCCTGTTAATACTCACTGTCCAGGCTCCCACATGAAGAATGAACATTCGAGAAGGGATGCTGAACGTGCTGCAGGTGCTTCATCAATTGCAAATTGGCATATGACAGGAGAGAAAATGGTAGAGAAAACTGGAAAAGAAAATAATTGAAAAAAATACTCCTCTGTTTTTATTCTTTGTACAGGTACTAGAAGAACTTTTTTCCAATTTGGTGATGCCAGCGGGGAGTCTCAGCCACTGGTAGCAAGAAATTGGAAAATTGCCACCAATATCTTGGTATATATGGCTGTCACCAAAGGCTTAATTAGGATATTCAGTTTAGGTGGCTAGAGTTACTTAAATTACCACAGGTAATAGTTGAGGTGAATAGTATAGATGTATTTAAGGAAAGGTAGATAAACTTGTGAGGGAAAAGGGGATAGAGAGTTATGCTGATAGAGTTAAATGATGAAGGAAAGGAGGAGGCTCCTGTTGAGCATAAACAAAGTCATGGGTTGGCTGAACTTGTTTCTATGCTGCATATTCTATGTAATTCTCTCATTTAAACATTTGGAAATCAGAAACTGAATTTTACAAAGAGTACATTTCAAACTGACTAAATTCCTACGCCAGGAAGTTTCTAATATATTTTAATTTTTCATCCTGACATATGCTTAATATGGCAAGTGTAGAGCTTCAGCTTTGTCCTGAAATAGAGGCTGGGATTTCCCTTACCTGCTGGCATCAGGCGTGTTTGGTGACGTGAGCGGACAATATGGCACGATCAGTTTCACAACGGTGTGAAACCTGTTAGCGATCGACCACTCAACCTGCCAGTGGCGGGCCGTATTTCCTGTCATCTGACATCGGGAACCTAATTGTAATACATCCTAGGGGTTACCATTGACCAGAAACTGAACGGAATTAGCCATATAAATACTATGATTACAAGAGCAAGTCAGAGGCTAGAAATCCTGCGACAATTAACTCACCTCCTGACTCCCCAAAACCTGTCCACCATCTACAAGGCACAAGTCAGGAGTGTGATGCAATACTCCCCATTTGCCTGGATGAGTGCAGCTCCAACAACACTCAAGAAATTTGACTCCATCCAGGACAAAGCAGCCCACTTGATTGGCACTACACCCACAAACATTCACTCCCTCCACCACTGAGCCACAGTAGCAGCAGTGTGTACCATCTACAAGATACACTGCAGGAATTCACCAAGGCTCTTTTGGCAGCCCCTTCTAAGCCCACCACCATTACCATCAAGAAGGACAAGGGCAGCAGATAGATGGGAACACCACCACCTGGAAGTTCCCTCCAAGTCACTCACCATCCTGACTTGGAAATATATTGTCATTCCTTCTTTGTCACTGGGTCAAAATCCTGGAACTCCCTTCCTAACAGCACTGTGGGTTACCTACACCACGTGGACTGCAGCAGTTCAAGAAGGCAGCTCTCCGCCACCTTCTTAAGGGCAATTAGGAATGGGCAATAAATGCTGGCCTAGCCAGCGACGCCCACATCCCTTGAATGAATTTTTTTTTAAATCTGCATGTTATTATTAGGTCAGCCCATCGGAATCGGTCCCCCCACCGCTGGATCGTCTACCCACATCGGCGGGAAAACAAACTGATGTGTTTCACAACAGCACATAAGTGACATGCACCTGGCAGGCTGCACTTAGCTTGGGACTTAAAGGTTTGTTTGCCTACCTTGCTTCAGTCAGCACTCAGAATCATCAGCACCAGGCTTCACAAACAGCACCACATTACTTTTAGGGGGGGCCTCATGCCAAGTCTCTACCTACCAGATAAGCCATATGTGGGCAGGTTAACAATGGCTGTAGGGCTAGGTCTTGCTTGGCAAAGGGGGAGAAAAGGCCTCGGCAAGGGAAGAGATTGCAGGACAAGGGCTTTACTGGGGAAGGAGAGTAACCCAGAGTGTCTGTGGGGGCACATGTTGATCTGTGCAAGTGGCCCCAATGTGGGAGGGCTGAGGAGGCATTCTCCAGAGCAGATGAGGCCAGACAGAGATGTGAGGGTGTTTGTGAAAGAATGAATGGTGATGTCTCTTGAGCTGGCAGTGAGCGAGATACCAGTGAATGTCTGATGGACTTGAGTGCATGAGTTTAGAGTGATAAGACTGTTGCTATACCTTGGCTGCACAGATGAGATCATTCATTCTCTATCTGCATTTGATAGCCAACCTCTTCTGTGCAGCATTAGCACTGATCACCACTACCAACATCTCCCAAGCTTGGTTGGTCATACCGCTGCCCATCCTGTGGCCAGAGCATGGCTGGCCTCCACAGCGTCCAAAAGACATTCCAGTGATACATCACTAAACCTGGGGGCTGCAGTATTTTTGCCTTTTGTGGACATCTTCCCTGCAGGAGTCATGGTCTGGAAGCACTGAGATGAGTGTGCGCAGGTTGGACAATAAGTATGGTGCCCCGCATGATGAAGGGCGAGGTAATGGTGTGGCAGGCAAATGAAAGCCCACCCGCCATCGAAATGGCATGTTTCCTGGAAATGCATAACTAATGCGATGCGTTTGGGACAATACGGCATGAAAACCCACTATAAAACTTTGTTTTACCCACTGGCCGCAATGGCAGGTTTTCACGCCATATTGTTTTACCCATCCACTGCTGCACTTAGTGCAAATCCGGGATGATTCCGTCCACGTACTGAATCAGAAGTGGAGATAAATTTGAAACACAAACAAGCAAGTCCCCTTCTTGTAACTTGGGACTAATGTATCTGCTCAGCTGAAATTCCCACCCTGGATTTACCATTGTCTTAACAACAGCACAGCATTGCCAGTTAGTGTTTAGATTGATTGAATCTTCCAGTTAATGGCAATTAAACCTGACAATAAATACTATGAGTAATTACTATTAACAGTAGCCCATACCACCAGTTGAGCAAAAGTAGCAGAATGAAACACTTGAGCTGAGAAGTGCCCTTTCTCTGGTGCATCGGTATACATGTCTAGTGAACAAGTACAAAATGTTATCAGAAAGGCTAATGAAATGGTCTTTATCTTCAGGGATAGCACATAAAGGGTAGAAAGTGACATTTCAGTTGGTCAGACCCCATCTGGAGTACTGATTTCAGTTTTGGGCACTGAAACCTCAGGGTTAAATTAAGGAGGACAGGTTAATTAAAGTTGGCTTGCTGTTCCTTGAGTTTAGATGACTTGCGTAGTGACCCAATCAAGATGTTTCAAATATTATGAAGAATTCAATACAGGAAAACTATTTCCTCTTGGTATGGGAATCCAGAACAAGAAAGAAATTGGGCACTTTCCTCACTTCCAAAATGCACATTTGACTCATAACTGACTTTGCCCAGGATTTATGTTTATTCACATACTTGCAGTGCAGTTTATGAGCCCCAGTGGAGTGTAGGAAGAGTATGGGTGCAGATGTGGGCTGGTTAGAAGGCCATCTTCAGTTCTCAGAACTGAAGAGGTGATGGCAGAGTGGTATTGTCACAATACTGGTAATCTGGAAACCCAGGGGTGATACTCTGGGGACCCGGGTTCCATGGCATATGGTGGAATTTAAATCAAATAAAAACTTGGAATTAGAAGTCTAATAATAACTGTGAAACCATTATTGATTATCATAAAAACCCATCTGTTTCATTAATGCCCATTAAGGAAGGAAATCTGCCGTCCTTACCTGGTCTGGCCCACATGTGACTCCAGTCACACAGCAATGTGGTTGACTTTTAAATATCCTCTGAATAAGGGCAATTGGGGATGGGGAATAAATGCTGGCTGAGCCAGTAATGCTCACATCCCATGACCCAAAACAAAACAGCAGTCTATCCACCAACATTGTTTAAAAGCCCCCTAAACCTTACCCCACACATGTCAACTGATGCCTGCTCCATTCCCCCTCAGATTCCCCATGACAGTCCATGCCCCCCATATATCCTCCATATCCACTCACTCAGTATCCATTATGTACAGTTATCTTAATCCATGCAATAGCAATGTGAATTCTTTTACATGCAAGTGTAAAGAGAAAACCTGTGATAATCTAATTAACCTCTTTCAAAAATGGTTCTTGATAGTGCAAAAATAAATTGTATTCTATAGAAAAAAAGTTTGATCTCTTAAATTACCATAAAGTTATGTAAACAAACAACCATGTACTCAGGAGTCACATCAAAGATAGATTATGTAATTACAAACTCTTTAAACTGTCAATCATTCCCCTGAGCAGCTGTTTCCACGGAACAACTGCTGAGCTTAGGCCATTCATTGGTTTTGGAACTCAGCCAAGCATTCATAATAGTGGCAGCTATTAAAAAAATCACAGCTACAAGACCCTGAATTTGAAAGAACTGATGGCATTTCATTTCCATTTCAAAGCAGATTAGCTATAATTCAATGGAGGGGAGCAGGTGCATAGTTTTCTTTTCATTTTCAAAAGCGGGGAAGTTTTTATTCCAAAGTCAGAGCTGTCTGTATATCTAAAACATAGTATCAAATATGACAGGAGGGATTACCAACACATTTTTCTACATTTTTTAATGCATTATGGTGCTTTCTCCATAGAAAAGTTACTGCAATGCATGTCAACACACAGTGTTGGTCAATATAATGATCAACTTATCTTTGCAGGACAGAGCCCTATGATGAATCACTGCATGAATAACATATTTACATTACAATACAGCATCTCATAGTGACATCTGAATGTGTCAGAACATTTTACACTTGTCAGAATGTTCCCGAATCCTTCATTGGTCACAAACCCTTCAATACGGTGGAATTTTTTGGAGGGCTTTCAAAACCCCCACCGGCATACAAAAATAGCATGTTAGAGGAAATACAATTTCCCTGTTTTCCTCACAATGGGGACCCTGAGTTTGGAAGAGGTGTGTGTGTTTGTTTTGCAACCCAAGCCTTTCTGGCCTGTGATAAGGCCACACAAAACTGGCTTAGGGTTGGGAAGACAGAGAAAATTATTTACTTTGAGAGCCGATTACCACTTCCAAGAGGAGAAGAAAATCCAGCCCATAATCTAAAAATAAGAGCTAACTTGCTCCAGTGTGAAATCAGGTGGCACTTATTCATAAAGAGTAACGGAAACTTGGAGCTCACACTCTCAAATGGCTGTGAATGCTGTGTCAACTGATGTTTTCAAGACTAAGATCGATAGATTTAGCTAAGGGTATCAAAGTGGGTCAAAGGTCACTATTTGGGATTGAGATACAAATCAACCATGATCTGCTTGAATGATGGAACAGGCTTGAGGGATTGAATGACTTACTTCTGTTCACATGTCCGCAGTGTATATTTAAGATGAGGAATTAAACTGTAGCACAGTGCAAGATTCAAGCTGGTTGTCCCTCAATTCAAGGATATCATTTACTCAGGGTCCCAACAATGATGATGATCCTGCTGGGCATGGTTGCACAGCCAGGAGAAAGTGGGACAGCCTATTTTTAGGGCACCTTTTCTAGCTTCACTCCCCCCCACTTTTCATTTGGGGTGAGCAGAGGGTATCCTGAAGAGGGCCGCTCAGTTATAGATGCTCCTGCCCAACACAGGTGTCAAATAACCTACATGTATCTGTCACATGTGTGCAGAATCTTGACTAAGGACACACAGGTTCACAGCCCTGTCTCTCTCACCAATCCTCCATCACCACAGGACTTGTCAAATGGACCCTGGTAGAAGCATGCACATGACTTTAACATGGAGACCTTGAGGCACTGTCATTGCCCACACGATCTACAAATGGATTGGTGGTCAGGTTTCGGTGACATGTCAAACCACGATGGCCAGGACCACCTTCTTTGCCTTTGCAGCCAGTGAGACACAATCTTTCTTCACCTGTTCTGATGTTGAAGACTTTTTGCATGGCACTTTGTCTGGCACTTCCCCTTAACCTTGTCATTCTGGGCGGGGTTACTAGGAATAAGGCGCTCCCGACAGCATCGCTCAAGGGATTGTTGGAACGCACAAGCCTCTCCTTCATATTAACATGGCATTCCATGGAGAAGGCGGCAACACACAGAGGGTCAAGACGTGTTGTGAAACTGATACTGGTGTGGAACAGAGGGATGTCTTCAACTTGAATTTCATTTCTGGCCTCCAGGCACACACAACAGCTGTTCCTATAACATGTATAAGAGAGTGAATGCCTAATTTATACAAAAAAAAGCAAGACCGCCTCCTCCTGTCACCTGATGATGACCACAGGAAATCCAAACCAGAATCACAGAACATAGCAACAGAAATAAACACAGGGGCAAAAAGAAATACAAACTATACACCTCACCTGTGTAGTGCAAGCCACATTTGAGGGGTTCACAAACATACACATACGAACATTAGAACATACGGACCAGGAGCAGGAGTAGGCTACTCGGCTCTTCAAGCCTGCTCCACTATTCAATAAGATCATGGCTGATCTGATGTTAACCTCCCGTCTACCCCTGGTAACCTTTTAATTCCTTTTTATTCAAGAGTTTGCCTACCTCTGCCTTAAAAATACTCAAAGATCCTGCTTCCACTGCCTTTTGAGGAAGAGAGTTCCAAAGACACAGGACCCTCTCAGAGAAAAAAAGTTCTCCTCATCGCTGTCTTAAATGAGTGACTCCTTATTTTTAAACCATAACCCCTAGTTCTAGATTCTCCCACAGGAAAAAACATCCTTTGCACAACCACCATGTCAAGACCCTGCAGGACCTTAAAGGTTTCAGTCAAGTCACCTCTTATTCTTCTAAACTCCAGTGGATACAAGCTCAACCTGTCCAACCTTTCCTCATAAGACAACCCACCCATTCCAGGTATTAGCCTAGTAAATGTTCTCTGAACTGCTTCTAATGCATTTACATCTTCCCTTAAATAAGGAGACCAACACTGTACACAATACACCAGATGTAGTCTCACCAGTGCCCTACACAACTGAAGAGTAACCTCCCTACTTTTGTATTCAATTCCCCTTGCAATAAGTGATAACATTCTATTAGCTTTCTGAATTGCTTGCATACTAGCTTTTTGTGATTCATGCAAAAGGACACCCAGGTCCCTCTGAATCTCAGAGCGCTGCAATCTCTCACCATTTATTCTTCCTGCCAAAATGGACAATTTTACATTTGCCCACACTACACTCCATTTGCCAGGTCTTTGTCCACTCCATTAATCTATCCATGTCACTTTGTAGCTAGCTAGTCAATCTTCTATCCATGCCAATATATTACCCCCTACATCATGAGCTTTTTATTTTCTGCAATGATCTTTGATGTGGCACCTTATCAAATGCCTTCTGGTAATCTAAGTGCAGTACATCCACTGGTTCCCCTTTATCCACAGCACAAAGAACTCAAATAAATTGGTTAAACATGATTTCCCTTTCACAAAATCATGTTGACTCTGCTTGATTGTCTTAAACTTTTCTAAGTGACCTGCTATAACATCTTTAATAGTACTTTCAAACATTTTCCTAAGACAGATGTTAAACTAACTGGCCTGTAGTTTCTTGCTTTCTGTCTCATCCCCTTTTTGAATAAAAGAGTTACATTTGCTTTTTTCCAATCTAATGGAACCTTCCCCAAATCCAGGGAATTTTGGAAAACTAAAACCAACGCATCAACTGTTTCACTAGCCATTTCTATCAAGACCCTAGGATGAAGTCCATCAGTACTCGGGGATTTGTCAGCTGGCAGCTCCAACAATTTGCTCAATACCACGTCACTGGTGATTCTAATTTTCCTGAGCTCCCCCTCCCTGCCATTTCCTGCTTTTCAGCTATTTCTGGGATATTACTCATATTCTCTATAGTGAAAACCGATACAAAATACCTGTTCAATTCATCAGCCAATCCTTACTTCCCATTATCAATTCCCCAGATTCACTTTCTATAGGACCAACAGTCACTTTGTTAACTCTTCTTATTTAAATATCTATAGAAACTCTTACTATTTGTCTTTATATTTCCAGCTAACTTTCTCTCATACTCTAATTTTTCTCTCCTTTTTTGATCCATTTCTCCACAAGTTCCACTGGTCTTCCACATCAAGTTCCCATTTGTTTAGCATGTTTAACAGTTTACTTTCAAAAGCATTAGGCTTGAATTATAGGTAACAAATATTAAGGCAGTGAGCATTTCAACTAGTTGCAGTTGCATCGCAAGCCAGAACTACCTGTCACCTCAATGTATCTGCTACAAAGGATGTCTTAAACAAACTTGGGTAAAAAAATACCTAATCTGAACAAGTTCAACAAAGGGGAAGCATCACTTAACTGTCCAGGACTGCAACACTTTCTGTCAAATACTTGGAAAGCAACACTTATACTAGACAAAAACAGAATTACCTGGAAAAACTCAGCAGGTCTGGCAGCATCGGCAGAGAAGAAAAGAGTTGACGTTTCGAGTCCTCGTGACCCTTCAACAGAACTGAGTGAATGTTAGAAGAAGGGTGAAATATAAGCTGCTTTAAGGTGGGGGAGGGTGGAAGAGAAGTGGGGGGTGCGGGGGTGGTGTGGTTGTAGGGACAAGCAAGCAGTGATAGGAGCAGATAATCAAAAGATGTCACAGACAATGGAACAAAGAATTGTTGAAGGTGGTGATATTATCTAAACGGATGTGCTAATTAAGAATGGATGGCAGGGCATTCAAGGTACAGCTCTAGTGGGGGTGGGGTGGAAAGACTAGCTCAGCATACAAGATTTAAAAATAATGGAAATAGGTGGGAAAAGAAAAATCTATATAAATTATTGGAAAAAACAAAAGGAAGGGGGAAGAAATGGAAAGGGGGTGGGGATGGAGGAGGGAGTTCAAGATCTAAAGTTGTTGAATTCAATATTCAGTCCGGAAGGCTGTAAAGTGCCTAGTCAGAAGATGAGGTGCTGTTCCTCCAGTTTACGTTGGGCTTCACTGGAACAATGCACCAAGCCAAGGACAGACATGTGGGCAAGAGACCATGGTGGAGTGTTAAAATGGCAAGCGACGGGGAGGTTTGGGTCTTTCTTGCGGACAGACCGCAGGTGTTCTGCAAAGTGGTCATCCAGTTTACGTTTGGTCTCTCCAATGTAGAGGAGACCTTATACTAGACAAGTCAGAAGAGGCCTGTAGCCTGGGACTGGCCAAACACCTTCAGCTCTTAGAAGGAGGCCAGATTGAAACAAGTTTCATGGGGAGATAAAGCAAAAATAATTAACCTAGAAGCAATAAATTATATGCAAGCCATTTTTGTGTTTGATGGCTTAAACTCTTTCACTTTCTCCTCAAGGAAGCTCTTCCTTCCCCGAGTGGAAAGGTACTTGGCCCCTGCTTGACTTTTTCTGACTTTGCCCCTGTCTCAGCTCATATGCTTCTGAAACCCTCATTCATGCCTCTAGATTCAACTATTCCAACACACTCCTGCTGGCCTCCCACACTCTACCCTCCACAAACTTGGGGTCATCCAAAACTCTGCTCCCTGTGTCTTAACTCGCAGCAACTGTCGTTCCCCTATCACCCCTGTGCTCACTGACCTACATTGACTCCTGGTCAAGCAACATTTTGATTTTAAGATTCTCATCCTTGTTTTCAAACCCCTCCATGGCCTCAGCCTCCCTATCTCTGTATTCTCCTCCAGCCCCACAACCCTCCAAAATACCTGTGCTCTTCTAATTCTGGCCTTTGATGCACCTTCAATTTTAATTGTTCCACTATAGGTGGCAGTGCCTTCAGTTGCCTAGACAGTGGTGTAGTGGTAATATCACTGGACTAATAATCCAGAAGCTCAAGCTAACATTTTGGGGGCGAGGGTTCAAATTCCACCATGACAGCAGGGGAATACCCTTTAGGGAAAGAAATCTACCATCCTTACCTGGTCTGGCCAACATGTGACTCCAGAACCACAGCAATGTGGTTGATTCTTAAATTGCCTAGTTAGCTGCTCAGTTGTATCAAATCACTACAAAATCTTAAAATGAAAGGAGACAGACTACCAGCCATCGACCTAGGAACCGGAAATGACAACAGCGAACCTAGCCCTGTCGACTCTGCAAAGTCCTCTGAGGACTTATACCAAAATTTGGGGAGCTATCCCATAGGCTCGTAATGCAACAATCTAACAGTCATACTCACGGAATCATATCTTACTGACAACGTCCCAGACTACAACCATTACCATGCAACAACAAGACGGACCTACCAGAGGTGGCAACACAGTGGTATGCAGCCGGGAGGCAGTTGTCCTGGGAGTCCTATACATTGACTCTGGACCCCATGAAGTCTCATGGTATCAGGTAAAACATGGGCTAGGAAGCTTCCTGCTGGTTACCACTTACCACCTCCCCCATACCACACCACCCTCCCCCCAACACCCAACTTCCCCAGAACTCAGCTGATTATTCAGTACTCCATCCACCACCTTCAACATCCACTCCCTCCAAAACCGACGCACAGTGGCACATGTATAGTCTACAATTAATTCACCTAGGCTCCTTCAACAGTACCTTCCAAACTCTCCCACCAAGAAGGACAAGGGCAGCAGATACTTGGGAACATCACCACCTGTAAGTTCCCCTCCAAGCCACACATCATCCTGACTTGGAACTATAATTGCCATTCCTTCACTGTTGCTGGGTCAAAATTGTGGCACTCACTCCCTAACAGCACTGTGCATGTACCTACACCACATGGACTGTAGAGGTTCAAGGAGGCAGCTCACCACCATGTTCTCAAGGGCAATTATGGATGAGCAATAAATGCTGGCCTAGCTAGTGCAGCCCACATCCCATGAAAGAATTTTTAAAAAATGCCCCAAGCTCTGGAACTCCCTCCCTACAACTTTCCACCTCTCTACCTCGCTTTCTTCCTTTAAGACAATCCTTTAAATCTTGTTGGTCAAGAATTTGGTCAGATGACCTCATGGACAGGATTTTACATCCTGCGGGTAGGCACGCTTCCAACCTCAGGTGAGCGTCCTGACGTCTTCGCGCACTTGCGCGATATTTTGGTCAGCAGACTGCGTGAGAGTCGGCATTGAGCCTACTGACAATTAAGAGGCTTATTAAGATCCTTAATCAATTAATTAAAACTAATTTTTTGGATTTTTTTTTAGGAAACCTTGTCCACAAGGCAGGATGAGGTTTCCAACATTAATTGAAAAAAATTAAACATTTTTGACATAAATTTATAACGTTTATGTTCATACCGAGTGCTTTGTGAGGATGTGTTTTGCACATTTTCAGAGTCTTTATTTTTGCTTCAAACATTCTTCAGCTCCCTGAGGCAGCTCCCTGCCTTCAGGGAGCTTTCAGTGTGCGTTCCCCTGCGCATGCACAGGCTTTTGCGCTCGCCCTCCCCCTCCCCCCCGACCCCACCCCGGCAGCGTTGAGCTTCTCAGTGCACCTTTCACACTGACTGGCCGTTAGTTGGCCGACCAGCGTGAAATCGCGATCAGTCGGGCCATTTCCTGGCTGCTCCCAGTCCCGCCCGCCCGACGACCTGAAAATCCTGTCCCATATCTCCTAACGTGATTCCGTGTTTTATATTGCCTTTGAAGTCCATTGGGACATTTTATTACCTTAAAGGCAGCATGTAGCTATAAGTTATAGTGGTTGTGATATTGGCATATTCATCAACTTGCTGACGCCCAGATTCAGACATCTGGTGATGCGCTGTGGCACCAAATTACTCCAGCAAGTTGAGTCAGAAGCCTTTCTAAGGAAAATATCACTGATGAGCAGAGTCAGTAAAAGCATTACTGTGAATATAAAAGGAAAAAGACACAGAAATGGCTCACTGAGATTTATTGATATTGTGTCATACCATTCATACTTGCATCTCCAGTAAAGTACAAAGCATAGACGTGTCTGTGAAATTCTTGTCCAACATGTTGGAACGCTATGCCTTCTAGGCAAATTACTGTCTGCTCTAATTGTAAGGCTCATACAATGATTGTAGCTCCCAGCTCCAGAGCACCCAAAGCACGCTGATTCTTTCCATACAGACACGCATTATCAACTGAAAGAAAGACATTTTTTAACATACTTTTTAAAAGCTGTATTATTGTGAAAGCACAGAGTTGATCAATGTAAGTAAGAAATTGAAACAAAAAGCAAAACCGAGGGTTCCCAGTGCTGATTGCTATTGCATGAGGAGTGAGAGGTGATCAGAAAAATGAGATGTGATCCGATTGGAACATATAAGAGGGAACTTGACAGGGTGGATGCCAAAAGGATGTTTACTCTTGCAGGCGAAACTAGAACTAGGAGATATAGTTTAAAAATAGTGGGTCTCCCATTTCAGATGGAGATGAGAAGAATTTTTTTCTCTCAGAAGGTTGTCAGTCTTTGGAACTCTGTTCCCCAGAGAGCGGTGGAGGCAGGGTCATTGGGTAGTTTTAAGGCATTAAGTTGATAGATTCTTGACTAACAAGGGAGTCAAAGGATGTTGGAGGGGTGGGGGGTGGTGTAGGCAGGAATGTGAGGTTGAGGCCACAATAAGATCAGCCATAGCCATGGCAGAGCAGGCTTGAGGGGCCAAATGGCTCACTGCTGCTTCTAATTCATATGTTTGTACGATCTTCTGCTGGAAGTATACAGCTGTGGAAAGAGGATAAGGGAAGGATCAGGATTTAATGTAATTCCCCCATAGTTGAGTAGCCTCCTGACACTAACAGGGCTATTTTTACCTTCTCTGAATGGCAGGAAAGGAGCAGGGCAATAGTTAAAACAAAGCAGCTTCATTTTCTGCCCTGTGAAACTGTCAGGAAACCACAGAACCATAGAAAGGTTATGGTGCAGAAAGGGGCCATTCAGTCCATTGTGTCTGCATCAGCCAAAAAGAGAAAAAAGAAACTAGCTGCTCATTTTAATCCCACTTTCCAGCACCTAATCCGTAGCCTTGCAGGTTAAAACACTTCAGATGCAGATCCAGGCATCTTTTAAATAAGTTGAGCATTTCAGCCTCAACCACCAAGTTAGGCAGTGAATTCCAGACGTCCTTTGGTGTAAAGGTTCTTCCTCATGTCCCTTCTAATCTTTCTACCAAACATCATAAATCTATGTTCCCTGGTAATTGATCCCTCAGGTAGGGGAAACAAGTCTTTACTGTGTACCCTATCTAGGCCCCTCATAATCTTGTACACCTCAATTAAGTCACCCCTTAGTCTCCCCTTTTCTAAGGAAAACAACCCTAGCCTATCCACTCTCTCCTCATAGCTGCAATTCTCAAGCCCTGGCAACATAGTTGTAAATCTCCTCTGTACTCTCTCCACAGCAATTATGTCCTCCCTGTAATCTGGCGACCAGAACTCTACACAAAATTCCAGCTGTGGCCTAACCAGCGTTTTATACAGTTCCATCATTACATCCCTGCTTTTATATTCAATAGCTTACCCAATAAAGGAAAACATTCCATACGCTTTCTTGACCACCCTGTCCACCTGTTCTGCCACCTTCAAGGACCTGTGGCCATGCACTCCAAGGTCTCTCAGTTCCTCAACCGCTCTCAATAACTGTCCATTTATCGAGTATTCCCTTGCTTTGACGGACCCAGAAATGGACGGGAAATGGACCATTGGCCGCGATCGGACCCCGACCGCGATTTCACGCTAGCTGGCCAGTTAACGGCCAGCCGTCGTGAAACTCGTGCTGAAATGCTCAAAGATGTCAGGGTCGGGGCGGGAAGGGGGTGGATGTCGACGTAACTGAGAATGTGGTTGAGCGCTGCGAGAGAGCTCCCTGAAGACAGACAGCTGCCCCAGGGAGCTGCAGACCTCCACAGACTAAAGGATGTGACAAAAATGCTGCAAAACATGTGCATGCAGCACAGTCAAGCACCTGAAAGCATACCTCATAAAACAAAAATAGTCCCCAGGCATCTCTTTTCATTTTAGTTCCCCATGGATATTTCATGCTGCCCTGGATCAAGGCTTGAGCAAAAATGGGAAGGCTGCCTCGGAGAATGGCCTGTCCACCAGCCGTAAATGTGGACGGGTAATGTAAAACCACAGTTGATTGCACCATTAATGAGCTTAATTGCCCACTTAATTGTTGGCGGGCGCACTTCCAACTGCCATGTGTTCCCGCTGAGCAAAGTTTCACACGAACGCGCAATGATGCCGGGATGCTCACATCCATTCAGGTCGGGCTCATGCCTGCCTGCGGGATGTAAAATTCTGGCCTTGATTGAATTGACAGTCTTGGAGCTCCTCCGGGTGCATTATAATTTTTTTTTAATATGTTATACTCATTGGTTTTGCTCCTCACTAGGTACAGGCGAGGTCCCAGAGGATTGGAGCTCTGTGAATGTTGTACCAATATTCAAAAGGAATGAGAGGGATAATACAGAAAATTATAGGCTGGTCTGTCTGATTTTGGTGGTAGGAAAATTATTGGAAACAATTCTGAGACACAGGGTAAACTGCCACTTAGAAAGGCACAAATTGATCAGGGATAGTCAGTTTTGTTAGGGGAAGATTGTACCTCACTAACTTAATCAGATTTTTTGAGGGATCAGCAAGGTGGATTGATGAGGATAGTGTAATGGATGTTGTCTACATGGATTTCAGTAAGGCATTTTACAAGGTCCCACATGGCAGACTGGTCAGGAAAGTGAGATCCCATGGGATACAGGGAAGGTGGCAGGTTGGATCCAAAATTGACTCAGTGACTGGAAACAAAGGGTAATGGTCAATGGATGTTTTGCGAATAGAAAACGGTTTCTAGTGGTGTTCCACAGGGCTCCGTGTTGGGGCCCTTGCTGTTTGTATATATTAGTAATTTAGACTTAAATGTGGGAGGCATGATTGGGAAATTTGCAGATGACACAAAAGTTGGCCATGTAGTTGATAGTGAAGAGGATAGCTGTCAAGTCCAGAATGATATCAATGGTTCGGTTGAGTGGGCAAAGAAGTGGCAAATGGAATTAAATCCCGAAAAGTGTGAGGTTATGCATTCGGGGAGGGCAAACACCCGGCGATCGAAAAACTCAGGCCCAAGCCTCTGATGTCCCAGCCCCAACCCCAATCAGCTCCTTCCCCAGGCACAAGACCCTTGCCTCAGAGGCAGTTGTGGCTCAGTTGATAGCGCTGATACCTCTGATTCGGAAGGTTCTGGATTCAAATCCAGTTCTGAGACTTGAGCATAAAACGTAAGGCTGACACTCCAGTGCTGTGGTGTTGTCTATTGGATGAGACATTAACCCAAGACCTTATCTGACTTTTCAGGTAGACATAAAAGATTGCATGGTACTATTTTGAAGAAGAACAGAGGGGTTGTCCCCAGTGTCCTGGCCGATATTTATACCTCAACCAACATCACAAAAAGACAGGTTATGTAGTCATTATCACATCGCTGCTTGTGGGAGCTTGCTGTGTGCAAATTGACTGCCCCATATACCTACATTACAACAGTGACTACATTTCAAAAGTACATAATTGGCTGTAAAGCACTTTGTGATGTCCAATGGATGTGAAAGCTGCAATATAAATGCAAGTCTTAATTCTCTTTTTAACACCATCCCCATCCACCAGACTAACCTTGTGCAACCAGCTTTCTCCTTGTGCTCTCCAAAACCAACTTAAGTAGCCATTTTTAAAATCTGAGGGCTAGGATAACTCCAGCTGATCTTTGACCCCTTCCATCAGCCAGCTGCTGCTTTCCACCAATAACAGCCAAGCAGCTGGCCAGCAGCATCCAAATGAAAGTGGGCCGCTAAAATCTGTCAGGCCTTTGACTCCACCTCCCACAATACATTGCTTGTACTCCCACTGGCTTCTCACCAGAATTGAAATCAGCCCTTGACCATTATCCTCACAGAGCAAGAAGGGGCCTGTGGGACTGTATCCCCGGAAGGAGTCAATATTCCAGGAGAGGAATGACCAACATTGACAGAAAATACTAATGATACAAAATAAATCAAGAGCATAAATTAACAACTGCATGCAAGCACACACCCTTCCCCCTCAGTTGGCTCTTCTGATGCTCCTGGGCACTGCAAACGCACTCTAGTTCCCCCTCAACCATGTACCAGTAATAACGATCGATTAGGAGGATTAAAAAAAGTAGACTGAAGCCCTCTTGACCCTCAATTAACTCGTCAAAGCATTGATGGTGACAACCTTGGCTGCAGTTTCTATTTATATAACAAGGTAAGGATTAAGGTCAGCTACAATTTGAAAGCAAAAATGTTGATTGAAGCTGGGTGTTATCTTTTTCTTTTTCTCTGGCTATAGTAATCCAGGACACCTGACAGGACTAAAAGGTATGAGGACATTAATATTAAGGCGTCTGAGTTCTGATTAGAATCAGACCCAATTTCATTGTGTATTGTGCACAGTGTCATCTGGCAAAACACAATTTATAAACTGCTAGTGAGTAATGTAAATACTGTACTGACATCTAGTGGTGGATATTAGGGACTGTATCACACTGATTTGCACCGGAACCTGTTCAGTCAGATGAAAATCTTCTAGAATTGCAATGCAAAACTCTCAGTTCCAAACTCCACCCTATCTGAACCTACCAATGGAGGAGCAGTACTGAGGACAGACCTGTGGAGTCTGCAAATAGGTTGAACCAATCAAAGCGAGCCGCCTTACTAACATAACAAATATGAACAGAGGCCTGCAGCCCTTTCTCTAGTCCATCCCTAACATCGTCATCAAACATGATGCTCTTGTTGTCGAATGCTGACTCTCTGACACTTCCTCCTACATCCCCTTGGACCATAACCCAACCCTATAATATTCCTGATGTTACGTTTCGAATATTCTTGGTCTCTTGCTAACACATAATATTTACAGATTCTGCTGAGGTAAGGAAAGTGTTAACTTTATTGAAACATCTCCTACCATGGCTTCCTTTCCATGAGGTGTAAAAGAGAGAGCACGATCATGAGATGTTGCATCCTGTCTTGTGATGATGTATACTGTGTCTCATTAGCCTATCACACAGTTAGAATTATACTGCATCTCCCACAAGTCTCTGATTTTTCCTCAGTATACGATGCACTACAGAACATCAAACATTGTTTCCTCAGGAGAGCTTCCCTCCACAGCCTCCAACATCATTGTCCTCCAACCTGTGTTTCATTAGATCCGGAGTCATGTTAGATTGGAGATCAGTGTGGTGAATTCCTAATATATTTACTTTCCTACAAATCTGCCAGATTTTAAACTGAAAATTTGTGCCAATCTGGAATCCTTTCTTATGCCAAAAAAATTGAAGAACTCTGCAAGCTTAAGCCAGCACCAAACACAAAAAGCCACAACTACACAATGATTAAAACCTGCAGTTTAGAAAATTGGCAATGATGAAAAAAACATTTGGCGAAAATGCTTATATTGGTAAGCAACTCAGAATACAGAACAGAAAGGTCCCACATCCAATTCCTGTTCTGTACAGGTTAGTAGATTGCCAGGATGATGAAAGGAGCACTCTTATTCAACTCAATCCTAGTTTTGTTAGGGGAAAATTGACCAGCATTCCCACTTCCGATTACTACCTAGCAACCCATACTGAAAATGTGCAAGAGTAGACTTAGGACAAGGACAGAAACTTGCTGGGCTTCATACATTTTATAATTTAGGTTATCAGGTTGGCTTTGTCCAGTGAACATGAGCTGCACCCTTGATATTAACACATTATTTGGTGCTTGAAACAATATAGGCTGAGAGACTGATTAACTGAACAAACACTGGTGGTTTATTGGAACTAAGAACAGAACACTAACACCATGGGTGCTTCCTCAATCACTACCAGCACTAGATTTACAGTTACCCAAGTAGCCCACACTGTATAGTGGCGATGATCAATACTGTCACGTGGTCAGTTAACTACATTCTCTTAAAGGTACACAGCACCATACTTTACCACACCCTTCCCCTTTACTTGAAAGTACATTTTACAAGCTTCACAACATCCCAAATATTTACATGAATAACTATTTACAAGTCAAGTCTCTAAGGAGGCTTCCTTGGACATGTCGAGCATCGTAGCGTAGCGACCTCAGCTGGTTTTTCTCCTCAGGCGTCAACTGTCCATCAGGCTCTTCAGTGGAAGTGGGCAAGTTTGTGTCTTCAACCCTCTCGTGTCCAACAGGCCCTACCTGTATTTCCAAACTGTGTGAACTTTCTTCCACTTGCAGTGCAGACCCAAACACAAATGATAATGGAATTCCTTCTTGTGGGACTGTATCTCTTCTCCGGAGATGATCCACATGTCACCTAATTATTTGACCATTTACCAATATATTATAGGAGAGGGGTCCTGTCATGACACTCACTTTGCCTAATAGCCAATTGGGCCCATCTCCAAAGCTCTTCGCCAGAACTATGTCTCCCACCATGAAATTTCTTTCATGATTATGGCTATCATGCCTGGTCTTCTGGGCCTCTTGGCTTCTCTCCATCCTCCCTCCTAAATTTGGCCTGATAAGAGTTAGATGGGTGCGGGGACATCTCTTCATTAGTAATTCAGCGGGGGCAATACCAGTGGTCGTGTGTGGCATCATCCGGTATGCAAACAGGAACCGTGACAACCTGGTGCTGATGGAATCCCCATCCAGCTTGTTCATCCTGGACTTAAAAGTTTGGACCATATGCTAAGCCAAACTATTAGGGACGGGGTGGTAAGGTGAGGTTTTGATATGAGTTATTCTGTTGAGGGTTGAAAACCTGTGGAACTCCCCGCTGGTAAATGCAGTCCCGTTATCCAACACAAACACCTCTGGTTATCTGTGTACTGCAAGACTCTGTCGCAAACAGTTTATAGTGGCAGCAGACGTGGGTAACCGGACTTTGTATAGATTCATCCACTTGGAATGGGCCTTTACTAGTAAAAGGAACATCGTGCCCAAGAAGGGCCCCACGTAGCTGATGTGAAGGTGCACACATGGCCGCCCCAGCTATTCCCAGGGGTGCAATGGAGCTGAGGGGTTTTGTAGTTTTTGTACCTGCATTGAAAACAACTTTTGACCAGGGTTTCAATGATCGTGTCCATCCCTGGCCAGCATAAGTAGCTGTGTACGAGTATCTTCATCCTACAAATGCCAGGGTGAACACTATGTAATTCGAACAGTAATGGCCTTCGCCCTCTCGGGGGCATAATTACCCTTGCTCCCTAAAGCAATATGCCATCCTGGCACGTGAGCTCATATCTGCAATTGAAATAGGACTTCATGTCATCAGACTTTGGCTTTCCTAACCATCCATTCAAGACTTGCTCCCAGACATGAGATAAAAGTGGACCTCGACTTGTCCACACACGGATTTGTTTGGCCTGGACAGAGTAGGAATCCAAAAAATTTAGTACTATGACAAGTTCCTGGGGAATTGGAACCTTCACGTTGTTAGCTGGCAGGGCGAGGCTGCCCAGTGTGTCAGCATGTGTGATCTGGCTTCCTGATTGATAAATAAAAGTATACTCGTATATCAGTGCCCACCACTGGATGCGAGCAGATGCGATCTCCAAATAATCCCAGCAGAGGCTTGTGATCAGGTATAATGTGAAAATGGAGACCGTGGAGGTATTGATGGAATTTCCAAACACAACAGACAAGTCCTCCTTCTCAATTTGGGAAGATTGTTGCTCTGTAGCACTGAACATGCGAGGTGTATAATAAGTGGGTCATTCGGAGCCATCCGCCATCCAATGTGAAAGTACAGCCCCTACTCCATAAAGGGATGTGTCGTAAGTTAAAATCAATTCTTCATTTGGACCACAGTGAACCAGTTGGGCCGTTGATCTTAACAACTGCTTTACCTTCGGAAACACCTCCTGGTGCGGCGCTTGCCAAATCCATTTATGGTTTTTCTTAAGAAATGTGTATAACGGAGCCAGTACAGTTGATAGATCTGGAAGAAATTAGCCATAGTAGTTTATCATGCCGAAGAAGGCCTTTAGTTCTGTAATGTTTCTCTGTGCAGGTGCCTTGCGAATAGCCTTGATCTTTCCTTCCACAGGATGCAGGCCCTGCGCGTCAACGTTATGGCCCAAGCAAACTACCTCTTTGGCTTGGAAAAGGCATTTTTCTCGTTTCAAGTGCTCCCCCGCTTGTGAGAAGCATTTCAGCACCTCCTCCAAATTAGCTAAGTGTCTCCGTCAGTTAGTCCAGTAACTAAGACAACATCCAGGAGAGCAATAACATGGGGCAGTCCCTGAAGTAGATTTTCCATGGTACGCTAGAAAATAGCACACGCCAGTAAGACCCCAAAGTGTAGTCGAGCATATTGATACAATCCTTGATGTGTATTGATGGTCACGAATTCCCTAGAGCCCTTTTCCAACTCTACCTCCCAGCAGGCATGGCTCATGTCGAGTTTTGAATATGTGATGCCCCCTGCCAATTTCGAATATAATTCATCAATCTTCGGTATCAGGTGTTTATCAAGTTTGGCCACTCTATTTACAGTTAACCTATAGTGACCACATAAGCAAACACTTTGGTCTGGCTTCAGCACGGGTACTATGGATGCTGCTCACTCAGAAAATTGCACCGGTTGTAAGATATCCAACTTTTCCAGCCTGTTTAGCTCGGTCTCAACCTTGTCCCAGAGAGCAGAGGGGACTGGTCTGGCTCTGATAAATCTGGGGGTTGCATAAGGGTCCACGTGGATTTTGGCTTGTCGCCCATGAATCCTTCTTAGCTCGTCACTGAAAATGGAAGCGTATTTTTGTAACAATTCCTGTAAGTCTCTCGTTCTCATATGAAAAATCTCAGACAATTGCAATTTAATCTTTCTGAGCCAGTTGCAACAATTAAATTGGGGCCCACCCTAGGTACTAATAAAATGGGTAAATTTGTAGACTGATCCCCATACTGCACCAGGACTTGACATATCCCTTTCATTCTTATTTCTTCGCCCGTATATGTTTTTAAATTAGTGCCTGATTCTTCCAAACTTAAAAAATAGACTCCTTTATTGAAATATGTGAACGCATGATCTCTTATGACAGACATTAATGCCCCTGTATTGACCTCAATCTTGATGGGTTGTTCATTAATTCTAATGACTACCTGGATTGGCTCAATTCTATCCTCTTTCAGGTTGTGTAATGAATAGATGTCAGATTCTACTTCCTCTGGTTCTTCAATGAGAAAGATTTCGCAATTTCTACCTTTGTTTTTAAAACGCTGCCTATCTTTACAGTGCAGCATTATGTGACCATTGCGGTGGCAAGAAAAGCATTCGATATTTCTGAACTGTTGATCACTTGCAGGCTGCTTGGATGCATTTCTCTCATTAATATTATGGGTTTTCACTGTAGTACTGTTGTTCTTCAATAGTCTGTTCATAGTGGGTGTTCCCGTATTCCTGCAGAGTCCAAAATTTTCGCTCCTTTTGTTACCGGCCCTTCCTGCCTTTCAGGATGGACGGTGCCATTTTGTGCATCTTTTATTGTCTGAGTCTCTAACACCGCTCTCCATGGCTGTTGCCAATTCTAATGCCTTACTGAAGTCAACATTAGTTTTGGATAGCAATTGCTTTTGAATATTATTATTCCCCCAATTCCACATATCAATTGGTCTCTCAACATATCATTAATTGAAGTTCCGAATTCATGATATTCCATTAATCCCTTTAAAGCAGCTAAATAGTCAGCAATTGTCTTTCCTGGAAGCCTCTCCTCGAATTGAATTTAAAACGCTGCACAGTGACTGAGGGCTTTGGCTTCAGGTGGTTTTTGACAATATTTACTAACTTGTCAAAAGTCTTCGTATTGGGGTGTGAGGTGATGTGAGGTTGCAGATCAACCCTTACGTTTTGCTCCCACATGTGGACAAAAGAATCACCCTCGTCTTGTCCTCCCTCATGATGTCATTAGCGGTAAAGAAGAAAGCTAGGTGTTCAATGTAATGAGACCAGACATCGGAAATGAATGGTTCAAGACGCCCAAACTGCGGCATACTCGATGACTAAGGAGACTGCGCTTTCAAACAGCTTCAAGGTAGTGGTGAAGCTGGCTTACCACGGCTTTCTTGATTGCAGTCAGTTAATCCAGTTTTCTGTTTTAGGTTATCAGGTTCGCTCTGTCCAGTGAATGTGAGCTGCGTCCTTGATATTAACACATTAGTTGGTGCTTGAAACAATATAGGCAGAGAGACCAATTAACTGAATAAACACTGGTGGTTTATTGGAACTAAGAACAGATCACTAACACCATGGGCGCTTCTTCAATCACCTCCAGCTCTAGACTTAAAGTTACCCAAGTAGCCCGAGCTGTACAGCAATTGGTCGATACCATCACATGGTCAGTTAACTACATTCTCTTAAAGGCACATAGCACTCGATTTTACCATAATACGCCAGCTTGCATTTAGTCACTGTTTAGGGTTGTACATAAAGAAGGCCTCTTAGTGAGGTACCAAAGGATGATTGGTGTCCATGGCCCAGTCCCCAGCAAGGAGTCAATCCATTTGGGAAAGCAATTGGGAAAAGATTTTTCTAAATGAGCAGATGAAGCAGGAAGAAAGATGACCTTTGAAGGGTATTTATCTGGTGCCTAAGATTCAGATGTAACCATCACTTCCAATGTTATTATATATTTTATTTTTAAAAATCTTGTGTTAATATTGCACCTTTCAAAACCTCCGGACATTTGAAAGCACTTTACAGCAAATGAAGTACTGTTTTTGAAGTGGCCTCATTGTTATAATGTAGAAAATGCAGCAGCCAATGTGCACACAGCAACCTCCCACAAAGAGCAATACGATGATAACCAGATACTCTGTTCTTGTGATGTTGATTAAGGGATGAATATTGGCTAGGACACTGGAGATAACTCATCTGATTTTCAAAATAGTGCCATGTATCCTTTTGCATCCACCTGAGCAGACAGATAGTCACCAATAGCAAAATAGTGTGGGAATAGGCATGTTTTCATTGGCCGACATTGTGGTAGTTTGCATTACCAAAGAAAATGTAACCCAAGGAGGTTTTCCATGACTGCCCTTAGGACTGGCTCCAACTTTTATGGAAAAAATATGGTCTGGAGCACTAGAAAATTCATTGGTGTCACTCTGATGAGCTTTCAGTGTTTAATAGTGGAAGCCTTAAAAAGAAATGAACATCTAACCCTGAAAATCATATTCAGGGGAGTCTAGAGCATCAGATGGACACCTATGACAGTGAATTATCAAAACATTTATTACCCATTATTGTATCAACATCAGCATCTATCCCAGAGTTAAACTAAATTCATAATTTCACTGATTTAATCATCACATAATCACATATGCTTATACTTTAAAGGGCCATGGACACTGTCCAATGAAACATAACATCTGGCAGTCACATGGTTCCGACAAATACAATGTCTATTTAAAGAAAAAAATTTATTTAAATAAAAGGAATGCATTTCAAATTGATGGAAAATGCATTGGTTTGCCAAAACATATAATAACGGCTTATTGATGGGACAAATCTTATATTCAGTCAGACAATGCATAATTTGATTCGTTGAGATAAATTTCACAAATCGCCAGATGGTGATGTTTAATCACTGTCCACTAGTTACTTGAAAGACAGACAAGTGACATTCAGTGGCTGCAAATGTCAGTGGATGCAAAAGGGAAAACACTTCCTCAACTACTTTTTTGCAAGAATTGTTCAGTTAGACTTTTGATGACTATAGACAGATTTGATTGAAGTCTGATATAAAGAAATCTAACAAAATAAGGAGAGGGAGAACAGAAAGAAGACAAGACAAGCAAAAGTGAAGTGTTTAAAATGTGTTTTGGTTGCCTATGATGATTATTAAAGGAATATTGCTCCTAACCTTGAAACCATTTTTGATATGGTGATATTGTTTATTTGTGATCATGGTGCAAAAATTGAAACCTTACAAAGTGAGGACCAGGAAGACAGGGATTTCTACAGACTTGCCAGCAACCAAAGGTAATAAACACCAAAGAGATTTAGTAAAACTTTAAAAATACCACAAAACACTGATACCAGGAATGAGAGGTTCATGAGGATAAAGAAGCAAAACAGGCTGCAAACAATTCTCGTGATAATGTAGCATATGCTAAATCATTTTTATTCCAACCAATGACATTAACTCTCATTGAAATGAATGGGCAACTTGCTATTTATTGAACAGCTGACTAATTTGTTGAATCTCTGATCAGGGGACAACTACCTTGTTACTATTAATTGACTTTGCTGATTGTGTCCACTTTAATCACCACCAAAGGAATGTGCTGCATGATTTTGTTTTAAACTTGGATTCTGCTTACTGCTGATTCGCGCCTCTTTGCACAGCTGCAGGTGCCTCAACCTTTCTGTTGTGAGGTTGCCTCTAAAGACCACGTTTCTGCTGAGTAAAGCTACAGTGGCCCAGATTGCAAGCCTCTCCCCATTCAACCATTGTTCAGGAAATCTGGAGAAGGAAAGGTAAGCAATTAAAACAAATTGGTTACTTCAAGGCACTGAAAATAAATCACAGACTCACTTCGATCAGCAGCTGTTATGAAAAGTCCTTATTAAATAATTTGTGAATGACTGCTATTTATTGTGATTAACCAGATATATGCAACTGCTTTGGAAATAGCTAATAAGTAACAAGAGTCTAAATATCACACTCAAAGCTTTAATGCTGACTGGCTGAGAGAGAAAAGAATTGCCTGTATTTGTACGCATGTTAACAGATAATTTATAACTGCATTTTATGGTGGGTGATGAAGAGTAGGGAGTGTGAGGCCAATTTTCATCCTAAATTCTT
The DNA here is from genome assembly GCF_017639515.1 of Carcharodon carcharias. Taxonomy (NCBI): domain Eukaryota; kingdom Metazoa; phylum Chordata; class Chondrichthyes; order Lamniformes; family Lamnidae; genus Carcharodon; species Carcharodon carcharias. The sequence continues at coordinate 157,306,211 of NC_054471.1, forward strand.
TCAGCTTCCTGGCATAACTCCAGCAATTGGGACTGTACTTACCTTTATGCTGTTGTCATGTTGTATGTGGATTTAGTCCTCAGAATTACCCTATTTTTTTTTAAAGCTATCAAACAGTATAGAATTCTAGAAGTTACATCATAGAAATAGGCCTACCTGTCATGCCAGTAGTTGGCTCTTCCACTGCCTTTTCAAATTGTATTTATTTTTCTTCTTTCCCAAAATCCTCTTTTATATTCTATCTTGTTCAGTACTTAACTAATTGACATCTTATAGTTCCTGTCTCAATATCTATTTTTGAGAAACCATTCCATATTCTAATTACCCTTTATGTAAAAAAAAAGTCTTCCAATTTCTCACTTCATCCTTCCTATCATAATCCTTAGCCTCCATTCACTTCACTTGTTAACAATTTGCCAACCGGCATAAACTTCTACACTATTTCACCTTCTCAAAATGTTTCAAAGTTTTGAAAATATTTTATGATCTTGAAAACCTGGCTTTTTTTTGCTTCCAATAAAAAGACTCCAACAGTTCAAACTTTTCTTCGTAATTCATATAATATAATTTTATAGAATCTTCATCTTCCTTGAATTTATGGTCAGAATGGCTTGCTATACTCCAACTGTGGCCTAACATATATTTCTTGTAAAAATTAGACAGCAAGTTTCACTTCTTTTCATGCCTATCTCCATCGTACTGCACACAGATAACTGTCTGGAAAGCATCTATGACACCTCCTACTTCATTTGAAATGATGATTGCAATATTAAGCCAAAGTTTTGAATTTCAAAGTTAAGTCCTGTGCATCACACGATAACATCAGGCTATCTGGATTTAAGCTACCCATCCCCTCCTGCACACATATATAAAAACATATCTCGGTGTTTCCTGACTTCCCAATGAGTGGCATGAAATTACACTTCAATTGTATTATGAGTCTTGCCAAACTACCATAATGAAATCATTATCTCAGGCCCCTGATACAAGAACATAGCTGTTCTGACTGGCTAGAGAGAACAGAGAAGCTCCAGTTCTATTGCCGTCACCATTTTACAGTGAAGAACATCCATCAAGCATAAACAACAGAGAATATTTATCAGGAAACAATAAATGAATATCACAGGGTCAGTTTTTCAAGGCTTACCTTACAAATTGTAGAATTGAATCAAAAATACTTTCTAATTAATTCTTTCAGAAAATCCATTTCAATGATATTGTATTCTCTCTCAAGATTCCTCAGAAATGAACTTTTTTTAACATAATCAGAAATAAGGAGTAAAATGGCAATGAGAGGTTTTGTATATAATGGATTTAACTGTGGAAACTGTAGGATTATAGTAGCTGGCTATGTGGGCCATATGATACACTTTATGCTGACCCTACACAAGATAGCTTGAACCTGGCAATCATCTGCTTCTGGAAAGAAAATATTTATTAACCAGGCTGTATTCAAACCCAGAACAGTAAATTGTGCTTGGCAGGAAAAAAAAAATTCCATTTTTTTGACAAGCAAAACTAAACTGGAGCTATTTCGATAAAATAAATTTAAAAATCCAAGCACATTAAGTGAAATTTAATGGTGGTAGTGGTGGCCCCAATAGTAGGCCGGAAAGCCAGGGCAGCCCCTCCATGACCATTTCCTGGAGTCCCAACACAATTTTATGCCCATTCTGCAGGGGGTTAGGGCTTCCGGCCCTTTAAGAGCAAAGACCCTACCTTCAGGAGCTGCCGGAGAGCCAGCAGCTCTTCAGCCCCAGTAGTGCCAGCAGGAGCCATCGCTCCTGCTGGGACTGCAGCCAGCCAGGATAAGCAGCAATGGAGGCTGCCCCGGATGCCTGGCAAGTGTCACACTCACCAGGACCAGTCAGGCAGGCCCTGGAAAGTGGGTGGGGATGATCATCACTGACTGCAGGGAAGGGTATTCCAGTGGGGCCAGCCCTTACTGCCAGAAGGGCCCTCCATGGGCCAAAAAGCCCCCTGAAGCCCACAAGAAGGCCATCAACTTTTAATGGGCAACCTCCCACATGCCATAGGGCACCCTCACTGTTGGTACAATCCTTAAGGGCCTCAATTGGCCTTTGGGCAAGAAGGCCATTCGTGATCTTCCCCAACCCTGACTGAATCGCAGAGATTCAGAAAGGTGATGGGCTCTCCATCCACCCCCACCCAATCCTATATCAATGATCCCAGGGGTGGAAATCCCATCCTCCAAGAGCTGCTGGGCAATCAGAGGCCAGCAGCTGTCTGTAGCAGGCAGCGCCAGCAGGAGCGGTGGCTGCTGCTGCCAATGCACCCAGGATCTAGAGGGACCCAGGCTGCAGGTGAGTGAGGGGAGAATGGACATCATAGGATGGAGGTCACAGGAGATGGGGAAGAGTGGGTTAAGAGATAAGGGCAGGGGAGTGACTTTGAGCAGCCCACCCCCCTTCCCAATGTTATATCCCTTGGTCAGGCACTAAGTATCTAACAACAAGGGACCCCTTACCCCACAAGGGAGCCTGTAAGCAAAGCCGAGAGGACAATCCCCCCACTTGCCACTGGACATTAAGTGGGCTTTAATTGCTCACCTAAGGGCCTCAATTGGCAATAAGGTGGTCTGGCCGTCCATGAGTCCTCCTGCCCCGGACTTAATTGGGGCAAAGGCAGGAAGGCGATCGAATCCCCACCTGGCACCCTCCCACCCGATTAAATGCTTCCAAAATCGTCTCAGGGGAGGGCATTAAATTCTGCCCATGGTGTCAGTATTTAAACCAGTGCCAGAGGAGATGAGCTTAAAATATAGAAAACCCATTGGTTCAAGATGACTAGATCTTTCAGAGAGCCGCTGTGAGTGTAGCAATGTGTCTTCAGGATCAACATTCCCTTATTCCTAGTTGTGCCTTCACTATTCCATATATTGATGTAAAATGTATTGCACTGCTGGGTGTGCTTCATAAGAATCTGAGAGGTCTCACAAGTGAAATGAACCCAGTAATTTACTGTTACCACTATGATATTCTATTTATAGTACATTGTTGCTATTTAAGTCTTTGATGTTTTATTTGTTAGATTTTATGGTCCAGTTTTGGTGTCATGACATTTAATGGTTGCGGTTCCCATGGTGATAGGTCTTCAGGGTCTCTCTTAGACCATGAAAATAAGGTCCAGAATGAGAATGGCCTTTCAGCCAATCAAGATTCAATGCATCAGGCACCTCCCCCCTACAGAACCATCCTCTGATTTCCTATTTTAACAATCACTACATTCTTATTCCCATCTTCATGGGTTTAAAAAAAACAAAAATCAGCCACTACCCTAACTGACATTGCTGATTCCTTGTTCTTGTAACATCAACTATGCAACGATGGCCAGCTTCTAAAGGGAGTTTGTTGTGCAAAACATTTATAGATTTCCCGCTATGTGCAGAAGTTTCAGTTTGGCTAGAGGTGTATTATTTTCATTTGAATTTTATCTGTGGCTCCTATTAAACAAACAAGGATTTTATTTTAATATAGCATTTGGGTATCAAGAGAGTCAGTCTAGAAGAAAGGTTAACAAGTTGGGGTCCTTGCACACCGGCAGCAATTGAAAGACACTAGATGGTAGAAATTATTTCTCCTTATCTCTCTACATCTCTCTCTCTCTCTCTCTGTCTCTCTGTCTCACTGTCTCACTGTCTCTTGCTCTCTCTCCCTCTCTCATGTAGGATTTTTGGTAACGTATGCTCTTGGGTGCATGATGGGAAAATAAAGTCAAGTAAAAGAAAATTGCTTGAGCAAGCTGAAATGGTTCAATTGCAAGTAACCAGCACAGCTGGGAGACAGGGTGTCAGGCATGCTGAGTCTTGTGAAATGGGCAACATGAGATAAAAGCATATATACAGGAATGCATGAAAATGTGTAGCGATAAGCAATTGACAGACTAGGATGATCGTGGAGGTGTAGGGTCGGTTAAGGGTGGAGGAGAGGTGTGAATGAAAAAATATAAAATTGACAAAAGGTACAGAGAAGAAGACCAAAGAGGAAGAAAAGGATTTTGAGACTTGTGGCCATGTGCTTCTCCCTCCAACATCGAAACAGGAAGTATATGATCTGTATGATGCTGTGTATTGCCTCCTAAACATCTGTATACATTAATCTCTGCTTTAACAATAAAATATTACTGCCACAGCCTTTGGTTATCTTGTTCAATCCCTGACCAAGATCAAAAAGAGTGAAATCTTACACTCACCTCATTGCCTTACAGTCTTCCTAGATGAACTGTAATAATTACCCAAAAAATAGCTGAACCTCGATTTGACTGGACTGGCTGAAAATTTCTAAAACCTAAATTGGAAAGCAAAAATATATTAGCTTGAATAGAGGATTGGCTAACCAACAGCGAAAAGAGAGTTGAGATAAATGTTTTTTTTTCTAGATGGCAAGCTAACTAGTGGGGTGCCACAGGGTTCGGTCCTTGGGCTCCAACTATTTACAACCTTTATTAATGACTTGGATTCAGGGATAGAAGGTACTATAGCAAATTTTGCAGATGACACCAAAATAGGTGGGAAAGTAAGTTGCAATGAAGAAATAAGACATTTACAAATGCATATGGACGGGTTAGGTGAATGGGCCAAAATTTGGCAGATGGAATTTAACGTGGATAAGTGTGAGGTTATCCATTTTGGTCAGAAGAATAAAAAGGTGACTTATTATTTAAATGGAGAGAAACTTCAGAATGCTTCAGTGCAGAGGGATCTGGATGTCCTCGTGCATGAATAGCTGAAAGCTAGTATGCAGGTACAGCAGGTAAGAAGGAAGGCAAATGGAATTTTGGCATTTATTGCTAAAGGAATAGAGAACAAAAATAGGGAAGTGTTGTTGCAGCTGTACAAGGCATTGGTGAGACCACACCTGGAGGACTGTGCACAGTTTTAGTCCCCTTACTTGAAGGATGTAGTTGCAAAGGAGGTGGTTCAAAGGAGGTTCACTAGATTGATTCCAGAGATGCGGGGCTTGTCTTATGAGGAGAGATGGAGCAGTTTAGGCCTATGCTCACTGGAGTTTAGAAGGATGAGAGGAGATCTAGTTGAGGTGTATAAGATGCTAAAGGGGATAGACAAAGTAGACATGGAGCGGATTTTTCCCCTTGTGGGGCATTCTAGAACGAGAGGCCATAGTTGTAGGCTAAGAGGTAGTAGATTTAAATCAGAGACGAGGAATTACTTTTCTCAAAGGCTCATGAATCTGTGGAATTCACTACTCAGAGTGCAGTGGATGCGGGGACGCTGAATAAATTTAAGGAGGAGATAAACAGATTTTTAATTAGTAACGGGTTGAAAGGTTATGGGGAGAGGGCGAGAAATTGGAGTTGAGGCCGAAATGAGATCAGCCATGATCGTATTGAATTGTGGGGCAGGTTCGAGGGGCTGAATTGCCTACTCCTGCTCCTAGTTCTTATGTTCTTATGTAAAACCTTACTTTTAAATTAGGAATATTTTTGCCCTATTTCTATGTATTGTGAAATAGAATGAATTTGTCAGCAAGGAAGAAAATATCAGATGTGAACTATTTCTTACTCTGTCCTTAACCCACCCTCGTAAGTCAGTTACAAAGGCACTTAGAGGGGTAGCATTGTCTGAATATTGAGAAAGCAGCTCTCTAATTCAACAGTTATCCCTCACCATGCTGCTAATCTGACCACAGCACTTTTTAAAAAAAATCTTTGATGCTATTGCCTTAAAAGAACCGGGGATAGAAGTTTAGAATAATTGGTTAATGTGGGACTAGAAGTACGTGGTAATTCTATGTATCATGAGCATGATCGGGTATTTAAAAGAAAGCTGCATAAGTGGGTGAACTGCCTGTATTTGTGACTATCAGTTCCATCTAATAGCTGAACCTCGATTTGGCCTGGCCCTGCTCCATAAGCTTCACTGCCTGAAGGATCATTGTGTTATATCTTGTCCTTTTTGTTTTCTGTGCCTCATGCATCACTGAGGTGGAGAGCACATTAGCAATCAACATGCTCACTGACAGCTGCTGCTCACAAAAATTGGATTCAAACCTAGAAAAAAAACACTTTACAAAATTAGCATTAAGTATATATATATATATATATATATAGTATAAAAAATAACCAATACCCTAGTGAACTGTGAAAACAGCATTAATGGATGTATAACACATTTTATTAAGACAGCCCCTCTGGGACTGAATCAAGGTATGTAGTTGCTACAGGAGCATTCCATCAGGAACAGGCTCCCAGACATTCATATCACTAACACAGTGATCCTGAGGCAAACCTTGAGCATAATTCAATGGAGTCACTCTTACTGTGTCGACAGCTACATTTGTGTTATATGAGAAAAAGTCTGACATACACTGGGATTGTGAATTATTCATGAGTGCATTACACGATGGATATATAGCAGCGGCTACAAAGCAGTAATAATGGAGAGTTTTAGATTATATCATAAGCCAAAAGACAAAGCTCAAGCAATTTAGAACAGCCATCGGAATCCCCAAGATACCCTCTGAGTAATTTTTAGTTGTATACCTAGATATACCATACACTAAATTTTTAGGGCGTGATTCAATTCAGTTTGCGGTCTACTTTTTCACCAAAGGCAGCCATTAAAATGGACACTCGGGGCTGAATTTTACAGGCCCTTTGATCCTGGGCTGAGAGGTTGGGGAGGGAGAAAATAGAGGACAGCTGCATTGGGATGGCTGTCTGACACATTCCTACCACCGGGGGTCTTTCCCAGGGGTGAGCTGGGAAATGGATTGGCTGCTCACTACACGGGGTTGGGCAACCAATTTACATAGTTAAGGCCCCAATTAGGGGTGATTTTGTGACCTCACTAGAATTTTGTTTCCAGCAGAGCAGACCACACCACATGAGGAGGCCACCTGCTCGATGGAAGTGGTCTCCCTGCAGCAGGCCAATGTGCCAGGGGAGAAATAGGATCCATGCCCCTGTGACAGGGCTGCAGGCAGGAAAGGCTGCATACACCCGGATGAGCCTGCCTCCTTCGTCCCCCACTGACCCCATTCCATGAACTTTTGACTTACCTGAATGCCTTCAAGGGCACTTCTGATTTGAGGAACCCCTGCAGTCCCTGACCTGCCTCAAAAGCAACCTCCCCTTATGGGGCTGCTGAGCTAGCCCTTTGATTGGGTCGGCAGCATCAAGAGGAGCTATTGCCATCCGTAACAAGTTAATGAGTTCAGAGGTGGGCAATTAGGATGCCACCTCCAGAAAGGTTGCTGAGCTGGTCCTGCTGCCAGCAAGTGCGGGCTTAGAACCCCCATTTGATCCAAAAACCCACAGGAATATCCAACGTTTAGCATCGTTGAACTCAGTGATGTGTGGGGCAGCAAAGAGAGACATGACAAGATATGACATGATGAAGGGCCAATTTGAATGGCTCACAAAGTGACTGGATGAGCCTGGGTTTAAAAAGCCTTCAAGAAAACAGATAAAACCAGAAGTGGCCATCACAAATACAGACAGGATATTTTTATACATCAAGGCTATCTTTCTCTGATTACCTTAAGTCAAAATGCTCTACATCCATTCAACACCTGGATCACTCTAACCAAACATGGCCATACATAAAGCAAGCATAAAGGCCCGGATTTTCAATACGACAGGGGGCCTCTCCGTCATGGCAAAAATGGGGGAAGTGCCCAAAAATCATGAGCCCAGCCCCCAAATACAGCACTTCCCATTTTTGAGAGAGGGGGGAAAGGGGGCAGTTCGCATTTCATGCATGCGTTGTTCACGGAAGCAGCAGGGCATTTAAATCATCAGTTGTCTCCACTGAAGGTGGATTTTCATATCCCAGGAGTGAAACCCGAAGTATGCAGAGTAGAACCAGTAAGAGCAGGTTTGAACTTTATGCATTTTTTTGGATATCCAGGTTACATCTTTGGAGAGATAAGGTACCCCTTTGGAATATTATCCACTTGCCTGAATAAGTGCAGCTCCAACAACAATCAAGAAGCTTGAGACCATCCAGGACAAAGCAGCCCATCCACAAACATTCACACCCTCCACCACTGACACACAGTAGCAGCCATGTGTACCATCTACAAAATGCGCTGCAGTAACGCACCAAGACTCCTCAGACAGCACCTTCCAAACCCAAGGCCACTAACATCTAGAAGGACAAGGGCAGCAGACACATGGGAACGCCACCACCTGCAAGTACCCTTCCAAGTCACTCACCAACCTGACTTGGAAATATATCGCCGTTTCTTCACTGCCGCTGGGTTGAAATCCTGGAACTCCCTCCCTAACAGCACTGTGGATGTACTCACTACATGGCCTGCAGCAGTACAAGAAGGTAGTTCACCGCCACCTTCTCAAGGGCACTTAGGGATGAGCAATAAATGCTGGCCTAGCCAGTAATACCCACATCCCATGAATGAATATTAAAAGAAAGGGCTCTTTGGGAGAGGTTGGTGCCCTTTGGAATTGTTAAAATCAGGAATGAATGTTTGTAAGAAGTGCATAAACTCATTAACTCTCAAGCTCATTGAAACTGTTAACAGACCTGTCAAAATCAACTGTCAAAACTATCAAGAGGACTCATCAAATGTGTCAAGAGTAACTATCAAAAGCACTTGTCAAAGTGAGCTGTCAAGGCATTTAAAAGTCCTGCCCTTTAAATATTTGGAAAACAAATGCCTGGCATGTTCTAAAAAATCATTGCTTGCTATTTCACTCTGCTGACATAAGCCTAAGGGTTTCCATGACTGGATTACTGCTGCATTACTTATTTCACAACCAACAATTGTCACAGTAGGGTGCATGCTATTTCACAGTTTGATTAACAGTCACAATTGGTTATAGGCTCTTTGAAATGGGGCTATGAATTCCAATGCTTATTATAAGGATTTGTGCACTTGAGTGAAATGTTTGTTGTTATGATGCTTTTTTTTTTGAATGAACATAAAAGTAGTAATTGTTTTAAGAATGAGAGGATTTTTCAATATAATGAAGTCCTCGGTAGGTACTTAGAACTTTATAGAACTTTATTTTATCTCATCTCTGCATGGGTCTTGAAGTCTGTCCATGGTGGAAACTAGATGAGTTGAAATGGTAGGTGTAAGGGCAAAGGGTATTGGGTAGGTGCATGAGTTGGCACAGGAGCTTTAAAAGGCCATGTGGGGGGGGGGGGGGTGGATACAAGGGCATTGGTTGTCATGGAGGCTATGAGAAGCCATGGAGGATGGGTATAGGGGCTATGGGTATAGCTTGACATGGATGGTATGAGAGGCTTGAGGGTGCGTACAGAGGCCTAGTTTGGCATGGAGGGCATCAGTGGCCACGGGGCACAGATAGAGGGGCTGGGTTGGCATGGAAAGTATGAGGGGTAATGGGGGTTTGGTACAGGGCATGAGGTGGCATGGCTTGGCATGGATGGGACATGGAAGTGTGTGCATTGATGAGGGGGTGTTGGGGTGAGGGTTAGAGGGACGGTTTACATTTTATTCTTCTTACTAAATTTTGGACACAGTGCCGGAAGCTTGAGGCAGGCCTTCCACAAACCCTTACTACTCCTGGGTTTGCCCGGCCCAACATCTAACATAGCCCACCACCCCCTCCACTCCCAACCATCCCCACCACCCGCTGACTGAAAATCTGACATAAAGTCGGGTTTGTGGAGCCAGGAGTTCTCCCGACTTTGAGCACCGGACTTAAGGATGAAAATCCAGGCCAAGATCTTACATTGACTTTGCATTGAGTTACTGTCTTTTTTTCCTGGTTATATGGGCCTAGCAAGCCTGTGGAACTGGTTTTATTGCCAGCAGATTTCAATCTCAATCTATAAATATTCACTTGCCAGTAAGGGTGGACTATTTTCAGAATATTTTTATCATCTTCCTCAATGTCAATCGATCTGCTCCAAGTATCCTGCACCATTTAGGACACCTGGAACTCTGACATAGGTGAAGAGGCTTTGTAACAAAAAGAAAGCGCTGAGCTAACAAAGGCACAACTCCGGATCATTTTAGTTTCAACCATCATTAACACTAAGACATAAAGCAGGCAACACACTCTTTTGTCCATACTAAAACTGTTTATTCCCCTCTCCAAGCCACAGTGGAAACCTCCTAACAGGATCAAAGAGAGGAACAAAAAAAAACCACGTCACAATTTTTGACCTGCAGACTTTCACGTGTGAAATTTGACCCAAAATAGAACTCTACAACACTTAGCCTTCTGCCAATTCTTGCTTCGTACTTCTGGAAAGAATACAAATAAAAAGCTTGCTAGTTCATTTAGGTACAGAGAAGGGTATTTGAGCTGGACTTATTTAAGAAACAGCTTCTCTAGCGGGAGGATGGTAGGATTGGTAGCCTGGAAGGGCGAAATCCAATGAGCTGAAGGGTCGGTTTCACCCAGACATATTTGTTGATTCTACAAAGTGATCCTTCTGTAATCTTTAAATTTCAAACTCGCTACTTTGCAATCATTTTGGTCTCTCTCTGCACAATCATTAAATTATGAGGAACAATCATTGTTCCTCATAAATTCCCTTCTTCTTTCTCCTAAGGTTCAAAACTTCTTCATTGCATTGAAACATAAGCTGATCATACTGCTGTCAAAATCATAATTATCCAATACCTCAAAATGAGAAATTCTCTCATTCTATTTTTGCAAAAATATACTTTATTCATAAAAAATCTTCAACAACATTTCAAACCATTTCAAAATCACGATCACAAAAATACAATCAGGTTCAACTTTTACAACTTTTATCACAAGGTGCATCAGTACAAATAATGAATATTACAATCATTAGCAGACATTCATTTTGAGCTGTACATCCTGAGGGGCTCTACACAGTTCCCAGTCCCTCGGTGCACTGTGGCAGAAAGGTCTTAGGCAGCGACCCTTCCCCACTGCGCCTTTGCAGCAGCTGCCCCAAGCTTTAGAGCGTCCCTCAGCACGCAGTCCTGGACTTTGGAATGTGCCAATTTGCAACACTTGGTCGGGGACAACTCTTTGCACTGGAAGACCAACAAGTTTCGGGCAGACCAAAGAGCGTCTTTCACCGAGTTGATGATCCTCCAGCTGCAGTTGATGTTTGTCTCGGTGTGTGTCCCTGGGAACAGCCCGTAGAGCACAGGGTCCTGTGTCACAGAACTGCTTGGGATGAATCTCGACAGAAACTACTGCATCTCTCTCCAGACTTTCTTTGCAAAGGCACAATCTACAAGGAGGTAAACAACGGTCTCTTCCCCACCACAGCCACCTCGAGGGCAACATGCCGAGGGGGGTGAGACTCCTGGCATGTAGGAAGGATCTGATGGGGAGGGTTTTTCTCATCACCAGCCAAGCTACGTCTTGGTGCTTGTTGGAAAGTTCTGGCGATGAGGCATTCTGCCAAATGACTTTGACAGTCTGCTCAGGGAACTATCCCACTGAATCCACCCTCTCCTTTTCCCTCAGGGCCTCTAAGATGTTACATGCCGACAACTACCTGATGGACTTGTGGTCAAAGGTGTTTCTCTGCATAAATTTTCCCATGAGGGACAGGTGGTACGGCACGGTCCAATTACTTGGAGCGTTCCGCGGCAGCGTGGCCAGACCCATCCTTCACAACACCGGGGACAGGTAGAACCTCAGCACATAGTGACACTTGGTGTTTGCATACCGAGGGTCTACGCACCACTTGATGCAGCCACACACAAAGGTGGCCATCAGTATGAGGGCGATGTTGGGCACGTTTTTTCCCCCTTTATCTAGAGGCTTGTACATCGTGCCCCTGCGGACACGATCCATTTTCGACCTCCAGGTAAAGCGGAAGATGGCTCGGGTGATCGCCACCACGCAGGAGTGTGATCAAATTCTCCATTCTACTTATCAGAATCCAAGTTTGAGGACACCTATAAAAGTTGTACTGTTTGATTGGCCGCTTCTTATCTTATCTGCTACACTTTTCAGTAATATGGCCATGGCTTTTCACCTTTAGCTTCTTGAGTCAAAATCAAAAACTTTATTCACACCATCAGTAGAGGCTGATCAGAAAAAGCCAAGATCTTATATAAAAGGCCATATTTTACAATTTTATGCTCTCAGTTCATGTATCTTGGGTGCTCCTATCAAGAAATCAGGCATAAATGTTAAGAGGCCCAAAGGATGAGTTTTAATGCATGGAAAAATCCTTTGAGATCCCCTGATCATGGCACCCAAAACCAACTCCACTCTTGACACGCACAGGTACAGCTCCAATTCAGCAACACAAATTTGGAAAATTTCACTTCAATGTCTCTGAGTTGAATAATTATGACAAGGCTAACTTTACACTGTTACATCTTTAGAAACACTTAAGCAAACAGAAAGAATATCACTCTCACCAAATGGAGAAATTACATTTAGAAATGGACGCACGTTTTCTAATATTGCTAACCTAAAACTTTGTCAGAAAATGAGGGTGTTTTAATTGGCAGTTACTTATTCCAGCAGTATGTTTTGAGTAAACTGGCTGCTTGAAGCAGGTGGCTGTCTAACAAAAATGGCCATGAGCTCAAAGTTTCAGTATGTTTTAAAAAAAACCCACAAAGTTTGAGAAGATCAAAAGTTAGCTGAGAAAGTGCTCAATTTGCAGTTTGCTTGACTCAAAACGATTCTCAATAAGCAGTCACATGAAAAAATTCTTGTTAGCCTGTCTCACGTTACAAAAGCCACTGATGTGTGTTGACATAAATCATTTTTTTTTTACAATTTCTTTTTCATTTAAAAGGGTAAAATGGATGTTTCGACAGAACTATCAACTTGGATTTTCCACAGAACCGGTCAACGTCCTTCTGAGAGAGGCATTCTGCATCCAGACCACGACATTGATAAATTTCCTCCTCTAAACAAATCAATAAAACTCTCTCTATCTACTCTAAGCTGCACTGCTCCAGCAGGGCTGGTAATTACATTGTCAAACTACTGTTTCACACTGATTGACTGTAACCCTCTTTCCTTGCTGGCATTTGATTGGCAGCTAGTTTATGCTGCTTCATGCTGATTGGCAGCTGTTTTAACTAATGCCAAAGGCAACAGTTAAATTCCCCAATCTGTAACGGCCATCCGAGCCAGCTCTGTCACTCACAAAGAATTCTGGGAACCTCTGTCATATTAACATATCAAAGTGATTGTCTGACAAGCTAGCTATGGGTCTTTGTGATCAACTTTAACAGGCACTGCTGTGGAATGTTCTGGACTTTTCCTCAAAAACATATTCATGTGAAGACTGAAATACAGCTGAAATGTTTTAACATTATTTACTTATGATTTTCTTTTGTGATAGGAAAACAAAAAAAAAAGTTAGCATGAATTATTGTTTTCATTACAGGGTCCCAGAGGCTCATGTCAATTTGAACTAAATTAAAAGCAGCCATCAGAAAAAAAACTTTACTCGCTCACAGTTTTGGCAAACATTACGAACCCATTAAGTATAGATAAACTTGTATCCATTTAATGTTTTACAGGGATGCTATTACAAAATACTTCTAGCTTGTAAGTATAAAAATTGTAATTTCAAAGACAATTGGACTGGAATTTTGCTACTGAAGCGGGTAGCTTGAGTTGGGAACTTTCCCGACTCGACAGACCTGCCTTGGTTTAAATGGCTCGAATCATGCAATTTTCGCCCTAGGAAGGTGGGTTCAGGTTGGAGTTGGGCCTGTCGACCCCATTGCCAGATATTTGCCCATTCACTTAACTTATCTATATCCCTTCATAGCCTCCTTATGACATCTTCACAACTTACTTTTCTACCTATCTTTGTGTTGGCAGTTGGCAGACAGTAAATAGAATTAAGACCAGGAAAAAGTCACTTGGTCCCACGAGCCTGCTCCACCATTCAATAAGATCATGGCTGATCTGATTGTAACTTCAACTCCACATTCCCACCTACACCCAATAACCCTTCACCCCCTTGCTATCAAGAATCTATCTATCTCTGCCTTTAAAATATTCAAAGACTTTTCTTCCACCACCTTTTGAGGAAGAGAGCTCCAAAGACTCACAACCCCCTGAGAGAAAAAAATTTCTCCTCATCTCTGTCTCGAATAGGTGACCCCTTATTTTTAAACAGTGATCCCTAGTTCTAGATTCTCCCACAAGAGGAAACATCCTTTCTACATCCACACTGTCAAGATCCCTCAGGATCTTATATGTTTCAATCAATTCGTCTCTTACTCTTCTAAATTCCAGTGCATACAAACCTAACCTGTCTAACTTTCCTCATAAGACAACCCTCCTATTCCAGGTATTAGTCTAGTAAACCTTTTACGAACTGCTTCCAATGCGTTTACATTTAAATAAGGAGACTAATACTATATCCAGTACTCCAGATGTGGTCTCACGAATGCCCTGTATAACTAGCTGAAGCGTAACCTCCCTACTTATATATTCAATTGCCCTTGCAATAAATGATAACATTCTATTGGCTTTCCTAATTCCTTGCTAACTTAATGTGATTCATGCACTAAGACACCAAATTCCTCTGAATCTCAGAGCTCTGCAATCTCTCACTATTTAGATAATATGCTTCCTTTTTATTCTTCCTGTCAAAATGAACAATTTCACATTTTCCCACATTAAACTCCATTTGTAATTACAAAGACAATTGGACTGGATTTTGCTACTGAAGCAGATAGTTTGAGTTGGGAACTTTCCTGACTTGGCAGACCTACCTTGGTTTAAATGGTCCTGAATCATGCAATTTTCGCTCTAGGGAAGTGGGTGCAGGTTGGATTGGGCCCGTCGACCTCATTGCTGGATATTTGCCCACTCGCTTAACCTATCTATATCCCTTTGTAGCCTCCTTATGATATCTTCACAACTTACTTTCCTACCTATCTTTGTGTCAGCAAATTTGGCAACCTATCTGATAGTTATCAAACTATCTGCTTCAGTAGAGAAATCCAGTCCAATTGTCTTTGTAATTACAAATGGAGTCTAATGTGGGAAAATGTGAAATTGTTCATTTTGACAGGAAGAATAAACCTTCATCTGAGTCATTTATATAAATTGTAAAAAATTGAGGCCACAGCACTGATCCCTGCATTACACCATTCATTACATCTTGCCAACCAGAAAATTACCCATTTATGCCTACCCCGTTTCCTGTTAGCTAGCCAATCTTCTATCCATACCAAGATGTTACCCCCTATACCATGAACTTTTATTTTCTGCATCAGTAAAGTGATGGAAGAGGTCACCAATAGTGCTATCAAGCAGCACTTGCTTAGCAATAACCTGCTCATTGACACTCAGTTTGGGTCTGTCAGGGTCACACAGCTCCTGACCTCATTACAGCCTTAATTCAAGCATGGACAAAAGAGCTGAAGAGGTGAAAGTGACTGTCTTTGACATCAAGGCAGGATTTGACTTAGTGTGGAAACAAGGAACCCTGCCAAAACTGGAGTCAATGCAAATCAAGCAGAAAACTCTCTGGTTGGTGTCATACCTGGCACAAAAGAAGATGGAATTCATCATGGGATGTGGGCATCTCTGGCTAGGTCAGCATTTATTGCCCATCCCTAATAGCCCTTGTTCAGAAGTCATTTAAGAGGGTCTGGAGTCATATGTAGGCCAGACTAGGTAGGGACAGCTGATTTTATGAAAATCGACATGGTCATCATTAGACTTTTAATTCCACATTTTTATTGAATTCAAATTTTACCATCCACAGACACATGGGAGCACCAGCAGCTGCAAACATGATTTCTCTCTCATAAAACAATGTTGACTCTACCTGGTACCTTGAACTTATCTAAGTGCCCTCTATAATGTTTTTAATAATAGCTTGTAATATTTTCCCTATGACAGATGTTAAGCTAACTGTTCTGTTGTTTCCTGCTTTCTGACTCCTTCCCTTTTTGAATAAAGGAGTTGCATTTGCTCTTTTACAATCTAACGGAACGTTCGCCAAATCTAAGGAGTTTCAGAAAATTAAAACCAATGCATCAGCTATCTCACTAACCACTTCTTTTAAGACCCTTGAATGAAGTTCATCAGCACTCAGGACCCAGGGAATTGTCAGCCAGCAGTTCCAACAATTTGCTCTGTGCCAATTCCTTGGCGATTATAAATTTCTTGAGTTCCTCCCTCCCTTTCATTTCCTAAACTACAGTTTTTTCTGGGATGTTATTTGTATACCCCAAAGTGAAGACTGATGCAAAATACCTGGTCAATTCATCTGCCATCCCCTTAGTTTCCATTATTAATTCCCCAGACTTACTTACAATAGGCCCAACACTCACTTTGTTAGCGACTCATCTGAGGGGCTATGAACCATGAGTTATGAGAAGCAGCCCCAACTCCATGAAAATGATGGAAGCTGGGAGATGCCTACCCCCACGATGGAGCCAACCTGGTCATAATTGCAAGGTGTGGACTTGTTACCACATTCTTACCCCATGCCAGCAAAAATTGCCAGTGCTGAAAATAGGGGTGAGAATCCCAGAATAGAGTCCTGCCCACCATACTAAATGGCTCTGGGGTTGTCCCGACTCCACAAAAATTCAGCCCAATGTCTGCCTTAGAACATTTAAAGATTAAAAATCCATTTGTGATCTTTTCATTAACTGAATTTTTGGAGGATTGTCCCAAAATATTATTGCTACAAAAACTGTGATAGATTAGAATTACTGCAGCTAGCCAATCACTTTGCTCTGGTAATATTTTGTTCTACTGGACTTTTTACACTAACCCCAGCATACATATGGCCTTAAATGACTGGCTTCTCCTTAGGACAGTAGTTTAGTCAATTCCTGAGTATGTTCCATTAATTCTTAATTTAATTGGAATTTTAATCATTCAAGTTTTTCTGTTACAATGTTCATAATTGTTGTATAAATGAAGCATCCAGTTAAAAGGATTTGAAGCAATGGCTAAAATTAACTCTTTCCACACTAAGATGTAATGCATCCTAAGTACAGATCGGAAGAAGAAAGACCTTCTTTCTGAAAATAAACAGACAGCTATTGTAACATCGATGGGGAGTGGCTGCAGCATCTAATAAGGAAGGCCATTGAGTGTGAGCAGAAGAGTAGGATTAGACTGCGTCTACTGAGGAGAAAGAATTAATTATAGAGTGCCTTTCACAAATTCAGAATGCCACAATAATGAGGTACTTCTTGAAGAGTAGCCACTGACAAAATGTAGAAGCCAATTTATGCATGGCCAGTTTGCACTAAAATTAAATAATGACCAGATAGTGTGTTTAAATAATTTTACTTGAGTAATAAATCTTGAGCAGTAAACCAGGGAGAACTCCCATGCTCTTCTTCAAAGTAGTGCCATGGGTCTTTTAGGTACACAAGGAGAGCAGACTTGGCTTAATATCTCACTCAAAGATCACACCTCAATTCTGCACTCAAGTTTCAGACTAGATTTTGGCTTTAATCCTTGGAATGTGGCTTGAAACCACAACTTTCAAGAAGCAAGAATGTGACCACTGAACCAAGGCTGACACATTCAGTGGAAAAAAAACAAGTTCTGATTCCATGATTCTGCGACCTGTAGCTTGACTCGGTCAAACATAGATACATGTTTATTCCATTGATGAGGTGCTGCCTTTCTGCTTATTTATGTTTACAGCACAACAACAGCAACTTGTGTTTATTTAGTGCCTTTAATAGCATGACAAAACATCCCAAGACTCTTCACAAGAGCAAAATACAGCAAAATTTGACTCCAAGCCTTATAAGATACTAAAGGGGAAGGCCAAAAGCATAGCCAAAGAGGTAGATTTTAAGGAGCACCTTAAAGGGATAAAGAGAAGTAAAGAGTTGGAGCCACTTAGGGCATTCCTGAGCTGAAGGCATAGCCGCCAATGGTTGAGTAATTAAATTGAGTTTGCTCAAGAGGTTAAAGTTAGATGAGTCCAGATATCTTGGAAGGCTATAGGACAGGAAGAAGTTACAGAGGTAGGAGGGATGAGGCCCTGGAGAGATTTGAAAACAATAATGAAAAATTTTAAATCGAGGTGTTGCTTGACCCGGAGCCAAAGTAGGTCAGCAAGCACAATGGTAATAGGTGAATGGGACTTGATGTCAGTAAGGTTTTGGACAACAGGGTTTTGGATGACCCCAAGTTTATAGAGGTTAGAATTTGGGAGGCTGGCAAGAAGTGCATTGGAATAGTCCAGTCTGATGGTAACAAAGACAGGAATGAGGGTTTCAGTAGCAGATGAACTGAGACAGAATGACGTCGGGCAATATAATGGAGCTGGATATAGGTGATCTTTGGTGATGGCACAGATGCAGAGTCAGAAGTTTATCTCGGTCAAATCTGACACCAAGGTTGTGAACAGTCTGGTTTAGTGTTAGACAGTTGCTAGGGAGAGAGATGGAGTTGGTTACTAGGGAACAGAATATGGATGACAGTCTTCCCCATATTTAACTGGAGGAAATTTCTGCTCATCTGATACTGGATGATAATTTAGCAACAGTGGAGGAGTCAAGAGAGGTGGTAGTGAGGTAGGACTGGGTATCTTCAGTGTACATGTGAAAATGCTGTGCTTTCAGATGAAAGCAGTATACAGATGAGAAATAGGGGGGGCAGGGGGGCAAGGATAGATCCTTAGGGGACACTAGAGGCAATGGTGCACGAGTGGAAGTGAAGCCATTGTACGTGACACTCTGGCTACAATTAGATAGATGAAGTGAGTCCTACCCAGCCAGTAGAGTGGCATTGGAAAAGAATGATGTGATCAACTATGTCAAAGGCTGTGGACTGTTCAAGAAGAATGTGAAGGGATAGTTTAATTTTGTCACAGTCACGTAGAATTTCATTTGTGAATTTGTAAAGAGACATTCTGGTTCTGTGGCAGGGGGGAAACCTGATTGGAGGAGTTCAAAATGGAATTCCAGGAAAAATGGGCACAGATTTGGGAAAGAACAACATGTTTAAGAACTTCTGAGAATAAAGAGAGGTTGGAGATACTTTGCAAGGATGGTGGGGTCAAAAGTTTTCTTTTTTTTTTGATGAGATAGGTGATGACAGCAGATTTAAAGAAGAGAGTGACAGTGCCCGAAGAGACAGAAATGTTAACAACATCAGCTAACATGGGGACCAGGAACAGAAATTGTCATTTACTGTGAATAGGGTCTTGGGAGTAAGGGATGGGGCTCATGGAAAAGATGTGATCAGAGGGGCATGAAGAGAAATAGACTAGAGAAACTAGAGAAAGATGCTAGTTCAGGGAGGAATGCTAGAGGAAGTCTGGCTGGATGTGTTAGTTGAAGGGTAGGAAGTAAGAGGTAGATGATCAGGTAGTCTCAATCTTCATGACGGGGAAATCTGTGAGCTCCTCACACTTTTGTTGTAAACAGGGCTGGAAAAGACAGGGGACAGGGATTTAAGAAAATGATTTGCTGCAGAGAAGTACAATGTAAGAATTGTCTCAAAGCCTAGGGGCTATCCACTGCAATAAAGTACAGCATCTGTGGGGCACCATCTTGTCTTCATTTTAGCTTCCTTCCCCTGTTTACAACCATCAGTTTGGTAACAGATTTTCAACTGATCCCATTTACAATGCACAACATGTATTTGTTTGTTCCACTGCTTCTTTGATCCTAGCCAGGTCGATCTCATTATACCATTTCCAAACCACCTGCCAGTCTCAAATGAGTGAAAATAGGTTTATGTAAACAGCACTCTCTCACTGGTTTTCTGTCCAGTGGGCCTGATGTGGCTGTGATTTCATAAAATCTGATAAACATATTGCTCTGGAGGGACATCTGAGTGTGTGCTTTGGGCCATTCAAAGCAAGAGTAACACACTGAATTTACGATATCACCCATGCAATAGGTATGATGTTAGACATCAAAACAGAAGGAAAATTCTATTTTGCTAACTTACCCAACTATATACATCAGTACAACAGATAAATTGTGATTTTTTTTCTGCACAGCTCTGGCAGGACTCTGAAAATTTAAGGCTGTTTACTGCATCACCATCCAGGATAAAGCAGCCTGCTTGATTGCAATCTTTCCACAAACATTCACTCCCTCCACCACCGACAAATACTGGCAGCAGTGTGCACCATCTACAAGATACACTGCAGAAACTCACCAAGGCTCCTAATGCAACAACTTCCAAACCCACAACCGCTACCATCTAGAAAGACAAGGGCAGCAGATACATAGGAACACCACCACCTGGAAGTTCCCCTCCAAGTCACTCGTCACCCCAACTTGGAAATATATCGCCGTTCCATCACTGTTGCTGGGTCAAAAACCTGGAACTCCCTCCTAACAGCACTATGGCTGTACCTACACCACAGGGAATGCAACAGTTCAAGAAGGCAGCTCACCAACAACTTCTCAAGGACAATTAGGGATGGGCAATAAATACTGGCCTAGCCAGGGACGCCCACATCCCATAAATGTTTTTTTTTAAATCACTGCTAGAGGCGGCAGCATAGTGGTATTGTTGCTGGACTGGTATTCCAGAGACCCAGGATAATGCACTGGGGACCTGGGTTCGAATTCCACCACAACAGATGGTGAAATTTGAATTCAGTAAAAAATCTGGAACTAAAAATCTGATGATGACCACAAAACCATTGCCAATTGTTGTTTTAAAAAAAAAACTATCCGGTTCGCAATTGCCCTTTAGGGAAGGAAATCTGCTGTCCTTACCTGGTCTGGCCTACATGTGACTCCACCAACAGAAATATGAGTGACTCTTAAATGCTTTTTGAACAAGGGCAATTAGGGATGGGCAATAAATGCTGGCCTAGCCAGTGATGCTCACATCCCATGAATGAATAAACAAAAACAATTATTATAATCACCCTATATGGCTCTCAGAACTTGTGGTACAACATGCCCACAATGCTCTCAGGTTTAGGATAATAAATACATGGGAACCCCATTTTATCCTTAGATGTTGACTATTGATGGGTCTTCCTGCAATGACAAACTAAGGCCTGCACGCATACTGACTAACTTCTACCAGTGGAGACAACAAGTCCCCAGCTGAGGTCCCCCAGTTTGTTAATTTCCCAAAATTTTGTTATGCTCCCGGCTGAGGAGGAATGAATTGGCTTCTTTATTCAATCCCCTTGGTTGGTCACAACAAGGTTAATTTAAAAGGACCCCTTCCCCTTGTGGATACTTTTTCCCAGTCCAAATGTATTTCTTTATTTTAGAAGGAGCCAATTTAACCAGACTTTCTTGCATCAAAGAAAGAGTAGGTTTATTAGTTACTAAAAACCCAAGAAAATAAAAATGCTACATACATACACATAGATCAGAAATGAGAAGTAAAGAGTCCAAATTAAAAAGGATATACAAATCTGTCTTTGGCTTGTCCGTGTGGCGTAGATGGTGAAATGTTGCGGCTGTTAAGTTGGGTGAGTCCAGAAGAGCTGACTTTGGCAGTTTTGCAGTTGGCTTTGAAACATTTGGTTCTGCAGCATAGCTGAAGAAGCTGTTCTATTTCCTTTTTGATTATGGCTTCTGCTGAGCCTTGCCTCCAGCAACAGAGAGAGGCTTTGCCAGCAACTGAAGGGGAAACTAGTTGATTTTCTTCTTGCTGTCACACACAACACATCAGCACACACTTCCTGCTCTGCAGCTAGCCTTTTAACCTATTTTTCCATGTGCATTCCTGTAAGAGGAAAAAAAAATGTCTTGTACCCAGAATCTTTTTTCTTCCATCTTCGACCATTTTACACATTCTGAGATATAACTCAACAGGAGATGGATTTTAGATGACTGCTGAGATGTGGTAATTAGTCTTTGTCTCTGCAACCACAGTCAATTAAAGTTCAGTCTTTTGCATCTATCCTATCTCCCTTTCAAGTGTCCTTGCTTGAAGAAGGCCATGACACCTTTTCAGGTGCGATATTCCATGTTCTCTCAGAACAGCACTGCCAGAATGATCCATATAGAAATTTTCCAGAAAGTGATCAAGTTACATGATCAGCCATCTTTTGCTCAGTGTCCTTGCGTGTATTTCTTTAAAAACACACAAGTCTTCCTTAAAAATTTCAATATCCCATTGGTAATAAGTGGCTGCAACTGGCTTTTCATCACACCGCTCAGAATTTTAGGACCAGTTGTTTGGGGAAATCAGCAAATACCTGGATGATGGAATATGAAACCATTGATGATTGATTTTTTGATGCTGCCCATACATAACCAAGTGGTTAGAGATATCAGATGGGTATCAATGGGCAGAATTTTCCCAGACCTGCACTAAGTGCGGTAGCAGGCGGGTAAAATGTCAGCCGTGATGGTGAGTTTTCATGCCATATTGTCCCAAACACACTTCATTATTTATGCATTACCGGGAAACACACCGTTTCCATGGAAGGTGGGGTCTCATTTGCCCTCCCGCCATTGCATCACACCAGCTGCCATGTTTAAAAGGCAGCCACCAGCACACCGCTCATCGTTACAAGCTCATCACCACTGGCTGGAAGACATGGCCAGCAAAGGGAAAAATACCACAGCCCCCCTGGGTTTAATAACGGTCACCCAAATGACTGCTGGATGCTGTGGAGGCCCATCGGGATGTCAAGTACACTCTGGCCGCAGGATGGACAGCAACATGATCAATTCAGCAAAGGAGGACCAAGGGATTGATTAAGAAGGGGAAAATAGAGTATGAGAGTAAGCTAGCGGGGAATACCAAAACTGACTGTACAAGTTTCTATAGGTATGTAAAGAGAAAAAGATTGAAGACAAATGTAGGTCCCTTACTGTCAGAAACAAGGGAATTTATAATGGGGAACAAAGAAATGGCTGACCAACTAAATACATACTTTGGTTCTGTCTTCACAAAGGAGCACACTAATAACATACCAGAAATGTTGGGGAACACAGAGTTTAGTGAGAGCAAGGAACTGAAAGAAATCAGTACAAGTAGGGAAATGGTATCGGGGAAATTGATGGGATTGAAGGCCGATAAATCCCCAGGGCCTGATAATCTACATCCCAGAGTACTTAAGGAAGTGGCCCTAGAAATAATGGATGCATTGGTGGTCATCTTCCGAGATTCTATAGACTCTTGAACAGTTCTTACAGATTGGAGGGTAGCTAATGTAACCCCATTATTTAAAAAGGAAGGCAGAGAGATAACAGGGAATTATAGACCAATCAGCCTGACATCGGTAGTGGGGAAAATTCTAGAGTCCTTCATAAAAGATTTAATAGCTGAGCACATGGAAAACAATGGCAGAATCGGGCAGAGTCAGCATGGATTCATGAAAGAGAAATCATGCTTGACAAATCTACTGGAGTTTTTTGAGGAAGTAACTAGTAGAGTTGATGAGGGGGAGCCAGTGGATATGGTTTATTTGGATTTTCAGAAGGCTTTCGACAAAGTCCCACATAAGAGATTGGCGTGTAAAATTAAAGCGCATGGGATTGGAGGTAGTGTATTGAGATGGATAGAAAACTGGTTGGCAGACAGGAAACAAAGAGTAGGAATAAAAGGGTCTTTTTTCCGAATGGCAGGCAGTGACTAGTAGGGTACCACAGGGATTGGTGCTGGGACCGCAGTTATTCACAATATATATTAAAGATGAGGGAATTAAATGTAACATCTCCAAATTTGCAGATGACACAAAGCTGGGTGGGAGGGTGAGCTGTGAGGAGGATGCAGAGATGCTTCAGTGTGATTTGGACAAGCTGAGTGAGTGAGCAAATGCAAGGCAGATGCAATATAATGTGGATAAATGTGAGGTTATCCATTTTAATAGCAAAAACAAGAAGGCAGATTATTACCGGAATGGCTATAAATTGAGAGAGAAGATTGTGCAACAAAAGCTGGGTGTCCTTGTACACCAGTCACTGAAGGTAAGCATGCAGGTGCAGCAGGCGGTAAAGAAGGCAAATGGTATGTTGGCCTTCATAGCCAGAGGATTCAAGTACGGGGTCTTGCTGCAATTGTACAGGGCCTTGGTGAGACCACACCTGGAATATTACATGCAGTTTTGGTCTCCTTATCTGTGGAAGGATGTATTTGCTATAGGGAGAGTGCAGCGAAGGTTTACTCGACTGATTCCTGGGATGGCAGGACTGACATATGAGGAGAGATTGAGTCAATTAGGATTATATTCACTGGAGTTCAGAAGAATGAGGGGGGATCTCATAGAAACCTATAAAATTCTAACAGGACTAGACAAGGAAGATGCCGGAAGGATGTTCCCAATGGTGGGAGAGTCCAGAACCAGGGGTCACAGTCTGAGGATATGGGGTAGACCATTTAGGACTGAGATGAGGACAAATTTCTTCACCCAGAGAGTGGTGAGCCTGTGGAATTCGTTACCACAGAAAGTAGTTGAGACCAAAACATTGTATGCTTTTAAGAAGGAGTTAGATATAGCTCTTGGGGCGAAAGGGATAAAAGGATATGGGGAGAAAGCGGGAGCAAGCCATTGAGTTGGATGATCAGCCATGATCATAATGAATGGCGGAACAGGCTTGAAGGGCCAAGTGGCCTACTCCGGTTTCTAGTTATTATGTTTCTATGTTAATCCAGCTTGGGAGGTGGTGGCAGCGATGGTCAGTGCCAACGCCCTTCAGAAGACGACAGCCACCCAGTGCCGGAAGTGGATGAATGATCTCTTCCCTTCCCCTCGTCTAAGTCACTCTTCTCATCATTCTCAATTCGCACATTCACAAGCCCAGCATAAATCCACAGGGTCCTTACTCACTGCCAGTTCAAGGGACATCACCATTCACTCTATCACACATCTTCATTATCCTTAGCCCATCCATGGGACCACTCACCACCCACACTGGCCAGGCACATCTATCATCTGGCCTGGCAGGCATCCTACTTCCTCCATCTCTACCCATGCAGGTCAAGTTGGCACACAAGAGAGAGAGGCCTTAGACCGGTCGCAGAATGCCCGAAATCAAGGTCCACACAGACACTGACAACAGAGCCATCCAGCTGGCCGGCTACAACCTGGACCGGTCCTGTGCTGATGGTGAGGTTGGTGCTGCTCTACCAAGTGAGGATCCAGCAGTGCAACATCCATCAGACAACCATTCTGTGAGTGATATGTCCTCTTTCACAGGCTACTGCCATGCATTAATTATCCCATCTTGCTTTCTCAGGGACACCTGCCAAACAGCCAACAGAGTCAGAATCACAGGATCACACAGTGCAGAAGAGGCCTTTTGGCCCATCGAGTCTGCACTGACATGTGAGAAACACCTGACCTACCTACCTAATCTCATTTACCAGCACTTGGCCCATAGCTTTGAATGTTATGACGTGCCAAGTGCTCATCCAGGTGCTTTTTAAAGGATGTGAGGCAACCCGCCTCCACCACTCTCCCAGGCAGCGCATTCCAGAACGTCACCACCCTCTGGGTAAAAAAGTTTATCCTCACATCCCCCCTCCTTGAATCAGGGCCTCCAATCAAGCCCTGAAGAAACTTCCAAGGGGGAATCTGAAGGTACCCTTACAGCACTCACCCACACTCTCCACCAACACAGAGACACACACCTTGTTGGGACCTAACTCTAGAATAGGCATGGAAACGCATACTGGTGAGCACAGTGCACAGTCTGATCCACAGCAGGGAGTGGCAGGGACTTCCAAGGTCCCTGGCATTCGGAGGACTGCCAGGAATCTGTTGAGTCCGAGTCAGATGACGAGCCTCTGGACTCGGGTCATATCACAGTTGCTGGAGCTGCAAAGGCAAGCCCGGGAACAGCAGGAAAGGATGTCGGCTGCATTCCTCAGATTGCAAGGCACAATGGAAGAGTCCGTCCCTTTTCAAGCTGAAGTGATAGGACCAGCATTGCAACGCACTAAGATCAACACTGGCAGGATGGCAGCCGCCATCGAGACCTTGGTCCAGGACGTCCCTCCTGCACTGCTGCGCCGGCTTAACTTCATCGCTGATGCCTTAGTTTGTCTCCAACAGTGTATACATGAGAGGGGTGCCGGGCAGCTCGACCACACTCCAGCTACCCCTTCCCCTCATAGAGTCAGCCAGGGGCTCTCGGGCACCCATAGGGAGGAGGCTCAGCATGTGCACTCCCCAGGATCATCCACCCAGTTGACTCTGGAAGTGTCCAGCCTATCCAAATCCCCTCTTCCTGTGACCTCCACAGCTCTGGCTCCACAAGCCGGGGAAGGTGCCACTGCCACACAGAAGGACCCCGGAAGCAGGCCTGGGCCCACCAAGTCTTGGCCCTCCAGATGACATCCACCAAAGTCATCATAGTCAGTAGGCTGCCTCCACCTCCGCTGTGAATGTCCGGGGAGTACCAAGATGTCATGGCAGAGTCAGAAAAGTTAAGGAGAATTAGTTGCACAGCCTAGGCATGGGTGTTGGTCACTTGTACACAATGTTCACTATTGTCAGTAAGCTCCTAAGAATATCTCCCTGCCTGTGGCTCCTTGTTCTGATGAGCAGTGTTCTGCACTCAGATATGAAACCTTTCTGCATAAGATAAAGGCAGGTGTCTCAATCCAAGGCCTCTTCCCTGTGCTCTGTGCGGCCTTCAGACCACAGCCATAGTGCAGCCTCACACTCCCTGGAAACATTACTGATACCTGCACCTCGGCAGTGCTGGTCATTGCTGCCAGAATGTCGTGGGCAGGCGCCACAGAGTTCTCTCATTTTCTCTGAGTGCTCTCAGCACCTTTAAGGTGGGGCTGGCCCCCATCACACCAGCAGCTGCGACCAGTGATGCTCTACGTTAGCTCTTGAAGGTCTCAGGTGGTAAAGGCGGACACAGCATCAGATGCGTCTAAAGTTTCAATGCTGCGTCTTTGCCCTCGGCCAGACAGGAGTCAGACATTCACAGAGGCTACGTGAAAATTCATGGAGTGTCCTCACTTCATGTTGTCATCATCCTCCCACGATTGAACAACTATTAGGGCCTCCATTTCATCTCCATGACAGGAGCATTCGCACAGAGGGGATCAGCGCTGCCATAAGCCAGACTGGAGTCAAATGCTCACAACTGCAATGTGAGAATCGATGGACTCACCTCACTGCATGTCATCATCATCCTTCACAACTCTAGCAGCTATTTGGGCCTCCCAAGTACACCTGCCCTGTCTAGCTGGTGCAAGAGCTTCATCCCCGTCATCGTCACCACCAAGGACCACCTCACCCTCATCCCCACTGCCATCCTCCAGATCCAAAGAGACCTCCACCTCCTCCATCCCCTCCTCAGTCAGCTCATCTCCACATTGGAGAGCAAGGTTGTAAAGGGCACAGCAGACGACAATGACGTGTGACACCCTCTGTGGCTTATATTGCAGGGCCCCATCAGACCAGTCCAGTCACCAGAACCCCATCTTCAACATCCTGATGGTCTGCTCTACCAAGTTGCGAGTTGCTGCATGAGCCTCATTATACCTTCACTCTGCTGCAGTCTGAGACCACTGCACATGTTTCATCAGCCACATCCTCTGCAGGTAGCTCTTGTCCCTGAGGAGCCATCCCTGTAGCCTCTGGGACCCTGGAAGATGCCAGGGACCTGCGTGCAACTGAGGATGTAGGCATCGTGCGCACTCCCTGGAAACCATGAACACACCTGCAGGATTCGTTTCTGGTGGTCGCATACCAGCTGCACAATCATTGAGTGGCAGCCCTTGTGGTTGATCTAGCCCACCGCATGTAGCGACAGAGACCTGAGCACTACATGAGTGTAGTCAATCACACCCTGCACCTGTGGGAATCCCGAGATCAGGGCGAAACCAATGGCCCTTGCATCCTGACTGGCCTGGTCCTGGGTGAAATGCACAAAGCTGTGTGCCATGGGGAAGATGGCATCTGTGACCTTGTGGATGCATTTGTGGGTGGCGGATTGTGAAATTCCACAGAGGTCACCTGTGGAGCCCTGAAAGGAGCTACTGGCAAAGGAATTGAGCACCGCAGTCACTTTCACAGCCACTGGCAGTGGATGCCCTCAATGTCCCCGTGGCACTAAGTCCTGCAGTAAGTGGCAGATATGAGTGACTGGGTCTCAAGACATGCACTGTCTTCGGTGACACTGGTTCTTGGTCATTGGCAGGAATGACAGGTGGTGTCTATAGATCCTGGGTGTCGCTAGGCCCTGACCAGCTACGGCTTGCTGTCGTTCCTGAGCAGTGTGTGCAGAAGCCCCAGCAGCCCCTTCTTCCTGAGGTTGCTGCTCCTGCCTTTGCACAGCCAGGAGTCTCAGTCACTCTCTCCTCCGTCTTCTTCGCTCTCTGTAGGCCATCAGGCATAAGCTAGGTCACCGGGATCCATGATCCTGACATGGTCCTCCTGCAGCCTGAAAGAGACAGAGAGATGTGGTTATCATGGCTGTACTTAGCATCCTTTCCTGGCCCTGTGTGACTGCCCCTTAACGCTTCCCGGAGAGTGCTGGCAACCCTTCGGATGGCCAGAGGTGAGTGCACTGCATGGCTGCCCTGTCAGCTTGCGACATAGGGGAACACTGGTCCAAACTGGGATGCTGAGATTGCAAGGGGCTGTGATCGCCTCCAACAGTGACAGACATATGGCCAATGTTGGTGAGGAGATTGTACAACTTGTGCAGTCCAACTGCAGCATGGTCCAGTAAAATGGCCGCAGACTCATAATCTGTGCTGGGTTGATGGGGGGTAAGGTCTGGAGAGCTTTTTGGCATATTGGTGCCTCCACATTGCTTGCGTGGGTGGGCAGGCTAGGAGCCTGACCCTAATCATATCACTGTGGCCATGCCTGATCTGTCTCAGTTGCAGAGGGATGGTCAGTTTATACAGGTGTCCCTACTGCATGGCCACTTCCCTCACCCACCCTGCCCCCACCTCGATTGCTTGTGCGCAGGATCCAACACCAGGGCAGCAGTTGCCCCCGGACACCCCCACCCCGAGTACAGTAACCTCCGAGGCCAAGCAGCACTTGCTCCCGGACACCATCCCACCGAAAACAGTCGCTTCCGAGGCAGGGCGGCACTTCACCCAGGCCCCCCCCCCACCTCCCTGAAGCCTGCAAAGCAACAGGCAACCCTGTCAAGCTGTGGAAATGATGCTGTTCACCTCACCTCAGTTCCCCCAAAGTGAAGGCTGCCAAGTGCATGTCACCTATGTGCTGTTTTGAAACATGTCGCTATGCTTTCCTGCTGACGTGGACGGATGGGAAAGCGGAGGGTCCAAAGCCTGGCGGGATGGCCTTTTAATGAGATGCTGGTGTATTACAATGAGCTCGCCAATGACTGTGGGTAGGAACTGTGGCCCGCCATCGGCGAGCTGAGCGGATGATCGCAACCTGCCTTCCCTTCATCATTAACCACATCGCGCCATATTTTCCATGCCTGGTGCCTATCACGCCCTCTGCCAGCGGGCATGGAAAATTCCACCCAACATCTTGAGATTGTTACAATGCTCTTCCATATGGCAAAAGAAACCAAAGTGAAATGAGGCACAATAGGATCCTGAAATAAAAACAGAAAATGATGGAAATGCTCGACATATCAGGCAGCCTCTGTGCAGAGAAACAGGGTTGACACTTTCTGTTCATAACCCTTCGTCAGAACTGAGGAAAGATATAAATGAGATAGGTTTTGAGCTAGTGAAAGGGGGCAGGAGGAAGCACAAAAGGGAAAGTCTGTGATAGGGTGGAGGGCAGAAGGGATTAAATGGCGAACATTTTTGCAGTAATGGGTATAGTAAAGAAACAAAAGATGAATCCAAATGGGATGTGAATGGCTGGATATTGACCATCTGAATGCATAGTGAATGAATAAAGAAACAATAAAAACAAAATAGAGGCAACTGGGTTATGATCTAAAATTGTTGAATTCAATGTTGAGTTTGTTCATTCTATTTTTTATTTCAGTATGAAATACAGGTTGAAGCAGAAGGATTCAGGGTGCAATAAATAGTCCTATAAATGTTTGGGAGAGATCCTTGATCTTAACTTTTGCAGAGTTCTTGATTGCTGTTCTGACAAAAGGATTTTTAAATGGAAAAAATATATATTTGGCTAAGAGGTTGTTTAGTGTTCAATTTACATTCAAACTCAATAGCAATGTAGGCATGACATTGCACTAGTAGCATCATCTTACCTTATTAGAACGAGTCTCTCTACCAGTAACACTGACTAAACCCCAGGCAACTCAAGTTGCATACTTGATCAGTGAAGTGGTAAACTACTAAGGAGTGAAAGGGTGGCATTCTGAATGGCTAGAAACTTGACTCCATATGGCAAAATTTCAAGTATGTGTATGTTTCCATAAAGGGTAATCTCTGCCTTTGCTTTGAATGGTGCATTGGGTGTGCAAATCTGTTGCTCTCCGTCATCTGACCCCAAGACGTAAAGGGCCTGGAATTTGATGGGTTCATTGTCAAGAAAGATTAGTTTCCGACCTAAAATGGAAAGAGATCACATTGCTTTGACAGAGTAAAATATTATAGTTTGTCATAGATTTGCATGATAATCAAAGCAGAAGAATCTAATTCAACCCAACTGAGTCAACCCAAGAGATAGTTAAAAACAGATCGAGCACTCATTCCAAAACATATTAATGGGATTTAGCAGTGTAAGAGGAGAAGTACCTCATATAAATACTAAAATATTATGAGATCATTAGGTTGTTTCATTTGTTTTAACTTTCTGGTCATCCAATAAATGTGGCATTCTTATATCGTCACTTATGAAATCATGTTCAAATCATTGTAAAGGGCTTTGGTGAGATCACTCCTAAGTACTGTGCAATTTGGGTCTTCACATTTAATGAAAGATATGCTTGCATTGGAGGCTGTATTGAAAAGGTTCACTGGATTGGTCCTTGCGATAAGAGGGTTGTCCTAAGATGAGAGGCTAAGTAAACCGGGCCTATACTCTCTGGTGTTTACAAGAATGAGAGGTGATCTCACTGAAATATACAAGATTCTGAAGGACTTGACTGGGTAGAAACTGAGAGGTTGTTTCCAATGGCTAGGGAATCTAAGACACAGGAGCATAGTCTTAAGACAAGGGGACATCACTTAGGACTGAGATGAGGAGAAATTTCTCCAAGGGATATGAGGAGTGTGCAGGAAAGTGGACTTGAAACCTAGGATCAGCCATGTTCGTATTCAGGCTCAATGGACCTTATGGTCTTTTCCTGCTTCAACTCCCGTATTCCCTCCTATTCCTTAATCCTTCTATGTAAGGATGTAGGTTTGATATAACTTGACCAAACTCTCAAAATTGATCAAATTTTACCAGCTTGCTTCGCAAAGTCAAAAGATCTTTTCAAAGTAAATTGTAGTGCTGAATTCTGAAGGCTGACTTTCACGGATAGGAGAAACCTGAGAAAAGCAGGAACATCTCTACTATTAAGTAGTGTGTAGACCTATGTTTTAATAGTCTAATACAGGATAACCATTATAAACAGTTCTAAGTGTAAATCTGATAGCAGGCAAAACAATGAAGTCTCTGAGAATGGTATTTGAGGGAGTTATGGAACTGTCCATGGGAAAGAGATAAGGAAAGCAGTCCTGAAAATGCTGTATGTGCAAAAGGCTATAGCAGACTATGGGATGTGGAAGGGCTTTTACTCCATGGTTTAAACAAAGAACTCAATACAGCACTGGACATTTTATTAAGAACATGTTTTGGACAATAGGGTCTTGCCAGTATAACAACCTAGGCCTGCCCCTGAATGGGGGCATAAAAGATGTGGTAAAGGGATAATCTGGATTGCAGTCAGTGGAAGGTGGACTGGCCAGTTGTCTCGCCTACGATCAACATGACTGGTCATTCAGTGGTTGCTACATGTATAGTTAATGTAACATTATTGGTGTCCTGCTCACACTGTAGTCTTTTTTTAATAATTGGCTTTAAATTATGTGGTAACTATGATCTTGAATGTCATGAAAAAATAATAACATCTTCTAGATGGAACTTGTGGGTCCTGTATAATCTCTCATCTCAGTTAAGAATCATAAACTTGTAGATTCCAGAAGTGGAGCTTTGCATCTACCCTGTTTCTTTGGTATCAAGGTATTAGGAAAATTACCCCTAGTGAAGAATTTTGTAGTCAAGCACGACATTACCACAAAGCCATTTAATCAAAAGGGCCTTAGCCACTAGTAACATATTGAAAGCTGTTCCATCAATAGGTTAAAAATTCAAACACACCTATATAACCAATTGACTGGATGAGCATCTTTATTTGTAGCCAGAGGAAAGGGACCAGCTGTGACTCTTTCTGACCAAACCCTCCCCTTCACCCTGCATTAATCTTGGAAAGGGTTCTATATCAACACAATTACAGAACAATGATCTGAGAGCTTTAATATGGAAAGAAGTGTGTCTTTTCTTAGCCTTGGAATGTATATTCCAATTATATAATTCAGCAGCAAGCTTTCATGAGTTTAAATTAAAGAATGTTATTTATTCTCACCCACCCCGAATTAACGCAACGACACACACTAGGTCTCATCCATACACACACACAAATTTTGGATTCAGATACAATAAGTCCTCACTTAACGTTATCTCACTTTAATATCATTAATGAAATAGTGGCAGTATATAAGTTTGACACTGCCAGTTTCACTTTAAGGTTGTTTGCCACAGATGACTTCTTTTGTAGCCTGCCTGCACACAATATCTTTACCACAGCACTTCTGCTCTCACTTTCAGTCCCTCTTCCCACTCCCTTTCCTATACCTGAACTCTTGCCTCCCAGCATTACTTTCCAGCCTGCCTCCAGCAGTCTTTCCCACACCCCGCCCAAAATTGCTCTCCGGCCTGCCTCCAGCCCCGACCATGTCCCCCACACACCCCCCCCCCCCCCGCCCTCTGTTCTTACCAGGGTTTGTTTTCAGCTGCTCTGCTACTGGCTTCGCTGCTGGCTCTCATTCTGAACTGAGGCTCCTTGGCCCCATCTGGTGGTAGAAGATAGCTGGTGCAGGTAGTCCCAGGATTCCAACAGCTTCTTGCACCAACCAACTTCTGCCACTAGATAGAGTCTGGTCAGTCTAAAATTACTGTACTGAGGTGAGTGTATTTTTTTAAAATTCTATCATGTATTGTATTTCCTTTATATTTAATTACTTATTTTATTTTACAAGGTATTTCAGCTAGGACTGCATAATACTGCACACGTACAGTACAGTATTTCAAGTAGTTTTTTGTTTTGGATTTCCAGCATCCGCAGTTTTTTGCTTTTATCACAATATTTCAACTTGTACGTTGTTTTTTGTGGGCGACATCTGTTCGAAGGAACCTAACTCTGGCTTTAACATTGATTCCTATGGGAACCTATGATTCACTTCAAGTCATTCCACTTAAAGACATGATTTTCAGGAATGTAGCAATAACGTTAAGTGAGGACTCCCTGTAAAGATAGAGCACTTTTATAGATTAGAGTTACTTAAGCCTCTGATTTATGAATTCTGATCTCCCATGCGTCAGGTCTGTGGTTTCTTGAATGGATTTCTTGATTTAAAGTTGAAGTGAGAGTCTTGTAAAGCGAAGGGTTCACAGCAGGTTGTGAGGTTTTATTATAGTCGAATATCTAGAAAATTGATTCTCAAGGTGAACTTTGGAACTGGAATATGTTAGGTAGTTTGGCTGCTTGATGACTTGCCATTCATTTCAGAGTCTTATTTTCAGACTGGCTGACAACTGATGGTTCTGCTGAATCTGCTAGGTGCTGGGGTAATAAGGGTGCAGTTCCTGAACCCAGTTTCAATAACATGACTGCTGGGTTAATACTTCTGAGGCTCACCCTGTCTGGTTTGAATGGGGGAGGTAATTGTGATAAAATGAGAAGTTGATAGCCACTGAGTTTCAATCTTTCCTTTAGCCCAATGGAAGAATGGAGACAGGCTGGCTGGCAACTCCATAGACTTTAGGTGTTGGCCCATCCGTAAACAATGAGAAGTGTGAATTCCACAGATGGCTGTGAGATACCCTTACTTATATCCATATTTAATTGGGTATTTGCCGGAGAATTGATACTGTCTGTAGTGCAAATGGCAAAAGCCAAATGATTTGCAGCAGCCATTTTAACAGCTTGTTTGTGTCCAAATTTTAAGAGTATTGACTGAAATTTTATAAAATAATAGGCTTTTACTGTACATGACAGAAACAACTTACATTTATGTGAGAAATTTAACATGGTAAAACATCTCAAGGCATTCCACGGGAATGGTTTTATTCATTTATTGGGCATTGCTGGCTAGTCCCGTTCCTAATTGCCCTTGAGAGGGTGGTGAGATACCTTCTTGAACTGCTGCCGTCTACGTAGTGTAGGTATGCCCACAGGTACTACCAGGGTGGAGTTTAGAATTTTGACCCAACAACAGTGAAGAAATGGCTATATATTTCCATGGCTTAGATGGGAACTTCCAGGTGGTGGTGTTCCCATGTGCCTGCTGCCCATGTCCTTCAAAATGGTAGCGGTTGTGGGTTTGGAAGATGCTATATCAGGAACCTTGGTGAGTTCCTGCATCCCATAGATGGTAACACTGCTGCCAATGTGCGTCAATGGTGGAGAGAGTGAATGTTTTTGGATGGGGTGCCAATCAAGCGGGCTGCTTTGTCCTGGATGGTGTCAAACTTCTTGAGTGTCATTGTCGCTGCACTCATCCAAGCAAGTGGAACGTATTCCATCATACTCCTGATTTGGGTCTTGTAGATGGTGGACAGGCTTTGGGGAATCAGGAGGTGAGTTACTCATTGCAGGACTCCAAGCCTCTGATCTGCTCTTCTAGCCATAATATTTATATGGTAACTACCAGGATGTTGATAGTGGGGGATTCAGCAATGGTAATACAATTGAATGTTAAGGGGCAATAGTTGGATTCTCTCGTGTTGGAGATGGGTCTTCTGTGGCATGAATGTTACTTGCCATGTGTCAGCCCAAGCCTGGATATTGTCCAGGTCTTGCTGAATTTGGGCATGAACTGCTTACATATCTGAGGAGTGTGAATGGTGCTGAACATTGTGCAACCATCAGCGAACATCCCCACTTCTGACCTTATGATGGAACAAAGGTCATTGATGAAGCAGCTGAAGATGGTCGGGCCTAGGGCAATACACTGAGAAAACAGAGAAAAACTTATGACACATAAGGGACACATTCAGCCTGTTAGCTTGTGATCTATAGCCCTGTAGGTTATAGCACTTCAAGTGTATATCCGTGTTTTAAATGTGATGAGGGTGTCTGCCTCTACCACCCTTTTGGGCACTGACTTTTAGCTGCCCCCCTGCACACCCCCCCCACCACACCGCATCCCCCCCCCCCACCCTCCACCCCCCCCAAACTCCTCAACACCCCTCTAATTCTTCCACCAATTACTTTAAATCTATGTCCCGGGTTACTCTCTCTGCCAAGTGAAAAAGATCCTTCCTATCCACTCTATCTAGCACCCTCATAATTTTATACTCCACAATTAAACTCCCCTCAAACTTTTCTGTTCCAAAGAAAACAATCCCAGCCAAACAATCTTTCCCCATACCTAAAATCCTCCATTCCTGGCAACATTGTTCCTTTGGATGCTCCTTCAGATGAATGTAAAAATGGCATTGTTTTGAAGAACAATGTCCTGACCAATATGTCCTAGCTAGTGAGCACAAGGATGGTGGGTAAACAGAATTTGGTACAA
Source organism: Carcharodon carcharias (assembly GCF_017639515.1). NCBI lineage: Eukaryota > Metazoa > Chordata > Chondrichthyes > Lamniformes > Lamnidae > Carcharodon > Carcharodon carcharias. Next base: position 157,341,761 of record NC_054471.1, read on the forward strand.
GTCAGGACACAGGCATCAAAGTTTTAGATGAGCTCAAATTTATGAGGGTAGAATGTGAAAGGCTGGCCAGGTGTGTGTTGGAGCTATCAAGCCAGAAGTAACAAAGGCATGGATGATGGTTTTAGCAGCAGACTGGCTGAGGCAGGGCAGGTTTCAGATAGACAATATTGATGGTGGCCCAGATATGTGGTTGCAAGCGCATCTTGAGGTCAAATATGCCACCAAAGTTGCGAACAATCTGGTTCAGCCTTAGACGGTTGCCATGGAGAAGGGAGGCGATGGGGTGAAGAACATGTCTTTATTTCTGTAGGACTGTGGATTAAAATTACAATGGCTGAAGTTTGAATGACATGTTCATTGGAACAGTGTGAGGGATATATACGATGTTGCTGTCCTGGAACAGAATGTACCATGAAAGACAGGATGGTGCTGAGGAGGAGTCTGATCTAATGAGGAACTGCCTGGCAACAACATTTTAATTGGCTTTTGACCAGGTGACCAGGGTTTGTGTGAGAGCAGTGCAGCAAAATAGCTCCTAGCCTGAAAGGAAAAAGACTTAAAAGCTCTCTCTCCTGTGTGTGTAAGTTTCCAGTAATTCCACAATAAGAGCTAACTGGCGTTTTCTCCTCATATCCCTAGAACCTGCTGTCTCTCCAAAAACCCCTGTCAAGAAGCAAAGGGGAAAATCACTCTTACAGACATTGAAAGAAAAATGCTCAACCCCTTCTTAAATCCATATACACAAACATACAAGACACATAACACACACAAAAAAACATGGATTTTAAGAGTGGGATAAAACCTTTCAATAGCACCAATTCCGGAGTACAGGATTTGATGGATTGATTTTGATCGATGTCTTCCAAATTCCTTTCAGTTCCTCGTTGATGACACGAAGTGGTCTTCCAGGTCAGCCAGGTGGGTGAACATGAGGAGCACATCATTAGCATAAGCTGAGAGGACCACCCTGATGCCCGGCCCGCCCAGAACCAATCCTGACAACCTCCTCCGCAAAAGGTGCATGAAAGGCTCCAGATAGAATACAATTGGCCAGGCAGAGGGCAGCCCTGACGCACTCCTTTCCCAAAGCGAAGGGTTGCTGTTAGGGACCCGTTAACTTTAACTAGACCCTCTGCTGCAGTGTACAGAAGCCAGATCTGGGAGATGAAATGCATCTCACATCCGAATGCTCGCAGAGTCCTGAATAAACATTCGTGATTAGCCTGTCAAATGCCTTCTCCTAGTCAAGAGACAGGAAGGCACTTGACAGACCTATCCTTTGGGAAAAGTAGATAATGTCCCAGACCAGATGGATGTTATCAAAGATGGTGCGGCCCAGGACCATGTAGGACTGGTCAGGGTGCATCATGTGGTCCAGCATGGTGCCAAGGCGAGAGGACATTGCCCTGGCAAAGATCTTGTAATCCGTGCTGAGGAGGGTGACCGGGCGCCAGTTCTTAAGGTGGCGGAGATCTCCCCTGTTTGGCAGCAGGGCAATCACAGCTCTGCTCAACGAGAGGGACATCTCCCCGGTCACGATACTCTCCCTTAAGACCCCCACATAGTAGTTCCCCAGGATGTCCTAGAACACCCTGAAGAGCTCCACAGTCAGCCCACACAGCCCTGGGGACTTGCCCCTGGAGAGGCTGTCGAGGGCGCAGGTCAGCGCCCCCAGACTTATAGAGGAGTCAAGCTTTCTGGCGCCCTCTGGGCCAACCTGCAGCAGGTCTTCCCATAAAATTCTGCGAGCATCCTCGCTGGATGGATCCAGAGAGAACAGGGAAGTTTAATACTCTTGGGCAATGGCCCTGATGCCCCCCAGATCCGAGACAAGGGATCCATCGTTGGCCAGCAGTGTAAGGAGCTGCTGACGGACCCCATACCTTTTTTCCAGCGAGTAGAAGGGGGAGTCGTGGTCCAGGTCCATGAGGAACCAGATCCACAACCTCACGTACGCGCCCTGGGACCCAAAGAGTTGCAGGTCCTGCAACGCTCCCTTCTTATCTTCATATGCGAGCCACAGAGCCGGGTCTGCGTTGGGCTGACGGAGACATGCCTCCAGGTCAAGCACCTCCTTCTCCAACTCCTCCACCCTGGATTTCTGCCTCTTTGTCGATCCCCTCACGTACTCCTGACAGAAGACGCGGACGTGAGCCTTACCCACGTCCCACCATAGTCTCAAGGTGGGGAAGCCTCCCCGCTTCCTTCTCCAGCAGGCCCATAAATGACGGAATGAGTCCAGGAACCGCTCGTCCTTCAGCAGCAGGTTGTTAAAGTGCCAGTATGCAGGACCCATGCGAGCGCAAAGTGGAGCGAGTTCTGCCCACACCAGACAGTGGTCAATGCACAGCACTGTGGAAGCCGATGGAACACAGCACACGTATGCCTTGGAAACATAAAGGTGGTCGAGTCTGGATGCTCCAACTCCAGGTGACACAAAAGTGAAAACGCTGGAGTCAGGATGGAGATGTCGCCAGATGTCCACCAAGTCGAAGGACCTAACCAGGTCTCTCAACTTACTCACACCTAGCGTGCGGTGCGGGGTACTGTGGTGATCCCGGGCCCCAAGGGTACAGCTGAAATCTGTCCCCCCCCGCTGAAGATGATGCACTCACCTGTGTCGATGGAGCCCAGATGGGTGAGCACTTCCTCAAAGAAGCTCGCTTGTGCTGCATGCCCAGTGGAGGATACACATTCACAAAGTGAAGCACCGCTAACAGTATGGTGGAGAAACTGGCCTGGCACCATCTCCTTGACCCCCGAGATCTCTGGATGAAAATGTGGGGCCAACAAGATAGCCACCCCACCAGAATTGGAGGCTAGGTGACTCATGTGGATACCCCTTGCCACTCCAGGTGCCAGTCCAACTACCTGGACTGAGACGCGGTCAGAGCGAGAGGGATGGCGGGGTGCCAAGATCTTAAACAACACACCCACATACCCCTTCTCCCCCAAGTCTCTGCAGCAAGTCTTTTCTGCTCCCCCTACAAAACACACAGCTGTCTTCAGCCCTCACTAAAAAGTTCAGACACCCACCTCGGATGTTAAACTAAATAGTTCTTGCCTCCTGGCCTCCCTGATCTGCAGCATCAGCAGCAGCTCTCGCTCTCCTTTCTCTCCTCTAGGCCTCAGGCCCTGCAGGCTCAAGTTCCCCAGCAACACAAGGGATGGAAGAAGGCTTGAGGGAAGGCAGCAACACAATAATAGGAACAGCCAATGGAAATCCCACAGCAGCAGCAACAACCACAGGAAACCCCACAACAGCAGGAACATCCACAGGAAATCCCACATTAGCAGGAACAGCCACAGGAAACCCCACAGCAGCAGGAACAGCCAGAGTTAGCACCGAGCTCAACCACAACAGCCACACAGCTCAACAGTAACGAGCTGCAGCTGAGACCAATCGGGAAGTACAGCTGGGCATGAGTGCTAATCATTTGTACATAATGTTCACGAATTTAAATAAACTCTCAACAATGTCTCCCTACCTACGACAGCTTGTTCTGATTAGCAGTGTTTGTGTCATTCAGATGTGAAACCTTTCTGCACAAGATAAAGGGCAGGTGTCTCAGTCCAGGGCCTCTTCCCTGTGCTTTGTGCAGCCTTCAGACCAAAGTGATGGTCCCGCCTCACACTCCCTGGACAAATTACTGATGCCTGCACCTCGACGGTGCTGGTCATTGATGCCAGAATGTCATGCGCAGGTGTCACCAAGTTCCATCATTCTCTCTGTGTGCTCTCAGTGACGCTGTGCTCCTGAAGGGGTCAGGGCCTGAAGGCGGACAAAGGATTAGATGCTTCTAAAGTTTCGTGGCTGTATCTCTATGATATGAACCTGATCAAAGAGCGCAAGCGAGCTGCCCTTTGCCAGACAGGAGTCAGATGTTCTCAGAGGTTATGTGAAGATCTATGGAGTGTCCTCACTGCATGTCATCATCATCATCCTGCAATCGAGCGACTATTAGGGCCTTCTCTGTGTCACCATGACAGGGGCATTATCACCAGTGGGTATGTGCGTTGTCATAAACCAGACTGGAGTCTAAATGCTCATAGATGCGATGTGAGGATCTAACGTGAGGATTTCTGCATGTTGTCATCATCGTCCGCAAACGTAGCAGCTATAAGGGCCTCCCAAGTGTGCCTGCTTCGTCTGGCCAGTGCGAGGGCCTCATCGCCATCATCGTCGCCTTCGAGGACCTCTTCACCCTCATCACCATTGACATCCTCCTCATCGGAGGAGACCTCCAGCTCCTGCATCTCCTCCTCAGCCAGCTCCACTCCCCGTTGCAGTGTCAGGTTATAAAGGGCGCAGCAGACGACGACAATGTGTGGCACTCTCTGTGGAGTATATTGCAGGGCTCCACCAGACCGGCCCAGGCACCGGAACCTCATTTTCAGCATCCTGATGGTTTGCTCCACCAAGTTGCGAGTTGCGGCTTCACTCTGTTGCAGTCTGGGGCCGCCACACAGGTGTCATCAGCCACCTCCTCTGCAGGTAGCCCTTGTTCCTGAGGAGCCATCTCGGCAGCCTCTGTGGACTCTGGAAGACTTTAAGGATCTGTAACCGACTAACAATGTAGAAGTCTTGGACACTCCCTGGAAACCATGCACACACCTTCAGGATGCATTTATGGTGCTTGCACACCAACTGCATATTCGGGAAATGGAAGCTCTTGCAATTGACATAGTTGACCATGTGTTGCTGTGGAGATCTGAGTGTCACGTGATGCAGTCGATGGTACCCTGCACTTGTGGGAAACCCGAGATCTGGGCAAATCCAATCGTTCTTGCATCCTGGCTCTCCTGGCCCCAGGCAAAATGCACAAAGTTGAGTGCCCTCATGAAGATGGCATCCATGACCTCATGGATGCATTTGTGGGTGGCGGCTTGTGATATTCCACAGAGGTCACCTGTGGAGCCCTGAAAGGAGCCATTGGCATAAAAATCTTTCATGGCTACTGGCAGTGGATGCCCTTCATGTCCCCATGGCACCAAATCCTGCAGTAGTTGGCAGATGTGACTGAACAGTCCCTTAGACATGCACACTCTTCAGCGACACTGATTCTTGGTCATTTGCAGGAGTGAAAGGCAGCATCTATATACCCTGGGTTGAGCTAGGCACCAACCAATAGGGGCTCACAGCATGTGCAGGAGCCCCACCCGCCCCTTCTTCCTAAGGGTGCTGCTCCTCCCTCTGCGCAGCCAGGCGCCTCCGTTGCTCTCTTCACCGTCAACTTCACTCTCTGTACGCCACGAGATATACAGCTAGTTCACCAGGCTCCATGCTCCCAGTGTACTCCTCCTGCAGGATGAAAATGAGAGATGTGTGGGTTAGCTTGGGTATACTAAGAGCCAGTCTTGGTTAAGTCTGAAGGCCCCTTAGTGCACCCTGGAGAGTGCTAGCCTCTACTTGGATGGCCAGAGTTTAGTGCGCTGCATGGCTGCCCAAAATCCTACCTTCCTTCACCCCACTCCGCTTGGCCAATCGGGAGCAGCTTTGCCCGTTGGACTGCATGCTGTGCTCTCAGCTCAGGCACAGGCATTCTCCTAACCCGCGATGGAAGGCTGCGCTGTTAGCTTGAACCATGGGGGAGACTGGTCCAAACTGGGATGATGACATCGTAAGGGGCTGTGAGTGCCTTCACCAGCTGGCTCCATGGCCAGCTTTAGCAAGGAGATTGTACAATGTGCCCAGTCATCCAACTGTTCTGCAGGCCACTAAAATGCTCAGTCCGTGCCCAAGGAGTCAAAAGCTCTGGAGCACTTGGTGGCACTTGCATGAGTGTGTTGCTTGAGTGCGCAGATAGACTAGAGGCCTGACTCGATACATGTCAATTTGGCTGCGTCTGAACTGTCTCAGCTGCAGAGGAATGGCCACTTTATATAAGGCTTCCCAATGTGTGGCCGCTTCCCTGCCCCATCCACCCTGCATTTGCTTGTGTGCTACCTTCAACTGCAGGGCAGCCTTTACCCCACATCCAACATGCCTCAACCACAGGGCAGCCCTTTCCCCCATGCCTCCAACACGCCTCAACCTTAAAGTCCAACAGGCGATCCATGTGCTCACTGCGCAACGTTACTGTGCACTCACCTCCGAGTTCCCCTCAAAGTGCAGGCCGCCACATGCACGCCTGATATATGCTGTTGTGAAGCACATTGGCTTGCAATCACACCAATGTGGGCTGAGGATCCAGTGGGGGTGGGGTTGCTGATTCCAGCGGGCTGGCCTTATAATGACGTGCAGATGTATTACGATGAGATCCCTGTCATCCAATGGCAGGAAACGCAACCCGCCATCGACCGGCTGAGTGGATGGTCACAAACTGATTTCGTGACATTGTGAAACCGATTTTTGGCCTTCTCACCGTATTGTCTGCTCACACCGCTAAGCACACCCAATGCCAGTGGGCATGAACGATTCCGCCTATTGAGTCTGCAAAGGGATATAGATAATTTAAGATAATGGGCAGAAATTTGGCAGATAGTGTATAATTTGGGAAAATGTGAGGTTGTCCACTTTGGCAGAAGAATAAAAAAGCAGAATATTATTTCAATGGAGAAGGACTGCAGAATGCAGAGATGAGGAGGGATCTTGGTGTCCTTGTACATAAATCGCAAAAGTTAGCATGCAGCTACAGCAACTAATTAGAAAGGCAAATGGAATTTTATTGTAAGGGGGTTGGAGTAAAAGCTTCTGCACAGAGCATTGGTGAGACTTCACCTAGGACAGAATTTTCCATTCGGAGTGCAGGGACGGGCCTGACATGCCGAAATGTTAAATGATGCGCGATGAAGTCAGGCGTGCGTCCCGGTGTCATGGCCAAGTCACGCGATATTTTGTTCGGCGGGCGCACGCCGGAGTTGGCTGCATGCCTGCCGATAATTGGTCTATTAAGGCCATTAACCAGGTAATTAGCCTGAATTTTACACTGCCCATCTAACCTTACGGTTGGCAAGCAGGCGAAAAGGCCAAGCGGCCTTTACATTTTTTAGGAAACCTCATGCACGAGCGGGATGAGGTTTCCTAAAGCTAATACTAATTAAATCAAAACTTTTTTTGAAAAATAAAAACATGTCCCATCTCTTGTGACACAGTCACAAGGGAACATGTTTCATTAAATTTTTATATTCCTGAGGCAGTTCTGTGCCTCAGAGAGATTGAAGTGCTCTTTTGCATGAATGCGCAAACTGCGCGCTCTGCCCAATTCTCCTTCTACCCCCGTCCGCACAGATAGTGCTCAGTGCTACCACTCGCGATCCACGCTGGGTGGGCCTCAATTGGTGCGGTGCGGAGCCGATCATGGGCGGCGGGTGGCTCCGCAATCGCCCCTGCCCGCTTCCACCGAGCCCGCCCAACGAAGGAAAAATACTGGCTCTCGAGTACTATGTATATTTTTGGTCACCTTACTTAGGGACGGCTATACTTGCATTAGAAGCAGTTCAGAAAAGGTTCACTAGGTTGATTCCTGGGATGAAGCGGCTGTCCTATGAGGAAATGTTGAGCAGGTCGGGCCTACACTATTTAAGACAGAGATAAAGAGGGTTTTCTTCTCTCTAAAGGTGGTTAGTATTTGAAATTCTCTTCACCAGAAAGCAGTGGTGGCTTGGTCATTGAATATATTCAAGTCTGAGTTGGACACATTTTTGAAATATAGGGGAGTCAAGGGTTATGCAGAGCAGGCAGGCAAATGGATTTAAGGCCACAATGGTCCATGATCTTATTGAATGTCAGAATGACGGAGCAGGCTCGAGAGGCTGAATGGCCTCTCCCTGCTCTTATTTCTTATGATCTAATGATTTGAATTGTTTGCCATCATCACAATAGGAAATGGCAGAAGTGCAGAAGTATGATCTGATCCATTGGTTGTGGAATAATTTGGCTTTGTCTATCACATGCTGCTTCCACTGTTTAGCATGCAAGTAGTCCTGTACTTTAACTCCAGTAGGTTAACATCTCATTTTTAGTTATGCCTGCTGCTGGCTCCTGGCGTGCTCACCAACACTTCTCATTGAATCAAAGTTTTCAAACCAAAGAGGACTTTGCAGGGGCGTCTGGTCAGTGTGCTGTTTTAGTGCCGAGTTCAATGTCAGATGGTCCACCTACTGTTATTCTTCTTTGACTTTTCTGTAGCAGTTTGGTACAACTGAGAGGCTTATGAAGTCATTTCAGGGAGTAGTTAAGAGTCAGCCACATGTGTCTCCAGTCATATGTAGGCCAGACCATGTAATGACGGCAATTTCCTTGCCTGAAGGGCATTAGTGAATCTGATGGGGTTTTATAACATTCCAATAGTTTCTTGGTCACCACTACTGAGATGAGGTTTAAATCCCAGATTTATTAATTAATTGAATTTAAATTCCACCAGCTGCCATGGAGCGATGTGAACTCCTGTCCACTGATTATTAGCCTGAGCCTCTGGCTTACTAGTCCAGTGACATCACCACGACATCACTGAACCTGTGAGAGACTGCCATGCCATTTTTCAGAACTTATCTAAAGCACCTTAGATCCTGCTGACTTACCAAGTTCATTAAACATCTTCCAATACTGAAATGAGATCCAGCCATACCCACAAGCACCCACTTCCATATGAACTGTGCTGCTGCATATAACACCTCCTTCCTTGGTATCCCAACCAATGCATCCCTCCTTTCTTAAATTTGGGCTAAATCTTGGTCAACCTGTAAAAAGTTTCCTTATTCAATTCCATCCATTTCAGGGCTAATTCTAATAATCTGTTCAGTCTTTTAATTCTTTAAAAATATAAATTGTTTCATCCCCTCCCCAAATTCCTGGGCTCCTCTGGCGAATCTGGCAGTCTACTGATAGGACTCACATCCTCATCATATAAGCATTATTTAAATGAGCAAATACCAGGTTCAGCCTATTCTATTGGAAATTGGCATAAGTCTCATTTAATTTTGTTTACACCCTGATATCAGGGTCCAGTGTTAAAAGAGCTTCCTGGATAGCTAGGAGATACATACAGGATGAGGTGAACAGTATCACACCGTAAATGCATATTAATTAAGTTAAAAACAAAAACAGAATTACCTGGAAAAACTCAGCAGGTCTGGCAGCATCGGCGGAGAAGAAAAGAGTTGACGTTTCGAGTCCTCATGACCCTTCGACAGAACTTGAGTTCGAGTCCAGGAAAGAGCTGAAATATAAGCTGGTTTAAGGTGTGTGTGTGGGGGGCGGAGAGATAGAGAGACAGAGAGGTGGAGGGGGTTGGTTAAGTTAAAGCCTTTCCTATTCATGAAATTGAGGGGGGTTCCCTTATAAGCCTTTCAGTGCATCTCAAAATTGCTTAAGGAAATTCTAACTCTCTTTCCGGAATTTAGGATAGTCCAAATCTATAGGACCCATTTTCCCAGTGATTACTGGTAACCAGTATCCTGTTCATAATACCAGTGATGCTGCATGGAAGGATGCAGTTACAAAGAAATTCAAGGTGCAAGTGGCTTTGATTATTATAATGTTGTTCTCCTGATGGAATGGACCACAGGTCTTCATCCAACAGCTGACACATTTTCCCAACTAACCGCTCACCGTGAGAGGAAACTGCAGCTTCCAAGTCATTGACATTCAGAAAAATCTAAGATCTTCCTGATCATGATTCGAAAGATGGAAACAAACAACTTCTGTGATGCCTCCAACCAAATTATCTTCATCCGCATCCTTACCTCCCTTTTCAAAACTTAGAAATAGAATGTGTACTACTCATTTTGCTACTTATATAGCAGCCATTTTAATTAGGATCTAGTTTGAAGAAAATGCAACAATAATGTTGGTCACACCCGCCAAGCTTCATATAAATATAGTGGGGGACGGACAGTGGGTAGGCTGGGGCTGCAATTAATTGAGAATAGTGGATTTGTATAGCATTTTCTAGTGTAGTTTTGGTGGCAGATTTAACACAGTAATTCCTATTTTAGTCAATGTTATGCTCTAAACTTGCCTGAAAACATTTTTGAAAGGAAATAACAGGCCAGGGTCTGATTGCCATACTACAAACATTTAAACTGCATTTCTAATTCCAAATAATTTTATGCAAATCAGGACCAGTAGCAGACCCAACACTGACCTCTGAATTCTCGACTCAATCCATTTTCCAAGCTCAGTAGCTTTAGCTTGTTATCTATTTCCAAGTTTTACCTGGGATACTCATTGTTTCAAGCTTCTGTAGCAGCTTTCCATGTGGAACTTTATGAAATGGTTTCCAGATATAATATGCCAAGTCCCTTTTCAATGTTCATTTGGGATGTCACCCTCAGAAAATTCAAAGGGAACGATCTTTCTTTTCTTGATGTTATGTGGGTTGTTAATTGTACATCACCTGTGCATAATTAACTGTAGGTGGAGGCTATTAAATAGGGTTTCAGTTGAGCACATATAAAGGGATACTTACTGAAACTGTGCCGTGGTTGAATTAGGAGGTGCATGTTTGTAATTTTTCACTCTGCAAACAAATTTAGGACTGAGTAAAGATTGACTCCAATACTATCCTTCGCCAATTCGATTTTTGGCCCAAAACATGGATTACTCCTTAGTAAGGCCGAAATTTTCCGTTCCCATTTGCGACGGGCGACATGGTGGTCGGGAGTGGAAAATCTTGCAAGATCGCAAAAATGCATTTTACGCCATCGTAAAAACAGTTCACAATCTTTCGGCACTGGGTAGCATCTCTTCTGGGCTGCATTCACATTCACCACTTCTTCCACCGCCTCCCAAGCTGGAATCATCATTGTTGCTGCCCTTCCTGCAGCCAGAGCAGAGATACAGGACATTGTGGTGGGCCTCCATGGTGCTCAGCAGGCACTCAAGTGAGGCATCATTAAATCTGGGGGCAGCAGTCTTCTTTGTCTTTGGGGCCACCTCTTCAGTAGAGTGCTCCTACGCTGCAACCATTATGAAATGTGCATGCTGTGCCCATTTAAATGTGGTACCCCCATTGAGGAAGTGGAATGGTCGCATCGGGGCCGGTGAACAGGAGGCCGCCCACAAGCAATCCGGCGCGTTTCATGGGAATGCATTATTAATAGGGCAGGGCCAGGACAATGCAGCACAAAAACCTGCCATAGCACCTGTGGGATCAGCACGATTTCCCCGCTCACGACTGCACTTAGTGCGCTTCTGGGATGATTCTGCCCTAAACTTTTTAATTTAAATCTTTCTTGTCTTTGCTCCTAATGATCAATTTAATCATTTTGTTAGTTGCTAACATGTAATCAATGGCTCTGTGGTTAGCTGGATTTGTTTTAACATCTTTCTTGGAAATGAATACTATGTTAGGTTGTTTCCAATGCAATTGGACCTCCCCTTACCACGGATATTTATATTGGCTGGGATTTTCCGTGTCCAACAGTGTTGGGCATGTTCGGTGGCGTGAGTGAAAAATGTGGCGAGAAGGCCAAAAATCAGTTTCACAACGTTGCAAAACCAGTTTGCAATCGTCCGCTCCACCCATCAATGGCGGGCCACATTCCCCATCATCAGATGTCGGGAACCTCATTGTAATACATCAGCATATCATTATATGGTCAGCCTGCAGGACTCATGCCCCCCACACCGCGCCACACCCCCCCCCCCCCCACTAGATTGTCTGCGCGTGTCGGCGGGAAAACACGCAGACACATTTTACAACAGCCTATATAAGGCGTGCACCTAGCGGGCTGCACTTTGCCCAGGACTTCAAGGGCAGGATTGTAAGGTCGGCATGCGGGCACGATCGGCGGGTGCAGGACTGGCTGGGGAACGGACCACCAACCGCGATTGGCTCCTGACCGCAAGTTCACATTGGCTGGCCAACTAATGGCCAGCCAGCGTAAAGCATGCGCTGAAATGCTCAGCGCTGCCGGGGTGGGTGCAGGAGGAGGACTGGCACTGACGTAAGCATGGGCACGGGCGAGTGCTGAATGAAAGCTCCCTGAAGGCAGAGAGCTGCCTCAGGAAGCTGAAGAGTTCAAAACCAACATATAAGCTTTTAAAATCAGGAAAAAATGTCCACGCATCAACAATCAGTCACCTGAACATATACTTGATAAAAATTCTGTCCATATATTTTAACTTTTTTTCAATTAATAACGGAAACCTCATCTTGCCCTTGGATGAGGTTTCATGAAAAATGTAAAGTCCACCTGGTCGATTCGCCCCTCCGCCAACCATAAGGTTGGATGGACCAGGGAAAATCAGAGACAATTACAACTTTAATTGCACCAATTGTCCTCTTAATTGTCGGTGGGTGCGTTTCTGACTTTCACTCACACCCGACTGAAATATCGCACGAGCCAGGGATGATATCGAGACACCCGCCCGATGTCATCTCGCGTGATTTCATGTCCAATCAGGTTGGGCATATGCCCGCACGACGACCTAAAAATTCTGCCCCAAGGTTTGTTTGCCTATCTTTCTTCAGTCAGCACTCAGAGTCATCAGCGCCAAGCTTCAGAGACAGCACCACATGGTTTTTAGGAGGGCTCACAGGTAGGTCTCTACCAGATCAGCTATATGTGGGTGGCTTTTCAACGGCTGCAGGGCAAGGTCTTGTTTGGGGAAGGGGGAGAAGTGGCTGCAGGACGAGGGCTGTACTGGGGAAGGAGGGTATCGCAGGGTGAGTGTGAGGCCACATGTTGATCCGTGCAAGTGGCCTCAAGAGGGTGAGGGCTGAGGAGGCAGTCTCCAGAGGAGGAGACAAGATGGACATGTGAGGGTGTGTGTGTGAGAGAGTGAGTGGTGATGTCCCTTGAGCTGGCAGAGAGTGAGATGCCAGTGAATGAGCGATAGGCTTGAGCGTGTGAGTTTAGAATGACGAGCCATACCCTGGCTGCACGGATGAGATCATTCATCTTCTATCTGCATTGGATGGCCAACCTCTTCTGTGCAACAATGGCACTGATCATTACTACCATTGCCTACCAAGCCAGAGTGGTAATGTACCTGCACCTCCTACGGCCAGATCAGGGGTAGAGGAATCACAGCAGTCCTCCACTGCATCCAAAAGGAGCTTGAGGGCTGCAGCCTTCTTGCCTTTTGGGGCCATGTCTTCTTTACAGCAGTCCTGGGCTGGAAGCACTGAGTGTGGCTGTACTTTAAATGTGGTGCCTGGCGTGATGAAGCAGCGAGGTGAAGGTGTGGCAGGCCAAGCAGACACCCCCCCCACCCCCACCCCGCCATGGAAACAGTGTGTTTCCCAGGAATGCATAAGTAAAGCGACAGGTCTGGGACGATATTGCAAGAAAAGCTGCCACTGCGGTCATCGGGTAAAATGCCATTTTACCCGGCCGCTACCGCACTTCATGCAAATGTAGCACAATTTCACCCTTTATCTTTGGAGGTGTCCGACACTGCAACTTACTCAAAAAATGTTTTTACTGACAAGATTACTTGAAAGACGCTGGGAAGTCATATCTCCCACCAGAATATAACTTGTCAGTATAACACAATTTCTGAATGGGTTATGAGATTATCAATCACAGACATGTGGCCATCCCTGGAAGGTTGTATTCCATTTAATATATTAAAATCATTTTCAAATCATGTTTCTGTGCAACACTTTGGACAAAATTAGGTTTATTGACTGATATCTTTGCCCCATATCTTTCAAATCGCCAGGAACAGATGTGCGTTAACCCTTTGACCATCACAAGCTTGTATGGAGATTGAAACCTTTAAGTCCAAGCTGTCTCTTGCATCCCTCTAAATTGAATATTAATTTACAGATTGTCTGCAAATATCAACATATACATATATAGCATCTGTCTTTGGAGGAACCTAACTACTGACTATTGCAGGGAAGAATGAAACAAATATGTGGAATTGAGTTATAATTTTCAATTTCAGCTAAAAAAATCTAGGTGTAATTTCACTTTTCAGGTAAATTCGAGCAAAAGGCCACCAGAATATCCGAAATTTATTAGAGTTGAATTTGACATCTTTTGAATGTGATCAGTCCAGTTTCTCATACATGCTTTAAAATGAATTATTTAATCTAACTAAATGCATGCCAAACTATATAGCATGGCCTGTAGCAAAACTTTTGAGGTCATTAAAATTGTGTTTTAAAAATAAATTGTGGGCCAATACTTATACATTACAGAAAATCTAATTAAGTTTGTCAATCTGGATATATGCATTGGGGTGTAACTATATAGAATACCTGCCCAGTGGGATGGACCAACAGAATAAGCCTGAGTGACAAACTTATATGTGGCTGCCTTGTCACTGTATAATACAAGGCTGATTCGGTGGTCCAATGTTCAAAGTTGAGGAAGCATTAGGAAGGCTAATGGTATGTTAGCCTTTATTGCAAGATTTGAGTACAGGAGTAGTGAAGTCTTGCTTCAATTGTATAGAATCATGGTTAGTCCGCACCTGGAGTAGTGTGTGCAGTTTTGGTCCCCTTACATTAGGAAGCATGTTATTGCCAAAGAGGATGTGCAACAAAAGTTCACCAAACTTGTTCCGAGGATGGCAGGACTGTGTCGTGAAGAGAGATTGGGGAAATTGGACCTGTATTCTCTAGAGCGTTGAAGAATGAGAGATGATCTCATTGAAACCTACAAAATGCTTAAAGGGATAGACAGGTTAGATACAGGTAAGATGTTCCCCCTGGTTGGGGAGTCTAGAACCAGGGGACAGAATTTCAAAATAAGGAGGAAGCCACTTAGAACTAAGGTGAGATTTTTTTTACTCAGTAGTTTCTGAATCTTTGGAATTCTCTACCCCAAAGGGCTGAGGAAACTCATCCATCCAGTTTAAAGCAGTGATTGACAGATTTCTAAATACCAATGGCATAAAGGACTATGAGATAGTGTGGGAAAAAAACATTGAAGTGGAGGAGCAGCCATGATCATATTAAATGGTGGAGCAGGCTCAATAGGCTGAATGGCCTACACCTGCTGCTAAGCTCCTATGTTCCTATGAAGCCACGTTCAAAGGGTTTGCAGGTTGCAGCTGGGACTACAACACTGAATCTAGTATTCTGCAGCCCTGTGTTCCCTGCAGGGGAATGAGACTAAATGGAAAGCTCATTCAAAGAACCAATATGAATAGTTGTAAAGCAGGACTCTTATGCTGTAAAATTCTATGTTTAAAAATGATGCCAGTCACAATTCCATCCTAACTTTGGTAAGAGATCAGCAGAAACATCACAGAACGGACATAAATCACAATTTACACCATTTCTCTCAGGCTTCCACTCATATGTGTAAATATAGTTGTATTACTTGCTGGATAACTATACATGGATGATGTAAGATGTTTCAATGCCACAAGATAACATAATATAGTTGGCTGAGATGAAGCCTGCTCTATAAAGCTGTACTGAAGTCCTAACATATCTCTTATGTTCAATTTAAAATACCTGCAATGCTTGCAGGAGAAAAATATTTATGGTTTAATAGGAAAATAGGCTCTAAAAGAGTTTTTAGTGTTGGCAGTTGTCCTGACCTCAGTAGAAAATATGAACTCGGTTTTCCTCCACAATCCAAACTGAAATCAGAATGGATTCCTGCAGTAACAGCAAGAAAATGATGAAGCTTACCATTGTCTCACTACTCTGACGCTGGTTTACCCGTTCCCTCCAACCCCATCAGGACCACCATTTCCCCACGTACCTCACCTGTGTTGGGGGGGGATAAATCTGACCACTTCCTCAATGGTCCCAGTTACTGCTGCTCACCCAAAGTGGCAGTAGGCTAGGAGGAACATCAGGAAGGCCCAAACATTCTTCAGGGGGAAAAGATTTCCTCTCTTTCCATTTCTGCCTGTATGTGATGTTAGATTACAGATCAGACATTATCTCATTGAATGGTGGAGCAAGCTTGAGAGGCCTACCCCTGTTACTAAGTTCTCAAAGCCTCATCATTCTGGGCCTCAAGCCTGATCAAGACTCAAAGGAACAATTTAGCATTTTGCTTTTGTGGCACATCAGGCTCTTTGACTTATCTGTCTGCCTCTTTAGGTATTTCAGCAGCAAACACCACCAGGGTTTTCCTCTATTGTACTAGGACTCTACCAGATTTCCTTTGAGTGGTGGGAATCCTGCCAGGAACCCAGCATGCACGTGCAGTAACCTCCAAAGCAGAAAACAAAGTCAAGGTTGAAGCAGTGTCTGCGTACAACTAGATGAGGATAATCCAGACTTGAATCTTTTGCCTTCAACACTCAGATCTTAAGTTAAACACTGTTGCAAACTGAACTTTAGATTTTGCAATAACAGTGGTTGAATGTCTGATATACCTTCTGCTTAAGCTATAACAAACCACTGTCATACTGCTAGTCAGATTGTGTTGATGTTCTATTCTGGCATGTATAAAGAGGTAATGGACACAGTATCAGAAGTTTTTCAAGTGCTATATTCCACGCATTGAATATCTTCATCACAACACTTTTCCAAATCCTTAGATATCAGGAAAGGTTTCATTACCAATGCTACTGAAGAACCCACCTAGCAGACCCACTGAGAGTTTATTGAAAAATACCTTGTTGTTCAAGTATATTTTGTGCAATGGGTGGTGAAGTAACTGAGCAGAGAGCATGATATTTCTGCCCAACTCAAATCCACTTTGCTGATGCTTCTCCAAATTCAAGTGGCAATCAATCAATCTCTCTGATGCTAATCACCACTGGAATTCAGGGATGTAGGATTCACATAAAGCTCTGGATAACATGTATGTTTCATGCAGGCTTAATTAACACGACTGTATGCTGTCATAACCAGCGACATTTCCGGGGAGAAACCAAACTGATGTCAGGACAGAGGAGAAAAAAAAGAGGACACAGGTATGAAAATAAGGGACCACATTTTTGAATTTCACTGGTGGGTGCCTGTGTTCACATGAACACATCGGACAAAAAAAGTCGGATTTTTCTGGATTCATAAATTACCATAAAGGCAAAGACATTGGGCTGGATTTTCGCAGAGTTGGGGAGACTCCAAGACCTTTAAAAATGGTGGCCGGGACCCGATTCTGAGATTCCAGACCCCATTCCCAGGGTTTCCGATTTTCACCAGGGCTTTTTAAGGATGCAGGTTGGTCCAGGTCGCAAGCCTGCATTCTGCACTCCAGATCTGGCTGGCTCCATTGCGGGGACAGGCGCATCCTAGTCCTTCATAATCTTCATGGAAATAGGCCAGTTTTTCAAAAAGCTGTGGTTCATGGCACCTCAGAGGTGTAGTAGACCATAGTCTACATGAGGGAATCTTTTGAAAGGCAAGTTCAAAACACCCTCCTCATGCTCCCATGCCAAGGTATGTCCGCCCAACCAACCCCTTTGGCCACTCATGCCAGCTATACCAAGCTGTGACACTTCCATATCCATTCACCCATTAAGTATAGAACCAATGAACCTTATAGTGACAATAGGATGTTTAAGAAACTTTTAAAAAGTCACTTATTGAAAACTTTCCACATTCTTAAAACAAAACTTCTTTTTCCTATAGCTCAATAAAAATGTCAGTCATCCACACCCTCATATCAATAGTGGAAACTGGAAGCACTTGAAACAAATTTATCCTGTGAAAATAAACATCATGCAATTGACATCATAGATCAGAGAGCAAGAGTTGTCAATCAAGCAATATTTTCCCTGGGGCTCAGGTGTTTCAAAAGTTTGATGAATTTCTATGTTCTCAGCTAAGCTTGATTATTCCTGGCGTTTTCTCCGAAGGTGGATGGGCCAAGTCGAGAATTTTCCTGTCTCCCCCTACCCACCTCAAGGTTGAAAATTCAGCCCAGTTGTACAAGGTTTCTATCCAGTTGTTGGATCCATGAAGGTAACTCCCTTTAATCTGTTAAACACAGATTTTAACTTCAAATGGAAGTCAAGCAGCCAGCGGGGCCAAGGCACTTGAGAAGTCATCTGGCCCTCAGGCCCTTTTAACTCTAGGGCTTCTGCTTGCTGTCAGTTTCCTTCCTAAAGCCAACAGAAAGATCAAATTAGCTGATGGGTAGAAGTAGGACTTTGAGCAGCAGGAGGCCACCAGGAGAGTCCAAAGGGATAGCATGAGGAAATCAGGTAAATGAGTAGGTGGTGGGGGTGGTGGTGAAGGTTGGGGTTGTCAAGAAGGCACTACAATAGGAGAGGGGATAGGAAGCATGGGACAGGGAAAGACCAAGGTTTCTTTTTCTGGCCCACATCCAGTTGCTGACATGTTGGCCTTGTGGAAGAACCATGCTTGTTAACATTCCATCCTGGTGTATGTCACCGCTCTGATTTTAATTGCGCACCTGCTGGGCAGATGAGAGTAAAACAAAGCTTTTGGATTCCAATGGTCCCTGACAGACAAACTCAAACTGAGATTGATCAACCCTTTGTGCTGTTCTGTTGGAAATAACGATGAGTCAATATGTTTGGGTAAGTGACAAAGTGTCCTTTCCAGGGTCAGTTCATTTTTAAGGTAAGTATCTTCAATAGGCTTTGAAGTCTGCACCATTTCAAGCCTTCTGCTTTTCTTTGGCATGATCTTTAAAAAGATGATTGATCTAGAAGAGGCTAACTTACAATTTATTTAAATATTGAACACTCAGCAGCATATTAGAATGATGCTTCAGTAAAATTCTAGTAAGTACAATTATTATTCATCTGTAGTTTTTTCCATTTCACATATTACAACTTCCATTTTAATGTAAAGAATATCCCTAGGCAGTTCATTCCCTATTAGCTCGGAAAATCATAAAATGGAATCTATTTGGGAGGAGATAAGAAACACCAAGTGGCAGAAAATATTGGTGGGGGTTGACTATAGACCCCTAAATAGTAATGGAAGTATATGGGAAGGTATTAAACAGGAAATTAGAGATGCATGCAATAAGGGTACAACTGTAATTATGGATGACTTTAATCTACATATAGATTGGACAAACCAAACTAGCAATAATACTGTGTAGGAGGATTTCCTGGAGTGTGTATTGATGGTTTTTTAGACCAATACATTGAGTAATCAACTAGAGCACAGGCTATCCTAGACTGGGAATTGTGCAATGAGAAAGGATTAATTAACAACCTTGTTGTGTGGGGTCCCTTGGGGAAGAGCAACCATAAAATGATAGAATTGTTTACTAGGATGGAGAGTGAAGAAACTGAATCCGAAACTAGGGTCCTGAATCCAAATGAAGGGAACTACGAGGGTATGAGGCGAGAGCTGCAATGTTGGATTGGGGCGCCTTACTAAAAGGGTTGACAGTGGATAGGCAATGGCTAATATTTAAGGAATGTATGCATGAATTACAACAATTATTCATTCCTGTCTGGCAGAAAAATAAAACAGGAAATGTGACTCAACCATGGATTATAAAAGAAATTAGGGGTAGTATTAGATCCAAAGAGGAGTCATATAAAATTGACAGAAAAAGCAGCAAGCCTGAGGATTGGGAGCAGTTTAGAATTCAGCAAAAGTGGACAAAAAGATTGATCAAGAAGGGGAAAATGGAGTTCGAGAGTAAACTTGCAGGGAACATAAAAACTGACTAAAAACTTCTATACATATGTGAAGAGAAAAAGATTAGCAAAGACAAATGTTGATCCCTTACAGTCAGAAACAGGGGAACAAAGAAATGCAGAAGAATTGAACATATATTTTGATTCTGTCTTCACAAAAGAGGACACAAATAATTTCCCAGAAATGTTAGGCAACGGCTAATATTTATGTAATGTATGCATGGATTACAACAATTATTCATTCCTGTCTGGCACAAAAATAAAACAGGAAATGTGGCTCAACCATGGATTACAAAAGAAATTAGGGATAATATTAGATCCAAAGAGAAGACATATAAAATTGATGGTGAAAAAAACTAGTGAGAGGGAGGAACTAAAGAAAATGAGTATTAGTAAAAAAAAGTGTTACAGAACAGTCAGCCTAACATCAGTTGTGGGGAACATGCAAGAACCTATTATAAAAGATGTGATAACAGAACACTTGGAAAGCATTAACAGGATTAGACAAAGTTAGCATGGGTTTATGAAAGGGAAATCATGCTTAACTAATCTACTGGAGTTTTTTTGAGGATGTAACTAGTGGAATAGATAAGGGAGAACCAGTGAATGTGGTGTATTTGGATTTCAAGAAGGCTTTTGATAAGGTCCCAAATAAGAGGCTAGTGGGCAAAATTAAAGCACATGGGACTGGGGGTAATATACTGGCATGGATTGAGAATTGGTTGACAGATTGGATACAGAGAGTGGGACTAAATGGGTCTTTTCCTGGGTGGCAGGCGGTGACTAGAGGTGTACTGCTGGGCCCCAGTGATTCACAATATATATAAATGGCTTGGATAAGGAAACCAAATACAATATTTCCAAATTAACTGATGACACAAAACTGGGCAGGGTTGTGAGTTATGAGGAGGATGCAAAGAGGCTTCAGGGTGATTTAGACAAGTTGTGTGTGGGCAAACACATGGCAGATGCAGTATAATGTGGATAACTGAAGTTATACGCTTCGGTATGAAAAACAGAGTATTATTTAAATGGTGCTATATTGGGAAATGTGGATGTACAAAGGGACCTGGGTGTCCTTTTACACCAGTCAATGAAAGTAAACAGGTAGATGCAGCAAGAAATTAGGAAAGCAAATAGTATGTTGGCCTTCATTGCAAGAGGGTTTGAGTTCAGAAGCAGGGATGTCTTACTGCAGTAATACAAGGCCTTGGTGAGACCAGATCTGGAGTATTGCATGCAGTTTTGGTCTCCCTACCTAAGAAAGGATATACTTGCCATAGAGGGAGTGCAGTGAAGGTTCACTAGGCTGATACTGGGGATGGCAGGACTGTCGTATGAGAGATTGGTTTGACTGGGCCTGTATTCATTAGAGTTTAGAAGAATGAGAGGGGATCTGATTGAAACATATAAAATTCTAACAGGGCTAGACAGGCTAGATGCAGGGAGGAGTTGGGGAGTTCAGAACCAGGAGCCACAGTCTCAGGATACGGGGCAGGCCATTTAGGACTGAGATGTGGTAACATTTCTACGCTCAGAGGGTGATCAACTGTGGAATTCTCTACCACAGAAGGCTGTGGAGGCCGGGTCACTGAGTATATTCAAGAAAGAAATTGATAATTTTTTGGATATTAAGGACACCAAGGGGTACGGAGAGAAAGCGGGAATATGGCGTTGAGATAGAGGATCAGCCATGATCATACTGAATGGCGGAGCAGGCTTGAAGGGCTGAATGGCCAACTCCTGCTCCTAATTTTTATGTTTCTATGGGAAGAATTTTATATTCGGCGTGCGGGCCCGGACATAAAATGACGTGTGATGACGTCGTGATGTCATCGTGCTGTCTCGCGATTTTTCACTTCGTGGCCGTGCGCTGGAGTCGGCTGCACGCCCACCGATAATTGAAAGACCCATTAAGGACATTAAAGTACTAATCAACTCCAAATTTACACTGCCCGTCCAACCTAATGGTTGGTGGGCAAACGAAAAGGCCAAGTGGCCTTTACATTTTTTAGGAAACCTCATCCACGAGTGGGATAAGGTTTCCTAAAGCTAATACTGATATAAACCTTATGTTGAGAATAAAAGCATGTCACGGAATCTGTATGGGTAGAGCTGAGAAATACTATGGGGCAAAAAATGTTAGTGGGGGTTGTATATAGACCCCCAAACTGTAGTGGTGATGTTAGAAATGGCATTAAGCAGGAAAGTAGAGACAGATGCAATAAAGGAATATCTGTAATTATGGGAGAATTTAACCTGCATATAGATTGGGCAAATCAAATTAGTAACAATACCGTAGAGAAGGAATCCCTGGAGTGTATGGTTTTCTAGACCAGTACGCTGAGGAACCAACTAGAGAACAGGCCATCCTAGACTGGGTATTGTGTAATGAGAAAGGAATAATTGGCAATCTCGTTGTGCAAGGCCCCTTGGGGATGAGCAACCATAATATGATAGAATTCTTCATCAAGATGGAGAGTGACATAGTCGACTCTGAGACTAGGATCCTGAATCTTAATAAAGGAAACTACGATGCTATGAGACACGGGTTAGCTATGATGGATTGGGAAACATTACTTAAAGGGATGATAGTGGATAGGCAATGGCAAACATTTAAAGAGTGCAGGGGTGAACTGCAACAATTGTTTATTCCTGTCTGGCACAAAAGTAAAATAGGAAAGGTGGCCAAACCATGGCTTACAAGGAAAATTAGAGATAGTATTAGATGCAAGGAAGAAGCATACAAATTGGCCGGAAAAAACAACAGACCTGAGGATTGGGAGCACTTTAGAATTCAGCAAAGGAGGACCAAGGGATTGATTAAGAAGGGGAAAATAGAGTACGAGAGTAAGCTAGCGGGGAACATAAAAACTGACTGTAAAAGTTTCTATGGGTATGCGAAGAGAAAAAGATTGGTGAAGGCAAAAGTAGGTCCCTTACAGTCAGAAATGGGAAACAAAGAAATGGCCAACCAACTAAATACATACTTTGGTTCTGTCTTCACAAAGGAGGACACAAATAACATATCAGAAATGTTGGGGAACACAGGGTGAGAGGGAGGAGATGAAAGAAATCAGTACTAGTAGGGAAATGGTGTTGGAGAAATTGATGGGATTGAAGGCGGATAAATCCCCAGGGCCCGATAATCTACATCCCAAACTACTTAAGGAAGTGGCCTTAGAAATATTGGATGCATTAGTGGTCATCTTCTGAGATTCTATAGACTCTTGAACAGTTCCTACAGATTGGGGGGTAGCTAATGTAACCCCACTATTTAAAAAGGGAGGCAAAGAGAAAACAGGGAATTATAGACCAGTCAGCCTGACATCGGTAGTGGGGAAAATTCTAGAGTCCTTCATAAAAGATTTAATAGCTGAGCATTAGGAAAACAATCGCAGAATCAGGGAGAGTCAGCATGGATTTACAAAATGGAAATCATGCTTGACAAATCTACTGGAATTTTTCGAGAATGTAACTGGTAGATGAGGGGGAGCCAGTGGGTGTGGTTTATTTGGACTTTCAGAAGGCTTTCAACAAAGACTCACATAAGAGATAAGCATGTAAAATTAAAGCACCTGAGATTGTAGTTAGTGTGTGGGTGTGAATAGAAAACTGGTTGCCAGACAGGAAACAAAGAGTAGGAATAAAAGGGTATTTTTCCAAATGGCAGGCAGTGACTAGTGGGGTACTGCAGGGATCAGTGCTGGGGCCCCAGCTATTCACAATATATATTATTGATTTAGATGAGGGAATTAAATGTAATATCTCCAAATTTGCAAATGACACAAAGCTGGGTAGGAAGGTGAGCTGTAAGAAGGATACAGAGGTGCTTCAGGGTGATTTGGACAAGCTGAGTGAGTGGGCAAATGCATGGCAGATGCAATATAATGTGGATAAATGTGAGGTTATCCATTTTGGTAGCAAAAACAAGAAGGCAGATTAATATCTGAATGGCTATAAATTGAGAGAGGGGAATGTGCAATGAGACCTGGGTGTCCTCGTACACCAGTCATTGAAGGTAAGCATGCAGGTGCAGCAGGCAGTAAAGAAGGCAAATGGTATGTTGGCCTTTGTAGAGAGAGGATTTGGATACAGGAACAGGATTGACTTGCTGCAATTATACAGGGCCTTGGTGAGACCACACTTGGAATACTGAGTGCAGTTTTGGTCTCCTTATCTGAGAAAGGATGTTCTTGCTATAGAGGGAGTGCAGCGAAGGTTTACCAGACTGATTCCTGGGATGGCGAGACTGACATGAGGAGAGACTGAGTCGGTTAGGATTATATTCACTGGAGTTCAGAAGAATGATGAGGGATTTCATAGAAACCTATAAATTTCTAACAGAACTAGACAGGGTTGATGCAGGAAGGATGTTCCCGATGGTGGGGGAGTCCGGAACCAGGGGTCATAGTCTGAGGATATGAGATAGACCACTTAAGACTGAGATGAGGAGAAATTTCTTCACCCAGAGAGTGGTGAGTCTGAAATTCACTACCACAGAAAGTAGTTGAGGCCAAAACATTGTATGTTTTCAGGAAGGAATTAGATATAGCTCTTGGGGCGAAAAAGATCAAAGTCATGATCATAATGAATGGTGAAGCAGGATCGAAGTGTCGAATGGCCTACTCCTGCTCTTATTTTCTATGTTTCTATGTCCCATCTCATGTGACACAGCCACATGACGGGACATGTTTCATTAAATTTTTAATGTTTTTAACAATGTCTTTAAAAAGCGAAAACAGAATTACCTGGAAAAACTCAGCAGGTCTGGCAGCATCGGCGGAGAAGAAAAGAGTTGACATTTCAAGTCCTCATGACCCTTCGACAGAACTGTTCTGTCGAAGGGTCATGAGGACTCGAAACGTCAACTCTTTTCTTCTCCGCCGATGCTGCCAGACCTGCTGAGTTTTTCCAGGTAATTCTGTTTTTGTTTTTGTTTTGGATTTCCAGCATCCGCAGTTTTTTTGTTTTTATCTTTAAAAAGCGCTTCAATCTCCCTGAAACAGCTCTGTGCCTCAGGGATACTGAAGCACTCCTTTGTGCGCATGCCCGACTCTCCCTCCTCCTCCCACCCGCACATTCAGCGCTACCACTTGCAACCCGCTCTGGGCGGGCTTTAATTGGCCCGCCTGCGTGAAATCACAATGCCGAGCCAATCACGGGCAGCAGTCGGCTCTGCGACTGCCTGCGCCCGCTCCCGCCAAGCCCGCCAGACCAAAGTAAAACCCTGGCCTATGTTTCTATGTCACAAATAAGCATAAAGTAAAGAGATGCTGAACCAGAAAGAGTCCAGTTTTATGGTATAACTTGGTTTAAAAAATTAGTTTTGTGGGTTTTATTTCAAAGTTGGAGAAAGAAATAGAAATTAAGGTTTAGCGAGAGAATTTGAGAGAGGAGACCTTTGTAGTCATGGGCCAGATCACCACCCCCACTCCATCCCTGGTGGGGTGGGAAGCATGAAATTGCACAGAGCAGATTCCCCCTGCGTTCCCGCCCACCCCGACATCGAACTGTTTTTACGCTGGGGCACGCACAACCTCAGACGGAAATCCTGCCCTTGCCCCAATTAAGACCCTTAAGTAGCTCCTTAATGGCCACTTAAGGGCTGTTTCCTGGTCAGCCTCAATTTTAGGCTGGTGTTGGATGATAGCTCAGGGTGAAGCCCGGAAGTAAAGCTAGTTGGATCTCAGGCGGGAGGGGGGCTGGCAGGGGGGCAATGACCTCTGGATCTCCTTCCCGCGCCCCCCCACCACATCAGCACCCCCCCCCACTACCCCTACCCCTAGCCTATCTGCTGAGACCCCTGCTGACCCCCAGGCCTTCCCTACCATCCCTGCCCTTGGACCCCTGCCACTTACCTTGTCCTCCAGGTCCTGGGACTTAGTGCCAGCCAACTCCCTGCAGTGCTTCTTCCTGCCACTGCAGCACTGTGCCTGGAGAGCTGCCAGGCAATCAGATTGGCCGGCCACTCTCCCAGGTAGGACTTCCTCCTGAGTGAAGGACAAAAGTCCCAACTCATGCCAATGTAAAACGTCTTCGGGGCTGCTGATTTGGTGGGGATGTGTTCCCCACCAACTCCTCAGAGATTCAGGCCCTGGTTCTTTAAAAATTAGAATGAATCTGGAGATCTTCAGGCATGTTCTGACACCAGGTGAGAAACTGTTAAAAAAAGCTGAATTCCCATAGTTTGACTCCTGACAACAAAAGACCACAAGGACAAGAAATCAGGTGGAAATAACACACAAAAAAATTACACCATAACAAAATGTTGAAAGAATTCATATTATTACCCTTCCATTTGGTGTTTCATCTCCCTCCTGAACAAAGAAAGAAGCTCCACTCTTAAAATATCAGTTTGATCATCAGAATTTGAGATAATTCAAGGTTTCATCTTAATGATTTTCTTTTATCAATTCAATGCTTCATCAGGGTCAATCTACCGTTAAATAGGTGAGATATTACAAATGTTAAGTCTCAGTTGCAAATATAGTGACAGTCGCACAAGACATTACTATAATATTAAATTATTTCAACTTTCATTATAAAACAATTGTACTGCAGATAAAAAAAACACCGGCGGCTATAACTTTCCAGTAGCTGGAATGTGACAAGACCCTTTCAACAAGTGGGCTAGTAAAAGAGTTACTGTAACCAAAACCCACTCAACATTTTACATTTAATTTAGTATATACCATAGTTATGATGTACAATGAAATACACTGAAATAAAAATAAACTCACAAATCATTTCAGCTTTGATTGATTTAGAATGTAACATGGTACTTTTGTAGACACTCATGACATTAAAATTAAACAGAATTCAGTCTGGGCCACCAACTTGTTATTTTTCAGATGGGGTGTTTCATCTAAAAAGCATGTTTCTGAGTACCTTGTCCATCCAAGCATTACATAAACAGGCTTCAACTGTAGAAGTGACAGGAGACCTGTTTTTGTTTTCATGGAACTTCCTATGTGGGAATTGCCAAGCAAAGTCTGTTTTTCTTAATCTTTGAACTCTATTTTTGTTGGGTCAGGAAGAGAATTGAGGGTTATTCTCACATTAATACAAAAAAGTTAATCAAACATTCAAACAATGGTCTTTTTAGCTCCTACCTACCAATTTAACTGAAGTTGGAATGAGAAAAAATGAGGAAAGTGGGGAGGGTAATAGATTAATAGCTGCTGTATGTGGGCAGATAGTTCAGAAGTGCAATACAGAAAGAGAAATTGGACAAAAACAATATTAAGAATTGGAATATGATTGAACTGCAATGTTTAAAATAATTCTCTCTCCCTCCCAGTTTGTGAGCAAACTCAATCTGCTTAAACCCTGCTAATAGTCTTCAACTAGGATTTAGCCTTTCTCATCCAGCAATAATCCACTGGAATCCATTTCTTTGATTTCAGCTCAACTAAACCAAATAAACACTTCCTAAAGTGTCTATTTTTACTGAAAACAAACACACACCTAGTATCTACAACAATGCCACATTGAAACTGTTATGTAACCACTTCTAAATTCAGAATCTCCCATCGGGTTATCTTCAGTGAGTGACACTTTTCAGTTTGAAATGTGCTGTTAAAGAAGGAAAGCCTGCATATAACCAGATGATATGGACTGTTAAAAAGAGATAGTGTAATAATGTTGTTACTGTGTTTCAAAATAGCTGATAAGAGCACATGGCAAACAATAATTTTATGTAGAATCCCTCGACAGTTACATCATGACACAATTTCTCCTGTGCATTACGAAAAGGTTGGGCAAGATGTATTACTTCATATTTTATTTTCTTATAACTAGCCACAGAAAATTAATTTTCCCTCATCCATCCTCCAATCAGACTATCATACAACAATCCTCCAATATTTGAATTTGAGTTAGAAATTTAGTTTACCACAGCCTTCAGATAGCTCTTCTGTTGACCAAGAACTAATTTTTAAAAATTTGTTCTTGGGATGTGGGCGTCACTGGCTAGGCCAGCATTTATTGCCCATCCCATTGCTTTTGAGGGCACTTAAGAGTCAGCCACATCAGTGTGGGTCTGGAGTCACATGTAGGCCGGTAGATTTCCTTCCCTAAAGGGAAGGATGAACCAGATGGGTTTTTACAAAAATCGGCAATGCTTTCATGGTCATCACTATACTTTTCATTGAATTCAAATTCTACCATCTGCAGTGGTGGGATTTGACTCCAGGTCTCTAGGGCATTGCCCTAGGTTTCTGGATTACCAATCTAGTGACAATACCACTATGCCACCGCCTCTCCTAGAAGATTAGTCTTGTGTGATACCCATTTTTCCTTCATATGTGCAGTACTTTAGATTCATCATTATTAAGTTTCATCTTCCACTGTTTGTCCACTGCATATTTTAACCAACATATTCTATGATTTCTAAACCGTCTCTTCTGATTTCACTGCCCTTCCTAGGTAGGTATCAATAGCAAATTTGATGAATTTGCACTGTTTCTGAGTCTGGTTTATGATGTAAATTATAAACCGTAGCAGTTCCAACACCGAGCCACGGGGCATTCTGGAATTCTACCTTCCCTGACATAGCTCCTCAAGCAATTGCTTGTTTTCTACCCACACTGCACTTTTTTATCCATTCCCAGAATTTACCACAAATCTTTGTGTTTAATCAATAGTCTTTCTTTTGAAACATATAAAATTCCTGTTGGAGGTTTAGATATGCCATGGTCACAAGGCTTTCCACAATCTACTTAGGTTGTAGTTTTCTCATAGACCTGGATTTTATGGCCATACGTATTGATGAGCTTGATCAGGCCAGACACTTCCTTTCTGAAACTATGTTGACTACTGTTTCTAGTTTATCTTTTTTAAAGACAGAGAATCCTAAAGTTCACTCCTGATATTTAATAAGATTATTTTATATCACATGGAAGTAAGACTAGTTGGTCCATAATTACTTGACTGTTTTGTCACCCTTTTTAAAAAAGGTAGCATTATTGGCTTGTTTTCAAACTACTCCTTAACATCATAATTGTGGGGCCTCATAAATCTCCCCTGCACTCAACATTGAGATAAATATCATCTATTCCTAGTGATTTGTTTGCTTCCAGGCCTTTTCATCTGTTTAAGACTTTTTTTTAAACTCATTCATGGGTTATGAACATTGCCAGTAAGGCCAGAATTTATTGCCCATCCTTCCTTCCATGTCATTTAATTTTTTTTAACTAATGAAGAAGTTTAAAAGACGGAGTAGACTTGACACTCAAAGTGTTCAATCAAGGTAAAGTAGCATCAACAAAGCCAACATAATGTTGAGCTTCAGTAGAACATGACAAAGTCGAAATGGACAGTGATCAGACTACACCACTTGTATTGCATCTAGTGTAGTTAACAAATTACAAGGAAGAGATTCAAGACCTGAAGGTAATGAAAAGCAAAGCTATAAGTCTGATCTATAGCATCAGAGAACTAGATTATAAGGAAAGACTGAAGGCACTTGGGCTTTTCATCCTGAAACGGAGGCACCTGAGAGGGCATCTTCTATATAATACAATGGTTAAGGGAATAGAAAGATAAATCTTGAACATTACTTTAAACTAAGAATAGGACAAGAAAATACAGATTCAAACTAGAAAATAGTGTGAGAACTGAGAGAAATTATACTTCACACGCACAATGATCAATGCATTGGCTGCTCTTCCAAATAGAGCAGTAGAGATTCAAACAATCATTCAAAATGATTGAATGCTGCAGTTGTTATATAAGACAGATGGTCTGAAAGGCCTACCTCACCCATATTTGTCTTATAAAACTTTGCATTCCCATAAACGTATACTGTGTTAATAATTTTAACATTCTAATTAAAAATGATCTTCACATTTCTGAACCTACCACCCCATCCTGCCCCAATCCCCTTCAACATCCATTCATTTTGATCGATGGAAAGGTAAAGGTCGATGAGCGTGGAAGTGGAAAACCCTAGCCAAGGTAATCACTATACTGGTATTAACAGTGGTGACATATTAACAGCATGCTTTCATATGTGTATACAATTACTATGTTAAATCATAGAGCTCTGTTTAAACTGGCAAACAGCAAGTGTTCTTACCTCCAAAGCTGACTTTTTTTTAATCATTTAAAGGAATTTCAGGGCATTCGTCAATGTTCCATTAAAGATGGACTAATGCTGCCTCGTGTAACATCAAACTGCCATACAAATTTATACTATCTTGGCATAACTGCTCAATAGATGTTTCTGATAACTGTTGTCTTGATTTTAACTCACTCAAAACCCACTCAGCAACACGGAATTAAAATTGGACCTATGTTTCTTGCATGGGTCAACATGTCTTTGTTTTCTCTGCCCTGTGGTAAAGATACAATAATACATTTTCCAGTCTTTTGTATATTCCTGCTGATGCACAATTTCATGGTTTCTCCATTTCAGTATGTGAACAAACCTTGGGGTTATACACAACAGATAAGTTCTCTATCTGTGGTTTTGACGATGCAACTTAATCTATTCAGAGAAAATGGTAACAGTTTCAAGCAAATAGCTCAAATGGGTGATGATGGGTTATAATTTTTCTCTCATTTGTAACCCAGCTGCAGTCTATTCCTTGTATTTTCAAACATGTCATATTATTCCTATGGCCAGTGAAATTGGCAAGAACATCTCAAACAGTAAAATACTTTAAATCAAAGGACAAGCCAAATGCTTGACTGGCTGACCCCATTTTCACTTTATTAATTATACAAATAGATTAAAATCAAATGAACAGAAGTATCACCAGTTTCACTGATATAACATTTGTAACTTTGTTATAATTTTGCCTAAGGTTCTGTTCCTTCACCCAGGGGCGGTTAACCTTTAGGTGGTAAAAAATAAACTCTTCTTAAACAGAAATTAACATTATTGAGTGAAACTCAGCCTTTTAACTACACTTATACTGTGAGCAGTTAACACCTCCATTAAATTAACAGATCGAGCAAGATTATTCAATGTTAAGTATTTATCTGACAATATTGGCAACAATAATTTTTTAAGACTCTGATACACAAAGTGCTGTAGTAAAGATGTGCTGTAGGAGAAGCTGTTTTAACTAGAATTGACACTGGTGATATGAAAAGACTTTGCTTATGTTGTGTTATTTGCTCTTACACAAACATACCTAACACAGCGACAATGATTGGTAACCTAAATTAAAGAATAACAAGACTCAAGATATCTCTTCTATACACATGCTACTTGCTGACTAACATTGCTCTATTGTATCATGTTTAGATTACATCACTTCCCGTGATATTGTATACAAAATTATTTACATATTCAGTAGTGTGTTCATCAGT
Source organism: Carcharodon carcharias (assembly GCF_017639515.1). Lineage (NCBI taxonomy): Eukaryota > Metazoa > Chordata > Chondrichthyes > Lamniformes > Lamnidae > Carcharodon > Carcharodon carcharias. The sequence goes on from NC_054471.1 coordinate 157,372,527, forward strand.
ATTAAAGCGATTAAAGGAATGTCACAACAGTTAAATGTTAATGTAATTGCCATAAATATCCTTTAAAGAATGAATTGGGTGGAAATATTATGGAGTAATAAGAAACAGCAAATGCACAAATGAATTCTACACATTGGGCTTTACAAATAAAGATTATAGACAGATTCCAGATTGGGTAAATTTCCTTTCAGAATTTATAACTTACTGATTATTGAAGTACAATGAGTGCTCAAAGAAACTCAAAACATTGTGGGGACTAAACTGAAGAGCCGCTGAAAACGAGCATGGAGATTGCAACACATAATTAACCCAAGCCTGCTGATTATAACACAGAAAGTGCGCCAACTCAGGGCTGCCAGCTCAGTTGAAAGTTCTCTGAGTACAGATGAATCAGCATCAGCAGAGGCATTGATACTCAATATCGTGAGTAGCTAGCACTGCTTAAAGCTAGCCTGTACTTATTAAAAAAGGGGGATGAGGAGGGAGGTGGTGTTGCATTGTGGTTGTAGCGGATGCTTGGAGTCATTGATGAAGAGAATCTGAGCTGGGAAAGAGTGAGAAATGGTACAGCATGGGAGAGATAGGGCCCCAAGGTGTTCAAACGCTGCATTGAAGGTCTTGGTGGAGAAGGAGGAAAAGAAGAGAGATATTCCGTATTGGCATGGGGGTAGGAAACACATCCAGACACATGGGGCAGATTAGTTCACTCGTCAGGCGAGCACACGCCCAACCCGAATGAGTGTAAAATGATGCACGATGACTCCGGGTGAGCGTCCCAATGTCATCATGCACTCGCGTGTTACTTCGGTCGGCGGGAGGGTGGGTGGGAGTTGGCAGCGCACTCGCTGATGATTAACAGGCCTATTAAGGCCATTAAAGTTCTAATTAAATGAAATTTTTCACTGCCCGTCCAACCTTACGGTTAGCGGGCAGCTGAAAAGGCCAAGCGGCCTTTGAATTTTTTGCAAAACCTCATCCACAGGCGGGATAAGATTTCGATCAGTGACTTAATAAGTTTAAAATTTTCGAAAATAAATTGTAACATGTCCTTGCTCATGTGACAGGGTCACATGAGGGGACATGTTATTAACATTTTTAAATTTTTTTTTATGTTCAAAATGCCTCAGCTCCCTGAGGCAGCACTCACTGCACGCACCCACGCATGCATGAAGTTCCACGCTCGCTTCCTCCGCCCTCACGCAGGCAGCGCTGAGCGCTGCAGCGCATGATTCATGCTGGTTGGCCATTAATTGAACAGCCAGCGTGAAATGGTAGTCATGGCTCGATCACAGGCAGCGGTCCAATCTGCAGCCGTTCCCACTTGCCCCCGCCGAGCCCACCCAATGACCGGAAAATCCTGGCCATGGACAAATAAGAGCGGCAACAGAGAGCTGTGGGGAAATCAAGCCCTGAGGACCTGCATGCAGTGTTGCAAGAAGTTCAATGACAATAGTGGTTAAGGTGGGTCATCAGATGCCATATCCTACCAACTGCACTAGTAGCCTCAGTTGCTGCCCAAAGTACCACATCCCTATCTCCCACCTAACAACAATCTCTATTAATCAGTACTCATACCTAACATACATATGCTTCACCTCACACTCACACACCTAGCACTGCTGCAAGCCTCACACCCATATCTCACAGCTTGCATGCATTGCCAGCTATTCAATCATGACATCACCCAAACACATTGCATAATACTCACTGACTCCCTCTCTTTTGCAGGACATAGTGACAGATAACCAAGGCAGCAGAATCTAACTGGAGGGAGAGAGGCATGCCTGCAAACCTAACCCCTGTGGGGAAGACAGGGCTACCCGTGATTAGAATGGCCAATGTGAGGATGACCTGGCCTGAAACTATTGAAGACAACAACATCCTCATACTTAAATGTCCTTCTCACATCCCACTTCTGTCTCATGCCACAGTCACCTCTGATTAACAAGCTGCAGATGGTGTTAGTGTGTACCTTTTATTTCCACCCTCGCCTTTCCCTCATCCACCACCCTGCCCCCAAACACTGCTACCTCACCCTTTTGCTGTTTCATTTGAGATATCCCACCGGCAGGACAGACTCAGCAGAGGCGGCAGCACAGTGGTAATACAGTCAGGAGGGAGTTGCCCTGGGAGTCCTCAACATCAACTCTGGGCCCCATGAAGTCCCATGGCATCAGGTCAAACATGGGCAAGGAAACCTCCTGCTGATTACTACCTACCGCCCTCCCTCAGCTGATGAATCAGTGCTCCTCCATGTTGAACACCACTTGGAGGAAGTGCTGAGGGTGGCAAGGGTGTAGAACGTACTCTAGGTGGGGGACTTCAATGTCCACGACCAAGAGTGGCTCAGTAGCACCACCACTGACCGAGCTGGCCAAGTCCTAAATGACATAGGTACTATGCTCCGTCTGCTGCAGGTGGTGAGGGAACAAAAAAAGAGGGAAAAACATATTTGGCCTCATCCTCACCAACCTGCCTGCCGCAGATGCGTCTGTCCATGACAGTATTGGTAGGAGTGAGCACCGGACAGTCATTTTGGAGACGAAGTCCCGGTTTCACACTAAAGATAGCTTCAATCATGTTGTGTGGCTCTACCACCGTGGTAAATGGGATAGATTTTGAACAGATCTAGCAACTCAAGACAGGGCATCCATGAGGCACTGTGGGCCAGCAGCAGAATTATACTTGAACACAGTTTATAATCTCATTGCCCAGCATATCCCCCACTCTACCATTACCATAAAGCCAGGGGATCAACTCTGGTTCAATGAAAAGCAGGAGGGCAGGCCAGGAACAGCACCAGGCATACCTAAAATGAGGTGTCAACCAGGCAAAATTATAATACAGGGCTACTTGTGTGCCAAAGAGCATAAGCCGCAAGTGATAGACAGAACTAAGCGATCCCACAACTAACGGACCAGATCTAAGCTCTGCAGTCCTGCCACATCCAGTCGTGAATGGTGGTGGACAATTAAACAACCCACTGGAGGAGGAGGGTCCACAAATATCCCCATTCTCAATAATGGGGGAGCACAGCACATCAGTGCAAAAGATAAGGCTGAAGCAGTTACTTCACTTTCAGCCAGAAGTGCTGAGTAGATGATCCATCTCGGCCTCCTTCGGAGGTCCCCAGCATCACAGGTGCCAGGCTTCAGACAATTTGATTCACTCCACGTGATAACAAGAAACGCCTGAAGGCACTGCAGACTGCAAAGGCTAGGGCCCTGACAATATTCTGGCAATAGTACTGAAGACTTGTGCTCCAGAACTTTCAGTGCCCTTAGCCAAGCTATTCCAGTACAGCTACAAAACTGGCATCTACCCGGGTATGTGGAAAATTGCCCAAGTATGACCTGTACAAAAAAAGCAGGACAAATCCAATTACCGCCCCATCAGCCTACTCACCATCATCAGTAAACTAATGGAATGGGTCATCAACAGTGCTATCAAGCTGCACTTGCTTAGCAATAACCTGCTCACTGACGCCCACTTTGAATTCCGCCCAGGCCACTCAGCTCCTGAACTCATTACAGCTTTGGTTCAAACATGGACAAAAGATCTGAGCTCCCGAGGTTAGGTGACTACGACTGCCCTTGACATCAAGGTCGCGTTTGACCAATGGTGGTATCAAGGAGCCCTAGCAAAACTGGAGTCATGGGAATCAGCGGGAAAACTCTCCGTCGGTTGGAGTCTTACTTAGCACAGAGGAAGATGGCTGTGGTTGTTGGAGATCAGTCATCTCAGCTCCAGGACATCACTGCAGGAGTTCCTCAGGATAGTGTCCTCGGCCCAACCATCTTCAGCTGCTTCATCAATGACCTTCCTTCCATCATAAGGTCAGAAGTGGGGATGTTCGCTGACAATTGCACAACAATACTCCTCAGATTCTGAAGCAGTCCATTTCCAAATGCAGCAAGACCTGGACAATATCCAGGCTTGGCTAACAAGCAGCAAGTAACATTCGCGCCACAGATATGCCAGGCAATGACCATCTCCAACAAGAGAGAATCCACCCTTCACCCTTTGCCGTTCAATGGCATTACCATCACCGAATACCCCACTATCAACATCCTGGGGGTTACGTTTGACCAGAAACTGAACTGGTCTAGCCATATAAAATACTATGGCTACAAGAGCAAGTCAGAGGCTAGGAATCCTGTGACAAGTAACTTACCACCTGACTCCCCAAAGCCTGTCCACCATCTACAAGGCACAAGTCAGGAGTATGATGAAATACACAATGACCTTCCTTCCATCATAAGGTCAGAAGTGGGGATATCCACTGACAATTGCACAATGTCCAGCACCATTCACAACTCCTCAGGTACTGAAGCAGTCCATTTCCAAATGCAAGACCTGGACAATATCCAGGCTTGGCTAACAAGCGGCAAGTAACATTCGCGCCACAGATATGCACTTGCCTGGATGAGTGCAGCTCCAAAAACATTTACGAAGCTTGACACTGTCCAGAACAAAGCAGCCCGCTTGACTGGCATCACATCCACAAACATTCACTCTCCCCACCACCAATGCACAGTAACAGCAGTGTGTACCATCTACAAGATACACTACAGGAATTTACCAAGGCTCCTCAGACTGCACCATCCAAACCCCTGACTGCTACCATCTAGAAGGACAAGGACAGCAGATGCATGGGAACACCACCAAATAGAAGTTCCCCTCCAAGCCACTCACCATCCTGACTTGGAAATATATTGCCGTTCCTTCACTGTCGTTGGGTCAAACTCCTGGAATTCCCTTCCTAACAGCACTGTGGGTGTACCTACACCACATGGACTGCAGCGGATCAAGAAGGCAGCTCACCACCACCTTCTCAAGGGCAACTAAGGATGGGCAATAAATGCTGGCCCAGCCAGCGAAGCCCACATCCCATGAATGAATTTTTTAAAAAGGTGCAACCCGGTCAGGCAGTGGAGGAACATTGTGAAGGCACTTAATTTCTCACTCACAGCTACTAGCTCAGACCTTAATATTATGTGCATCTTAAGAGATGGCCTTTATTGCAATGGAATGGAGTATAAAAGTAGGGAAGTTTTGCCACGGCTATACAGAACATTGGTGAGAACACGACCAGAGTACCGCTGTACAGTGTTGATCTCTTGACTTAAGGAGGGGCTTACTTGCATTGGAAGCAGTTCAAAAAGGTTCACTAGACTGATGTCTCGGATGAAGGGGTTGTTTCATTGGGAAAATGAAGCATGTTGGACCTATACTCATTGAAGTTTAATAGAATGAGAAATGATCCTATTAAAACATTGTGAAACAGATTCTAAGGGGGCTCGACAGGGTAGTTTTCCCTTGCAGAGAATCTAGAACTAGGGGATGAAGAGTCACAATGTCTCCATAGAGCACAAACCTGCTGTCCTCTTCCAAGGAGCCAACAATCATGCAACCACCTCTACTACATTTTGCCCTTGCTTTTGCCTGTTAGTCAGCCAGCCAGCTCTCCTCATCCTTCTCAACCTATCTCTAGCCTTTTGACTCAGCTGATCACACCAACCTCTTCCAACACCTCTCCATCATTGTCCAGCTGGATGGGACAATGATCACCTGGTTCCATTCTTAGCTATCTAATTGCAAATAGAGAATCACCTGCAATAACCTCTCTTCATGCCCCTGCGCCATCACTTCTGGTACCCCCCCAAGGATCTATCCTTAGCCCCGTCCTGTTTTGCATCTATATGGCACCCCTCAGTTACATTGTCTGAAAGCACAGTATTAGTATTCACATATATGCTGATGTAATCCAACCTTACCTCACCAACACCGTTCTTGATTCCTCCATTATCTCTAAATTATTAGATTGCTTGGACTGAACTTAATCAGCTCATGGTGGCAGAAATCATTGCAGCCCACTTCATCACAGGAGAGGACCCGTATCAGTCTCCCAGTTGAGGGAAAACCTCCCCCAATTAAGTCAGAGAGTGAAAGGAGCTGACATGGGATTCCAGGCAGCCAGCGGTGGAGAGTCTATTAGGTTCATTGATGAGCCAGATGACATCCATTAACCCTGAGCCCCCTGTAATTTTTAGTGATAGTTCAGGGATTAAATGGAAGCTGCATGGACCTCCTGCATCCTCAGAAGGCCACCCAGCAAAACCTATTGGCTTTGCCAGCATGTGCAGTAATTAAGTTAAACCTATCATACTGTTATGGGGATCATGTGACTGTACAGATGAATCAGCCCTGAGCGTGGGTTATCTTAGGGGTCTCAGTATAGACATCAGAAGCTCTGTAAATAAAGTTACTGTTCCTTACAAGAAACCTTCCCGGTATTCCAAGTTTATTACTATTGGCGATGAGAATAAATAGTTCCAATGCCACACCTCGTCACTTGAATGTGAGTATTTCAATTTTTAAGGGAAGAAAGGAAACTATACTCACCATTCATGTCACTCCTCAGCAGAATCAACCCATACGAATCATCCATCGAGGACTGGAGTCTGTACATAGAGCGACTAGCTTTCTACTTTATGGCGACCGAAATAACAGCAGAGGAGAAACAGAAGGCAATTCTTCTATGTGTCTGCGGGAGCAAAACATATAACCTAATCTGTAGTCTGACGGCTTTGAATACACCAAATTCCAGTTCCTTCAACGAGCTAGTAGACCTCGTGAAGGCACATTTTCAGCCTCAACTATTGTTGATCATGCACAGATTCAAGTTCAACTCTCAAGTAAGGGCCCCCGGTGAGTCTATCGCAATGTACATCATGAAGTTAAAACAGTTAACAGAGCACTGTGACTTCGGTGATACTTTAAACGACATGTTGCAGATTGTTTGGATTGCAGCATACACAACAATGCCATTCAGTGCCATTTACTTGCAGAGATTAATATAGATTGAAGTGCTAGCGATGCAATAGTGCTAGCAATGGAGAGTGCTGAGCGGGACTTGCAGGCTTTGCAGAGTTTGCAACACGGTGCCATTTTATAGTTAGGGAGGGAACCTGCCACCAGGCGTGTCGCGAAGACGAGGGAAGCTACCTCGAAGTGGGACACGGTCCCTATTGCTTGAAAAACAAAAAGAAATGCTGGAAGCAGCTCACCAGCAATCCAGAAAATTAATGTGTTACCTTTGTGGGGGTAATCATGTATTGGAAACCTGCAGATTTAAAAAGACAGAGTTAACATTTCGAGTTTGAATGCTTCTGAAGGAATCAAATGGACTCAAAACTCTGGTCTGCATTTTTCAGTGGGAGTGCGGGGGTGGGCGTGACACGTCAGCATGTAAAATGATGCGCGACGATGTTGGGCGTGCGTCCCGATGTCATCGTGCTGTTTCACGACGTTTGATTCAGCGGGCGCACAGCCAACTCCGGTGTGCGCGTGCCGATATTTAAACGCCCTAATAAGGCCATTAAGGCAGTAATTAAGATCAACTTACGCTGCCCGATCAACCATACAGTTGGTGGGTAGACAAAAAGACCAAGCAGTCTTTACGTTTTTTAGGAAACCTCATCCACGAGCGAGATGAGGTTTCCTAAAGCTTTTGTTAATTAAATTTTTTAAATTTCTGAAATATAAAAATATGTCCCATCTCATGTGACACAGTCACATGAGGGGATATGTTTAATAAAAATTTTAATCCATTTATTTATTTATTTGATAAGTGCTTTAATCTCCCTGAGGCAGCTCCGTGCCTCAGGGAGATTGAAGCACTCTTTCGCACACGTGCGAGAAAGAGCACTGGCCTCGACTCTCCCTCCTCCCCCCGCCCACACAGGTAGCACTTAGCGCCACCGCTCGCATATTACACTGGGTGGGCCTTAATTGGCCAGCCCGCGTAAAATGGCGGCGCGGAGCCGATCGCGGGCAGCGGACAGCTCCATGACCATACCTGCCCGCTCCCGCTGAGCTCACCTGACGCAGGAAAAATTAAGGCCTCTGTGTCTCTCTCCACAGATGCTGCCAGACCTGCTGAGTTTTCCAGCATTATCTGTTTTCATTTTATGATCAGAGATTAAGTTTAACAACTTATCTTAAATACAACACTACTAACAATCCTCGGGACTGCACTGTAGTAGCTTAAATTATACACTTAAGTCCTGGAATGTGATGTGAATCCAGAGCCTTCTGACTTTGAGACTAGAGTACTATTGAACCAAGTCGGCACTCAGCTTTAGTAAAGTAGTTGAGTAGGGAAGAACACTTGGCAAAGTGTATTGATTAGAGGATTAATTTGGTCAGGAACTAAAAACAGAAAATGCTGGAAAAACTTAGCAGGTCAGCAGCATATGTGGAGAAAGAAACAGAGCTAATGTTTCGAGTCCATGTGACTTTTCTTCAGAGCCTTAGGAACTACCTGCTTTACTTCAAATTGCGCATTGGGATCTATAACACAAAACTGAGCACAGAAATAGAATAGCAGTTTAATGGCTCACCTGAGAAAATCTGAGAAAATCTGACATTCAATACTCCCTCATTATTGTATTGCAGAATATAGTCTGCAGTTGTAGAAGTTGATTAAACCCACTTTTCAGACTGAGGTGCAAGTTGTTTTTTATTTCATGGGATGTGGGCGTCACTGGAAAGGCAAGCATTTGATGCCCAATCTAATTGTCCTGGAACTGAGTGGCTTCCTGGACTATTGTGGAGGGCATTGTTGTGGGTCTGGAGTCACATGTAGGCCAGACCAGATAAGGACAGCAGATTTCCTTCCCTAAAGGTCATTAGTGAACCATATACGTTTTTATGACAATCGATGATAGTTTCATGGACACCATTACTGAGACTAGCTTACAATTCCAGATTTTATCAACTGAACTTAAATTCCACCAGCTGCCATGGAGAGATTCGAGCCTGAGTCCCCAGAAGTTTAGCCTGAGTCTCTGGATTACTAGTCCAGTAACATGGGGGAGGCTGACATAGTGGCATCGTCACTGTTACTGTATTAGTGTTCCAGAAACCCAGGGTAATTCTCTGGGGACCTGGGTTTGAATCCCACCATGGCAGATGGTGAAATTTGAATTCAATAAAAACCTGGAATTAAACAGGTCTGCAAGATCAGTTTTTTAATGCGTGGTACCTTTAAATGTTTTGCACAGCTGTCAGCAAAGGGGGCAGAAGTTTATGTCCCGCATGCAGGCACGTGCCCATCCCTATCAGGTGTGAAATAGCGCGCGATGACATCGGGTGAACATCCCAATGTCATCACGCGTTCACTTGATATTTCGGTCAGCGGACGTGCTCGAGAATCGGCAGCACGCCCACCGACAATTAAGAAGCCTATTAAGGCTATTAAAGTATCAATTAACAAGAATTTTTCACTGCACGTCCAACCTTAAGGGATGAGGTTTCTGAAATTATTTTTTTTTTAATCTAAGCACAGAATTTTTATAACATCCACGCACAGGTGACTCATTCTAGTGCATGGACATTTTTCCTGGATTTTAAATTCTGTCTTTACTGAATTTAAATTCTTCAGCTCACTGAGGCAGTTCTCTGCCTTCAGGGAGCTTTCCTTCCGTGCTCCCCCGCACCAGCGCTGACTTCAGCGCTCGCCCTCCTCCTGCTCCCACCCAGGCAGCACTGAGCCTTTCAGCTCGTTTCACACTGGCTACCCGTTTATTGGCCAGGCAGTGTGAAATCGCAGTCGGGGACCGATCACGGATAGTGTCCCATTCCTGGCTGCTCCCGGGCCTGCCAATCACAGCTACCCGCTGCCCTGAAAATTCTACTCAGGATATTTAGCATGGAACAAGGTCTGCATGGTCTCTCCCAGGCTGCACCGTGGGAGTGCACCTGAACAGAATGGTGAGAACATTTCTTTCAACTGACCTAAACTGCCACAATAATGCATTAGAGATAGCTGGGAAAAGAATTAAAGATGATTCCAGAATCCTCCTGCAACTTCCTTAAAATGACACCCTTGACCCTTTCATCTTCTGTACATTCTCCATTCCCTTTGTCCAGCAGTTGCCACCAGCTCAGCCCTGTTTACTGGGACTTTCCTAAAACTTCTCAAACTTTGCATCTCTTCTTGCACCTTGAAGAACCCTCTCAAAACACATCAGGGTCAATTTCGACTCCTCTCTCCAGGAGGAAGTAAGGCAAGAGAAGTTAAAATGTAGCAGGAAACTTCTCACTCCATTCCCATTCCAACCTGGCCAATTGCAATTTTAAATTTACAACGCCTATTGTGTTCGGTTAGCACCTATAAAAAACTTGGTACATATTAAAATATTTGTAAAATCTAAAATCTTGTTGTCCTTTTTATGGAATTTTACCTGCATGCCTTTTTCAAAATTGCTTCTGGGAAACATTGGCAGAGCAGCCTTTATTGCCCACCCCTAACGGTTCTGAGTGCATTAAGTGCAAATCAAATTCATACCGCACAGAGGAGGTCATTCAGCCCACATTTAGGCCAGATCAGGTGAGAGAGGCAGTGATCCTTATTATCCATTTGGATTTTTAAAAACAGTTCAGCAGATTTCATTGTCATTTTCTATTGATTTCCTACAAAATTATCATTTTTATTACATTCAATTTTACATCTTTTTGCAATGGGATTGTTCACTTCTGACTTGTGTTGTGTAGTAATCTGATGTGTAATATACCTTTAAGACAAACCTGGTAATGTAAGATCACATGATGTTGGTATCCAATAGCACAGTAGCACAGGCTACCACTGTAGTCATAAAAACAAAAAAACTGCGGATGCTGGAAATCCAAAACAAAAACAGAATTACCTGGAAAAACTCAGCAGGTCTGGCAGCATCGGCGGAGAAGAAAAGAGTAGACGTTTCGAGTCCTCATGACCCTTCGACAGAACTGTCGAAGGGTCATGAGGACTCGAAACGTCTACTCTTTTCTTCTCCGCCGATGCTGCCAGACCTGCTGAGTTTTTCCAGGTAATTCTGTTTTTGTTTTACCACTGTAGTCAGTTGTCTTGAGTTAGAGTCTGAAGAAAAAAGACAAATTTTGAGTTGTAAGCACGCAAGTGTAGCTGTTGAGTTCCTTTTGTAAATAAACAGAGTGTGTTTCTTCTAAGAACAGCTACAGAATTTCTCTGTCTTGGAACCAACTCGGTCCCCCCGAAACAAGTGTGCAACCTGGATCCTTTAGCCCCAACAAACCAAGGGCACTGGATCCAACAGGTTGCAAGCCCAGTGCTATAACCACTAGGCTAGCTCACAGTGTCAGGGTAATATGCATTTGAATCCTTAGGAGTTAAATCCTAGCTCCCAAAAGTGAGTAGCTTTGGGACGGGTGAGAACTTTAAAAACTTCAAAAAGCCTCCAACTTACACACTTCCAAGTTTAACAGAGGTGGGACAAGAGGCAATTGTAGCCCGCGCTTCGGAATTTGATTGACCCATTAATTTTTTTAATGAGCCTGACATCCTCTGATTAAGGTAACTTTGCAGGTTTAACTCTGGGCATTGAATTTCCCAGGCCTTGGAAAAACAAAAATCTGAAGGGGGTGAGGGGGTGGGGGTATTTCATTTTATTCATTTATGAGTTGTGGGCATCGCTGGCTAGGCCAAAATTTATTGACCATCTCTACTTGAGAAGGTGGTGGTGAGCGGCCTTCTTGAACCGCTGCAGTCCATGTGGTGCAGGCACACCCACAGTGCTGTTAAGGAGGGAGTTCCAGGGTTTTGACCCAGCAACAGTGAAGGAGTGGCGATATATTTCCAAGTAAGGATGGTGAGTGACTTGGAGGGGAACTTCCAGGTGATGGTGTTCCCATCTATCTGCTGCCCTTGTCCTTTTAGTTGGGAATGGTCGTGAGTTTGGAAGGTGTTGCCTAAAGAGAATTGCTGAGTTTCTGCAGTGCATCTTGTAGATGGTACAGACTGCTGCCACTGTTCGTCGCTGGTGAAGGGAGTGAATGTTTGTGGATGTGATGCCAATCAAGCAGTTGCTGAGTCCTGGATGGTGTCAAGCTTCTGGAATGTTGTTGGAGCTGCACTCATCCAGGCAAGTGGGGAGTATTCCATCACACTCCTAACTTGTACCTTGTAGATAGTGGGCAGGCTTTGGGGAGTCAGGAGGTGAGTTACTCGCTGCAGGATTCCTAGCCTCTGACCTGCTCTGATTTATTTATTTATATGGCTAGTCCAGCTCAATTTACAGTCAATGGTAACCCCCAGGATGTTGATAGTGCGGGATTCAGTGATGATAATGCCATTGAACATCAAGGGGCGATAGTTGGATTCTCTCTTGTTGGAGATGATCATTGCCTGAAACTTGTGTGGCATGAATGTTACTTGCCACTTGTTGGCCCAAGCCTGGATATTGTTCTGGTTTTGCTGCATTTGGACATGGACTGCCTCATTATCTGAGGAGTCATGAATGGTGCTGAACATCGTGCAATCACCAAATGTCCCCACTTAGGTCATTGATGAAGCAGCTGAAGATGGTTGGACCTAGGATATTACCCAGAGGAACTCCTGCAGTGATGTCATGGAACTGAGATGTTTGATCTCCGACAACCATCTTCCTTTGTGCTAGATATGACTCCAACCAGTGGAGAGTTTTCCCTCTGATTCCCATTGACTCCAGTTTTGCTAGGGCTCCTTGATGCAACACTCAGTCAAATGCTGCCTTGATGTCAAGGGCAGTCACTCTCACCTCACCTCGGGAGTTCAGCTCTTTTATCCATGTTTGAACCAAGGCTGTAATGAGGTCAGAAGCTGAGTGACCCTGGCTGAACCCAAACTAAGCTTCAGTGAGCATGTTATTTTTAAGCAAGTGCCATTTGATAGCATTGTTGATGATCCCTTCCATTACTTTACTGATGACCGAGAGCAGACTGATGGAGCGGTAATTGGCTGGGTTGCATTTGGCCTGCCTTTTCTGTACAGGTCATACCTGGGCAATTTTCCACATTGTTGAGTAGATGCCAGTGTTGTAGCTCTACTGGAACAACTTGGTTAGGGGCACGACAAGTTCTGGAGCATAACTCTTTAGTGCTATTGTCGGAATATTGTCAGGGCCTACAGTCTTTGCAGTATCCAGGCCTTCAGCCATTTCTTTTTATCATGTGGAGTGAATCAAATTGGCTGAAGACTGGCATCTGTGATGCTGGGGCCCTCTGAAAGAGGCCAAGCTGGATCACCCACACGGCACTTTTGGCTGAAGATTGTTGCAAATGCTTCAGCCTTATCTTTTGCACTGATGTGCTGGGCTCTTCCATCATTGAGGATGGGGATATTTGTGGAGCCTCCTCCCAGTGAGTTGTTTAATTGTTCACCACCATTCACAACTGGATATGGCAGGACTGCAGAGTCTAGATCAGATCCGCTGGATATGGAATTGCTTAGCTCTGTCAATCGCATGCTGCTTTCGCTGTTTGGCACACAAGTAGCCCTGTGTTGTAGGTTCACCAGGTTGACATCTCATTTTTAGGTATGCCTGGTGCTGCTCCTGACATGCCCTCCTGCACTCTGCATTGAACCAGGGTTGATACCCTGGCTTGGTTGTAATGGCAGAGTGGGATATGTGCCAGGCCATGAGGTTACAAATTGTGTTTGAGTACAATTCTGCTACTGCTGATGGCCTCCTGGTTGCTTGGTCTGGAGTTGCTTGATCTGTTCGAAATCTATCCCATTTAGCATGGTGGTTGTGCCACACAACACGATGGAGGGTATCCTCAGTGTGAAGAAGGGACTTCGTCACTCCTATTTGCATGGACAGATGTACCTGTGGCAGGCAGGTCGGTGAGGATGCGGTCAAATATGCTTTTCCCTCTTGTTGGTTCTCTCACCACCTGCCGCAGACCCAGTCTAACAGCCATGTCATTTAGGACTCAGCCAGCTCGATCTGTGGTGGTGCTACCGAGCCACTCTTGGTAATGGACATTGAAATCCCCCACCCAGAGTACGTAGTACAGTTTTGGAGAAAAAGCTAAGTGCTTCCTCCTGATCACTCAAGTTCCCACCCATCAGATCATCTTCTCCTGAGTCGAGGGTCAGATTGAAACCCAAACTTCTGTGTTTCCTGAAAAAACTCTGCCACCACACCCTCCCACCCCACCTTCAATTATGCAGCCCACACTGTCAAAATTCAGCACCAAGCCTCTGTTTATCCACAACTCTGTGTCTTTCCATTAAATGAATTCTCCTATTACCTGTATTTTTTTTTGGCCACAATATATTTCCACACACTAATCCACAGACAGTGGCATTGGGCACCTGTTTACCCGATCCACAAACACGTCCATGTTTTTTAAAATCTTTTACAGCCTTTCTCACTTTGTGCTAAACTCACTTCATTTGTGTCACCTGTAAAGTTCAAGATTGCTCTCCCACGAACACATCAAAATCATCACCGCAATCCTCCTGGAAACTAACTTGCAACCATTTACTCTAACTCTTTGTTCCCTAGCATGAAACATTTTTTCCATGTTACTACATTTCCTAATACATTATCCATGATTTGTTCCTAACAAGCTTCTAATGTGACACCTTATGAAACACTGTCTGAAAATCTATATACACTACAATTTTGCCTTCCCTTCTTCTACCCAATCAATTGTCTCTTCAAAAAAAAAACCTCTTCTAAACTTGGGAAGCACAACTTGCCTTTAACAAATCCACATTGGCTGTCCTTTATTAACACACACCCTTGTTAATGCTCACTAAATTGATCTTAAATTATGTATTCTAAGATTTTGTCCACAACTATACATTCATCCTGCGCAATTAGATTTCCTTCTCTTCGATTTACTGAACTTAGTCTATGAGATGCAAAATATATATGGATTAACGGAAAAACCAGGGTTAGGGAGCCAAATGACCTCTGCTCATTCCATATTTTCCTAATGTCTCTTTTCAATTGGATGTTATGATATTGTCCTCTCCTTTTTAGGCTCTGCACAAATGTTCTCCACATTAGATTCTCACATGGGAGATGACAAATACTCTGATATTAAAACATAGCTATGATAACAGAGCCTGTTGATGTATACAGGAGATTCATTGCTTGCAGCAATAATTTTAAATCAGGGCCCCTTTAAGATTATTTGACAGCCATCAGCCTTAGAGAAATTCACATAACATTTCCTTTCTATCAGATTATGAGTCTGTCAAAATAT
Organism: Carcharodon carcharias; assembly: GCF_017639515.1. Taxonomy (NCBI): domain Eukaryota; kingdom Metazoa; phylum Chordata; class Chondrichthyes; order Lamniformes; family Lamnidae; genus Carcharodon; species Carcharodon carcharias. The sequence continues at coordinate 157,387,590 of NC_054471.1, forward strand.
TTGTGAGTTAACTACTTCCTGCTCATTTTTTCCCAACATACCATCATTAATAACAATATGATATAAATAGCTTGCATTAAGCAGCAAGGAAACCAGACAACGCACACTAGAGGTCAGAAAATGTTATGAGAGACTGATTCCTATTCATTTCTTTGCACGCTTTCCAGCAATTGAACATCACGGCAAAGACTCAGGCCTTGGAGAAGATCACTCAATTGACAAATATCTCTCGCTAAAAGTATTTGTTTGTCAGGAATGAACAACACTTAGTCGGGTGCTAGCTATGACGGAAATGTGCACTTCTACAGTATTTAATAGAGTAGGTTCATTTACATTCTTTGCAATGCTTTTAAGGAAGGAAAGTTACCATCAATACTCCTTTCAATAGTCATTTCCAAAAGATTAAGATTAACTTTGAACAAAGATTTTTTTTCAAAATGAAAGAGGTAAAGGATGTTAAACAGTGACTGCTGGTGGCATTCCTTAGATTCACTGACTGGCAGGGGCTCTTGAGATCAACAGTGTGTGAACATGGAATTAAAATATACTGTCAAATAATGAGTTTGCCAAAGTGCTCTGGTTAATAATTGTACTTGGTGGTCATTCAACTTCCTAACATTCCAATTCCCTTCCTCTGATGGAACCATCAACACTCACTCTTTAAAGAAAACTATTTTTAAAATAAAGAAACAATACTAAAATTAAACATAGCTTCCTAATTTGTTCCATTTTGTACCAATCATGTAAAAAGAACAAAATATATTTTTCATCTTCTGTAAAACAAATGTGTTGTGTAACAAAAGCTGAATTACACTTTATTTACTGAAGATTTTCATTACAGGAAGCAGGTTACCTGAGATTCGCAACAGATTTACAAAAGACAACTACTGCAAATGCTGGAAATCCTTAATAAAAGTAGAAAATGCTGGAAATATTCAGCAGATCAGGCAGCATCTGTGGAGAGCGAAACAGATTAGTCAGATACTGTCTGCCCTGTTGAATATTTCAAGCATTTTCTACTTTAAGGGTTTCCAGCATTTGCAGTTGTTGTCTTTTGTAAATCTGTTGAGGATCTTGGGTAACCTGATTCCTGTAATGAAAATCTTCAGTAAATAAAGTGTAATTCAGCATGGTAAAAGCAAGCAACAGAAGGAGCAACTATCAAATATTGCATGTAACAAAATAGAATGGAATGTTAATGAATACCATTGATCAGGCCATCAGCTGCTTATGTTTGTACATGGATTTCTTGAATCAATATGATACGAATGTTCATCTACAAAGGAGTAGTGGATTGGATGGAAGCAGTGTGACATCCAATTCTACTTAAGAACACAAAGGTAGAGAATTGTACAGTGAACACAGAAGTAAAACTACCTCAAAAGCTTACGTCTGAGAAAAAAAATTCATACACTGAAAATGAAATGAATGTTACAATATACATTTTATCTACCCTCGTCACATCTTACCATTGCTAATTTTTATTTGCTGTTCCTTTTCCAGCCTTCCTCCCTTATTCCTGTTAAGTTTGAAACAGTTTTAAATGAATCCAAATGTCCTCATTTCTTTACTGTATTTCTTCTTCCTTCCTTGCTGGTATACATCCTCTAATTTATTTCTTTACATTGTGTTATAGCTTTACTTTTTCCTTCAGTTGTACTTTCCATTTCTGCTCTCAATTTATTTTTCTCGCTTTTTTATTTTTTAATCAACTTTCTTTGTTTGTCTCATGATTCTTTAACTTTGTCTTTATTGTGTTATTTTTCTGACCTTCCTGTCACATTCACATCATCACCAAAGGACCCTTCCACTTAAACACAGGTTGAATCTGAGCATTGGTAGCCCTTCCTGATGAGGCATCTACAGTACAAGATTTGAGAGGTGCTTCAAAAACATGTTGATTTTCAGTGTTCGGGTTTATATCGAATAATGGGAGTGATTCCACTTATATATTGAGGCTTCATTTTGTAGAAATCTTCTATTCAGCACGCTCCTACCTTATTATCAATTTGGATCTGCAGTGGTTGGAGCCACAGTAATACAAACAGCAGTCATCTGACTCATGCACCGCCGCCTGCTAATTAGCACGGCTCCAATTCTACAGATCTAATTTGCTAATTCGGAAAATATGTCCCAAGATGAATGTTACACATATAAAACACCAGGGTCTTTAAATATGAGTAAGGACAAATTTACATTAATTGCTAAAGAGTAACATAGTCTTTCAGGAGGTCAAAATGATGCACACTTTTTCGAGCTAACTCAGAGACACATGTATATCTGCACTGGCACACCTAAGACGTGAATATTTATTTAAGGGGCTGGACGAGAGTTAAGCAGTTGTCTTAAGCCTGACTCAAGCTTTAATGTAACATCAACAAAAGCAACAATGACAATTTCCATTTTTATAATGTCTTTAACATAAAAAATGTCCCAAGGCACTTCATGGAGAGGCGTACAGGAAATGAAAACAGTTGAAAGAGGATAGATTAGAAGGGCTGCCCAAAAGCTGGATCAGAAAGATGGATTTTGATGTTTTTCAATGAGAAGTCAGAATAGGAGAGGCTAAGCAAGAGAATTCCAGACAGTAGGACCCAGACAACCAAAGTGTATGTTACCATGGTGGGATAAAGGAACTCCAGGGTGGGAGTACTCAAAAAAAATCAAACTAGAAAAAACTCATGGGTCTATTCAGTCTGCCCTGCACAATTGCGATGTCTTGTGCATCACCATACAAACACTGCCTCCTCACCTGGAAGCATGCAGTCTCCTGGGAGACGTGGAAAAATGGTAGCAAAGAGGATCCATTTGGGCAGAGTTTGAAAGTATGATAGCAGAAAGCTACACCAATGAAGATGGAGGGAAGAGAGGGAAAATGCATAGGAGGTCAGAGTTAGAAAAGGAGAGCGCACATCCTCACATGTAGGACTGGAAGAGACAAGGTCTGTGCCATGAGGTAGACCACAGAGGAGAGATGGTTAAGGTTGATGGAGTAGCTGACCCTGTTGACCCTACAGAAGGTCAAGGAGGACAGGGCGGTTCAATGGTTGCATAAATTGGATGATGTATTATTACAGCCAAATGCTTTCATAAGCTTTAGTGGCCCATTCCCTCTAAAGGAGGAAAGAACTTCAATTCACCTGCCTCAGGTGGGAAAGTTCAATTGGTTCTCAGCTAAGGTGGAATGGTATACGTGAGTGTGATTTAAATCTGTGGACTGGAGAGTGGCTCAGTATTATTGACTAAATGTTATTCAAATCTAGCTTCCGAGGTCAGAGTGCAGGACTGGCATCAGTTGCGGAGAAGACTGGTGCAAAATATCCTTTTATTATAGCTTTATTTTATTATAGTGGCAAACTGGGCATAAAAGTGGAGACAATTGAAAGGAGAGGAAAAAAAAAACTGGAGTAATATACAGAAGTTGGCCTGCAACTGAACTTAGACAAGTTGTTAATCATGCTCAGTGAAATACTTTTGCATACATTCTGCAATCAAAAAAGTTAATATCTCAATTTTTAAAACAAGCAAAAATGGCAAAATAAATTAGAATAAGAAACAAGACAGGGGTACTTGATGTTGTGAAAATAACTATTAAAATATCTAATGCTTATCTTAATGAGCTAGGCAATTAGCCTCTAGCCTGGGGCCAGGAAATTTCCTTAAGTGAAAACATTCTAAGATAAAATAAATCCAAAGTCAAGCTGAAACCGCCAGAATTTTGTACAAACAAACCACGAGATGACAAATGCCCATATAAACACTGGACCACCCGCTGTGGACACACAGAGACCCTCCTGATCCAAGGGTGGGCTGGCACAAGCAGTTTACACCGGAGAATTTCTGCACTTTGTTAGCAAAGGGGCCATGTGAATTTTTGCGGCTGTTCACAAACACACAGATTGCAAGCACTATGGGTGGGCACTGGGGGTCAAACACAAAGAAAAGACAAAGATACAATCATACACACTCGCTACCTGAGTGTATGACTGACAGCAAGAGCAGAAAAAACTGAAAGAATCGTAAATGGTTTCAAGGTGACATCATTTACACTGCAGTTATCAATCTTCAGCAGTCCCAACAAAAACAACTTGCATTTATATAGCACCTTTATCGTTACAAAATGCCCAAGGCGCCTCACAGGTTCTCTCATTTATTGTGCCTGACTGGGACTCTGATTCTTTTTCCTAAGAGAGAGCTTTGCTCTGAGCATGAGTGAGTGCATACACACACCAGGATCAAAATTGAAATGTTTAGAGTATAAGAAGAATGCTGCCTCAACATCTAAAATGAGTTGCAGGAGAGGGTGGCAGATGTTCCAAAAGCAGGGATTCTCACGGCATTTTCAAAACTATGGAGCTTTAGCGAGTCTCACGCTATTTCTCTCCTGAGTCTGTTTGGCCCTAATTTCAAATATACGTTAAAACAAGTGGGCATAATCTCAAAATAGAGCTCAGCCATTCAGTGCTGATGTCACAAAGCATTTATTCACACAAACGGTAATGGAAACCTGAAAGCTCAAGAAAGCTGGTGAGGCCACATCAATTGAAGTGTTCATGCTGAGATTGACAGATTTTGTTATGTAAGGGTATTAGAGTTACAGAACCAGGGTGAATAGACAGAGTTAAGATACAAATCAGCCATGATCTCAATGAATGACAGAACAGGCTTGAGGGGCTGAATGGTCTAATCCTGTCTCAATATGTTTCTACAGCTTTTAACATCACTGCAAAGCAAAAGGCTTGACTTGAGAGCAAGTTAATGCAAACCATGCAAACCTGAAAGCATTACTTGTTACATTTGCTAACCATGCAGAACTACCATTTCTTAATTGATGTAAACATTTAAAATGTTACACCTTTTCTTTTCACCCGACTCTAAACTGCTTTACCCCACAGAAACTCAATCCTTCAGAAATCATTGCCTACCACAATATGAGAGTTCAGCACATTGATGAGCCAAGATGGTAAGATGTGAGTTTGTGCAGAAAGCCACAATCATTAGTCAAATTATTTAGAGGCGCACCAAGCAGAGGTGTGATGTTGCCCCAAAGACACGTAAGAAATTTGAGCTTTAATAAATAGAGGCCAATCAAGCTAACCATCATCTTGTGAACCTCCTCATGGCTACTGTATTGTGGAGAAATTAATGACCTGCTAACAAAATGATATCTTTAAAAGCCATATGTTACCACAATTTCATTAGTAAATGATTAATTATGGATAAATCTGGCATCCTCCCGTTTTTCATTAAATCAGAAATTTCACCCTCACGGCTAGTTAAGCTTAATTTCCTCACCATCAAGACGGTTTCATTTCTTCTCTGCCTTGTAATATAGTCTGAGTGGAATGCGCAGTTTGAGAATAAAACCCCCTTCTACCCTGCTCCATCAATCTGCCTAGCTCCAACCTCAAAAGAATGACCCTTACCGCCTCGTCTAACACTTTCTCCATACTAAGCAAATCTGCCAGTTATTGCCAAATTAAGAGCACAATATTAAGTCTGCCGGGAATTGGATTCAAACTACCCTAGCACATTTCACAGAACATTTTTTTTTTTACAATAAGCAAACAGAATTTCACCCTTCCACTCTGGTCTGGATTTTAAAACAAGTTGTGAGGAGGATACAAAGACTCCACAAAGGAATACAGATAAATTAAGTGAGTGGGCAAAAAATTGGCAGATGGAGTACAATGTGGGAAATGTGCGATTGTCCACTTTGGCAGGAAGGATAAAAAAGCAGAGCATTATTTAACTGGAAAGAGACTGCAGAATGCTGCAGTGCAGAGGGGTCTGAGTGTCCTTACAAAGTAGGGAAGTCTTGCTGCAACTGCACAGGATACTGTTGAGGCCCGTACCTCCGTACCTAGACTACTGTGCACAGTTTTGGTCTCCTTACTTAAGGAGGCATATACTTGCTTTGGAAGCAGTCCAGAGAAGGCTCAATAGGCTAATCCCTATGATGAAGAGGTTATCTTATAAGGGAAGGTTGAGCACATTTGGCCTATATTCAATGGAGTTTAGAAGAATGAGAGGTGATCCTATTGAAGCATATAAGATTCTGATGGAGCTTGACAGGATGCTGAAAGGATGTTTCCTCTATGGGGAATCTAGAATGAGTGGGAATAGTATAAAAAAATAAGGGGTTTCCCATTTAAGACAGAGATGAAGAGGAATTTCTTCTCTCAGAGGGTTGTTAGTCTTTGGAATTCTCTTCACCAGAGAATAGTAAAGGTTGGGTGATTGAATATATTCAAGGTTGAGTTAGACTTTTGATTTTTGACCTACAAGCATGTCAAGGGTTATGGGGGGGCAGGCAGGAAAGTGGAGTTAAAGCCACAATCAAATGAGCCATGATCATATTGAATGCCAGAGCAGGCTCAAGGGAGCAAGTGACCTCCTGCTGCTCCTATTTCTTATGATCTTATGAACCAGGTCCCACAGGTGAAAGGCCAATGTTTAACCCAGCATATACAGTACTTTGTATACTGACATATAACGAAAAATAGATTATGTTTGAGTATCAGTTTTGTGGTAGGTTGTGTTTGTTTTGGTAAGCACTTGAGAGTGGGTGTGATGAGTCAGGAAGTTAGAGTATAGTGTTTAAGTAAGAATTTTGGGGGATTAAATTGGTTAACATTTGCAAAACAGGTTAACTGTGATTTGGTAATCCCCTTTCTGCCATCTCCTAATTACTTCTGCTGTTCCTTGACTAACTACCCACTCTGCACTACTAACAATGATTAATTTCATCCCCATGCTTTCAGATGGACTGGACTCATGTTGGAGTTTGTTAAGTTGAATATGTGATGGGACGATTGAAGAATGCTGAGCTCCTAAGTCTGGCTTCACATTCGTATAAGTAATTCCATTTTTTTTTTTTACCTTTTTAGTGCCAACCATTACTGGTCCATTCACAGACCACTTGCTTGGCTGTTTAGGCAAGACAACCCTGCCTAAGCCCAACTGCTGCTGGAACCCTCATCCATTCTTTAGTTACCTTGAGACTCAATCATTCCAATGCTCTTCTGGCCAAAGTCTTACCTTCCACCATATGTAAACTTGAGTTCCAAGCTTTGCTGCCTGTCAACTTACACCAAGACTTGTCCAACCATCACTGCTGACTTACACTGGTCCCTTAGTGCCTCTGTTTTAAAATTCTCATCCTGTGGTTACATCCCTCCATGACCTCACATCCCTCCATCTCTATAACCTCTTGCAGCCCTGTAAGACTCCAATAATACCGCCCTTCACCATACTGTCAGCCTTGCCACCTTGATTTCCTTTGCTCCACCACTGGTAGCTGTGTCTTTAGTTCTCCATGTTGTAAGCTCTGTAATTCTCTCCCTAAACCTCTCTGTTCTACCTTTCTCTCCTCCTTTAAGATGTCCTTTGTCCAAGCTTTTGTTCACTTATCATAATATTTTCTTCTTTGGCTTAGTGTCATCCTTTTGTCTGATTACATTCTAATAAAGCACCTTGGGATGCTAATTTTACTTCATTAAAGAAATTATATAAACACAAGTTGTTGCTGAGGATACAGATTGCAGTGAGGAGCCTACTGCAAATAGTCACAATCCTATTAAGTAAAAGGTCCTAAAATAGGATTTTCATTCATATGGGCATTGGGTTTAATATTAGTGTCAGACAGGCTCTGGACGATTCTGAGCAGCCCTAACAAACTGGCACCCAGCATTCACTTGATATAAATCAAGCAAACAGCATATTGGAGTTTCAGTGCCTGCTAAACAGCCAGTGCATAATCAGATTTCTAGGAATTCATTTGCAAATCCTACATCTTTCTCCTCAAAACCATTGTACTGCTCAGGCTACTCTGCAACAATAAAAGACATATTAAACTATTTCCTGGACTTCATGCATCAATGTGGACATCAAATGCACTAGCGTAGATGTCACCACCTGTGTGCTAGAGATGGAATTGTGCATAAATGCTTTGTCTAATATGGTATTAAACAATAAATATCAAGATGCCTGGAGCTTGAAAAAAGGAAGAGTTGAGGCAGAATTTTCTGGTTGGCGGGTGGGCGTGCGCCTGACCAGAACGAGCATAAAATGCCGCGCGATGATGCTGGGTGAGCATCCCAATGTCATCACGCACCCAGCACGATATTTCAGTCAACAGGCACACACGGGAGCTAGCAGTGCGCCTGCTGACAATTAATAGGCCTGTTAAGCCATTAAAGTACCAATTGAATTAAATTTTTCACTGCCCGTCCAATCTTATGGTTGGCGGGCAGGCGAAAAGGCCAAGCGGCCTTTGGATTTTTTGCGAAACCTCATTCACTGGGTGGGATAAGGTTTCGATCCATCATTAAAAATAAAAATAAAACATTTTCAAACTAATTTCTAACGTTTATAAACATTTTTTAATTCTTTATTTTCATTGTTCAAAATCTTCATCTCCCTGAGGAAGCTCTGTGCCTCAGGGAGCTTTTCCTCGGTGCACCCATTTGCACAAGCATGACTTGCGCGCTCACCTCCTCCCCACCCACCCCCCACCCAGGCAGCACATGGTTCATGCTGGGTGGGCCTTAATTGGCCCGCCAGCTTAAAATCACATTCAGGCCCCGGTCACAGGTGGCTTTCGGTCTTGCGACTGCTCCAGCTCTCCCCCCGCCGAGCCCGCTCTGACAACGGCAAAATTCTGCCCTTGCATTTACATGGGACAGGATTTTTTCGGTGGCAGGGGGCGAATTCTACAGCCCCATCACAGGAGGGGTGGGCCCAGAGAATGTGGCAAACCGTTCAAAACCCCATTGACTTCAGTGGGACGGGAAGACCCTGCCGGGTTTCTCATCCCAGCACCCGAAGAGTCAGCAGGGAACGCATCCCCGCCTATACCTGCTGCCTTGCAGTGGGGCGTTAATTTGCCTTAGAGAGCTGCTGACCAATCTGATAACCAGCAGCTCTGTAGTCCCAGCCGCATCAGGTTTGAGCAGAGGACACTCCTGGGACTACAGAGCTGCTGGGGGTATGATCTCATTGGAGGTACCCAACCCTTGCCCTACACCAAACACCAGCCCACAAAACTATCTGCTTGGCATGGTCCTCTGCTCTGCTGCCGGTAAAATAGCAGCGGGGGCTGGAATAAAGCCCTTAAGTGGCCAATTAATGGCTATTTAGGGCCTCAGTAGATCCAATAGTGTGCAGGCCACCCAATGCCTCAAAGGTCTATGCACATGCACCCCCATGTCCCTCTGTCCCTGCACACTCTTTGGCCAGGATTTTCTGGCCCTACGGCAGCGGGTTTCCCTGCTGCAGATCCAGCAAGCCATTCAAATCTCCATTGACTTCGGTGGGACCGGAAGACCTCACTGATGGAAGGGGCCATAAAATCCCACCCTTTAGAACTGCACTATTAAGTTTATATTGCCTCTCCCTATTCCTTCTGCCAAAATGCATCACCTCATGCCTCCATGTATTAAATTTCGTCTGTCACTTGTCTACCCATTCTGTCTATGTCCTGAAACAGCCGATTTGTATCACCTTTGTTGTTCGCCACTCATTCAACTTGGTATCGTCGGCAAATTTTGAAATTTTACTCTGCGTTCTGATAGCCAACATATAGGGTGCAATTTTCTGTGCCCACTGGCATTGGGCATGCTCAGTGGCATGAGCAGACAATATGGCGAGAAGGCCAGAAATCAGTTGCACTTGATCGATTGCACGCAGAGGTAAGTACACAGTAACACAAGGATCGCCTGTTGGACTTCAAGGTTGAGGCGACTATGGTGGAGGGGGGCGGTGGGGTGCGGGGGCAAGGGCTGCCCTGCAGTTGAAGGCAGTGCACAAGCATGTGCAGGGTCGGGGTGACAGCGGGGGCAGGTAAATGGCCACACATTAGGGAAATCTTGTAAACCTTGTATAAAGTGACCATTCCTCCTGAAACAGTTCAAACGCAGCCACATTGACATGCGTGGAGTCAGGTCTCTAGCTTATCTGCCCATTTAAGCAACACAGAGGCATGAAAGTGCTCCAGAGCTTTTCACCCCTCAGGCACAGGTAGCAAACTAATGAGCATTTTAGTGGGCTGCAGAACAGTTGGACAACTGGGCACATTATACAATCTCCTTGCTAAAACTGGTGGAGATGTTCACAGACCCTTGCAATGTCATCATCCCGGTTTGGACCAGTCTCCCCCATGGTTCAAGCCAACAGTGCAGCCTTGCAGTGCAGGTTAGGAGAATGCCTGTGCCTAAGCTGAGACCACAGCATGCAGTCCAGTGAGCAAAGATGCTGCCAATTGGTCAGGTGGAGTGAGTTGGAGGAAGGTGGGGTTTCAGGCAGCCATCCAGCCACACTAAATTCTGGCCAGCACTCATTAAGAGGCCTTCAGACTTAACTAAGAGAAGTTCTTAGAACACTGAAGCTAACCCACTGTCCTCTCTCTTTCATCCCGCAGAAGGAGTACATCAGGATCATGGAGCCTGGTGAACTAGCTGTATATCTCATGGGATACAGAGAGCAAAGACAAGAGAAGAGTGACTGAGGTGTCTGGTTGCGCAGAGGGAGGAGCAGCACCCTCAGGAAGAAGGGGTGCCTGGGGCTCCCGCACACACTGATGAAGAGCCACAGTGAGCCATTGCTGGTTGGCACTTAACTAGACCCAGGGTCTACAGACGCTGCCTTTCATTCCTGCAGTTGACTGGGAACCAGTGTTGTCAAAGACTGTGAATGTCTTGGGAACTGGTTGGTCACATCTGCCAGTTACTGCAGTATTTGGCGCCATGGGGACATAGAGGGCATCCACTGCTACTGGCCGCAAAAGAGACCACAGCACTCATTTTCTACACCAGTGGCTACTTTCAGGGCTCCACAGGTGACCTCTGTGGGATTTCACAAGCCTCCGCCCACAAATGCATCAATGAGGTCACAGATGCCATTTTCGTGATGGCACACAACTTTGTTAATTTTGCCCGGGACCAAGAGAGCCAGGATAGAAGAGCACTGGGATTTGCCCAGATCTCGGGCTTCCCATAGGTGCAGGGTGCCATCGACTGCACTCACATGGCACTCAGATCTCCGTCGCAACAAGCGGTCGACTACATCAACCGCAGGGGCTTCCATTCGCTGAACATGCAGCTGGTGTGTGACCATCACAAACACATCCTACAGGTCTGCGCACAGTTTCCAGGGAGTGTGCACAACTCCTACATTCTCAGTCAGTCACAGATCCCTGATGTCTTCCAAGATTCACAGATGCTACAGGGATGGCTCCTTGGGGTCAAGCCTCCCTGTCTGCCTTTAGCACCTGACCCCTTCAGGAGCACAGCGTCACTGGTCACAGATGCAGAAGAGATGGGGGCCAGCCCCACCAGAAAGGTGCTGAGAACACACAGAGAAAATGACAGAACTCTGTGGTGCATGCCCATTACATTCTGGCAGCAAAGACAAGCATCCTCAAAGTGCAGGCATCAGTAATGTGTCCAGGAAGTGTGAAGCTGGACCATCACTTTGCTCTGAAGGTTGCACAAAGCACAGGGAAGAGGCCCTGGACTGAGACACCTGCCTTTATCTTGTGCAGAAAGGTTTCACATCTGAGTGACATGGACACTACTCATCAGAACAAGAAGCTATAGGCAAAGAAACATTCTCGGGAGTTTATCTAAATTAGTGAACATTACGTACAAGCAGTTAACATCCATGCCCAGGCTGTGCAATTACATTTTCTTAACGTTCCTAACCTTGTCGTAATGCCTTGGTGCTCCCCGAATATCCACAGCCGAGGTATGTAGGCAAGACCTGGAGGGCCCCAGCCTGCTGTTGGGGTCCTGCTGTGTGGCAGTGGCATCCTCTTCGGTCTGTGGAGCTGGAGTTTCTGGGGTCATGGTAAGAGAGGATTCAGATGGACTGGACACTCCCAGAGTCACCTGGATGGATGGCCCCATGGTGTGCACCTGCTGATCCTCCTCCTTATGGGTGCCCAAAGGCCCTTGGCTGACTCCTTGAGGATAAGAGATAGCTGGAGTGGGATCGAGGTGCCCCATATCTCTCTCGTGTACACACTGTTGGAGGCCAACTATAGCATTGGTGATGGAGCAACATCCTAGACCAAGGTCTCTATGATGGCCACCATCATACCAGTGCTGACCTCAATGCATTGGCATGCTGGCATTAGCAGCTCACCCTGAAGGCAGACAGACTCCTTCATTGTGCCTTGCAATCTGAGGAGTGCAGCAGACATCCCTTCCTGATGTTCCCGAGCTTTCATTTGCAGCTCCAGCAACTGAGGTAAGACCGAGTCCAAAGTCCTGTCACTGACTCAGACTCAGAAAATTTCTGGTCTCCAACAATCCTCCGAGTGCCGGACACCTGGGAAGTCCCTGCCACCACCTGTGACTCACCAGATAGTGATCCTGAGGCTACTTAAAGCTAGGTTCCACTGACGTGTGTCTCTGCGCTGGTGGAGGGTGTGGGTGGGCGCTGTGACAGGTCTTCAGGGAGGGTTTCAGCGGATTCCTCTGCTGAGCTTCCCTCGGGGCTTGATTGGAGGCCCTGGGTCATGGACTGTCTTGGCCGTTTGGCAGATGTGCCTGTGAGAGCAAGGAGAGATAATTGGTGCGTGGCAGTTGCCTGTAAAACAGGACACATCACTCACGGCATGGTTGTCTGATGGATGTTGCACTGGATCCTCACTTGGTAGAGCACTGCTGACCTCACCATCAGTGCAAGACCAGTCCAGATCCTTGCCAGCCAGTTAAATGGCTCTATTTTCAAAGTCCGTGAGGACCTTGATGTCAGGCATTCCTCCACTGGTAAGGGACCTCTCCCTGTTGAAGAAAGGACCTCTCTCTCTGAAGAAGAGTCATACGAACACCAAATGTTAACTCTGTCTTTCTCTCCACAGATGCTGTCAGGCATGCTGAGTTTTTCCAGCATTTTTTGTTTTTGTTTCAGATTTCCAGCATCCGCAATATTTTGCCTTTACCTCTCCCTGTTGTTGTGTGCTAGCTTGTCCTGCATGAATAGAGATGGAGAGAGTGTAAGTGGAACTCCTGACGGGCCAGATGATAAGTATGCCCGGCATGTGTGGGTGGTGGGTGGTCCCGTGGACGGGATGAGGACAATGACGGTGTGTGTGAAAGAGTGAATGGTGATGCCCCTTGCACTGGCAGTCAGTGAGGGCCCTGTGGATGTATGATGGGTTTGTGAGTGTGTGAGTTGAGAGTGATGAGATGAGTGACTTACCCTTGAGGAACAATGGAGACGATTCATCATCTTGTGGCACTGGGTGGCTCTCCTCTTTTGCAGGGCATTGGTGCTGACCACCTCTGCCACTGCCTCCCATGCTGGATTGGTGATGCTGCTGTCTCCACTGCAGCCAGAGTGGGAGTAAAGGACATTAAAGCAGACCTCCACGGTGTTCAAAAGGCAGTCAAGGGACATATCAGTAAACCGGTGGCTGCAGTATTTTTGTCTTTTGGGGCCATCCTGTCCTCCATGCAACAGTCCTGGGCTATAAGCACTAAGCGGTGTGTATGCGGCTGCACTTTAAATATGGTGCCCAGCCTGATGAAGCGGCAAGGTGACGGCGTGGCAGGTGAAGCAAAGGCTGCCCGCCATGGAAACGTCATGTTTCCCAGGGATACATAATTAACGTGACGCGTTTGCGAAGATACAGTGTGAGAAGCCGCCATTGCAGCCGACGGGTAAAACATCATTTTCCCCACCCACTACTGTAATTAGTGCAAATGTGGACCCATTCCACCCATAATCAAAAAAAAGCTGTGGTCCTAGCATGGACATTTGGGGAACATTGCTGTCTACCACCTTCCAGTGTGAAAAACAATCATGTACCATGATTCAGAACAAAAACAAAAATACCTGGAAAAACTCAGCAAGTCTGACAGCATCTGCGGAGAGGGATACAGTCGATGCTTTGAGTCCGTATGACCCTTCAACAGAACTAAGACATATAGAAACGAGATGAAATATAAGCTGGTGGGGGAGGTGGGACAAGTAGAGCTTGATAAGGGGCCAGTGATAGGTGGAGGCCAAGAAGAGACTGCCAAAGATGTCAAATAGACAAAAGTACAAAGGGGTGTTGACGGTGGTGATATTATCTAAAGGATGTGCTAATGGGGACACTAAGGGAAGCAAGCTAGTGGCAGATGGCCCGAGTGTGGGTGGGGTGGGGGGAAGGGATCGAAATGGGCTAAAAGGTGGACATGAAACAAAAGATCGAAATAAATTTTAAAAATAGGAGGGAAAAGAAAAAAATATAGTTGTAAAAAAATTATAAATTATTGGAAAAAGGTGGATCAGAAAGGGGGTGGGGATGGAGGAAAGAGTTCATGATCAGAAATTGTTGAGCTCAATATTAAGTCCGGAGGACTGTAAAGTGCCTAGTTGGAAGATGAGGTGCTGTTGAGCTTCGCTGGAACATTGCAGCAGGCCAAGGACGGCCACTTGGGCATGAGAGCAGGGTGGTGTGTTGAAAGGGCAAGCGACAGGGAGGTCTGGGTAATGCTTGTGGACAGACCGAAGGTGTTCCGCAAAACGGTCACCCAGTCTGCGTTTGGTCTCTCCAATGTAGAGGAGACCGCATTGGGAGCAACGAATGCAGTGAACTAAATTGAGGGAAGTACAAGTGAAGTGCTGCTTCACTTGAAAGGAATGTTTGGGCCTTAGATGGTGAGGAGGGGGGAAGTAAAGGGGTAGGTGTCGCACATTCTGCGGTTGCATGGAAAGGTGCCGTGAGAAGGGGTTGAGGTGTAGGGTGTTATGGAGGAGTGGACCAGGGTGTCCCGGAGGGAACGATCCCTGTAGAAAGCCACCAGGTGGGGTGAAGGGAAGATGTGTTTGGTAGTAGCATCATGCTGGAGTTGGTGGAAATGGCGGAGGATGATCCTTTGAATGCAGAGGCTGGTGGGGTGATAAGTAAGGCAAGGGGGACCCTATCATGGTTCTGGGAGGGAGAGGAAGGTGTGAGGGCGGATGCACGGGAGATGGGCTGGACAGGGTTGAGGGCCCTGTCAACCACCGTGCGTGGAAAACCTCGGTTAAGGAAGAAGGAAGACATGTCAGAGGAACTGTTTTGGAAATTGGCATCATCGGAACAGATGCGACAGAGGCGAAGGAACTGAAAGAATGGGATGGAGTCCTTACAGGAAGCAGGGTGTGAGGAGCTGTAGTCAATGTAGCTGTGGGAGTTGGTAGGCTTGTAATGAATATTGGTGGACAGTTTATCACCAGAAATTGAGACTGAGAGGTCAAGGAAGGGAAGGGAAGTGTCAGTGACATGGCCCAATGTACCATGATTCACTGTTATCAGTCCTTAAGCCAATTTTTTGGTTGCACTGAGTCTCCTATTGCATATGCCACAATTTTGTTAACCAGTTTTGTATGTGCAACTTTGTCAAATGCCTTCTTAAAATCCATCTAGACAACATCCATTGCATTCCCTTCACCAATTTTCTCTGCTCCTTCATCAAAGAATTCAATTAGATTCATCAAACACGATCTGCCTTTTACAAATTCATGCTGGCTCTCCTTAATTAACTGAAACATCTCTACGCCTGTAGAGTTTTTTTTCCCGGTTTTTGTTTCTAAAGTCTTGCCCACCACAGATGTTAAATTAAATGTCCAGCATTTGCTAGAACTATTCTTCCAATCTTCCTTGAACAAAGGTGTCAAAATTGCTGCTCTGCAATGAATGATTGCGAGATTATGGCAAGCCCTTCTGTTATCTGCACCCCTAATTCATCTACCAGCCTGGGGAGCAAGCCAATTGAACCAGGCAACTTATCCACTCTAAACATAGCCAGCCTTTTCAGTACTTCCTGCCTCTCAATTTTCACCCCATCAATTACCTCTACCATATACTAACTTTTTTGCCAAATTCCTCTTCCTTTGCAAACACTGATACAAAGTACTCATTGGATGCGATTTTGCAGTCCCACCCGCCACAGGAATTGTCGTGGGCAGGCAGAAAATTTGAGGGACCAGCAAAAGGTCTGTAAACTTCAGGCTGGAATTTTTGGCCCTGCGGCGGACGGGACCAGAAAATCCCACCCATTGAATATTCTAGCCTAGCCCTGCTCCGCTAAACATATATCACTCTCTTTGTCCCTAATAGGACTCAGTCCATCTCCTACGATCTGCTTAATATTTACCTGCCTGTCAGAGTTTTTTGGGTTCCCTTTTATTTTGGCTGCCATTTTCTTCTCATATTCTCTTTTTGTCAATCTTATATTTCTCTTCACTTTCCCTCCTCAGCTTATTGTACTTGACCTGGCTCTTGCTTGAAGAATTCACCTGACATGCATCTTACACTTCTCTTTTGTTATTTCAACATATTCTCTAGCTTCCTTTTCATCCAATTGCAGCCCTGGTTTTGGTTCCCCTATCTTTCGCCCTTTTTTGGGGTGTATTTTTTAACTCCTCATGGAATGTGGGCATCATTGGCTAGGCCAACATTTATTGCCCATCTCTAATTATTATTGAGATGGTAGTGGTGCGCTGCCTTCTTGAACTTCTGCAGTCCATGTGGTTTGGGTAGATCCACAGTGCTGTTAGGGAGGGAGTTCCAGGATTTTGACCCAGCGACGGTGAAGAAATGACAATATATTTCCAAGTCAGGATGCTGAGTGATTTTGAGGGGAACTTCCAGGTGGTGGTATCCAGTCTGTACCTGAAGAATCTCCTCTTTAAAGGTCACCCATTGCTCAATTACATTTTTTCCTGTCAGTCTTTGGTTCAATTTTACCCTGGCTACATTCCACCTCATTCCATTGAAATTAGTTTTATTTTTGTTATTCATTCACGGGGTGTGGGTTTCGCTGGCACCCACAATGCTGTTAGGAAAGGAGTTCCAGGATTTTGACCCAGCGACAGTGAAGGAACGGCAATATATTTCCAAGTCAGGATGGTGAGTTACGTGGAGGGGAACGTCCAGGTGGTGGTGTTCCCATGTATCTACTGCCCTTGTCCTTCTAGATGAAAGTGGTCGTGGATTTCGAAGGTGCTGTCTGAGGAGCCTTGGTGAATTCCTGCAGTGTATCTAGTAGATGGTACACACTGCTGCTACTGTGCGTCGATGCTGGAGGGAGTGAACGTTTGTGGATAGGTGTCAATCAAGTGGGCTACTTTGCCCTGGATGGTGTCAAGCTTCTTAACTGTTGTGCAAGCTGCACTCATCCTGGCAAGTGGGAAGTATTCCATCACACTCCTGACTTGTGTCTTGTAGATGGTGGACAGGCTTTGGGAGTCAGGAGGTGAGTTACTTGTCACACAAGCCCCAGCCTCTGACCTGCTCTAGTAGCCATAGTATTTATATGGCTAGCCCAGCTCAATTTCTGGTCAATGGTAACCCCCCAGGATGTTAATAGTGGGGGATTTAGTGATGGTAATGCCTTTGAATGTCAAGGGTGATGGTTGGATTCTCTCTTGTTGGAGATGGTCATTGCCCGGCACTTGTGTGGCTTGCCACTTGTCAGCCCAAGCCTGGATATTGTGCAAGTCTTGCTGCATTTGGACATGGACTGCTTCAGCACCTGAGGAGTTATAAATGATGCTGACATTGTGCAATCATCAGCGGACACCCCCACTTCTGACCTTATGATGGAAGGAAGGACATTGGTGAAGCAGCTGAAGATGGTTGGGCCAAGGACACTACGCTGAGGAACTCCTGGACTGATATCCTAGAGCTGAGATGACTGACCTCCAACAACCACAACTATCTTCCTTAGTGCTAGGTATGACTCCCACCAGCGTCGAGTTTTCCCCTTGATTCCCAATGACTCCAGTTTTACTAGGGATCCTTGATGCTACACTCAGTCAAATGCAGCCTTGATGACAAGGGCAGTTACTCTCACCTCACCTTGGGAGTTCAGCATTTTCGTCCATGTTTGAACAAAGGCTGTAATGAGGTTAGGAGCTGAGTGGCCCTGGTGGATCCCAAACTGAGCATCGGTGAGCAGGTTATTATTAAGCAAATGCCTTTTGATAGCACCGTCAATTAACCCTTCAATCAAGAATAGACTTTTGGGAAAGTAATTGGCTGGGTTGGATTTCCCCTGCTTTTTGTGTATAGGACATACTGGGGTATTTTCCACATAGCCGAGTAGATGCCAATGTTGTAGCTGTACTGGAGCAGCTCGGCTAGGGGCACAGCAAGTTCTGGAGCACAAGTCCTCAGTGCTATTGCCGGAATATTGTCAGGGCCCATGGCTTTTGGGGTATCCAGTGCCTTCAGTCATTTCTTGATATCATGTGGAGTGAATTGAATTTGCTGAAGACTGGCATCTCTGATGCTGCAAATCTGCAGAGAGGCCAAGATGGATCATCCACTCGGCACTTCTGGCTGAAGATTGGAGCAAATGTTTCAGTCTTATCTTTTGCGCTGATGTGCTTTGCTCCTCCATCATTGAGGATGGGGATATTTGTTGAGCCTCCTCCTCCAGTGAGTTGTTTAATTGTCCACCACCATTCACAACTGGATGTGGCAGGACTGCAGAGCTTAGATCTGATCCGTTGGTTGTGGGATCGCTTAACTCTGTCTATCACTTGCTCCTTATGCTGTTTGGCATGCCAGTAGTATTGTGTTGTAGCTTTACCAGATTGACACCTCATTTCTAGATATGCCTGGTGCTGCTCCTAGCATGACCTCTTGCATTCTTTATTGAACCAGGTTTGACCCCTGGCTTGTTGGTAATGGCAGAGTGTGGGATATGCCGAGCCATGAGGTTACAGATTGTGTTTGAGTACAATTCTGCTACCGCTGATGGCCCACACCGCCTCATGGATGCCCGTTCTTGACTGTTCGAAATCTATCCCATTTAGCACAGTCAAGGGCAATACAACACGATGGAGGGTATCCTCAATGTGAAGGCAGGACTTGGTCTCCACAAAGATTGTCTGGTGGTCACTCCTACTGATACTGAGATGGACAGATGCATCTGCGGCAGGCAGGTTGATGAGGATGAAGTCAAGTGCGCTTTTCCCTCTTGTTGGTTCCCTCACCATCTGCCGCAGACCCAGTCCAGCAGCTATGTCATTTAGAACTCAGCCAGCTGGTCAGTAGTGGTGCTACCGATGAACATTGAAGTTCCCCACCCAGTGTACATTCTGCACCCTTGTTTGACATGAGGAGCACTGATTCATTGTCTTTGTTGTTTCCGGTGCCAGGTTGCTGCCGGGTGGTCTATTTAATTCCTTTTCTGTGACTTTGTGGTGGCTTGATACAATTGAATGGCTTACTAGGCCATTTCAGAGGGCAGTTAAGGGTCAACCACATTGCTGTGGGGCTGTAGTCACATGTGGGCCAGACCTGGTAAGGACGACAGATTTCCTTCCCTGAAGGACATTAGTGAACCAGATGGGTTTTTACAACAATCAACAATGGTTACATGGTCATCGTTAGGCTTTCAATTCCAGGTGCTGTTCCAATTTAGATGTTAGGGGTTATGATCTTCTGACTCCATTTTGTTTCATGGTATTTTTTGGTGGGTTGTTTCTAGTTTCTCATTGCTTTCTTTATTCCTTTAGTTTTGGATGTCTGCTGTCCAGCCATTCACACCTCATCTTTTGTTTCTTTTTAATTTCACTACTATACCTTATAGTTTTTGTACCATGAAACTTATTGTCATTTAATCTCTCCAGCCCTCCACCCTTCAAAGACCTTCCCTTTTGTTCTTCCTCCCCACTCCTCCTTTCACTTCCTCAAAACCCATTGCCGTTTCATCTTTCCTCAGCTCTAATGAAGGATCATCAACCTGAAGCACTAACATTGTTTCTCTCCACAGATGTTGATGTCAAGTCTTCGCTTTCCCAAAAAGATCAAACTCATTTTCCTTAACACTTCCTCAAGACCTAGATTCCTGTTACTTGGACCTTAATTTTCACTCCCGAGGTGATTGGGCAGGATCAAGAAATCTCCCAGGCTGCTGTATCTTCCTTCAGAGTAAGTGTCCCTAAAGGGGGATCTTCATTCTTGCCGGGGGTGGGGGGGGGTGGTTGCAGCTGTGGGATGGAGCCAGGCCCACCACCCCAGCACACAGCTGACTGCCGAGGTGGGCTGGTTGAAAGGCCCGCCTCAGTTCTCTGGGATATCGTCCCAGTTGTTTTATTAAACATTAGCCCTCTAGGCCTCACACTTCATGCCCCCTCACCTTTCAACCACTGCCTGTACCCCACACCTACCCCCACGGCCATTTATACCTCAATGCCAACTTTGTACCAACTCATGCCAATCCATTCCCTGTACTCATCCCCATGGCCCCTTATAACCCTATGCCAATTTAGTGCCAATTCGTGTCCCCTCAGCTTCATCCTTTGTCCTTACACCTTCTATGCCAAATCACCCAGGATCCACCATGGGCAGATCTCAGGGGCCATGCTAAGATGAAATAAAATAAAAGTTCTAAGTATCCATTACAGGCTTCACTATATATTAAACAAATTCCCACTCATGAAAGCTCAATGAATTCATTTAAATTCCCTTAAGTATTTAACCCTTTACAAAAACAAACATTTGTATTCATAGGTCAGAATTTTCTGGCCTCATTGACGTCAGGCATCATGGCGGGCTGGGCGCAGGGGATGGGGGGGCGGGGGGGAGGTAGCAGTAGGGCTGGAGGTACAATATGGTGAGAAGATCAAAAATCAGTTTTACACCATCATGAAACCAGCCTGTGAACGTCCGCTCCACCTGTCAATGGCCAGTCATGTTTCCTGCCACTGCACATTGGAAATCTAATTTTAATACTTTAGCAACTCATTATAAGCCTTGCTTGCTGGAATAAACCCTCCAAACTGGATCATCTGGGCACGCCGACGTGTTTCACAACGGTACATAAATGACAGCACTTGGCAAGCTGCACTTTGCTCGGGACTTCGAAATTTGTTTGCCTAACTTGCTTCGGGCAGCACTCCGGTTATCCACACCAGGCTTCGCAGGCAGCACCACATCACTTTTAGTGGGGCTCACAGGCAGGACTCAACCTACCAGACCAGCCGTAAGGCTTTTCAATGGCTGCAGGGCTAGGGCTTACTGTGTTGGGGCAGAAGTAGCCTCAGACAAGGGAAGAGGTTGCAGGACGAGAGCTGTACAGGGGAACGGGCATATACCAATGTGCGTATGGGGGCACATGTTGATCTGTGCAAGCAGCCTTAAGATGGCAAGGGCTGAGGAGGAGGATGCTGAGACCAGATGGACATGTGAGAGCACGTTTGTGAGAATGGATGGTGATGGCCCTTGAGCTGGCAGTGAATGAGATGCCAGTGAATGCGTAACAGCCTTGTGAGTGTGAGAGTTTAGAGTGATAAGATGGTTACCTTACCCTGACAGCACAGACGAGAT
Organism: Carcharodon carcharias; assembly: GCF_017639515.1. Lineage (NCBI taxonomy): Eukaryota > Metazoa > Chordata > Chondrichthyes > Lamniformes > Lamnidae > Carcharodon > Carcharodon carcharias. The sequence goes on from NC_054471.1 coordinate 157,408,909, forward strand.
CATTCATCCGTTTTCTGCACTGGATGGCCAATCTCTTGTGTGCAGCATTGGCATTGACCACCTCTGCGACTGCCTCCCAAGCCAGAGTGGCGAGACTGATGGGCCTCCTACAGCCAGAGCGGGGGTAGAGGACAACGAGGCGGGCCTCCTTGGCAGCCAGCAGCACCTAAAGGAGAGTGCGAGAGGAGGACCCTGGGACAGACAGGTAGTCAGCAGCACCTAGAGGATCTAGTCCATCTAGAGGATCTAGCATCTAGTCTATTCTCAAGTAGGAATCAAGGTAAAATAAGGGTACAAGTTGGACAGGTTGCATCTGAACAGGAACAGGGCCAACATCCTTGTGGGGAGGTTTGTTATTCTGTTGGGGTGGATTTAAACTAAACTGGCAGGGGCATGAGATCCTGAAAAGTAGTTCAGACAGGAGAGAAGCTGAGATGGAATTAGAAGTTAAAACGCTAGTAAGTGAGTCTGGAAGGCAGAGGAAACATAGGCTAGATAAGAATTAAGTGACTTTAGCAAGGCTAAATGGAAAATATTTTAATGCGAGGAGCCTGAGGAACAAGATAGATGAGCTGAGGGCACAGACAGGTAGGTGGAAATATGATACCATAGCCATGACCAAAACTTGGTTAAAGGAAGGGCAGGATTGGCAGCTCAACATTCCTGGTTATAGGGTATTCAGACGAGATAGAGAGGGATAGAAGAGGAGCGGGGTGAAGCAATATTGATCAAGGAATCAATATTATAGCAGTGAGGAGGGATGATATCTTGGAGGGATCAATAAATGAGGCCAAAGGGGTAAAGTAAAAAACGTAAAAAGGGGTAAAATGCTGTTGGGTGTGTACTACAGGCCCCCAAACAGTCAGGGAGAGATAGAGGATCAAATATGTAAGCAAATTTCAGAGAAGGTTTAAGATAATAAGGCAGTAATGGTAGGGGATTTTAACTACCCAAATATTCACTGGGATAGTTTTAGTGTGAATGGTAAGGAGGGAGCAAAATTCTTAAGTTGCATCCAGGAAAACTTTTTTAGCCAGTACATAGAAAGCCCAACAAGGGAGGGGGCAATTCTGGACTTAATATTCGGAAATGAGCCCGCGCAGGTGAAAGGTGTATCAGTAAGGGAGCATTTTGGAGATAGTGACCGTAGCTCAGTTAGATTTAGAATAGTTATGGAAAAGATATGGTTGGGGCGGGAATAAAAATTCTAAACTGAGGAAAGGCTAATTTTACTAAAATGAGATATGATTTGGCCCAAGTGGACTGGGAGTAGCTACTTGAAGATAAAACTGTGTCAGAGCAGTGAGAGGCATTCAAGGAGGAAACAGCGAGAGTACAGGGCAAATATGCTCCCATAAAGACAAAGGTGGGGACCAAGTCCGGAGAACCCTGGATGTCAAGTAACATAAATGTTAGGATTAAGGAAAAAAGAGCAGTTCCTGGCAGATACCGAGGGCTCAGTATGGCAGAGTCCTTAGAGGAGTATAAAAAGTGCAGGGCGGAACTTAAAAAAGAAATTAGGAAAGTTAAGAGAGTGCATGAGAAAGCATTGGTGAGTAGAATGAAGGAAAACCCGAAGAGGTTTTTTAAAATATAAAGCGATAGAGAATAACTAGGGAAAGAGTAGGGCCAATTAGGGACCATAGAGGTAATGTGTGTGTGAGCTAGAAGATGCGGGTACAGTCCTCAATGAATACTTTGTGTCAGTCTTCACAATGAAAAAGAACGATGCAGGTATAGACATCAGGGTGGAGGACTGTGAAATATTAGAGTAAGTTATCATAGAATCAGAAGAGATTGTAGCGGGTTTAGCAGCTTTAAAATTGGATAAATCCGCAGGCCCAGATGAGATGTATCCCAGGCTGTTGAGGGAGGCAAGGGAAGAGCCATCAGGGGACCTGGCAGTAATTTTCAAATCCTCTCTGGTTGCAGGTGAGGTGCCAGGGGACTGTCAGACTGCTAATGTTGTCCCATTATTAAAAAAGGAAGGGACCAAGAAATTACAGGCCCGTCAGTTTAACTTCCCCCATATCTTAGTCATGTCAAACCCCCTTTCCCCTGCTGGCAAAAATAGGATCTGTTCAAAATGGGGGCAGGAATTCTAGATCCAAGTTCCAGCCACCATTTTTAAAGGTCCCCAGACTCTCCATTACCCCGCAAAAATTTAGACCTTGAATTCACCTTGGTGACTCACCTCTTTGTCCTCTCAATGGCAATAATGATGCCCATTTTGCAATGATGACCAGAACTCTACGTCTTACTCAAGATGTAACACCAACCATATTTTTAAAAGTAGCTTTGTGATTTTTAGCATTGCAGTAGGAGGCATGGAAATTATAATTACTCCCTAAAAATAATTACTCAAATCCTTAAGCTATTAATATCTAATGCATATGGTGGCAGTTCAGAAAGCCTCCATGGAAGAATTCATATAGCTTCTTAAAATGGTTTGGATGAAGCAGAATTGACTAACATTATCACACCACTCGCTGAAGTGAACTGTTCGATGCATATTATGTGGGTGTTACCATGCTTACATTTCATTGCTTCATACTAGAATCAAGATTTCAATCAAACTAGCTGCAGGGGAGATGGATGGATGGTGGGGGTGGGAGGAGGGCAGCATGTGGAGGGAGGTTGGGGTAAGGGAGAAAAACATATGCACGGCTTGTTCATCCATACCTTATTCTAAAGCAGGAGTAAAAATCAATTTACTGTTCATCTAATTGAATTTATTCTAATAATACATAGGAAGATCTCCTGTGGCATTGGTCAGGGGTAGTCAGAAAGTGTGTGTAATTTTAAAAGGTTATAAGGATAGGACTAAGTAACATAGCAGATTATGAGAGGAATCATTTTGTTACTGGTGAAGTATGGCCTGCATTTTTCTACTCGTTGACATAAAATATCATAATAGGAATAAACTTCAGTTTCTGGTGAGAACAAACAAATCATGTTAAAATAGGTTAAATAAATAAAGACACAGTGGGTCAAAAGGTTAGGAAGGACTAAGATGGTGAAGAGAGTTGACTTGCTCTTCATCCATAAAAGTCCCCTATGGTCAACATCTCAAATAGCCTCTCCTAATCAAATTCCTACTGCTCGGCTTCATGTGACAGAGGTGTGAATGTGAGTGACTAGCGCCTCAAAGCCAGATAGCTCTGGGCAGGTGGGGTCCATCATCATCAGTCCTGGCTGGCAGCCTACAAGTTCACCTGTGATAATTATTGTGGCATTTCATTTCTTTAAACAGGAATGTCATTCATCTTGCAGACTTGGTGTACCTAGCTTCACAGTATGGCTTTTGTGCTGGCTGAGGAATGGTCAACTTGATCTTTGCAGTCATCAAATTCAAGAAAGGTCTCACAAACAGAACAAAGGCCTCCACATGGTAAAGGCTTAACCAAGGCCTTTGACACAGTTAACTGTGGACAAATGTGGCTGTCCTGAAAAAATGTTCAGGGTCATTGGCCCATTTCATGATGGCCAGTGCAATTCAGAATGGCACCTTATCAGATGCCTTTCCTGTCACCAATGGCAGCAATCAAATTTATGTAATGGCTCCAACCCTGTTTACCATCTACGTTTAGGATATGATTGCTCTTGTGTGCAAGCAAAGATCTCCAGATACATATACACATTCTGTTCAGGACAGATGGCAACCTCTTCAATCTGCAAAGGCTCAAGGCTCACACAAAAATCACAGAACAACCACTAAGTATATATACTCCTGTTTTCCAACCACTATGCTCTCAGAGCACACACTCCAGAAGATATCCAGCTGCTTGTTGACCATACTGCCCAAGCTTCAAAATGCCTTAGCTTTACAATAAGTCTGAAAAAGGCAGAGATCTTGTACCACCTGCCCCTGGCCACAAACCTCAAGACCCTACAGTCACAATGAATACTCCCACAACTCAGAAGTTCAGAGGTTCTGTTATCTTGGGAGTATCCTCTCCAACAACATCACATTGGACGATGAAATCATCCATTGCCTAGCAAAAGCAAGCACAACATTCAGCAAGTTCACCCACAGGCTTAGGAGAGGGTGTTGCTGCGTTCAAACAGACCCCATTTTCACTGGAGCGAGGTCCGTTTCTGCAGTGTGTGACTTAAGGATAGTCGTGAATGCTCATAAAAGGTCTAGTCCATTAAATTCCCTGGCCTTTAAATTTTGGGGGAAAAAACAGCTTGCTCCCCCTTAAGAATTATTTCCCTTATTTAATAACGATTCTCCATGTTCATCCTCCTAAAATGCATCATCTCACATTTCTCTGCATTGGACTTCATCTGCCACCTATCTGCCCACTCCACCAACTTGTCTATGTCTTTTTGAAATTCTGGACTGTCCTCACAGTTTACAATGTTTCCAAGTTTCATATCATCCATAAGGAAGAGTGGCATAGGTAGGCATGGAAGGTACGGACGGCTATTGGAAGTGGGTGGGGGCAAGAATTGGTATGAATGGGACATGAGGAGTTGATGGGGGGATAAGGGGGAGTGAGGGGCCCAAGGTCTAATATTCAACCGCACGGTTAGAATGAAGTCCCAGTGCACTGAGGAGGTCCTTTTAACCAGCCCACTTTAGGCCAGCTTTTAATTCCAGATATTATTTAACTAAATAAATTTAACTTTCCATTGCCATGATGGGACATAAACTCATGTCTCCAAATCATTAATTCAAGCCTCTATTAATCCAGGGTCATAAACATTGTGCTATCATACCTACTGTGGTGAGGTGCTATGGTTTACAGCTGTAGAAGCAGGTTTTGGATTTGATAGCATGGTGGGGAGGGGTAAGGAGTCTTGAGGTTTAGAAGCCACAGAGAGAGGGTTGTGAAGATTAGCAGCATTGCGGCATATTTCAGAGTTTGGCAGCATAGTAATGAATGATGTGTTCAACAGCACAGAAGGGAAATGCTGTGATACATTAATATTAAGGTGGCACTGAAGTAGGGTCCTGAAGGCTGATGTTAGTACTGAAGTCTTTCTATCCAAGTTTATTTTTCTCTCTCCTCCATATTTTTTCTGACCATTGTTTTTTTTGTTGTTGTCTGAATTCACCATAAAGTTTTTTTTGTTTCTCCACTGAGATTTTTTATTAACCCTACTTGCTGATACTCTTTGGCACAGAGAGGTTATAGTAATTTTTACTTCCCTCTCTCTTGCGTTAATCCCATTTACCTTTAAGATATGTGTTTTCTTCCAATAAACATTGAGCTGCCCATGATCAGGGGACGGTGGTGGGCAGGAGAATGAGGCGGGGGTGGGCAAGTGTTGGACTAGGATTTCCCTTGTATGTAAAACTTTTGGAAAAGGAAAGCTGGCCAACAAAAGGCTCAGAGTCTCGGGTATGTGTTGAGAATGGGACAGAAAATACTTTAGATATTTTTAAAATCTTAAAAATCATCTTGTACCAATCTTCAGGCCAGCAAGAGAGAAGACTTATAGAGTTATATAGCACAGAAACAGGCCCTTCGGCCCATCGTGTCCTTGCCGGCCATCAAACACATATCTATTCTAATCCCATTTTCCAGCACTTGGCCCATAGCCCTTTAGTCCATGGCAATTTGAGTGCTCATCTAAATACTTCTTAAATGTTGTGAGGATTCCTGCCTCTGCCACCCCCTCAGGCAGTGTGTTCTAGATTCCAACCACCATCTGGGTGAAAAAAACTTTTCCTCAAATCCCCTCTAAACCTCCTGCCCCTTGCCTTAAATCTATGCCCCCTGGTTACTGACACCTACACTAAGGGAAAAAGTTTCTTCTTATCTATGCCCCCCATAATTTTGTATACCTCTATCAGGTTCCCCCTCAGCTTTCTCTGCCCTGAGGAAAACAACCCTAGCCTGTCCAGTCTCTTTTCATAGATGAAATGCTCCAGCCCGGGCAACATCCTGGTGAATCTCCTCCGCACCCTCTCCAGTGCAGTCACATCCTTCTTATAGTGTGGCAACCAGAACTGCACACAGTACTCCAAATGTGGCCTAACCAGCATTTTATACAGCTCCAACATAATCTCCCTGCTCTTAAATTCTATGCCTCGGCTAATAAAGGAAGTATCTCATATGTCTTCTTAAAAACCTTATTTACCTGTGCTGCTGCCTTCAGGGATCTATGGACATGTACACCAAGGTCCCTCTGATCCTCTGTACTTCCTAGGGTCCTACCATTCATTGTGTATTCCCTAGCCATGTTAGTCCTCCCAAAATGCACCACCGCACACTTCTCAGGATTAAATTCCATTTGCAGCTGCTCTGCCCATCTTACCAGCCCATCTATATCATGCAGTAATCTAAGGCTTTCCTCCTTACTATTTACGACACCACCAATTTTCATGACATCTGCGAACTTACTGATCATACCTCCAATATTCATATCTAAATCATTAACGTACACTACAAACAGCAAGGGTCCCAGCACCGATCCCTGCGGTACACCACTCGTCACAATCTTCCAATCGCAAAGACAACCTTCGACCATCGCCCCCTGCCTCCTGCCACTAAGCCAATTTTGGATCCAATTTGCCAAATTCCCTGGTTCCCATGGGCTCTTACCTTCTTGACCATTCTCCCGAGTGGAACCTTGTCAAAAGCCTTACTGAAGACCATGTAGACTACATCAACTGCACTACCCTTATCTACACAACTAGTCACCTGCTCAAAAAATTCAATCAAATTTGTTAGACATGATCTCTCCCTAACAAAGCCATGCTGACTATCCCTGATTAATCCCTGCCTCTCCAAGTGGATATTAATCCTGTCCCTCAGAATTTTTTCCAATAGTTTCCCTACCATTGATGTTCAACCCACTGGCCTGTAAGTACCTGGTTTATCCCTACTAGCCTTCTTGAATAGTGATACCACATTCGCTGTCCTCCAGTCCTCTGGCACCTTCCCTGTGGCCAGAGAGGATTTGAAAACTAGTGTCAGAGCCTGTGCAATCTCCTCCCTTGCCTCACATAGCAGCCTGGGATACATCTCATCTGGGACCAGGGATTTATCCACTTTTAAGCCTGCCAAACCCTCCTCAGAATTTCTTGTAACAGGGGCACCAGACATTGAAAACAAAAGGGATAAAATAGGCCCCTTAGTATAAGGAGCATCACACATGTGTGGACCTCTGGATCAGTACTGATGTATATCTGGTGGTGCATTGAAGAAAGGCAAAATAGAAAGCTATAAACTGGACTGAAGTGTGTTGCAAAGGGATTCCTTTGCTCCATGCCAGTTTACTGTGACCAGCTTTCCATATCATTATGCTTCAAGCTTCTGTTGAAGAGGATTACAATATTGGCAGTGCTGATTCCAATATGATACTTCTCTGCTCTTGTAAAGGCATAGAATAAATTTCAGCAGCTTAAAAAATAATTATCCAGCTGTGTTTGTTGTTTGTTTTCTCAGGCACACTTGGAATGGCACAGCTGATGATAAATGCTGAGCTGCTCAAATCCCAAAGGGAAACTGTAAACTATTACCACAACTGTTTTGCAATTTGTATATATTTCAAGATGCATGCTTTGAACTCAGTAGTAATAAGAAACTGAGTCTTACAGGTTTCTTACAAAACTAAATTAACCCTTTATTAATTGGAGGAAAAAATGATTTCAAGCACATACATAGGTTTATAAATTACTACTATAACTCCTTGCTTCCCCAGTTAATCTAACTCAAAGTTTCACCTCCATTAAGGCAACAGTAAAATACATAGATGTTAAAAGGCCCAGGCAAAGTAACATGATACCCTGGACAGTTGAATTCAAAGTGAGTTTTCTTAACTTCTGTGTTTGCAGACAGCAGTTTGAGGCTTAGAGACTAAAGGTTTTTCACACTTGTTAGATCTTAGAATGCCTTCCTTTATACACAGCCTTCTCTCCTTTAGGCGTATTTTCCCCTTTGAATGCAAATTCTCATTGTTTCATTATGTCTTTGGACTTTACTTCTCTAACAATAAAATCTATCATCGTGCCAATTTTACCAGAACACATAGTTTCTTAACTTCTCCTGGGAAAATGAAACATTTCACCCCCTCTTTTGAATTCAAGCTAGACTGGTTTATTTAAAAATATAAATGTTCCCTTTACACCTTACACTCTAAAACTTCATCCATGTTTACCTACTTAACATCTCAAACCTAGCTTATATTCTGATACATCAAAGCCTTCAAGCCTTAATTCAATTAAGTCCCACACACACAAACACACACAGCGACCCATAGGCACAGACCCCACTATTACTCTACAATAAATTCCAATAACATTATGAAAATTATTATATCTTCCTGACATCCTCCTCCTTATTAAAAAAAGAACCATCATAATTTAAAAGCCTACAAAAAGCAAGAAGTTTTGGGATTTCTAGGCAGAAGTGCCTCTTATTGGAAATTTGTACCAAATTTTAATAGTGTGGTTGTTCCATTTACTGAACTTCATTTTTTGAACCCATCTTACATTACCTCCTATACTTATATTATTACATTACCAGATGCATGCGTTAACATAACAATATATGTATAAATCCTTGGTATCAACAGAAATCTTTCCAGTCCAGTGTGCAGGTTTTAAACGTCCAATTTCCCTTTAAGCTTCAAATCCTTCACAACGCATCTGCAATCAGATTTTCTTGTCCCGCCACATGTACAGTCTGTAGATTAAACGATTGCAGTAATATACTCCATTTGAACAGCCTTGCACTTCTGAATCGAAATTTGTCCAGAAACTTTAAAGGATTGTGGTCTGTATACACAATTGTTTCTGATGAATTGCTTGCCACATAAATCTCAAAATGCTGCAACGCTAACACTAAACCCAAGGGAAAAACGTTCCCCCATCGGCGGGGGGAAGAGCAGGAGTGAGGTCCCGATCAGCGGCCCCAGTCGGGGGCGTGCCACCATTTTACATGGGCGGGCCAATTAAGGCGTGACGTCCGCCAGAAAGCGCTATGCGCTCCCTGTATGGGCGGGGGGGGCTTCCCTCAGCCGGGACACAGTGCTGCCTCAGGGAGATCGGCTCCATTTTGAAACTTTTGATGAAGGAGTTTAAAAATTTTCTCTGCAATGCCCCGTCATGTGACATTGTCACATGAGTTGGGACATGTCCATAACTTTTATTGCAACCTTTCATTAAAATTTAAAAACCCTCATGAAGCCTCATCCTGCCAGCGGATGAGGTTTCATGTTTTTTCACAAGCCCGCCTGGGCTCCCGGCCTGCCCACCAACCTTAAGGTTGGACGGGCAGGTTCATTAATAAGCTGAATTGGTTTCTTAATGGCCTTAATAGGCTGTTGACAGGTCGGTGGGTGCACAGCCAACTCGGCTATGCGCCCGCCGACCTGAAAATGTAAATGCTGTGGGGCGACATCAGGAGTTCCACCCGACATAACCCACCTCACTTTATGCATCAGCTTGCGGGTCCCAACCCAACTTTATGTATCGGTGTGCAGGTCCCCACCCCCCCGCCGATGGAAATATTCTGCCCTTGGTTTACTTTTCGATCACTGAATATTTTCTCTACATTCAAATTCTGTGAAAAATACCCTATCAGTTTTTCAATTCCAGTGTTAACAGTAGGGCTCCAATTGTGTCAACTGCCAACTTAAATTGCTTGGTGTAATTTGGAACAGCCAAAATTGGTGTCGTAATTAATACAGTTTTCAAACTGTCAAATGCCTTCTGACACTCCTGTGTTCATTGAAACTTCTTGTTCTTTTTTAATAGTTCAGTCAATGGAGCAAACACTTGGCTAAAATTAAATACAAATTTCCAATAAAACACACTTATGCCCAGAAATCCCAAAACTTCTTGTTTTGCTGTCAGCATGGAGAAATCCTCAAAAGCCTTGACTTTCACAAGCCTCAGAGCCACCTTACCATGTCTAATGGTATGACCTAGATATGTAACTTGCGCTTTTGCAATGCACTTTTAGCCAAGTTCACCACCAAATTAGCTTCTTGTAACCAAGTAAATAATTCCAGATGTTGTAAATGCTCCTCCCACATCTGACTGAAAACTATCAAGTAATCAATATAAACAGCACAATTGCTCAGACCTGCAATTACTTTGTCAGTCTTTGAAATGTTGCAGGTGCATTTTTCACACCACATGGCATGACTTTAAACTGATATAGTCCATCCGGTGTCACAAAAGCCAATATCTCCTTTGCTCTCTCCTGTACATGCAAATATCCTCTTAGCAAGTCAACCTTTGTGATAAATTTTGATTGTCTCACTTTCTCAATGCAACCTTCCAAATGTGATATAGGATATGAATCTGCTTTTGTCACCACATTCACCTTTCAATAGTGCACACACAGTCTTTGTGTTCCATCCGGTTTTGGCACTAGCACAATAGGTGAACTCCAGTTACTGCAACTAGATTCAATGATATCATTTTGAAACGTGAAATCAATTTCTTTCTGTACTTGTGATAACTTTGCCACATTTAATCTATAAGGTTGTTGCCTTATTGAAGATGAAACCTCTACACATACATCATGTATAGCTAAATTCGTCCTTCCCAGATTATTGCCACAAATAGGCTTGTGTGACCACAAAAACTTCTCCAAATCACAATATGACATTTTCAAGTGCCCCTTCATTATCCAATTTGATTAGAGGAAAATCAATTACAGAATCCTGCATTCTTACCTCTTTCTCATTATCTACCACCATGAATGCCTCCTTTTGGCCTTCTTCCCTGTCAAAGTACTTTTAAAGCATATTTACATGACGAACCCTCTGCTTCTTTCTTCTATCTGGAGTATTTATTAAATAACCTACTTCACTGAATTTCTCTTCAATCCTCTAAGGCCCACTAAACCTTGCCTTTAACGAGTCATCCAGTACTGGTAGCAGAACTAGAACTTTATTCTGATCAACAAAACTATGAGCTGTAGCTTTCCTGTCTGCCTTCACTTTCATCACTTGATGTGATATCTTTAAATGTTCCCTAGTTAACTCACATGCTCTGGCCTAGCTCTCTCTGAAATTTGATACATAATCCAGGAGAGTCATTTCTGAATTTTGACCCCAATTTCTCATGCATCAATTTCAGTGATCCCCTTACCTCATGACCATAAACTAGTTCAAAAAGACTAAAACCCGTCAATGCATTAGGTGCATCCTTAATAGCAAATAACAGGAATGGAATTCCCCATCCCAATTCTGTGCATAATCCTGACTATATGCCATCATCCTAGTTTTTAAAGTTTGATGCTATCTTTCCAAAGCCTCTTGTGACTCAGGATGGTAAGCTGCTGACTTAAATTGTTTTATCCACAAACTGTGCATTACTTCCTTAAACAGCTGTGACATGAAATTTGAGCCCTGATCTGATTGTATTTCTTTGGATTAACCATATCTTGTAAAAAATTTAACTAACTCTTCCACAATTTTCTTTGTTGTAATATTTCTCAAAAGTATTGTTTCAGGAAACTGGTAGATGCATCCATAATTATCAGTAAGTACTGATTTCCGCTTTTCATATTAGGGAGGGGACCTACACAATCAATCATGACCCTAGTAAAGATTCTTCAAATGCTGGAATTGTAATTAAAGGTGCCGGCTTAATCACTGTTTGTGGTTTCCCTATCACCTGACATGTGTAACATGTTCTACAGAATTTGACGACATCCCTATATTATCCAGGCCAATAAAAATGTTGTTTTATTTCCGCTTGTGCCTTTCTAATCGCTAAATGTGCCCTCATTGAATTTCATGAGCGATCCTCAGAATCTCATTTCTATATACAAATGGTTTTACAATCAGATGCACCTCCCTCCAGCTTTCATTTGCTGAAACATGATAAGGCCTCCATTTTCTCATTAAAACATTATCCTTAAGGTAATAACATACTGGAATACATTCTTCCTCTGTTTCTGAGTAAGCTCTTTGATACAACTGTTTTATTTCAGAATCCTTTTTCTGTAACTCCACAAACTGCCTTGAGTTAAACAATTTAGCTGCATTGTCTTCCAGTCTTTCTTCCTGAACAAAGTTTTCAAACATAGTGCTGGTTAATGGACTTCCACACCTTCTCTCTGTCTTCAAACTTCCTGTTCTTTTTCTTTTAACCTATGAGCCTGTGATCTTGTTATCTCACAGCCTGGAAATAATCCAGGATGCTCTCTCTGCAACACCTCTGTTGAAAACACTTCTACAGACTACAGGCTGCAGATACCAAGGGCTTAATATGGCAGATTCCCAAAGCATTGGTGGGTAGAATAAAGGAAAATGCAAAAGGCTTTTAAAAATATAAAGAACAAGAGAATAGCTAGAGAAAGAGTAGGGCCAATTAGGAACCACAGAGGTAATGTGTGTGTGGACCTGGAAGGCATGGGTACAGTCCTCAATGAATACTTTGCATCAGTCTTCACAAGGGAAAAGTACAACACAGGAATAGACATCAGGGTGGCGGAACCTGAAATACTAGAGGAAATTAACTCAGAGAAAGGGGAGATACAAGTGGGTTTAGTGGCATTAAAAGTGGATAAATCCACAGGCCCAGATGAGATGTATCCCAGGCCATTGAGGGAGGCAAGGGAAGAGATATCAGGGACCCTGGCAATGATTTTAAAATCCTCTCTGGCCACAGGTTAGGTGCCAAAGGATTGAAAGACTGCTAACATTGTCCTATTATTTAAAAAAAGGAGGGAGGAGACCAGGAAATAACAGGCCAGTCAGTCCAACCTCGGTGTTGGGGAAATTACTAGAAATAATTCTGAGGGACAGAATATATCTGCACTTGGATTAATCAGGAATAGTCAGCATGGATTTGTTAAGGGAAGGTTGTGTTTGATAAATTTGATTGAATTTTTTGAGGAGGTAACTAGGTGTGTTAATGACGATAATACACTTGATGTGGTCTACATGGACTTTAGCAAGACTTTTGATAAGGTCCCTCATGGCAGACTGGTCAAGAAAGTAAGAGCCCATGGGATCCAAGGTAAAGTGGCACGTTGGACCCAAAATTAGCTGAGATGCAGGAAACAGAGGGTGATAGTAGAGGGATGTTTCTGTGACTGGGAGTCTGTTTCCAATGGGGTTCCACAGGGCTCAGTGCTGGGGACCTTGCTGTTTGTGGTGTACATAAATGATTTGGACTTATATGTAGGGGCTATGATCAAGAAGTTTGCTGATGATACAAAAATTGGTAGGATGGTAAATAGTGAGGAGGATAGCTGTAAACTGCACGAGGATATCAATGGACTGGTCAGGTGGGCAGAGCAGTGGCAAATGGAATCCAACCCAGAAAAGTGTGAGCTAATGGACTTGGGGAGGACTAACAAGGCAAGGGATTACAATATGTATGGTAGGAGCTTGGAAAGTACTGAAGATTGCTGCACGATTTCTAGCTTCTGACCTGCTCTTGGAGCCACAGTATTTATATGGCTAATCCAGTTCAGTTTCTGGTCAATGGAACCTCCAGGGCGTTGATAGAGGAGGATTCAGCAATGGTAATGCCATTGAATGAAAAAGGCAATGATTAATTCTCTCTTGTTAAGAGTTAATCATTGCCTGGCACTTGAGTGAAGTGAATGTTACTTGCCACTTGTCAGCCCAAGCCTGGATATTGTCCAGGTCTTGCTGCATTTGGACATGGGCTGCTTCAGTATCTGAGGAGTCGCGAATGTGCTGAACATCATGCAATCATCAGCAAACAACTCCACTTCTGACATTATTATGGAAGGAAGGTCATTGATGAAGCAGCTGAAGATGGTTAGGCTGAGGACATTGAGGAACTCCTGCAGTGATGTCCCTGGAGCTGAGATCTTTGACCCCCAACAACCACAACCATTCCTTTTGCTAGGTATGACTGTATTTGTTGACCAAATTATCAGGGTTTATGGGCTATGGGTCATGGTTTAGACACACCATGGCAAGGGGAAGAATAAAGCTCCATCCACACAATTCAAGCCTTAACCCCAACATCAGAAAACTATCCATCACTGTTTCAATGTGACACTTCAATTTCTCACTATAGGCATCTTTAAACTACTTATTTGTGCAAAGCTATAGGTGGATTTGTTCCTTTAAGTTATCCATATTTACATGATCACAAGATAAATTACATACAAGGAAAACCTAGTTTTTATTCACCCATCCAGAGATCCTAAGTGCCCACATTTTGGCCAGATTTTCCGGCCCTGCCGTGACAGGGATTGCAACAGCCCAGCCAAATATCCATTGACTTTCAGTGGCATCGAACAATCCTGGCTGCAGGCGGGGCTGGAAAATCCCACCTGAATTTATTTTTGAAACTATTCCAGTGTTTTCAGCTCCTCTAGTGTTCCTGGGAGCCCATTCCATGTGTTGATCACTCCTTGTCTGAAGTAGAATTTCTTAATAAGTCCCAAATTTACTCTTTACTAGTTTGAACCTATGTCCCCTCATCCTACTGTTGCAATTTAAAATGATATTCTGGATCAACCCTCCTCATTCTATTAAGTACCCTATTTATCTCTAGAAGATCTCTTGGTCGATAATCCCTTTCTGCAATGTAAAGCCTGATATTCTCTGGTCTTCCCTCACAGCTCAACCTTTGACATGAGGGATCAGCCTCAAGATTCTTCTCTGCACTAATTCTACTGCTTCATTCTCTTCCTTGTGCCTAGGCAAACCGAAATGGGTTCAGTATGCAATGCGTGGACTGACCAGAGCAATTAAATAGCTTGGTCACGATTTTTCAATTGATTTTGTTGGCTGCAGATCTATATTGATCAGATTTGTTGAGAATCAGGTTTATTAGGACTTCCTGGGCCAGAATTTGACATTGGTTGTGCGTGCTCAGCAGGAGCGGGTGAGGACGGTCGGCTCCACAGCGCTGTTTTACGCGGGCTGGCCAATTAAGGCCCATCCAATGTAAGACACGACTCTGGCATCAGCGTGCGGGAGCAGGAGCGGGAGCTCAATGTCCGCCGGGTCCAGTGGCGACCTGGTGACCAATTCAAAAACAACTCACCCCAGAGGACACAGACGAGAAAAACGCATACAGGCTGTCATCAGAAGCCCGTCAGGGTCAGGAGCCTAAAGGTCCGCCAATCACCCTAGAGCACACAGACGAGAGAAACGCACCAGCGCCACACCCTCTCAGCCAGGCAGGCACCAGTGCAGATACCAGCACCTCGGTGGGCATTAGATTGGCGGAAAGTATCTCGGTGCACAGCATTGAGGGCACTTCACATTCGCTTGAGGTGCAGGCAGAGGCAAAGAATGCCCAGGAGCTGGCAGTCGGAGGACTGCTGGGGACCAGGAACATGCTCAGTCAGTGGCTGATGATGGGCCTCTGGAGTTGTCCCTGAGGCAGCAGATGCTGGAGGTCCAGCAGGGTGTGCGAAAGGATCTGGCGGAGATACATGAAGGAATGCGTGACATGGGCTCCGTTGTGGAGTAGTCCATGCGGAGCGTGAGCAATGCAATGACCCTCAAAGCCAAGTGTGATGCTGCCTCCATGGAGAGAGTGGCGACTTTCATGGAGAGGCTTCTCCAGGAGCTCAATAAGGGCTTCCTGGGGATGCACTCGGAGCTGCAAGCCCTCACACCTGCAATGACCTCAGGTGGTCATTGACAAGTGTGGGAAGTGGATTGGGCACCCAGTATCCCAGCTAAGTGCCCATCCATCAATGGTGAGCAGGGAGTTCCAAAGTGACTTGACGTTGGCGCACAAGCTGCCAGTCGTCTCTGCGGGCTCCTCTCAGGGCGCTCTGGATGAGGGCAGCAGCTCCTCCATCCCTCTGCCAAAGACCATGGGATCCGATGAGGCTACGGCGACTGGGGAGATGCCAGCTGTGGCACTGGCCGATCCCTCCCAGGCGGGGCCATCACAGGCTCCACGGGCAGAGGACACGTGCCAAGGTCATCAAGGCCAACAGGAAAGCAGAGTGAGTAGCCTGTCTCCAATGCCAGTGCCAGCGAGGAGGGAGCACCTAGACGTAGCGCCCGCAAATGCAAACTTAAAGCACCTTAAGCACAACACAGGCTTATCATTGGTGATATTTTTTGCCCCACTTTTAAGTTATTTATTAGTAGGTGTGATGGAGAACACCATTCCATTTAATTTGTTTTATGAATGCCAGGCACCACACCATTAAATGTTTGTGTTCAACAAGCCTCTGGGTGCTTCATTAGTTCTGCAGGTGAAGGGTAACCCATGATGTTATCAGTGACTTGCTTGTCATTGAACTTTATTTGAATGGCACATAGTGCACGTTGTTCACCAAGCAAATGTTCCTGTCAGGTATCGAGTGTGGAACTGCAGCCCTGGCATGCGTTGGTGGTTCACCTTTGGTATGCTAGCTGAAGGATCGTTGGATTAAAGCCTCCTGGGTGTCCTTGCCTCCCTGGAGGTTGCCCAGGTTGGCGTCTATCCCCTCAGTGTTCTCCTGACCGTGTTCATCCTCAGACTCACTACTGGACTCATCATCTGCTGCCAGAGCAGCTGCGTCAACATCTTCTCCTACTGTGTCCCCCCTTTCCAGTGCCAAATTGTGGGCAGCACAACATGGAACCACTATCAGTGACACACGATCTGCGGGATACTGGAGTGCGCCCCCTGAACGGTCCAGGCATCGGAAGCACATCTTGAGAAGACCAGTGGTTCTCTCTACCACAGCCCATGTGGAGGCATGGCTCCTATTGTACTGCCGCTCGGCCTCTGTTCTTGGATGGCGGAGAGGCGTCATGAAACACTTTTTGAGAGGATAACCCTTGTTACCCAGCAGCCATCCATCCAGCCGGGCTGGAGCACTGAAGAGCCTTAGCCCCTGGGAGTGTCTCAGGATGTAAGCGTCATGGGAGCTGCCTGGGCACCTTGCACAGACTTGCAGAATCTGCATCCTATGGTCACATACTTATCTGCATGTTCATGGAGTGGAATCCCTTCCTGTTGACGAAGGCACCATGCTGACCCGCTGGCACCCTGACTGTCACATGTGTGCAGTCGATTGCAACCTGGACGCAGGGGAAGCCAGCAATCGCGGCAAAGCCTCTGGCTCACTCTACCTGGATGGCCTTGTCTGTGCAGTAGTGAATGAAAGTTAGTGCATGCCTGAACAGAGCATCTGTCACCAGCTTGACACAATTATGGACAGCTGATTGGGAGACTCCACAAAGAGCACCCACTGACCCCTGGAAACAGCCAGAGGCATATAAGTTGAGGGCCACTGTGACCTTCAACGCCACTGGTATGGAGTGTCCACCCACACAGTCAGAGCTGATCTCAGGGCCGATCATCTGACAGATGGAGGGCACTTGCTCCCTTGAGAGATGGATACTCCTTCGGTACCGCACCTCAGACATATTGAAGTAGCTGCATCACTACCTCTAAACCCTGGCAGCAGGATAGTGGCATCTTCTACGGACCCTTACGTCTCGGGCTTCCTGTTCGCCTTCCGCCCCTTGTGCCTGCGTCTGTCCTCCCAAAGGTAGCTCTCCTGGAGGAATAGAGAAACCTGGCATCCTCCACCTTCTGGCCCTCTCTTCCCCCTCAGAGGAGGTGCCTCCAGCCGAGAGCACAATCCCCATTCCCAGGGCAAGGGAAGGCTGTCTGATACCTGGAAGGCCCCAAGTGTTATGACTCCTCCAGAGTCCTGAATTGAAGCTTGTTATTTCTGTCAAAGCAGCTCTGAAGAGAAATTAAGTTGTCCTGTTCACACAAGCAAGCAGCAGCAAGTTATAATCTAAAGTACTAACAACTCGCATCAGCGAGCCCACTCACCCCTCTTATCCCACCCGTGGATAAGGTTTTTGAAGATGTGGCCTACCCGCCTGCCCGCTGCGCCCATGCGACGCCCTGAAAATCACACGGGCTGCATAAAATCAAATACAATTGGTGCCTCAAGGGCCTTAACTGGCACCCGTTAATTAATGGCGGGCACGCCTCCGTCCTCATAGTGCCCGACATTAATATGCCCGCCTACTGATATATCGCGATGGTGCATGGTGACGTCGGGACACACGCCTGACATCATTTTACGTTCCGGCGTGTCAGGCCTGTGCCCGCATGCCGAATGTAAAATTCTGGCCCTGGGCTTCTTTCAGCTGCATCATAATCTATTTCAATACTACTTATATTTTCTCCCTATGTGTAAAATTTCATGATAGTCTGCATTAAATTTCATGCCATTGCTTTATCCAGTTATCTATTTTATTTAAATCACTCTGTAATTTCTGAGCTGCCTCCTCAGCCGCCCCTCCTAGTCTGCAAACTCATTTCTTTGGACAAGCAGCCAGCAGGTAGATGAAATATCTATAAAACTGAAAATTCAGAAGCAAAATTTAGCAATCTATTGAGTCACTCAGTCCACATGGCTAGAAAGTTTAAAATAGATACCTTACATAAGGGAAAGTCTGCAATTTTTAACATTTAAATTAAAAACCCAAATGCATATTAGGTTAGTAGATGAGAAAAGAAAGACAAGTACACTGTCATTCACGCCCTCAGAATGGTCCAAAACACCTTACAATCAATGAAATATTTTTGAAGTGTAGTCACTGTTGTAATTATGAAACATGGAAACCAATTTGCACACAGCAAGGTCACGTGAATACGAATGAGATAATGACCAGCTAATCTGTTTTTAGTGATGTTTGTTGATTGACCAAGAGACCAGGAAGACAGTGCCATGAGCTCTTTTGTGTCCATCTGAGAGGTTATTGATGTCTCATCTGAGAGACAGTACCTCCGACAGTACAGCACTCCTTTCGTACTGCTCTGGAGTAATCAAGGCCAGGATTTTCAATTGCCTGTGGAGGCATGAACAGGGGCGGGCAAACTTTGAAAATAGTCCTCCCGGATGGCATGTCAGTACCCGACCCCTCCAGGACGCATTGCTACTTTCAAAGCAAGGGCAGTTGGGGGGGTGGGGGGGGGGGGGGGGGGGGGGTTGGGGGGGAGTGGGTAAACTGAAAACCTGGGAACCCACTTGCCTGCTTAACTGCTTAACTCCCTGTTAAGCTCCTTGAGGACTTTGTTAATGGGCTGGTGAGAACCAGAAGGCGATGTTCAAATCTCAAATCGCCAAACTTGAACAATCTTGTGCACATTAGTGCATAGCTGTCAGGTTTGATTTGGGGAGCAATCAAGTAATGTTTTTTTCTGAGGATACATTTTTGCCGATAAGGGTTATTATCTCAGATCAGGTGTAGTAAATTTATGTTGGCCATTTGACCAAGTCTGTGGTATAGGGCTACTGGCCCTCAGATGCCTACTCTGCAAAGCAGGCCCCATCATGGCTTCTGCCTGCCTTTGACGGTTGTGCTTAGCAGTCAGCTCCTGTTTCCAGGCAGCACTGGGAGCCACTAACTGGATGCCAAACTCGCCACCAGCCCAATTAGGGCATCTGCTGGTGACACAGATGAGGCAAGGGGTCAGGATCCGGAATTTATCCAGGCTTTGCAATCCTGACACTGGATTAAAAATAAAGACCCAAGTCTTTGTAATGGGACTTGAAGCTCATAACTTTCTGACTCAGAAGGCTGAATCTTCCGAGCCCTATACTGATGAACTGGGAGGTGGGAGGGCTGCTTACTTGGCTGACGAGGGCATTGGGAAGGGAGTCTGATGTCTTTCTGCCACCATGGCATATTGCACGAACCTCAGTGACATGGCTGCCTGCTGGGTAGCCAATTGAACCACATAAGGGCCTAATTATG
Organism: Carcharodon carcharias; assembly: GCF_017639515.1. NCBI lineage: Eukaryota > Metazoa > Chordata > Chondrichthyes > Lamniformes > Lamnidae > Carcharodon > Carcharodon carcharias. The sequence continues at coordinate 157,428,556 of NC_054471.1, forward strand.
GGCCAGTTCCCACCACCACTAGGATTTTGCCCATGTGTGAGGGCCTGCCAACATATGGGTGACCACCAGGTTCCCATGGGATCCCTGCTTAATAGTTGCTCCATGGCCCATAGGAGGGTCAGCCCAGGGACTTTAGCCATCCCAGTTGCAACAACGTACCCACTTGAGGATAATGCCCCTTCCCATAATCACCTGTGCCTGCCTGCCTGGTCCAACCTCCTGAAAACAAACCTACCTGTCTTCAAGGGATCTTTGGCATTGAGGCAGCCTTTCCATCTTGCAGCCTCAACAGAGGCCAAATGTAATAGTGGCACTGCCAAGCTACCAGTCAAGCAGGCCACCATCCCCAATTGGATGGAGGTTCTGACAGCAGCCCGTTAATCGGCCCACCAGCAAAATGCCACCCAAGGTCCCATCACCAGCTCTGCGGGATTGATTCTTGATTTCGGTCCCAGTGGCAGGACTTCTTCGATATTAACAAAATTTAGCTGAGAAGCAAGATTGCTACCACTGAACCACTACTGACACCAGGTGGATGGAAGCAGTAGTACAAGTAGTTATCGCATGTGTTGACAAGATGAGACAGCCATTTTATGGCCCTAGGGACTTCTTAAAGTAAGGCCTGTTTTGTGTGAAGGTTATTAAAGTCCATTTAAAATGAATTCAGACAGAAGTATTAAGGCAGCATCATGCTGCAAAAATGCTCTGTCAAATAGAGTATTTTCATTTTGAGACAAAACTTTGGCAAGGACTAGTTAAACACTTAATGGTTAAATTAGAACCAAACTTAGATTCATCCATTCTCGAGAGCACTGCTGCCATTGTAACAATTAAAGCCTCAAAAGTTAACTTAAAAAAAATTGGAATAACGAAACTGTTATCTTTAATCTCTCAGCTAAAAATAAATAAAAACTTAAATCCTTTTAGGAAGGACAGGCAGCTGTTCACGTTGCAGCTCTCAAGCTAAATTGAGTGCTCTCAATACAAGTTCAGAGGTTGACATAAACAGTGTATTAAACTTATGGAAAGAACCTGACCTTTGACATGCAGGAAGTACAGCACTGGTGTTAGTATCTTGTGTCTGGCCATTTCCCACTGTTACATTGTCGCCATCTTGTGGTCGATATCCCACAAACCAGCTGGAACTCTGCAGGACCCACAAAAGCAAACAGAGAAATTACTCCAAAAATGGAACAAAAAGAAGTTGGAAATTTGTTTGCGCGGTTTGCTCCTTCCCGTCATTGCTCACTTTCAAGTAGGTAATTACAAATGAACCAAAGACTCAGTTTTCCCATGGCCTTTGACCCTTGGCAAAGGTAATTTAGTCATTTCTACATCAAAGCACAAGATCATGATGTATTTCTTTATTCAGATAATAAACTGTTCTCATAGTTATACTTTTCTGCAATTGTTTTTTATAACATCATTCAAAATTTATCAGAATCATTTCTTGCAGCTGCTATGATTAATTTCACTGCTTTGAAATCTCAGTGAATAGTGAATTAAGAAATGAGGGAAAAAATACAAGTATCCCTCTGAGGAGCTGAAGGTTCGATTTCTGATGCGGCTGCTTTTCAAGACCACCTACTTGAGGATGAGAGAGAGAATAAGACTGACATAGAAAAGAGAAATAAATCTGTCAGGTGCTAACACAAAAGTCTTTAATATTTCCCATCTTCCGCCCTATCACAAACTTTCCTTTTTGTTCTTTTTCCATCCTTCCCCATCTTTCCCCCATCAGATACTAACTACTGGTCACTCATCCAAGGAAATCATCATAACTAGGTAGTTGGCCTGAAGTAACAGTAGCTATAACAGCTCCATATCAGCATGGTCTGAATGAGGACCACCTGCCCCAGAAGATTAGAGACGACAAGAGGCTCTGTTTGACCTAAAACCTTCATTGATGAGAGCATTTTTTTAACCTGGAATTGCATTTTATTAGCATATTCATTGATACAACACGGTTTCCTATTCTAAATCATAGAATCATAGAATGATACAGCACAAAAGGAGGCCAATCCTGTGTTGGCTCTTTGGAAAAACTATCCAAATAGTCCCACTTCCCTGCTCTTTCCCTATAACCTAGCATTTTCTTATTTTTCAAGTAATTATCCAATTCTCTACTGGATTATGTCCCTATTGAGTCTGCTACCACCACCCTTTGAAACAGTACACTCTAGACCTTAACAACTTTTATTGTGTAAAAATTGTTTTCCTCACGATGACTCTTGCGCCAATTATCTTAAATCTGTGGTCTCTGGTTACCAATCCTTCTGCCACTCATAACACTTTCTCCTAAAGATACTTTCTCAATACCCTTCAAGATTTTGCACAACTGTATAAATTCTCCTCTCATCTTTCTTCGTCCTAACTGCCATTTCACTAGTCTCTCCATGTAACTGAAGTCTTTCATCCCTGGAAACTAGCAAACCTCCTTTGCACTCCCTCTAAGGCCTTAACATCCTCCCTCAAATGCAGTGCCCAGAATTGGATACATTACCCCAACTGGGGCCTAACCAGTGTTTTATAAAGGTTTTACATCAGTTCCTTGTTTTTGTAGTCTGAGCCAAGGATCCAGTATCCAACTTATCCTACCATCTTCAAAGACTTGTGTATTTAGATCCCCAGGTCTCTCTATTCCCAGACCCCACCTTATAATTGTACCGTTTAGCGTATAATGTCTCTCCTCTTTCTTTCTAACAAAATGAATTACTTCACACTTTGTCTACACTTCAGCTGCCATGTGCCTGTGCATTTCACCAGTCTATGGCCTCATGAGATCTGTTCCTATCCTCCCCATTATTTGATACATTTCTGAGTTTCGTGTCAGTGAAAACTTTGCAATTAGATCCCAGTCCTGGCCATTTATTTATAATAAAAAGAACAGAAGTCTGAACATTGACCCCTGAGGAACAACACTGTACAATTCCCACCAGTCTGAAAAACAGCCATTCATCACCACTACCCTACTTTCTGTCCCGTTTACATCCACATTGCCACTGCCCATTTAATTCCATGGCTTCAATTTTGCCAGCAAATCTATTATTTGCCAACAAGTCTGATATGTGGTAATTTACCAAATACCTTTTAAAAGTTCATATACACAACATTAACCCCACCACATTGAGTACTCTCTGTTACTTCAAGAATTCAATTAAGTTGATCAAACATGATTTGCCTTGAACAAAACCATGCCCATTTTCATTTACTGATCCATAGTTTTCCAAATGTTAATTCATTCTGTTCCAGGTTAATGTTTCGAATAGTTTACCCACCACTACCATTAGACCTATTGGCTTATAGTTGCCAGGTTTATCCCGTTCCCCATTTTTAAACAATGGTGTAATATTTGCAGTCCTCCAGTTCTGAGCCTTCACTTCCATATCTAAAGAGAATTGAAAAACTGTGGCCAGAGTCTCCACAGTTTTCAACTTTACTTCACTTGGCAGCCTAGGGCTGCAGCCTATTCAGTCTGGTTGACTTTTCTACTTTGAGGACTGCCAATCTTTTAAGTGCCTCTACTTTTTCTATTTTTGTCCTATCCAATTTCTCTACCATCTCCTTTTGTTCTTGTGACATTGGCAGCATCCTCTTCTTTGGTGAAGAAGGTAATGAAAGAACTCATTTAGTATCTCAGCCCTCTGCCCCATCTCCATTTCGATGCTTCATCCTACCTTTCCTTTGATGATTCTTTCACTTTTTAAATGTTAACAGGAGACTTTGAGGTTTTCTTCTATGTTACCCATTAATCTATTCTCATACTCTCTCATGCCCCTCTTATTTCCTTTTTCAATTCTCCTCTGTACTTTTTGTTCAGCCTTTTGCTTTACTGGAATATAAGCTTGACATTTATCATAAGCTTCTTTTATCTATTTCAATTTAATCTGTATGGGAGAAATACTTGCTCACGTATCATCATTTCAAGCAGCGCTACACAGTCGACGCCCATTGCCTTAGAGGCAGACAGCTCCACAGACCTGCACAAATCATGTGGGTTTCTTCAATCAATGAGGAAACCCGTGCAGGACACACAGATAGTGACCCGTGGATTTGTCTGCCACCAGGGAATGGACATAAGTCTGATTAGCACCACTGGAAGAGGTGCTACACAAACAAATTTTTCCATCTATATCTTTAGTCTGACAGCTTAATCAGTTTGGTCTAGGCCATTCTAAAAGACTAAAATTTGGTAGAAACTGTGTGTGCTTTGATATCCCCAATGCACTTTTCAAAAAATTCGATTCCATACTGTTGCAGCTTGATGGATATCAGCAACTATCCAAATGCTCAATAGACACTAAATAATATGAAATAGCTCCAAAATTGGTTATCTGAAAAGTATAGGCGTTTAAATATAAATCTGGTGTGAATTTCTGTATATGCAAGAGGCACTAAATATAAAGCAACTAAGTGATGTTGAATTTACTCAAGATATTGGTGTGATCACAGTTGGAGTGTCAGAGCTGATTCTACACTCCTACTGACCTGGAAGAGTGGCACTTATAGGGATTGCATCATGGTAAACCACAATGGCAGAGCCCATGATTTTCCATCCATTCATTTAAACTGTTGAAAGCCACGGGTAGTGTGCCTACAATTTCCTGCAACGCATCCTATCAAATGCTGCACCTGTTGGGAGCATAGTCATGCAAATCCAGCTCCCTGCTGGAAGCACGGGAATGTGAAAACTACTCATTAAGGATTCAGTCCTATTAGGCATTTGGCCTGGCCACTTTGTTTTAAGAAGAATGTTAAGGGCATGGACAAGGTGCATGAAGACTCAGTAGAATGATCACAGCTTATAGACATGTAAAAGCAACCCAAGACTGAATTTTATTTCTCTGAAACAGAGAATGAAGAAAAGGGTTTTTTTCAAAGGCTAAAAAATCGGAAAGGGTCAGATTGTGGGCACATGAATCACGATGTGCAATTACACAACGTCTGTCCAAGGTGACGCAAGCTCACATAAATTTCATGCTGATTGCTGATCACCATGACTGTAACATGCAGCACAAAGTTAAATGTGCTGCTGACTGGCTACATTCCCAGCAGGGGGCCCAGGTGTGAAGTTCACATGAGTTAAAGCTAGCCCACACCTCTTAAAGGGAAAGTGCCTTCTGGCTGCAGCACATGTTGGAGCTGTATCAAAACTATTCTCCCCGAGGAATAAAACTACCAGTGGCATGTCCTAGTCTCTCACAATTTTCATAAACAAATCCAACCCGGCCAATTACCGCCTCATCAGTCTACTCTTGATCATCAGTAAAGTAATGGAAGGGGTCATCAACAGTGCTATCAAGCGGGAATTGCTTAGCAATAATCTGCTCACTGACACTCAGTTTTGGTTCCGCCAGGACCACTCAGCTCCTGACCTCATTACATCTTTGGCTCAAACATGGATAGAAGAGCTGAACTCCCGAGGTGAGGTGAGAGTGACTGCCCTTGACATCAAGGCAGCATTTCACTGAGTATGGCATCAAGGAGCCCTAGCAAAACTGGAATCAATGGGCATCAGGGGGAAAACTCTCCACTGGTTGGAGTCATAACTAGCACAAAGGAAGATAGTTGTGGTCGTTGGAGGTTGGTCATCTCAGCTCCAGGACATCACTGCAGGAGTTCCTCAGGGTAGTGTCCTCAAACCAACCATCTTCAGCTGCTTCATCAATGACCTTCCTTCTATTCTAAGGTCAGAAGTGAGGATATTTGCTGACCATTGCACAATGTTCAGCACAATTTGTGACTCCTCAGGTGCTGAAGCAGTTCATGTCCAAATGCAGCAAGACCTGGACAATATCCAGGCTTGGGCTGACAAATGGCAAGTAACATTCATGCCACATTAGTGTCAAGCAATGACCATCGCCAACATGAGAGAACCCAACCATCACCCCTTGATGTTTGATGGCATTACCACCACTGAATAACCCCCACTATCAACATCCTGGGGGCTACCATTGACCAGAACCTTAACTAGATGAGCCATATAAATACTGTGGCTCCAAGAGCAGATCAGAGGCTAGGAATCGTGCAACAAGTAATTCACCTCCTGACTCCCAAAGTCCACCATCTACAAGGCACAAGTCAGAAGTGTGATGGAATACTCCCCACTTGCCTGGATAAATGCAGCTCCCACAACACTCAAGAAGCTTGATGCTGTCCAGGACAAAGCAGCCCACTTGATTGGCACCACGTCCATAAACATTCACTCCCTCCATCACCAGCGCACAGTAGCAGCAGTGTGTACCATCTACAAGATACATTGCAGGAATTCACAAAGGCTCCTTTGACAGCACCTTCCAAATCCATGACCACTATCATCTAGAAGGACAAAGGCAATAGATACATGGGAACACCACCACCTGGAAGTTCCCCTCCAAGTCACTCACCATCCTGACTTGGAAATATATCACCGTTCCTTCACTGTCGCTGGGTCAAAATCCTGGAACTCCCTTCCTAACAGCACTGTGGGAGTACCTACACCACATGGACTGCAGTGGTTCAAGAAGGCAGCTCATCACTGCCTTCTCAAGGGCAACTAGGAACGGGCAATAAATGCTGGCCCAGCGAGCGAAGCCCACATTCAAAGAATGAATTTTAAAAATGCCAACCTATGGCACTTCCATGCCTATTCACCCAATGTACACCCCATACAGGACCAATGAACCCTATAATAACAAAAGATGCATGAAAGGATATTTAAAAAAACATTTCTTCATAATTTTGTAATTTCTTTACAAAAATGTTTTTACTGCTGGCCCATAAAAGTGCCAAACATCCAGACCCTTTAAAGTATCAGTAGCTGAAACTGCAAATGCTTCACACCTCTTTATCATGTGTGAATTAATGTTATATAATGGACAGAATAGAGCACAAAGAAAAAGCTGTTGATCAAACAATGCTTTTCCTTGGGTGCAGATGATTCAAAAGTTTAATGGATGTCTGGGCTCTCAGCAAAGAATGCATAATGGGGATTGGCTGAGAGCTCAGATATCCATTAGAGTGTTGAAAAAGATGCGCCCAAGGGGAAACATTGTTGGATTGACTGCTCTTCCTCTGTCATCTATTCTGCCCATTGCAGAATTTTTATTTATCCAAGATAAAAAGGTATCAAGTGCTTAAAGTTTCAGCTACTGATACTTTAAAGGGTCTGGCTGATTGACACTTTTATAGGGTTGTAGTAAAAGCACTTTTTTAAGAAATTGGAAATTTATGAATGAATGACTTTTTAAAAATGTTTTTCACATGCTGTTGCTACTCTATGGCTCAGTGGTTCTATACAGAGTGTATACCTGGTGAATGGGCAAGGAAGTGCCATAGGTTGGCTTGGAGGGTATGAGTAGGTTTGGGGTTGGGTGGAGGGGCATGGATTGGCATAGAGGGTATGTGGCCATTGGGAGGGCCTAGCTTGTTATGGGGGGTATGAGGGGCCATTGGGGTAGGTGGAGGGACATAGATTTGCATGAAGGGTATAAGGGACCATGCGGGGAGAGTGGGGGAATGAGGTGACATAAGTTGGCATGAATGGGTCATGGGGAACGTGTGTGGGGTGAGGGGATGTAAGGGATAGGGGCAGATGTCTGCTTTTTATTTTATTAATTTTATTATAACTGAGCACTGAGGCCGGCCTTTTAAACAGCCCGCCTCGGCACCTTACACCCCTGGTGGCTGCCTCGAACTCTTTCAAGAGGAACAGACCTGTCTCCAGTTAACTCCTGCTCCCCCGGAATGAAAATTCCACTGGTACTTTGCAGTACTTTCATCTGAGGCAAGTACGCCAAGCAGGAAATTTCCCCACTCCTGCTACCTGCCAATAGGATGAAAATCCAGCCCATCATGTTTTCAAGGAGGGCCAGGAATTCCTCCAGATATATACTGTGAAGGCAATGGGGACCACAATTCAAGGAGTCCTGTCCTAAGGACCAGCTGCAGTGCCATAAAAAGCTCAATAACCTTACATGTGTGGTCAAGATCAGAGGATGCATCTTTAAATCTCCTACACCATCACACCACCAATCGCACAATGCCCAATGTATCACACACCCATCACTCACTCAGTAATCTCTAGCAAACAGGACTGCTGCCTCATATTCAGATACCCCATTTCACCCTCACACACTACAGCTTCACACCCACATCTTGCAGCTTTCACAGACTTCTGGTTATTTAGCTATGACAGACACATCACACAAACACATTGCAATACACTCACTGACACCAGTCCCTCTCTCTTGCAGGTCAAAGTGGCCTATCACAGGAAGGAGCTAGTGGGAACCTACTGTGGACAGGTAAGCCTACAACTCCTGAGTCCCTTGGAGCAGATGGTGATGCAAATTATCGGTGCCATAGTGACTGAGGCCATTACAATGAACATCACAGAGAATATTCAGGATAATGGTATATTCCTGCTTTATGCACCTTCTTAAGTCGCACTTCATCCTCATCCTGCAATCTGGCATAAAGTACTAGCTGCAGATCTTGTGACCATGGAGTTCTTTCTTTCCATCCAATCCCATCCCCTTCCCTCACCCTCAACCCTCCCTTCTGCACTTGTGCTTTTAGATACTCAACACCTGCCACCTAGCCAGCTAGTGCAGTCTCATGGTGAAGGCCATGAACAAAAGCAGACATCTAATGAAGTAGAATCATCACTTTATCTGACACTTGCAGTCACCTGTTCAGATACTGGTACTGTGTGTACTTTGGAGGATGGTATAGAGTCAGGATCTGCACATGAGCAGGACTGGGCTGCAGCTAATCCAGGGGGAAAGGATAGCACATATTCCAGCTTTCCAGAGGGCAAGGTCACAGATGAGTTCCGCTGCAACGGACTCAGGTGCGAACACTGATGGAGTGGCTTACAGGAGAATGCTGATGGGTATGCAGACAGGGATGTTTGGTCCACCAAGACGTGTCATAGGCCAGAATTTTGGGCTCGGCTAACGGGGGCAGGGCCCGCTCGCCGAGGCATAAAATGACGTGGGGTGATTTCGGGCCGACTCGGCTGCGCACCCGCCGAACTGTCAAAGGCCTATTAAGGCCAATTAAAAACTAATTAAATCAATAAACTGAACTACCCGTCCAACCTTAAGGTTGGCAGGCAGGTGAAGAGCCCAGGCGGCCTTTGCATTTTTCATGGAACCTCATCCACGGGCGGGATAATGTTTCATGAAATGTTTATAAATTGAATAAGTTTTTATAAAAATTCAATGACATATCCCAGCTCATGGACACTGTCACATGGGGGGACATGCCTTAAATATTTTTCTTTTCTTTATTTAGCTTTTCAAAACTTAAACTAATCTCCCTGAGGTACCTCTGTGCTGCAGAGAGATTTCTGCACTTCGCGCGCATGCGTGGAAGAGCACAGGCCCCGACTCAGGGAATTCCCCCCACCCCCCCCCCCCCCACCCGCACAGGGAGGGTTCAGCGCTTCCAGGCGTGCATCACGCTGGGCAGGCTTTAATTGGCCAGCCCACATAAAATGGCGGCAAGCACCTGATTGGGGGCGCCGATCGGGTTCGCGCCCGCCCCAGCACAACTCCCCAGACGGGGGGAATAATTCTCCCCATAGAGTCTGTCAAGCATCAATGACAAGTTCCAACATAGCACAGGACTATCCGCAGAGGTTGGAGCCCATCCCTTCCAGTGTGAAAGTAGTGGCTTATTCCATGCCAGCACTTGCAGATCCAACCGTGATGCAGCATCTGGTGACTGAATTCTCAGCTTCCATTGCAGCACGAACTGAAGCCACCCAATGTCTAAGAGCTGCAGTGGAGGCTTAGACAGTGGTCCGTGCTTATTTGTTGCTATGCAGGCTCAGACTGCTGAAAGCACTAAAAGGGGCTTGAAGACCCTCACCAACAGATTACTTGAATGGCTGAGGCACTGCCCTGGAGGGATGACAGTGGCTCCCTGGTTCAAGAGCTTGCCTGTCAGGAAGACAACATTCATGCTCCCACCGCTGCCATTCTACCAGTATCCCTCCTGATGCCTCTTAGCCAGCCAGCCCAGAATACACATGCTAAGACACTGCCATTTGAATATAGGTCCTCAAGCTCCAGAGTTGCTCAAGGTCATCCTGCAAGGCCATCTACAGTCTTGCCCACTGAAAGTCAACAACCTTCTACCCACCATGCTGTAATCACTGGGGTAGCACTGTGTAGAGAACCAGGACAGGTAAAGACATCTGCAAGCCAGACACTACAAGAAAGTAAAAGGATTTATATTCAGTTTTGTATGTATTATTGGATAAAGTTGTTTTGGAATAGTTTTTTGTTCTGTCTTTCGATTCAGGATTCTGGCCGAGAGATATTGTGATGTTCCATAACAGAGGGACAGAAAGATGGGAAACTGTGGAGCAACAGTGATGTGGGAATGTTGTCAGGGAATTCCGAGTATGATGAGCTGCTCACACACATTTCATCTGGACTGATGATAACATGGATGCCTCCAACCTTCCTTCTCCTCCTCCCAAGGTGCTCACCAAAGGCCTTGTGGCAAAGGCTGTGCCTGCATGACAGCTAAGTTGTGCAGAATGTAGTAGACCACTGTGAGTTTGGAGAGCCTTTCAGTGAATGCAGCCCCTCCCTGAACAGTCTAGGTAGTGGAAGCATTATTTTAAAAAGCTAGGACTGGACATGTTCCTGGCACAGTTCAGTGATATCCTCTTTAGTGAATCATAGCTGCCTCAGGCACTGGTCCTGGCTGAGGTGGAGGTAGGGGAAGTGCCTTTTACACATCTTGCCCTCAATTTGCCTCATTATGGAACTCTTCAACAAATTCACCCGAGTTATATTGTCTTGAATTATACCTCACACATGTCAGAAACATTCTCAACTCCATCTTTTTGATCAAGCTTCCAGGTACCTATTCTAAATCAAAAACAGAATTACCTGGAAAAACTCAGCAGGTCTGGCAGCATCGGCGGAGAAGAAAAGACTTGACGTTTCGAGTCCTCATGACCCTTCGACAGAACTATTCTAAATCTCCTACCTTAGGATATTACCAATTTATTTTTGTCTTTGACTTTTTCTTTCCCTTTCTCTCTTTTCTCTCTCTACCCACCCACGCACACACCCACTGCCACAGGGGCAGGGCTGTAAAATGTGACGAGCCGTTCAAAAGTCCATTGACTTTGACAGGACAGTAAAATCTTGCCGGCATAAAATTCCATCCACTATATAAACCTACCTACAGACATTTATGATTTTAAAGTTGCCATATAAATCCCACTGCTTCTTATTGTTGGGAAAAGAATTGTCACCAATAATCCAATGTATTTCCTGCTCTTCTTCAAATAGGTCCTTAACACAATGGAAGATATAGATTGTAAAGGGGAGATTAGCACCAGAGGTGGGTAAATGGTTATTCAGATAGATTGCCATCAGTGGAGTATGGATACAGAATAATAGATGGTTGGCAGTTAGCTACAAGGAAGTTACTGAATCTCCCTGTTCTGGAGAAGTCAAACTGCAAGGATAAAACTCAAGTATTTTATGTCATCCCAATTTGAATTGCTGTCGTGGACCTGATGGTCATTCAAAACAATTGTCCTGGTTGTTTTTTTTTCTACTTGAGTTACTGGTTTTCGCTATTTTCAGTAAAGGTGAAAGTCAGTCTAGATGTTGTAGGTAAAAAAGAGACAGGAAAGAGGTCGGACCACAGCATTACATGACCGCTGATACCAAGGATAGTTGAGTAATAGAGTACAAGAATATATTAGTATATGGCAGACGGAACATACCCCCTACATTCTCACATATATAAGTACATTATCTAGAAATGAACATACAGAAAAATAATTGCAAAATACCTTGTAATATCTTTGTACCTGTCATGTCTCAACTTATCTACCTCATGTTTCATATCATACTACATAAATCCTGCCAGCCTGCGTGATGTTGCCCTTTCTCTACTTAATTGATAGCTTTCATTCATAGTTTACATGACTATAAAATTGACTGGAGTTCAGAAGACTGAATAAAGTCAACTGTTTCTCATTTATTAACAAACATTTTAAAATTAAACTTTATATATATGTATTGTTTGCCTTTCAAAGCACAAACCAGATTAACGTCTGAGGATGAATAACATTTATTGCACACTGAAGGCATCCATTAAGCCTTCAGTATTGAATGGGAGTAACGTTAACTAAGGGAAAATTGTGGTAGCAACAGCAAAGATGTAAAAATAAGAATGCTATGTAAAGTTTTTTTTTACCAGTAATGGAAAGCATAAAGTTTAAGGCAAAGCTGGCACTTAAGATATATCATAGGGCTACAGCACAAGCTTTAAAAAATCTTATAGCACAGTGAAAATGTTATATTCTTGTAACCTCCTAGATAGGTTGTCCTGGTATTTTAGGGGGAATTTATCCTACAATATTAGTTTTACAGACACTAAAGTTGCAATATAAATCCAGTCAAGATACAGCCTGACTCCAAGGAACTGATTCCCTGAAGGAGCCAATCTAAAGCTGTTTGATTTTGACACTGTGTGGTATGCAATTCCAGCATCAATTTACATATAACAGGGACGTCCCTTACGCTTCCTGGGCCCGTTTTAAATTCATCTGAAGTTAATTAAAATGTTTAGACTGTACAGCCACTGCTGTCCTTACCTTGTAAACATTTAAATATTAACTGCTGGGAGAACAGCTCTCCATATTAACGTGTGTGTGTATGAATGCACGTGTGTGTGTGTGTGTGTGTGTGTGTGTGTATGTACCCATGCATGGAGCTCTCTCTTGGGCAGAAGTATCAGGATTCCTGTCAAGCTGAGCGAATGAGATGTTGCGTTGCTGGAACCCAAGGGGCAGCCGGTGGTGTAAGAGTATTTATGCAGCATCAATGCTACGTTTCGCACATGTTGCGTTTTGCAACATTCGGAATCATCATTTTCTGACACTTTTCCTTAATATTCTAAGCTGCCTGTTTTATATACATTATGGTCCTTTTCCCCATGCAATGAGAAATTCAGCAGCACAGGAGTTAAACTATATTCCTTGTTATAAAAGTTAATGTGTGCCATTTTGTAGCTTCCTCTCTGCATTCAGAACATAGCCTGAGGACTATCCTGCTGAAGGGAAGTAATTTAGCTTATCCTATTCTACAGCCCCGACAGCTGCTTTTATTTTTTGTGGGGTCTTTTCCTCATTTAGTGCAACAAAGATTGTCCTCATAGCTTGACCTTCTAAATGACTGCAGGGCAGTGCCCTGATGCAAGTAAATAGATAACACACTCTATCAGAGATTTACAAATCATTGGAAAGTGCTGGGGTTGATAGTGGCATCAATCGAAGTTTGACACAGGCCGAGGTCACCCATCCATCTAACTAAGATGCCTGTGGTTACTAAAGGAAGACACTTTCTTTACCAGTGAAGAAGTATGTTGATGAGAAATACAGTACTATCAATTGATAAAAAACCCAACTTTCCCAAGATCTACTGTACCTGAGAGTGTCTTTATTCCAAAGCCACTATCCCATTTGCAGACTATCCAAGGAGGGTATGAGTAACACAATTTCAGTGCAGCTAATCTCTTCCTTTAGGTCTGCGATTAGAAAAACATGGGAACCTGATGAAAACAAAGCCTTTGCGTTTTCCGAACCAGCTCTGTGTTGACATAAACTGAAGATGCAACTACAAAAAGTCAGAGCTTTGCAAAGCTGTTTTCAGATTTTTGTCTGTTTGTCTGAATATGTATGGAGGAATTTAATAGACCTTCCAGCAGCTACTGTTAAGTGCCTTGTGTGATTAATATGCTGAAAGAAGGTTTTCAAAACTCAGTGATATATATTAAAACAAAGAGTGCCTTCTTTCTCCCCAAATCGCATTTTCAACATTTCTACTTGCTAGTATTTTTAAAACCACACCTGTTGGGAAAAATCATCGATACCAATATTTTCAATTTGCTGGAAATCCTGCAAAAAGCAAGAAAACAAAGTTGGTTTGGGCATTGGTAACATTTAGGGAATAAATCAACTCATAAGACACCCAGAACAGTGACATTTCTATTTATTTTTGGTGAGATTATGGTTCAATTTTTTCTTCCTCGAATTTACGAAAAATATCACAGCCTAGCAGCAGGTCTTTCAGCCCAGTTGGTCAATGTCAGCGTTTGTGTTTCACATGAGCCTCCCCCTGCTATACTTCATCCAACTTTATCAGCATCACCTTGTATTCCTCATTTATTTATCTAACTTCTCCATAAAAGCTTCTGTGCTATTCACCTCAACCGGTCCTTGTGGTAGCGAATTCCAAATTCTAGCCAATCTGAGTGAAGAAGCTATTTGCGAATTTACAATTCAGTGCTGTCTTCGGGTCCATAAATGCTGAACTTTAGTAATCCTTTTGCAAATTAAGGCATGTAAAAGCTATTTTGCTTATCCATCAGAGTGAGTGTATTCGCAATAGTAGAAGTTTTGACTAATTAGCATATTACCCTGCATTGCGCCATATTTTCCAAACCTCCCTACTCTTAAAACACATTTTTAAATAATCAATTCTTGTTTTCCGATATCACCATGGGCAGGATTTTTACCTCGTCGGGCGGGCGCGTCAGGTGGGCCCGGGAGCGGCTGCGAAACCAACTGCCACCTGCGATCGGGCCCCAGCCGCGATTTCATGCCGGCCGGCCAATTAACAGCCAGCCAGCGTGAAACGCGCGCTGGGAGCCTCAGCGCTGTCGGAGTGGTGAGCGGGAGGAGCGCGAGCGCTGGTGTGCGCATGCGCGAGGGAGTGCACTGTGTAAGCTCCCTGAAATTTTTAATATTTAAAATAAAGAATTAAAAAAATAAGGAAAACTCTCTCACTTGAGCAGGGACATATTAAAAATGAGTTTTAAAAGCTTTTATTTATTTTTTAAAATCACTGGTCAAAACCTCATCCCACCTGTGGATGTGGTTTCACGAAAAAATGCAAAGGCCACTTGGCCGATTCACCAGCCCGCCAACCGAAAGGTTGGACAGGCAGCGGAAAATTCAAGTTAATTAATTGATTAAGGGCCTTAGTAGGCCTCTTAATTGTCAGCGGGTGCACCGCCGCCTCTTGCACGTGCCCACCGAGCGAAATATTGCGAGAGTATGCAATGAAGTCTGGACGCGCGCCCGACATCATCGCACACTATTTTGCTCTCGCTCGGGTCGGGCATGCACCCGCCCAACAAGGGAAAAATTCTGCTCCATATTTTCCAGTCAATTGAAATCCCAGAAACTGGACATCACTGTAGTGACACCAAGGGTCAGTTCTTTGGATCAAAACATAAAGGCTGATGAAGCCATATTCTGACTGGTAGCACCTGGGACTCAACAAACTTGGTCAAGTAACAGCTTCTCAGGTACTGTAAGGGTTAATATGTATTGACTAGTCTGTCAAATAACATATTATCTGATCATTTATTTTGGTTACACACATCAGCTCCTTGCTTAATTTTGCAATGTCAAGTGTCAAATGAAGCACGGCAGTTAATTCAGCAGAGAACAGAAAAAATTGATGTTATTATGCTTTGAAGCTTCAAACAGCACTGGCCATCATTTGCATGAAATCATGTAACAAATACCTAGGCCAGGATTTTCTGGTCACCAAGCGGACTCGGTGGGGGCAAGCAGGAGCGGCCACGACTTGGATTGCCGCTTGCGATTGGGCCGTGAACGCCATTTCACACTGGATGGCCAATTAACAGCCAGCCAGCATGAATTGCGCACTGCAGCACTCAGCACTGCCTCTATGTTGGGGAGGGGGGGGTGCCAGTGCGGAACTTCCCGCATGCGTGTGGGTGCGTGAAGTAATAGCTTCCTGAGGCACAGAGCTGCACCAACCAAAATATTGCGCAAGTGCACAATGATGTCGTGATTCTTGCCCAATATCAATGCGCGTCATTTTATGCTCGCTTGGGATGGCTGTGCATCTGCCTGACGAGTCCAACATTCTGCCACTAGACCAACATAAGTTTTATTGGCCAGTCCTGTTTTATCACTATGCTAATTCGCTATGTTAATTTGTGTTGGCTGAAGGTAACCATTCATAAGTTAGCAAATAAACTTGCTATAACAACGCTGTGGGTGTATCTACGGCACAGGGACTGCAGCAGTTCAAGGAGGCAGCTCACCACCACCTTCCCAAGGGCAATTAGGGATGGGCAATAAATGCTGGCCACATCCCGTGAATGAATGAATAAAATTGTGGACACAAATGTTGAAGGAGTGAAATAAGTCAACAACAGATGATGCCATTATGTAAAATAGGAGAGCACGATAAAACACAATGTTACATTTGCCCCCTATTGTGCCAACCGTGTCCATAAAGTTGTTCCCATCACACGTCTGGGTGCTTTCATTCTACAGTGTTTGTTCCAGAAAGAAGTCAAAGCCCAGAGGGTGTTTCCTTCATGGCGGAGTTCAGCTCAGATGCATTTCTGATTGGAGACAGCAACATGAAAATCCTTGAAATGAATGATGCTACAGCTCAATGGGCTTTCAGTGCTCAGACCACTTTCAGGCTTTTAAAATCAAACAGGTTCCAAGTAGTTGAGAGATGGTAGCCAGCTGCTTGCTCAGCCGGGAGCTGCTGGAGTTCCTTCCGATTGGTGTTAGATCAGCAGTCTGAGCTGTGAGGCGAAAATGATCCAAAAGGCGGGAAGCATGGCGGTCATGTGATATGGCCCATTGATGAGTTTAAGTACAGCCTCGCAGCAGTTTCTGTGCTTCTGGCCAAAATCCATTATTTCCCTTAGGAGCGAAATGGTGGCTGTTAACACTTCTGCAGGTATAATAAGTTTCGATGTCTCTGTCTTTATTATCGTCCTGGCTGGGGAGAGTCAATTCAGCTGTTAGTCATCTAGTTTTATGATTATAATGTGGCCTTACAATGGGGTGCGAGATTCCACAAGGTTGAGAGTAGAACTCTTTTGTTCTTGTAATTTCTGTTGGTAGCTCCCAGAACAGATGGCCAATCTTGTGAGTTATGTGACCTATAGCAGCCATTTTGTGGTTCAGCAAAAGTCCAATTTAAAATAGCAAAAAAAAAATAAAGTTTGAATGCACACAGTGTTGATTTCTTTACATGTCTTATTGACATGACAATAGACAGTGAAAATTGTTTGTGTGTCATGGGCATTATCAGATTGGAGATGGATTGGTAGCACCTCAGTCAGTAATGCTCGATTCCTTTCTGTTTTTCTTTTGTACTTCTCTTTCTCATACATATGCATATATATTAGAAACCTTTAAAAACAAATTGATCTGGTATAGGAAACACAATATCAACATTTGCTAAGGATTTTCAAATGATGCTAATTTGGCAAACAGCAAGGACTGTAAAAAAACTTCAGGAAAAGATAGGTGACCAGCATCGACAGATTGGTAGCAAATGTAAATTAATGTAGGAAAGTGTGCAGTCATGGATTTTGAAGGAAAAATTTAAGGAATGGAACTGAAAAGTGTGGATGGACAGGGCTCAAACCCATAACTCTTTGAAAGTATGATTTCCAGTAGATAAGCCTCATTATGTATTTTTGGCTGAGAGCCCAGGCATCCATTAGAGTACTAAAACACTTGAGCCCCAGGGAAAACATTGCTTGATTGACAGCCCCGGTTCTCTGATCGCTTCTCTCAATTGCACAGTGTTGATTTACACAAGTCAAAGAGGTTTCAAGTGCTTTTAATTTTAGCTATTGATACTTTAAAGCATCTGGATGATTGATACTTTTATTGGCCTGTAATAAAAGGAAGTTTATTCTTAAGAAAGTGGAAGGTTATCAATGAATTACTTTTTTAAAGCTTTTTTTAACACACCCTACTGTCATTATAGGGTTCATTGGTTCTGTATAGTGTATAGTGGTTGAATGGACATAGAAATACCATAGCTAGGCATGAGAGGCCATAGAGAGTGAATGGGGGGGGCATACCTTTGCATGATGGCATGAAGGGCCATAGAGGTGAGGGCATACCTTGGCATGGGGGGGCATAAGGGGCCATAAGGGTAGTAGGGGAGCATGAGGTGGCATGGATGGGACCTGGAGAGTGTATGAGAAGGGGTGAGGGTATGAGGGCTGAGGGCTGAGGGCTGAGGGCCTTTCTTTTTCCAATATAATTGGGATGAAGTCCTACATCACTGCCTCCGCACCCAGCAGCCCCTGTGACTGCCTCTGAACTCTTTCCCGGGTCGGCTGTCCTGGCTGCAGCCCGGACCTGGCTGCAGCCCGGACCTGCCTTGCCCCTGCCACCCCCCTCACCCCACAATGAAAATCCAACCTTACCTGGCATTTTCTCCCGAGTCAAGTGGGTGGAGCTGAGGATTTCTCCAACTTCCGCAACTAAAATCCAACTCCATGTATCCAATTCTGTGAAGTTGAGCTCCTTCCCTTCTGATTCTGAGGGGAGATTGCTTTCATTGAGCCGAGACTGACAACTGGCAAATGTGGGAAGAACAAGATGATAAATTTGTACCAGACCACAGTTAGAGCACTGTGGGCAGTTTTGGAGATCCCATGATCAAAAACATATCAAAGCCACAGAAAGCTAACATACTAAATCCACCAGGACAATGCTAAGGATGAGAAGCTATCTATTCAGGAGCAGGGAAATTGCGGAAGTATACCTGAGTCCCTTCATTCCTAAGAATGGCACCTCTCGGTTGCTGAGTGATGCACGAGGTAGAATTTCATGAGGGCTATCCCATCCCCCATTGTTACCTTCAACAGAACCTCCCAAACCCATGATCCTCCACCACCCAGGAGAACAAGGGCAGCAGGCACTTGAGAACACACCATCTGCAATTTTGTCTCTGAGTCACACACCATCCTGACTTGGAAATACATCATTGTTCCTTCACTATCTCTAGGATAAAATCCTGGAACTTCTTTCCTAACAGGTCCTACACCACATGGACTGCAACGGTTCAAGAAGGCAGCTCACCATCACCTTCTTGAGGGCAATAAATGCTGGCCTTGCCAGCAATGCTCACACCTTGTGGACAAATTTAGGAAATGCTAGAGAAACATCTGTCATCCATTTAGACAGGTTTTCCAGGGTTTTAGCTGATCTTCCAATGACATTACAGCGGGAAGATTCTACCTTGATGGCTATTTTCACAGGTACAGAAGGCTGAGAGACAAATCTATAGAAGCCTTTAAAATCCAGTACAATTTTATGGAATCACAGAATTGTTACAGTGCAGAAGGAGGCCATTCGGCCCATCATGTCTGCACCAGCTCTCCAAGTGAGAAATTCACCTGGTGCCATTCCCCTGCCTTCTCCTCACAACCCTGCTCATTCTTCTCAAATAACAGTCCAAATTCTCTTTTTGAATGCCTCGATTGAACCTTTTAAAAGAACAGAAAAACATTTGAGCAGAAGGACTGGGATAAGCCAGTCTAGCCATAACGTGGGACAGTCAAGGTGGGCTAAATGGCCTCCTTCTGTGCTCTAATCTACTTTGCCGCTGCCCAACTAGAAGCAAGATATAGGAGCAGCTCAGAAATGCATCAAATTTTGACCCAACTTTTGAAATGTCTGGCTTCTGCCTAGTGACTTCCCAGTGAATGGCACAGCGGAAAATTACATTTCTTAAAACATATCCCAGTTTGCATGAGGGACTAGGCAATAGATGGACAGGGAGGCAGATTGGGAAGATGTAATTAGACTGGGAGGAGGTTTGTGTGGGGCATAAACATGCTCTGGCATAGACCAGCTGAACTAACTGGGCTGTTTCTGTGCTGAAGATTCTAAATAATAATAATAATAAGAAGATTCTAAATAATAACATGTAATTTAAGACATAAATACATAATAATATGTAAACTCTAGAGAAGGTAGACCCAACAGCCTCAATCTTTCCTCATAGGTGGAATTGTCCTATGAGGAGAGATTGACAAGGCTAGGCCTGTATTCTCTAGATTTTGGAAGAATGAAAGGTGATCTCATTGAAGCATACAAAATTCATACAGGGTTCGAAATGGTGATGCAGGAACAATGTTTCCGCTGGCTGGTGGGGATGGTTGTGGGGCGGGGGGGCAGGGGGTGGGTGGCGGGGGGGTGGGGGAAGATCTAGAGTCCGGAGACACAGATTCAGAATAACTAGTAGGCAATTTAGGACTGAGATAAGGAGGGATTTCTTCTCTCACAGGGTGGTGAATCTTTGGAATACTTTATCCTCTGTGGAGGCTCAGTCATTGAGTATATTCAAGACAGAGATCGATATATTTCTAGATATTAAGGATATCAAGAGATATGGGGATCGTGCAGAAAAGTGGCATGGAAGTGTAAAACCAGCCATGATCTAGTTGAATGGCAGAGCAGGCTTGTGGAGCCAAATGGCCTATGCCTGATCCTATTATGTTCCTTTGTAATTCGGCAGCCTGATTTTAACCTGGGGCCAAGGCGCAGAGGCCTAAGCAGTAAAATAAATTCCCATGACAGGGGCAATGTGAAGCCTGGGCAATTTTCACTTCTGGGCTTCATTTAAATGCCCCGATGCTGTCTCCAACCTCATGCCTGTGGGGATGACATGGTGGCTGGTGCCCGGGACTAGTGTCCGACCATCATTTCAGCTCACAGTTCCCACCAGGGCAGGCAGGATTAAAATTGGGGATAATGCCTTAAAAAATGTTTAAAATTTAAATTATAAATGATGAAAGTGAGCTATTGGCTAGTTATTGTAAAAGGACATCATTAATCCTATAAAGCAAAGAACAAAAAATTGGTACTAATAAATTTTAAGGTTAATTTAGTCTGAAGACAGCAGAGGCTGGATAAAGAGAAGTTTCAGGTGCCAGGATAGAACATAACAGACACTGAAATAGTTCCAGGGGAAGATAAATTTGGACTATTAACGTTTCAACATTAATTTCAAAAAGCTTTTCCGCATAATACAGAAACATGCTGGAAAGAGGATTGTCAGATGAGCTAAAGGCTTCACTTGCTATCAGCAGATCAAATTATCTTTCCCCCTGCGGTTTTCTGCACACCAGGAGAGCTTCATTTTACTAATACTCACTTTGCATTACGCTCGTAAGGAAAAAGGTGATTTATATTTCTTTACGAATAGAGCTACAAGGCTGTTGGCTGATCCGCCAAGTTTACCTTCAAATATTGTGCTACAAACAAATTAATCCCTTCTTGAAGGAGATGGCTCACTAAAGTGCAGTTTGAGAGGTGTCAGAAGCCCTCCACTATCTCGGCAATGTTACCGCCAGTAAATGAGCCAGTGGATGGACTCTTTTCAGCCCTGCGGAGGTGGTATGGGAGGGGTAAGTTGGAAAGATGAGTGTTGGGTCAGCTTCCTGAGCCATTCCTTCTTCCTTGGTGCCACAGGCAGGTTTACAGCACCAGCAGCCACCTGCCTGGCTGCAGTAAGAAGCCAGTTAGGCCAATTAAGGGACAAATTTCAGACTGTATCTTTTTGGCATTGGAGAGGCCCCTCGAAAGGCTAGCATCACTTTTGGAGGCAGCCTCCCAGTGGTAAGTCAGAGGGTCATCAGTACTTCCTCTCACTTGTCCAATGAGTGAGCCATGAGAATAAAAATGCCTTAGGCTTGGTCATAACCTCTCCACACTGATGGCCCTAAGGACTGTGGGCCTTCCTTATTTTAACATTTAAGCAGATGGTAAAGAGTACCTCCATTTTGAGACACCATTGCACTTCTCTTTGTGCCTCAGGGGCTCCTAACTCTCCTGATGGATCTGCCGTCCACTCAGTGCTGTGGGCTCTTCTATTGGGCCACCCACCTTGGGAGCCTTCTGGCCGTCCTTAATTGGATGGTGAACACAGAGGCAACCTCTTAATTGACTTCCCTCTGAAAGATTCCTCCATGTCAGCACGTCTCTGTAGGAAATGGTCCTGACTCATCAATACTGTGGTAATCTGAGGTGTAATACACCTTTAAGAGAATCTGAGCTGATTGGCCACGTGACTGTAAGACCCAAGCTGTGTAGTGTAGGCTACCATGTTAGTGTTAGTCTGGAATAGGGCCTGGTTGGGGAAGCACACATCATGTTAGTGTTCTGTTGTTTGTGTAAATAAATAGCATGTGCTTCATTTTGCATTGGCCTCTGCACCTGCAGTATATTGTAATCGACTCACCTGCCAACAGATAAGCGTGCAACCGGTTCGCAAGCAAAGTGACCCCATAGTAGAACATAACAACTGACGACAAGGCAAAACGCGACCAGTCGATGACACCAAGGAGAACTGTGAAAACTCAACTGTAATGAATTAGCCGTGCCCTGCAGTACAAAAACAGTTGTAAGTCCCCACTATAGTCGTCAAAGTTATCTCCGTCCAGCGTGCCACAATTTGGCCGCATTGAGCCATTTGATCAGATCACCGGTGACTGGTCACATTATTTTGAACGCCTCCCCTTTTTCTTTTTGGCCAATGGCATATTGGGGGAGCAGAAGAGGCGGGCAATCCTCTTATTGACATGTGGCAGTAAAACCTACGGCTTAATTCATAGTCTAACGGCATCCAGCACCTGAGATTCCAAGAGCTTTGATGAGTTGGTGAATATTGTGAAACGCCGCTTTTAGCCAAAACCCTCGGTAACAACATAGCGTTTTAAATTCAATTCGAGGCGTTATGCCCCTGGAGAGATAGTTGCTTGCTATGTAGCAGCCTTGCAACAACTGACAGAGCACTGTGAGTTCAGGACATCGATTAATGACGTGTTAAGAGACCAGTTAATGTGTGGGGTTAACGAAGAAGCCATTCAAAAAAGGTTGTTACCAGAAACAAATTTAGACTTCAGCAAGGCACTGGAGTTGACATTTGCAATGGAGATTGCGGTGAGGGACTCGGAAGAAATCAAGGGAGCACAAAATGTTGCCGTTCTTCACGTCGGGAAGGAGGCACTGGCTAGAAATGGCGCAGAAGCGCAGGGCTCTGCGGAATGACGGGAAACAGCCGCCATTAACAGACCAGCAAAAATCAATGGTTTAATGGATAAAAAACCACATTAATTGTAGCAGAATTGGAACCAGACAGCCTACAAATGAATGACAATTTAAAAGACTCGAGGGTTTCTGTTGTCATTGCAATGGGCACATTATGTGATATTGTAAAGAAAGATTGAGGCAAAATCTCAAACAAAAAGACAGAAGTCGTGAAATCATATAATGGAGGAACCAGAAGAAACAGTGTGAGATATGTACTCACTACACAACTTAAAAATGGGTAAAACAGAGCCAATCTATGTGACAGTAGAAGTCAATAGAAAACCCATTCAAATGGAGGTGGTACAGGCGCATCCACAACAGTCACAGGGAACAGATGTTTAAGTATCTGAATGGAGGAGGCCACTCACGAAAGCTGGAAAACTCAGATGCCAGACTATATACTGACGAAGACATATGAGTAAAGGGTATGTGCAAAGTTCCAGTACAATATAGAAGCTAGTCTGCTAATCTGTCCCTCATAGTGATAGCAGGCAGAGGACTGAGTCTCCTTGGAAGAAACTGATTAAGAGAGATCAATCTTGAGAGATTACTGAGATCTCAATCAGAAGCAGGAAATGTTGCTGTTCGAAAAAAGGAGCATGTAAAGATTCAACAAAAGGAACTCATAGAGCTGACGCTTAAGGACAGAGTTTGGGTTGAAGTCAGTAACCTCCAAAAAGAAGAAGAAAACTAGCTGGTAGACTTTTGCATATTGAAGATTCCATCAGATCCCAAGTTGTACCACTAAAAAGGTATGAGGAAGAACAGAAAGAATTCCACATATCTCTGGCTGAGATGAAGAATCAATTATTCAAGGAAGCATAACAATACTTAATTCTCCAGGAAACAACTAACAAATATAAAAATAAATGGAAGAACTGAACAACCAGCTATGTGGAAGCCAAGAAGCCTTAAAAATAGAGATCCCTGAGTTTTCAAAGTAGTTGATAGATGAGGAAGTGATGGAAGACTCAACCACTGAGTCGACTCAACCAAGTCAAGCTCATACCTGAGCCTAGTCTAGCCAATAGGGAAGTTGAAGAGGAAGCCAAGATTAAAGTCAGCACTGCCAAGAAGAAAACCCATCAAAAGAACACATGTTGGAAGAGAAAGCAAAATTACTAACAAGGCCCCGAATTTTTTTTTACACAACAGGAAGCTGATCATTTTGTGTTAAATTTAGCCTTGCCCAACATCCTGATTTTTCAGAACCTGCCTGACCGTTGCCCTTCATATTGTTGAACTTGGAGGGGAAGGGCAGCAGGAGTGCATGCAAGGGGGCCCAAAAGAGCATAAAAACATTCCCGTTGGAGTCTACACCACAGGTAGAAGGAACTCCTCTTGCTTTGGAAGTACCTGAAGGACCCATTGAGCCTGAGAGAGTCAAAGAGGCAAACCTACAGGTTCCTACTGGGGAGCCTAATGGACAGATAACTCCTGAGAAGGAGGCCTCAGATAAACCATCCAAAGTCGTAGAACTACGACAGTCGACACATTTGAAAAAGCATCCTGAGAGACTGGCTTTGTAAATAGTTCATTTGTGTAAATAATTAACATATTGTAAAATGCACTTTCAGTAAAGGGGGAGGGATGTGGTAATCTGAGGTGTAATACACCTTTAAGAGACCATGAGTAGATTGACCATGTGACTGTGAGACCCAATAGCTGTGTAGCGTGGGCTTCCATTTAAATATTAGTCTGGAGTAAGGTCTGGTTGGGGAAGCGCAAATCATGATAGTGTTCTATTGTTTGTGTAAATAAATAGCATGTGCTTCATTTCATATTGGTCTCTGCATCTGCAGTATATTGTAATTGACTCACCTGCTGACAGATAAGCGTGCAACCGGTTCGCAAGCAAAGTGATGCCATAATAGAACATAACAATTACAGGCATATGAGTTTCAGTGATTTATTTTCCACCATGGGCCAACAATCAAACTGGATTTTGTCTCAATCTGATGCAAACTTTCTAATGGGGAAAACCAAATATTTTCACAGAAGTGGAAACATTAGTTAATACAAAAGCAAAATACTTTGGATGCTGGAAACCAAAAATGCTCGAAATGCCAACAGGTTAAAAGAACTTGGGTGTAATGTGCATGAGCCACAGAAAGTTAACATTCAGGCAAAGCAAACAATCAGGAAGGCAAATAATATGTGAGCTTTTGTGACAAAGGGAGTGGAGTATAAGAGTAAAGAAGTCTTACAACAATTATACAGGATATTGTTGAGGCCACACATGACGTACTGCGTGCAGTTTTGGTCTCCTTACCTAAGACTTGCCCTACAGTAGGGTGAGGGAGAGAAATCATGGGCCCTTGTGTTTTTCCTGTTTCCGGGCCCACTGGTCACATTATGTAACAATTTTTAATTATTGAATTTAAATAAGTTCGACAATTCTGTTTGTTCTGGAATTTCAATTTTTTGGCACACAATACTAATTTATTACAATTGAATATATTATTTTAAAGTGTGTGTGTATAATATATAAAATATGACAATGATTGAACAATCAGTTCATCAAAACACCCTGCACCATATTCATTTTCATTCTCTGTCCAAAAGACTTTGCGGAATTCTTCTGAACAGCTAAATCTTTCACTTCATCTCTTCCAACCCAGGGGACAGTGAATGGCCATCCCTCTATTGTTTGTAAGGTTTAACCTTTATAATTTGAAATCAAGAACCATCCTTCCACAAAAGGAGAGCCACACACAATGGAATCTAAAAAGTGGATAGAATAGTACAACATAGAAGGAGGCCATTTGACCCATCAAGCTTGGGCAGGCTCTTTTGAGCAGCAATCCATTCTTTCCCCAAATCCCTGTAACATTTTTCTCTTTCCAAATACATATCCAATTCTCTTTTGAAAGCTAGGATTGAACCTGCTTCCAGCGACTTGTCAGACCAAATGATCCAACCATTCATTGCAAAAAAGCCTCTGATCATTTGTCAATCACCTTAAATTTGTGTCCTCTCGCTCTCAGCCCTTCAGCCATTGGAAACAATTTGTTTTTATTTTCTCTATATAAACTCTCATGATTTTAAGTACATCTATCAGCCTTTTCTGCTTTAAAGAGAACAACCCCAGCCTCTAGAGCTGTAACCCCTCATCCCTGGAACCATTCCAGTAAATCTCTACCGTAGCCTCTCCAAAATCTTCACATCCTTCCTGAAGTGTGGTGTCCAGATTTGAACACAAAGCTCCAAGCGGGCCGAACTGGTGTTTTATACAGACTTAGAATAAATTCCTGACTTTTGCACCCTATTCACCCCATTCCCACTAAACCTAAACCCGCTGACCACCCAACTTCCTTTCCTGATCCCCATGCCAGTTCAAGTAGTTTATAAAGTTCACTATACTCAGGCACTGCCCCTTCCACATTCAAAATTCCCCTCCTAAGGAAAACAACTCTCAATACCTCTGTACTTGCAAACTACCACTTTTTCTCCAAAGTCCCTTTCCTCTGAACATGTTATTGTACCCAGTGCCCATCTTCCTGCAAGTCCGTTTCTGAATTTCTCCAATTCTGCCATGGTCACTGTCACTGCACTGAAACAGCTCCAAACCAAGTTGCAATGACATCCTCTATAATTGTGACCTAGATCGCCCTGCGGCTTTTGATGTCCATCCTTTCTCTAATTTTTCTCGCTGCCATCCAGCTCAGTGAGATTGCCCTCACTTATTGGTTCCAGTCAACAATGGGTTCTCTTCCCACCCCTCTACATGCCAGGTTTCACAAGTATGTTGAGCTCATCCAGGTCTACCCTCTCTACCAACTCTCACTACACATCCACCACCTCTGTACTGGCAGACTCCTCATCTGAGATCCAGTCTTAAATAGCTGTGATATCCTCCAGTTAGGGTTAAAACAGCAGCATTCCATCTCACTCCCCATTCGCTGTCTCAAGCTGAACCAAAGTGCAATCTCAGTGTTCTATTCAACCCTGGGCTAAGTTTTCCATCATAAATTGATGCTACATTGGATAAATTATACATTGTGATGACTCAATGGAGCAGACAGGTTCCGTCAAGAATCAGTTAAACTTTATTACAGTGATATTTTTTAGTGCTTGATTAGATTTCTCATTGGAAAAGCCCCGCCCCACAGATTGCCCATGCTAAGAGTTCACTGGTTGGAGCCCCCAAAGTACATCACATGACCTGTGATTGACAGGACGGAGTGGCTACATCCAGTTGCCACATTTCCTCCCCCTTTAGATTTTTACAATTACTCTTTACAGAAAAACATTTTAATAATCCAACAAACATATATACAATTTCAGGTGATTATAAATCAAGTCTCTGAGGTGCTCTTCTTATATGGCTAGAGCAGTGTAGCTTTACCACTGGAGGTTCCTGAACAGGATCGACAGGATCTGGAGCTGCACTATGAGCCACATCATTGGAACTCGGCAGTTCAGTGTTCGGCAACTCTTCTGAAACATCCAGAATGTCTGTTCTAGGTCGATTACACATCTCAAAAGATGACAGTTCAATGTTAATCACAAATGGATCAATTAATTGTTGGAATGTCTCTCTGGCACGAATGTGATCTATGTGCTTACGGACAATCCTATCTCCCACTTGTACTTGGAAAGATAATGGACCAATCTCTAAAACAATGGCTGCCAAAGCCCAGCAGGATCCACTGCCAAAACTTTGCACTTATACCGTGTCACCTACACTGAATGTGTGAGCTTTATGGTGTAGGTCATAGTTAAATTTCTGATTACTCTGGTTCTGTGCTACCTTCCCCGCTAAATTCGAAAACACCAAGTGTAAAAGTGTAGGTAGATGGCGTTTCATTAATAACTCTGATGGTGTTGAACCCATAGTTGAATGTAGTGTTATATGAAACCAGAAAAGTTGAGATTCCAAAGTGCCTTCCCATAATCTTTTCATACCAGGCTTCAAAGTTTGTACTGCCTTCTTGACTAGATCATTCAATGAGGGGTGCCAAGGGACTGTTTTTTATATAATATGTGTTTTATAATATAATATGTTTTATAATATAATATGTATTTTAACATGTCAGACTCCATTCAGGTCCATAAATTCCTGAAACTCGGTGCTGGTAAAGGCTGTACCATTATCAGAAACTACAATTTCAGGTAGGCCATTAATGCTGAAACAGTGACATTGTTTCTCAATAGTTACATTCAGACATTGGCAATTTGAATTCGTAAGCATCCATCAATCTTGAATGTGCATCTACAATTAACAAAAACATGGTACCTAAGCGTGGACCTACATAATGAATATGCAGTCGAACAAAGGGTCAACAAGGCCACTCCCATGGATGCAGGGGATATGAAACAGGCAACTTCTGTTGTTGCTGTCAGAGGAGACAGTGCTTGACAATGCTTTCAATGTCACTCTCAATGCCTGGCCACCAGACATAGCTTCATGCAAGCATTTTCACCTTTGATATGCCCAAATGCACACTGTGGAGCTCTGTCAAGAGTGGCTCTCTACCTTGTGAAGGGACAACAACTCTTGAACCCCACATCACAATTTCATCTTGAAGCTTAATTCCACATTTCTGACATGGAATCCTCTCAATTCTTCAGATATAGGAGAGTTTGGCCACACTTGCAAAACAAAGTCTCTGACTTGCAACACTATTGGATCTCTGTTTATCCAATTTCTAATTTATTTCGTGCACACAGATGAAGAATCTAAGAAATTCAGTAAAAGCACTAATTCTTGTGGAATGGGAGTATTTTCAATACTATCTGGTAACGGGAGATGAGTGAGTGCATCTGCATTTGCAATGTGTAGGCCAGGGCAGTACATGAAAGTATACTCATATGCAGATAATGTCAGTGCCCAGCCTTGTATTCTTGCTGATGCTATTGGCGGAATAACCTTATCCTCACTGAATAATCGTGTTAATGGCTCATGGTCTGACACAATGGCGAAATGCCATTCATGTAGGTACTAGAGAAACTTCTTACACAGAATACTACTGATAATCCTTCTTTTTCTAACTGGAAATAGCCCTTCTCTGCTCAGGAAAGGTTTCTCGAGACATAGAACCTTTTGAACTCCCTTCCTAACACCACTGTGGATGCACCTACACCACATGGACTGCAGCAGTTCAAGAAGACAGCTCACCACCACCGTCTCAAAGGCAACTAGGGATGGGCAATAAATGCTGGCCCAGCCAGCGAAGCCCACGCCCCACGAATGAATATTAAAAAAAAGCCATTGGATCTTTCTGATCCATTTTCCATTTTATGTGATCCTACACCATAAGGAAAGGCATCACATGTTCACACTAGCTCTTTTGATGGGTTATAGTGTACTAATAAACACGACAAATGCAGCAGTTTCTTTGCTTTCACAAAAGTTTATTTCTGTTGTGAACCCCATGGCCAACAGTGGTTCTTTTTTTAGCAGTGAGAGTAATGGTGTCAAAACGGTTGACAGGCTAGGTAAGAAGTGCTATGGTAGTTGATCATACCAAGGAAGGACTTGAGTTCTGTTACACTGGATGGTAATGGTGCATCTTTTATTGCCATATCATCCCAAACCCACCAGATTAATTATGCATTCCTGGGAAACGCCGTTTTCATGGCGGCGGGTTATCATTTGTCAGCCATGCCATCTCCTCGCCTTTTCTTCATACCGGGCAGCGCATGTAAAGTGCAGCCGTGCACACACCTCTCAGTGCTTCCAGCCCATGACTGCTGCATGGAGGACATGGCCCCGCAGCCACCCGCTTCAGTAATGTGTCCCTCGAGCGCCTTTTGAACGCCATGGAGGCCTGTTATGATGTTCTCTACCCCTGCTCTGGCTGCAGGATGGGCAGCTGCATCACCAATCCAGCATGGGAAGCAGTGGCAGCAGTGGTCAGCGCTAGTGCCCTGCAAAAGAGGACAGCCACCCAGTGCTGCTACAGGATTAATGGTCTCATATCCTTTCTGCCAGGGTAACTCACTCTTCTCAGTCTCAACTCACAGACTCACAAATCCATCGCACAACCACAAGGATCTTAAACCTCAAGGGGCAACACCATTAACTCTCACACACACCCTCACATCTCCATCAGGCTCATATCTTCTTGAGCTCACGTCCTTATCCTGTTCATGGCTCTGCTCACCAAACAAACATTCCACGCTGTGCCATGTGTCCTGCTCACACTCTTTCCATCTGTTTTCATGCAGGAGAAGCTGGCTTACAACAGCAGGGAGAAGTCCCAGACTCCTCAATCACTTTGAGGAATGAACCATCGTGTGATTGGTCAGGACGTGGACTGTGCCTGCGGCAATGATGAGGTCAGCATTGAACACCCACATGAGGATCCTGCACCACATCATCCCTCTCTCAACGCAACTGTGCGTGCTCTCTCTCTCTTACGTTTGACTCTGCTGCCCTGCACTAATTATCTCTACTTAGGTTCACATGGAGCTTTGCCAAACAACTGACACCCTCAGCCAGCCGATCCCTCAGCTCCAACTATGTCCTCACCTCCATAGGAAATAAGCAGCCTGGAAGACCCGTCACAGTGCTTACCCACGCCCTCCACCAGTACAGAGACACACACCTCAGTGGGATCTAGATTTAGAGAAGGCTTAGGTTCACAATCTGGTGATCACCACATGACACAGATTCAGCCGAGCTCCCTGGCACTTGGAGGACTGCTGGGGATAAGGCATCTGCAAGGTCCAAATCAGCTGACCAACGAGTGATTCTGGAGGGAGAAGAGTGCGTATGTGGCAGGGCCTTTCAGAGCAAGCACTCTCCTACGCATGTGGATCCTTCACGTATCATACACACCTCAATGTCCTGAGCATTTTGAATGCTGCCGACTGGGGTTCTCTTTCAGTTGCCTATCTGAGCTGACCTGCATCTCCACCCACCCACTGATCACACTCCCATGCAGCATCTGATCTCGCCCACCCAGACTGTTGTTTCACTTTCGATTTAGACAGGACGACCTTGATTCACTTTTTCGTAAGCTCTCCCTGTCATTTCCCCTCCCCGAGACACCCAGTTCCTTTCCTCAATCACTGTTGATTCCCCGGCATCACATTCCACCTCCCTTCCATAACCTACAGCCACAACCCATTTCCTTCAGGGATGTCCAGGTGAACGTGCAATTTCCTTCCTTCCTGAAAATCCCACACCCATGCAATTTAATTTCCTGACCACCTCCTTCCCAATCTCAGGATCTGTGTTTGCCACCGAGTCCCCACCAGCCATCATCACTTGTCCTTTATTCCGCTACCGTCAAACCCTCACTCTCTCACCCTACCACCTCACTCCGCCCTTGGTCATTCTCACTATTTCCTCAGTCCAGACCCACCCTCAGTTCACTCCCCAAGAGGCAGTCATCAACCCACCAGAGCCCTCCCTTGCTCATTCATCTGGATATTCCCCCCTCTGGGCCCCTTCCCCCCACCTTCCCGTCGGAACACCTTCCCCCCCCCCAACCCGGGCCTCAAGCCCCCGGACTCCACCCTGCTCCCTTTTTAGTCCTTCCCCCTTCCTGAATCCTTCAGACACCTTTACTTCTTCCACCATCTTTAGTCCTTCCCCTCTCCCAACTCTTTCCTCTAGCCTTACTTCCTCTCCTCTCTGCACTCCTTCCTCCCCACAGACTCCCACTCCCAACCTCCCCCCACCCCGACACCTTCATTCCCCCTCCCAACCTCCCCCCACCCCGACACCTTCATTCCCCCTCCCAACCTCACCACATCCTGACACCTTCATTCCTCCCTCCCAACCTCACACCACATCCTGACACCTTCAATCCTCCCTCCCAACCTCACACCCATCCTGACACCTTCATTTCCCCCCTCCCAACCACACCCCATCCTGACACATCTACCTTTCCCAATCGATTCTAGACCATCCTCTCCTGCCTCCGGTGCATATTCCTCTGCCAAACACAGCTGGACCATCCTCTGCACATCCTCGATGATCATCCATTGTGAGTAGAGCCTCAACGGTGACTTTCTAACCTTCACAGGCTGCTTCGCAGTGGAGCCATGTCCATAAGAATCCACCCACTTGCCATGGATGTTCCTCCAGTGTGCCATTGGTGTCGGGCTCCTGCATCTTCTGCTCCTCAGATGTCCGCGATTTGAGCAAGGTCCTGGTGGGTAATCCCAACTTCTGCACATCACACTTGTCAAGGTGTGTTCTGCAGCAGCACGCAATCACACTGACGCGGGCGGACGATCCAGCGTGGGGGGTGATTCTGGCAGGCTGGGTTTATAATGATATGCAGATGTATTACAATGAGGTTTCTGACATCCAACGGCAGGAAACAAGGCCCGCCATCAATGGGCTGAGCAGATGATTGCAAACTGGTTTCATGACAACATGAAACTGATTTTTGGCCTTCTCTCTATATTGTCCGCTCACACCACCAAGCACACCCAATACCAGCGGGCATGAACGATTCCGCCCGCAATCTCAGAGTGAGGCGTCCATCCATTAGAACTAAGGTGAGGAGAAACTTCTTCACTCAAAGTGTTGTGAATCTTTGGAACTCTATTCCAGAGAGCTGTGGATGTTCATATGTTGAGTACATTCAAGGCAGAAGTTGATAGATTTTTGAGTACTAAGAGAATTAAGACATATGCCGACAGTGCAGGCAATTGGGGTTGAGGGAGATGATCAGCCATGATCTTGTTGAATGGTGATCAGGTTTGAGGGCCAAATGGCCTATTCCTGCTCCTAATTCTTATGTTATTATTTCCAACATTTTCTCTTCTTATGCTGGAAACATTAGTCCTCTTCCCTGAGATACTAAGGGCTTACCACAGAAGCCAACTAATTCTGCACAGAACAGGGTTCTCACTGGTCTGTACAGTTCAGTGCCACACCTCACGGTGCATTTCCCCATTAAGTCATTAGGAAAACATAACAATCTACCTTGCACAATAACTCAATGCAAATGTTAGCACTGATGCATGAATACAGTCCACACTGCTTTTAGCAGGTACATTTGTGTTTAAGTGATTTGCCCGTTATAGGTGATGCATGTTTTCACAAGTGGAGGGAATGCAGGAGGCTGGCTGTAACTGTCCACCATCTGTAACAGCTGGGAAAATAGTGAGAGAAGTTTGAGTGTGAAATTCCAAACTGCAATTCCAACTTCTAACTTTCTATTCTAATCGAGAACCATTATCCCAACCAAGCATTTGTGGAGTGGCCACTTTCGGGAATAGACACCCAGGCGTATGTGTGGGATTCTTCTGCTCTTGATTTCAATTGTGCAACTGTAAGACTAAGAGTATCATTAAAGTTCTACTCTAAGAGAGCTATTTCTCTGCATGGAAGCTTGTGGAAATGTCTTTTTATCAAATCCAATGGGAGTGGACTGAATTGGCAGGGCAAGAAAAGAAATCGATATGAAAATGTCTGCCTGGCATAAGAGGCATGCTTACTGTCTTCTCAACTGCACCTTTATAATCAACTCCTATGATACCGGCAATTTAGCACTATTTGCCTGATATAGGTGACTGCCGTGATAAGCATGGACAGAGTAAGTGATGGGGATTGTATTTGGAATTTAATCAAAACATAGATACAGTTATTTCATCCTTCTGCGACACTTTTCTGGCAGAAATGCTGGAACAGAAAGTTCAGCATGCCACATGTTATCACAGAATTTTAAGAAAGCAGTGCTGAAGATGACAGAGATGTAGAGCCCCATCAATACTTTAAAAACTGAAGTGAATTCTTTAGGCTTGTCGCATAGTACCAAACTATACAGATGCTATAATATCTGCAGCACTGAGCTGAGCCCTGAATAGTATTAAAAAAAAACTAAATTTAACACAGCTGTATTCTCGCACCAGTTCAGTGTAAAGTTGTGCATTACTATCCTCTCCACAACTACCAAATGCAGATATCTAAACTGTGTACTTTCCATGAATAACACACTAGTATGTACAGCCAGAAGGTCACCAGTTATTGATCTCAATCACTAGATCACTCTAACCCATTCCATTCTAATATGAACTCCTTGAGGTGGTCATTGTAGGCTGCAGCCACATTTCACCCAGCATCTTCAGCTTTCCATGCTACTCTTTCCTCTTGTTAAGAAGTGATTTAAAGTCAAAGAAACAAGGTGAGTAAATAAGTTGCAATACAGATCAGCTGTGATCTAATTGAATGGTAGAACAGGCTCAAGGTTCTGAATTGCCTCCTCCTGTTCCTGCCTTCCCTTCTAAAATTCCAAATGACTAGCTTCCTCAGCCTTTAGTGCAGCTTTGCAGTTAGCTGTAATCTTGACTGGAAACATCCAAAAGAAGCTCAGTAGCAAGGAACAGGGTGATATAGTGTGAGGAACTTCTCGACTGGGGCCATTGTCAGAAACTGTGCTGAATTTCTCATTCCCTGCCAGCAGTAAAGGAAAGATCAGGCATGGTCAACTGCCTGGATTCCAGTGAACAAAAATAGATAAG
Organism: Carcharodon carcharias; assembly: GCF_017639515.1. Lineage (NCBI taxonomy): Eukaryota > Metazoa > Chordata > Chondrichthyes > Lamniformes > Lamnidae > Carcharodon > Carcharodon carcharias. The sequence continues at coordinate 157,462,916 of NC_054471.1, forward strand.
CCATTATGGGCCTTGATAGTCATTCCCTCGGCATTAGCAAGAAAAGGGACCTATTACATGGGGGTCTCTACCCTTTTATCTTGTCTCAGTATTTCTGGATCTTCCATAAGGGAGAAGACCCGAGCCTACACTTGCACAAATCTGTAGTATCCACAGAAGTAAATTGGGGTGGCAGTTTTCCCAACATTCCAGCCTCAATGTCTCCAGGTTTCATCCAAGCAATGAAATTTCCAGTAACATCCCAAGTCATTATTGGATAGGCTTTGTATCTGGTTCTGGGACCATCTCAGATCAGAACATCTAAGGACTCAAGGAACAAGGTGCAGAATGCCTAACAGTCTGACGATTATCTTGAAACCATTCACACAACCCTCTAATCCCATTTTCAATGCCATTGGAAAGCAGGCTCATATATTTATTCATAAAAATAAATGTGATAGATTTCAGAAACAGTCAAATTACATAATTATATTTTCTCATTATAATTGTGTTTTATTCCAGGTCACCACTGCATCGCCCACAGAAGATCACAGATGCTGACAATATAAACTTTAGATTAAAAAGAGCTCTTCCAAATGTTCTATTGCATTTTTCAGTCATGATCTTGTAAAACCTCATGCCCTTTCTGTAAAACAGTGTTAGCAGTATTGTCAGGCAGATATAATAATGGTGTTGGAATTTATTGTAAGATAGTGGTATCTGTGTCTGCATGTGTGTGTGTGTGTGTGTGACTTAATTGGTTTAAAGACAGCTGGTCTGAAGGCTTTGATGTATTAGAAGATAAACTAGATTTGAAATGTTAGGTAGATAAATGTGGGAGAAGTTTAGAATGTAAAGTGTAAAAGGACATTTGCATTTTTAAATAAACTAGATTAACTTGAATTCAAAAAAGGGAGCAAAATATTACATCTAACCAGCATTAGTTAAGAAACAGTGTGTTTATTTTTCCCAAAGATTATTGGTAAAATTGGTACTGTGATAGATTTTTATGATCAGTGAGGTAAAGTCTAAAGACATTGTGAAACAATGGGAATTTGCATTCAAGGTACGAAGAAGAGAAGGCTGTATGTAAAGGCAGGCATTTTAAGACCTAACAAGTGTGAAAAGCCTTCAGCATCTAGGCCTCAATCTGCTGTCTACAACGAACAGAAGTTAAGAAAAGTCACTTTGAATCGCTCTGAAGAAGAATCATATGGACTCGAAACATTAACTCTGTCTTTCTCTCCACAGATGCTGTCAGACCTGCTTAGTTTTTCCAACATTTTTTGTTTTTAGTTCACTTTGAACTGGATTGTTCAGGGTATCCATGATTCTTTGGCTGGGTCTTTTAAAATCTAATGTGTCTTACTGTTGCCTTAATGGAGGTGTAACTGAGAGTCAGATTAATTAGGGGATTTAGAAGTTATTATAGTGGTAAATTGTAGACATATATATGTGCTTAAAATCATTTCTCTTATTGATACATGTTTAATCTAGTTTTATAAAAACCTATAAGGCTCGATGGTCATATTACTATTGAATTCAAAGCTCACGTCTCAAAAAACACAAATTTCAAAAATTGTTTTGTGGCAGTTGTCTCAAGTTTCCCTTTGGGATTTGAACAAATCAGCATTTACCATTGGCTGTGCCATAATATAGTTGAGGGTTCCTTGTGGGATATATTTGAAATTCCTTGATTGGTTTGGAGTTGGTGAATCTTAAGGTTATGAATACGAGAAGCACTTTGAATTCAGGAGTTGGCGTGAGGATTTATTGAAGTGGTGAGACAGCAATATGGGTTTGGCAGTTGCTTAGACATGCCTGGGAGTTGAAGTTATAACTTTGGCATGTTTACAAAAGGTAATTAAAGTTAAGTTAATGAAATTGGGGGATAAATTACAATTGGAGTTACCTGTAGAGGCTAAGAAAGCAGACATAATTAAAGGAATAGCACAGCACTTAAAATTGGGAGTGATACTTGATACTAGTGAGTCACAGCTGGAGGTAGTGAGACTTCAGTTAGAAATGAAGGAGCTTGAATTGGAACAAGCAAAGGAACTGAGAAAACTTGAACCGGAGACAAAACAAAAAGGAAAAATAATTGGAAATGAAAAAACTGGAACTATAGGCTGCATAAAAAGAAATGGAAATGCAAAAACTTGATCTACAGAGGGAAAAGTTGGCAATGGAAAAAAGAATGAAGGAAAGAGACAGAGAGTATCGGCTTTAAAAACTGGATTTTCAAAAGAAGACTTCAGTTGCTGAAGAAAGTTCTGATGATGAAAATACCTTCAACCTAAAGCCTAGTGGGGAGATGTTTAAATGTGTACAAGCTCCTCTAAAGTTTGAGGAAAGAGATGTTGAAGTATTCTTTATTATTTCATTTGAGAAGATAGCTAAATACATGAAATGGCCACAGGAAAACTGGGCATTGTTGTTACAATCCAGGTTGTGGGTAGACCTCATGAAGTTTATGCTTCACTGTCAGAAGAAATGTCAGTGAACTATGATGTGGTAAAAAAAAATGCTATTTTGAGTGCATATCAGATGGATCCTGAGATATACAGGCAGCAATTTAAGAATATGCGAAAACAGTCTGGGAAAATTTATATTGAGTTTGAAAGAGTAAAACAAAGCATTTCTGACTGGTGGTTATGAGAATTAAATATAGAAACAATATATGCAGCTCTTGGAGAGGTAATTCTTTTGGAAGAATTTAAAGATTCAATTCCTTCGATGGTGAGAACTCATGTGGAGGAACAGAGGGTTGAAACGGCAAGACAAGCAGCAGAGATAACTGATGATTATGAGTTACTTCATAGAGCTAAATCTTTTCCTTGTCACCCTTTTAAATCAGAGAAGGACAGAAAATGGGAAGGTGAAAGGAAGGTGGATAGTCAGGGAATAGAAGGAGCAGGTGGAAATTCCCAACAGGTTTATTTCGCAGAATAAATAGGAAGGTGCTGAGGGCAGAGGTAATACTTGAAAATTGAGGTGTTTTCGTTGTAATAAAGTTGGACATATGAAATCTGTGTGCTGGAAATTGCAGGGAAAATCTGTTGGAATCAGAGGGGTGCAGGAAAGTACTCGAAGTAAAAATACTGTAGGTTATGATGTTCAAGCACTGGTTTGTGTACAAATAAAACAGGGAGAATCAGTGATGGATAATGAAGTGGGAATGTGTTCACGATTTACCCAAAAGAAATTGGAAGAGCAGGTTGCAGAAATGTTTCAAGATGTATTGTGTGAATGGAAAGTCTTTCCATGTGTACAGGGTGGAGTAGGTAAAGATGTTAACATTTTAAGAGACACAGGGACACAACCCTTAATGTTGTGAGATAGTGACATTTGTTGTTCAGAGCGAGTACTGCAGGAACAGGTGACAATAAATGGGGTTCAAGGAGATGCTAAACCAATTCCATTGTGGAAGGTAAATTTAAAGAGTAAGTGGAAATCAGGCGAGGTGATTGTTGGGGTAGAGAAAAAATTGCCCATTGCAGGAATTCAATTTATACTGGGTGATGACCTAGCTGGATCACAGATGTGGGTGATGCCTTAGGTAGTTGAGCAGCCTGTAGAAGTATTTTCAACCCAAGTGTTTCAGAGAGAGCATTCTGCATTGTTTGAGATTGTATGATAATGAAGTCACAGGCTCATAGGTTGAAACAAGAAGAACAGGAAGTTCAAAGGCAGGTAGAAAATCTAGAAATCCCTTTAGCCGACACTGCATTTGATAAATGTGTTTGATAAAGTTGTTCAGGAGGAAAGACTGCAAAATAATTCAACTGAAGTGTTTAGCTCAAGTCAGGGGAGTTACAGAAAAGGTATTAGCAATTAAATCATTTATATCAGAAAGTTTACTCAGAAACAGAAGCAAAACATATTCCAGTATGTTATTACCTTAAGGATCATGTTTTAATGAAAAATGGAAGCCTTATCATGTTTCAGCAAATGAAAGCTGGAGGGAGGTGCATCAGATTGTACTACTATTTGGATATAGAAATGAGATTCTGAGGATAGCTCATGAAATTCCAATGGCAGGACATTTAGGAATTAGGAAGACATAGGTGAAGATACAAAAACATTTTTTTTTTGGCCTGGATTGCTTAGGGATGTAGTCAATTTCTGTAGAACATGTCACACATGTCAGGTAATAGGGAAATGTACAAGCAGTCATTAAGCCAGCACCTTTAATTCCAATTCCAGCATTTGAAGAACTTTTACTAGGGTCATGACTGATTGTGTAGGACCCCTCCCTAAGACAAAAAGTGGAAATCAGTACTTACTGACAATAATGGATGTGTTTATCAGGATTCCTGAAGCAATACCTTTGAGAAATATTACAACAAAGAAAATTGTGGAAGGATAAACTAAATGTTTTAGAAGATATGGTTCACCTAAAGAAACACATGGGAGAATTTTCCAGTCGGCAAGTGGGGGCGGTATCCGCTCACTGACGCATAAAATGATGCAATGTGACATTGGGCAGGCATCCCGACGTCACCACGCATCATTTAGATTTTCAGCCGAACTGTCAAAGGCCTATTAAGGCCTGTTTAAAACTAATTAAGTCAATTAAATGAACTGCCTGTCCAATCTTAAGATTGGTGGACTGGCGAAGAGCCCAGGCAGCCTTTGCAGTTTTCATGGAATCTCACCCACAGGCAGGATGAGGTTTCATGAAGTGTTTGTAAATTAAATTAAATTTTAAATTAATGTTCCTTGACATGTCCCAGCTCATGTGACACTGTCACGATCTAAATTGGCCTGCCCATGTAAAATGGCAGTGTTCACCCAATCGGGGGCACTGTTTGGGTTTGCGCTCGCTCCTGCCCATCCTGCCCATCACCCCCCCCCCCCACCCATCCCCCGATGGAGGGAAAATTCAGCCCAGTCAGATCAGGGTTCAAATTTCATGTCACAGCTGTTTAAGGAAGTAATGAACAGTTTGGGAATAAAACAGTTGAAGTCAACAGCTTTACCATTCTGAATCACAAGGGGCTTTGGAAAGATGGGATCGAACTTTAAAAACTATGATGAAGTTGTGTTGTCAGGATTATCCACAGGGTTGGGATGGGGAATTCCATTCTTGTTATTTGCTATTAGGGATGTTTCTAATGCATCAATTGGTTTTAGTTCTTTTGAACTAGTTTATGGTCATGAGGTAAGGGGACCACTGAAATTGATTCATGAGAAATTGGTGGGTAAAATTCAGAAACTACTCTCCTGGATTATGTATCAAATTTCAGTGAGAGATTGGACAGAGCATCTGAGTTAGCTAGGAAACATTTAAAAATATCACAACAAGTGATGAAAGTGAAGGCAAACAGGAAAGCTACAGCTCGAAGTTTTGTTGCTGGGGAGAAAGTGTTAGTTCTGTTACCAGTACTGCATGACTCATTAAAGGCAAGGTTTAGTGGGCTTTACAGGATTGAAAAGAAGCTGAGTGAAGTAAATTATTTAATAAATACTCCAGATAGAAGAAAGAAGCAGAGAGTGTGTCATGTAAATGTGCTTTAAAAGTACTTTGACAGGAAAGAGGAACAAAAGGAGGTATTAGTGGTGGTAGATAATGAGAAAGAAGTATAAATTCAGGATTCTGAAATTGATTTTCCTCTACTCAAATTGGATAATGAGAGGGTATTCAAAAACTTAAATGTAAAATTGAGTTACCTTCCAGGCAAGTATTAAAGTGATTTGGAGAAGCTATTGCGGTCACACAAAGATATTTATGGAAATAGGTTGGGGAGGACAAATTTAGCTATACATGATGTGTCTGTAGAAGTTTCATCTTTGCTAAGGCAACATCCTTATAGATTAAATCTGACAAAGTTATCACAAGTGCAGGAAGAAATCGAATCCATGCTTCAAAATTATATCATTGAGTCTAGTTGCAGTAACTGGAGTTTAGCTATTGTGCTGGTACCAAAATCAGATGGAACATAAAGACTGTGTGTGTCCTATCAAAATGTGAATGCAGTGACTAAAGTAGATTCATATCCTATACCACGGTTGGAAGATTGTATTGAGAAAGTGGGACAATCAAAATTTATGACCAAGATTGACTTGCTAAAAGGATATTGGCAAGTACCACTATCGGAGAGAGCAAAGGAGATATCAGCTTTTGTGATGCCAGATGGACTATATCAGTTTAAAGTCATGCTGTTTGGTATGAAAAATGCACATGCCACATTTCAAACTCAGTTAGATGGGGGAGAATCATTTACAACATCTGGAAGAATTATTTGGTGGTGAACTTGGCTAAAAGTGAATTTGCAAAAGCACAAGTTATGTATCTAGGTCATACCATTGGACATGGTAAGGTGGCTCCAAGAAATGTGAAAGTCTAGGCTATCGTGGATTTCCTTGTGCCTACAACAAATTGAGAAGTTTTGAGATTGCTAGGCATGAGTGGGTTTTATAATAAATTTGTACCAAATTTTAGCAGAGTGGCTGCTCTACTGACGGAACTATTAAAAAGGAACAAGAAGTTTCAATGTCAGAGTGTCAGAAGTCACTTGACAGTTTGAAAACTATATTAACTAAAACACCAGCTTGGTAAAGCAATTTAAGTTGGCTGTTGATGCAAGCAATATAGGCATTGGGGTCATACTGTTACAAGGAGATGACCCTGGAATTGAAAAACTAACAGGGTATTTTTCAGGGAAGTTGAATGCATAACAGAGGAGATACGCAATGATCGAAAAGGAGACTTTGCATTTGGTGTTAGCATTGCAGCATTTTGAGATTTATGTTACAAACAATTAGTCAGAAACAATTGTTTATACAGACCACAATCCTTTAAAGTTTCTGGACAAATTTCAAGATGGAAGTGCAAGCCTATTCAGATGGAATTTATTACTGCAACTATTTAATCAACAGGTTATACATGTAGTGGGATGAGAAAATCTGATTGCAGATGCATTCTCAAGTGATGAATCTTAAAGGGAAAATTGGACATTTAAAACCTGGACACTGAACTGTTGATACGAGTGAGTTGTATATATTTTTATGTTAATGCATGCACCTGGTAATGTAATAGTGCAAGTATATAGATAAGTATAGGAGATAGCATAAGATGGGTTAAGAAAAATGAGACCATCTTTTTAAATTATGATGGTTCATTTTTCAATAAGGAGGGGGATGTCAGCAAAATATAATAATAATGTTATTGGTATTTATTGTAAAATTGTGGTATCTGTGTCTATGGCCAGAATTTTGCCCTTGACGGGCGGGTAGGCCCGACTGACTCGGCTGCGGGCGGGCAGCTGATTGCCACCACTGGAACGGGCCGCGCCACTATTTTCTGTGGGCAGGCCAATTAAGGCCTGCCCAGCGGGTTAGCGACTCCCGTGGAGAACGGGAAAATAATCGCGGAGGCGGGCGTGCTCAGACCGCCGGTTCCAATGGGGAACCGGCAGCCTGTATAAAGAATGGCCAGGCAGCCTGCTTGAGGTAGTTCACCATGGCCAGTCAGGGAGAGAGAGAGAGAGGCAGCTGTCACAGGACAGGAGCATGAGCAGGAGGAGGGGGGCAGGCTGCAGGAGAGGCCAGCGGGGGGGCCAGTGTGCCCCTCGCTTTTCCGATGCATGCCTTGCTGTCCTCCTAAAAGAGCTGTCCAGCTGTCAGGATATATTGTATTTGCATGATGGGAGGTGGAGGGCCCCCCATGTCACCAAGCAGGCCCATGATGATGTGCGGTGCACAGGCACCCAGTGCCACAAGCACTTCAATGATATGCTGTGCTCTGGAAGGGTGAGTACCATGTCAGCCTTGGCCATTTGACCCAGAAGGTAGCCTTAGCTTTTGAGCTCTCCTCCCACTCCCCACGTCTTGCTGTCATTACTGCATTGGGCATTTGGCGCACGCTGGGTGGGCAAACGGGTACTGACCATGCTTACATCAGCCTTAGTGGTTGAAGAGAAGATGGGTTCACCCCGCAGCATATGTTGGTGTTTGTCGCATTTGAGTAGTCTGGGGGCAACCTGCAGGGGAGGCCTCCAGACATGTACTCAGAACTGTAACACATGTCATATTGATGGTGATGAGATGGTAGAAGGGGAGCCTTAAGGTGTCATGGCCAAGTGCCATCTGCTGGCCTCAGTGCCACACCTAGTTGCGCCTCCTTGCCATGGGCACTAAGACTCATGTATTATTCAAAGTGATGGATGCTGAATGTGTCCAAGGTGGCCATTAGGGGAGGGGTTTGGGATCAGCGGTACTATCTTCTGGGGACTGATCACCAGTAGTGTGGACAGGAGCCACTGGAGGCCTCAGATGGGCCACTGTGGTTGGGGTGCGGTGTGCGCATGCAGAGTGCATGAGCGATCAGCCCCAATAAATCCTCTTCTCTGTTCTGCAGGCAAAAATTGAGCACAATCAGAGGGAGCACCAGATGACTGGAGGTGGGCACGCCCTGCTCCAGTGCCTCATGACCTTTGAGGAACAGGCCATGGAGCTGGGGAGGAGGCAGGCGGCTAGGGCGGCAGGTGGTGGCGAGGCTGGGGTCCAGTGGCCAGGTGTTTGAGGTCCACAGTCCCATCCACTCTGTCCGCCCACCATCCAAACCACTGATGGCTGCTGCAATCATTAATACAGCAACACTGCTCATTCACAGACTGAGACACTCTGACGTGTGGGTCATACACAAAGATCTCTCTTCCCCTTGAGGAATCGTGTCTCCACCACCTTCCAATGTCACCTTATCCCATTTCTGACCACTATCTCCATGGCCTAACACGCCATGGCATCGCTGCTGCACAGCCAAAGACTTATTGCATCTTAGGGGCGTTGGAACCTCCACCACCCTTCAGCCAGTGCGCCCCACATTACTCTGTCTAAAAGGTCCTCAGCACTTCGGCTGTGAACCTCATGGCACTCAGCCTAAATAAATGCCACCACGTTACTCATCCCTGCGCCAAGGGGAAATGTTGCCTACTGCTCACCCGGTCTATGCCCCTCTTAACAGTATGAAGGTCAATAATGTGACCTGTCAATCTCCTATGATCCACGGCAAATGTCGCAAGTGTTTGCGATGTTTCCTCATCACCGCAACTATCCAGGCCAGCATGCATCTAGGTCAGGTACCTCTGCATTCTCCCCACTCCAATGGCACATAACATGTCATGTGGCATTCCTGAGGCTATCTGACCAGCCTGTCTGTATGCACGTCTAATGTTTGGGCTTCCTCTTGACTCTTTTCCACCCCACCAATGTTCATCTTCTTAGGGTCTTAAAGGGTGAGCAACTTATGAGGCTGGGGCAGGAAAGGGATGAAAGGGTTAACTGACTGAACGCTAACTGATGCACTGTCCTTGTTGTTAATTTCAGCATCACTACCACATGGCTGCGCCCAACGACACTGCAGCCCCACCTCCACACCTGAGGCCCAAGGCGTGCAACTTGTGGCACATCATTTCAGCCAACCAGGCACCAGCGCAGACACAAACACTTCAGTGGGGAATTTACCGTCAGCTAGTGTCCCGGGGCACAGTGGAGAGGACATTTCACAATCGCTGGAGGAGATGGTAGGGACAGAGAATGCCGTTGGCGCCAGCAGCCGGACGGCTGGAGGGAATCAGGCACATGCTGAGTCTGGCACTGATGATGTGCCTCGAGTTGTCACCAATACAGCAGCTGCAAGACAAGTGGCAGGAAGCACGTTTGCATCTAGCAGGCTTGCATGAGGGTATGCCTCAGTTGATCTCTGCAATGGAGGAGTCCAGGCAGAGTGCACGTGAAGGCATGAACCTCAGGGCAGAGCTTCACACTTCCTCCACTGAGAGATTGGCGACTCTCATGGAGAGGGAGGTCGATCGGATGGAAAGTCTTCTGATTGGGTAACGCTCTGACCTGCTAGCGCTCTCAGCGGTGTTGGCTGGTGGTCATTCCCAATGTGGGAGATGTTGTGGATGCCAAGCGTCGGCGCTCGGTGCCCATGCATCTGCAGTGAGCAGGGAGGTCCATTGGGACCTCGCGTTGGCACAGCAGCTGCCTGTTGTCGCTGCGAGCTCCTCTCATGGTGCTCTGGATGAGGACAGCAACTCCTCCGCCCCTCTGCCAGTCAATGTTGCTTCCGTTGAGGCTGCAACAACTGGGGAGGTGTCAATTGTGGAACTGGCCTCTCCCTCCCAGGTGGGCCCATCACAGGCTCCACAGGCCAGAGGACGCCCGCCAAGCTCATCGAGGCCAACAGGACAGCAGAGTCAGCAGGCTGTCTCACAAGCCACTCCGAGCGATGGGGTGGCACCAAGACATAGCACCTGCAAACGTAAGCATAAGGCAGGTTAGGCACTCAACGGGTATGTCACTGGTGATTTTGTGTTGTCTTAGAATAGGGAAACATATACTTATGTTTGCAATGGAGACGTTTCTGTTATATTTTGGATATAATAAAGTCCACTTTTCTGACCATGGCTGAGGGTGTTTCCTTTGTGCTGCATTTGTATGTTTCACAGACATCTCATGAGTGTTTGAGTGGACATTGATGTTTCTGTACTAAGCCCTTAGTTGCAGCTGATGAGGTGGAAGATGTAGCGCCTAAATGCCACATGTGGAAGCGTCAGGCAATGCTGGTCCTGCTGATCCATGTGTGGAGCTAACTGAAGGTTCTTTGGATTAAATTCGCCCAGGTGTCCCCACCTCCTTGGTGTAATAGCGGGTCAACGTGCTGCCCCTCATCATCGCTCTGTGCTTCCTCATCCTCTGAGGCACTGCTGGATTCATCATGTGCAGCCTCATCCAGGGTGTCAAGTTATTCATCATCAACTGCATCGCCCCTTTCCAGCGCTAGATTGTGCAGGGCGCAGCATGCTACCACTATCAGAGAGACGTGATGTGGGGGGTATTGGAGTGCGCCCCCTGAGTGGTCCAGGCAATGGAAGTGCATCTTGAGAAGACCGATGGCTCTCTCCACCACAGCCTTTGTGGTGCTGTGGCACCTATTGTACTGCTGCTCAGCTTCTGTTCTTGGATGGCGGAGAGGCATCATGAGCCACCTTCTGAGGGGATAGCCTTTGTCACCCAGCAGCCAACCATCCAGCCGAGCCGGAGCACTGGGAGTGTCCGAGGATGTAGGCATCATGGGAGCTGCCTGGGTACCTTACACAGATTTGCAGAATCTGCATCCTGTGATCACACACTATCTGCACGTTCATGGAGTGGAAGCCCTTCCTGTTGATGAAGGCACCGGGCTTACCTGCTGGCGCCTTGACGGCCACATGTGTACAGTCTATTGCACCCTGGACGCGGGGGAAGCCAGCAATGGCCACGAAGCCTCTGGCTCGCTGTGCCTGACTTGCCTGGTCGCAGCGGAAGTGAATGAAGGTCAATGCACGTCTGAACAGAGTGTCTGTAACCTGCTTGACACAAGTGTGGACAGCTGATTGGGAGACACCGCAAAGATCACCCACCGAGCCCTGGAAGGAGCCAGAGGCATAGAAGTGGAGGGCAACCGTGACCTTCAGAGCCGCTGGCATGGGGTGTCCTCCCACACAGTTGGGAGATATCTCAGGGCCAATCATCTGAAAGATATAGTTGACTGTCTCCTTTGAGAGCCAGAGCCTCCTTTGGCATCGCACATCAGTCATATTGAGGTAGCTGCTTCGCCGCCTGTATACCCTGGCAGCAGGATAGTGGCATCTTCTGCGACCCCTTCCACCTTGGACAATCTCTTGGCTCTGCGCCCCTTGTGCCTGCACCTGGCCTCCCAAAGATGCCTCCCCTGGAGGCTGATTGTCCAGTCCTGACCTCCTCCTTATTCTATCCCTTCCTTCCTCCTCAGAGGAACTGCCTCCAGTGGAGATGTCAGAACCCATACCCCCTGGCTAAATGGAGGCCTCCGGAAAGCTGCAGGCCCGGGAAAGATTACTGTCTGCAGACTGGTTTCAAAGTACACAAAAAGCTCTTGGAAATCGATGTGAATTGCTAACAATCAAACAGGCAACTTTAAAGCACTTTCTGCAATTAAAACTGTGGAAAACATGAACAACCCCCCTGAGTCCCCATATCCCGCCAGTGCATGAGTTTTATTAAAAAATCTCCTACCCACCTGCCCGTTGGGCCCATGCGCCGACCCGAAGTTCGCACTGGTCCCTCAAAATCCTTGACAATTGGTAAGTTAAGGGCCTTAACGAGGCCTTTAATTAATGGCGGACGCATGTCCCACTGCTGTGCACGCATGCCGACTGAAATATCGTGATGCCGCGCACTGACGTCGGGATGCTTGCGCGATGTCAGCATAAGACATTTTAAGCACCGACATGCAGGCTCCACCACCCGCACGTCAGCCAGAAAATTCTGCCCTATACGTGTGTGAGAGAGAGAGAGAGAGACAGAGAAATTTAATTGGATTAAATGCAGCTGGTCTGAAGGCTTTGATGTATTAGAAGATAAGCTAGGTTTGAAATGTTAAGTAGATAAACATGGGACAAGTTTAGAATGTAAGATGTAAAAGGACATTTGCATTTTTATATAAACTAGACTAGCTTGAATTCAAAAAAGGGAGTGAAATATTATACCTAATCAGTATTAGTTAAGAAACTGTGTTTATTTTTCCCAAAGATTGCTGGTAATATTGGTATTATAATAGATTTTTATGATCAGTGAGGTAAAATCTAAAGACATAATGAAACAATGGGAATTTGCATTCAAAGTGGAAAATATGTATAAAGGAGAGTAGGCTGTGTGTAAATGCAGGCATTTTAAGATCTAAAAAGTGTGAAAATCCTTCAGCACCTACGCCTCAAGCTGCTGTCCACAACAAACTGAAGTTAAGAAAACTCACTTTGAACTGGATTGTTCAGGGTATCCATGATTCTTTGGCTGGGTCTTTTAAAATCCAAGTGTCTTATTGTTGCCTTAATGGAGGTGTAACTGGGAGTCAGATTAATTAGGGGATTTAGAAGTTATTATAGTAGTAATTTGTCAGTATATGTATGTGCTTAAAATCATTTCTCTTATTAATAAATGTTTAATCTAGTTTTATAAAAAAAACCTATAAGGCTCAGTGGTCTTATTATGACTGACTTCAAAGCCCACATCTCAAAACATACAAATTGCAAAAATTGTTTTATGGCAGTTGTCTCAAATTTCCCTCTGGGATTTGAACAACTTAGCACTTACCATCGGCTGTGCCATGACAAGTATCTATAAGTATGAAGTCATTATTCCATAAGCACCAAGTCTACAATAATGGGAAAGAACTGAAAGGACTAATATCATGTTTAATGAAACAGTAGTCAATCAGTGTAAAATCAGGGTAAATATAACATCAGCTACAATTTCTTATAACATGGTAAAACCCAGCTTTCGACTGAACTGGGGTATGATATCAATCAGAAAGTTGCCATTTATGCAACTTAAATACTATATTGTAAGCTGAACTGGTCAGGATATTCCAATTGCCATCAATTTTATTGTCGTTAAAAATATTATGATATGGGATAGCACTTAAGAGTGTTTATCAAAATGATTTGCACGTGCCACTTCCTTTAAAACAAAGCTGTTCCAACATGTCTTGAAAAAGGAAAAGCTTCCTGTGTAATTCAATATTAAGGGCCTACATGGTTTGACACCTGAGCAAACCTTGTTCGCACCTGTGACAGTGTAAGGGTTAGCTAATAGGCTCTATGACGTTATTGTATCTGGATGTTTTGTCCCCAGTGTTTGAATGTTTCTGTTATCTTCACTGTAACCGGCTCTAGCTGTCGAAATACCTCACACTCTATCACTGCCTTCATCGCCATGGAGACATTGCAGGAGCCATTATAGATGAGAACTTCATCTTTTTCCACTTTAGGGCTGAAATGAGAGGGGAGGTTAAATGGGGTGCCATCAATCTTAATGAAATGCAATTATTGTTGCACTTATTAATCATCACAAGCCATTTGCTCGTGGCAACTCCAAGATGCAATTTGTCAAACTTTGTAAATTTCTCTAATTTCATGCCTTTTTTTTCTCTCCACTTCAGATTGTTTTTCTTGTTGAAGCTTACCTGAGGAAGAGGCCAGCGATGATTGCTTGAGATGAACCGGCAGCTATGCTAATGTTCGCTGTTGAAGCACAGATGGCATCATCGCAGGCATACTTGAAAGCCTCCGGTAACGTAGATGCCTGAGTGCCCACTCGATTTGTGATATCACGTAGTATGTTTGGGGCTGGTAGCATTGCAGCTGTTGTCCTCAGACACCATCAGACTGCACAGGGTTACCGAAGATGCTGACAGAAAGACAATATTGCAGTATTCACTTTTTAACACCAACTAAAATGTCTGGCATAAAGGTTGCTCTTGAAAGAAATCACTCTGAAGGGAAATAGTTCTGATAAAAAAAAACATTTCCACTAGGGTATATGATCCAGCAACTTTTTAAATAAAAGAGCAAAGGTTACATTTAACTATAAGGAAAAGCTCTTAAAGAATAATCACGCCTTGGTCACATACAGTTTTTTTACCTGCACATCAGGTGTTAGCTTCTCAATTACTTTGAGTCTGACTCAGTCAAATTTAAAGCAAACTGTGCCCCAAAAGACTGTTCTTGAACTTAGAAGCAATTGTTTCCCCTTAGCAGAGAGAGGATCATTTAATCTAACCTGCCAAATTGTGGGCAGTCAACAGAAAGTAAAACCAATGGTATCATCTGCTTTTCATTTAGAACATCTGAACCAAATCTGTTCCAACTTGAGCAAGTTTCCCTTAAAAGTATATCATTGAATTGTGCTTTTGGGAGAAAAAATGATAGAATAATTCTGCTAAATGTTTAACAACAGTCTCATTATTTACTACCACAAACAGTATTTTTATTATAGTGTCCATACTAGTACAAACTATCTGAGTTCTACAATGATGGCTGACTGGGAGATGAACTGTAATGTGGCACTATTTCCCAGTAATGACCCAACAATTATCACCCAATAAACATGAAGTGAATACACCACAGTCAATAATCCTTCAGTATTGGTGCCAGCAGCCAACAATGGCATAGACGATAACACAGAATTATTTTGTGCAAAGTAAAGACACAAAATTGCAAGAATTATATTGTTGCCTCATCAAAATCATTCTCACACCCCTGCATATACAGTCAGTGATATGTTTAATATAGCACATTACCATGCAATTAAAGGCCCATTAACAGAGCCTATCTGAACCCCTATTTCCACGTCTAGGAGGACTCCTGTGAGTTATTAAAGTTATGGTTTTAATTTTGATGCCATTTTTTTCTCCATATGATTAAATGTGCAGTGCAACATTTTGCAGCTGATTCAGCTTTCTGAGTAACAGGATGTTACTCCCCAGTTTTGTTGTATTCAATTAATTCATCAAAATAACATTTACCTTTTTTTAACTATTGAAAATGCTAACTGGATCACTCTGCTTGTGTCAAATGCATTTAATAACATGGTCATTATAGCTACAAGAGCAACCAATCTCATTGGGTCATCCATCACTTAACACCACGATATCAACTTGTTCAGATGGTGTGACTTTTGAGACGCTTTATTGCAGGTCTATTTTTTAAGATAATCTATATGATAGAAAAATGGCATCCAAAGACTTTCTCATTAGACCATTGTGTCATTTCACCAGACAGCTGGTAGGCATTCGCTGAGTGCCCAAATTAGGCTGGAAGAGTGACACGTAAATATAATGTTGCATATTAGCAATAAAACACAGCCAATAGTTCAAAACTCAGAGAATGAAAGATGGATGAAGTTCTACAGGATTCATCAAGGGGATAATTTGGAAGCACTTGCAGGGACTCACCAATCCAACCAATGTTAATTGTAGCTGATGAGGCTGGGAGAAATTAGAAGCTCCTTCACAAAACCCATCACTGACAGATTGGCTGCACTCTCCCAAGTTATGACATTCTGGCTGTGTGAATAACAGAATGAGAGGACATCACCTTGAAAGAACCTGCAGCATATATATTGTTCTTTACAAGTGAAAAACATAGATCAATTTACGATCTCTAATGTGGAATTTATACTGTTGCTGCATTTTCAGACACTTTGGGCTGGACTTTCATCCATGACGAAGGTAGCAGAAGTTGGCAAATTTCCTGGCTCGAGGGAAAATGCCAGGAAAGATAAGTGATTGAGAGGAGGTGGTGGCATGCTGGTATTGTCACTGGGCTAGTCTTCCAGGGATCAGGGTAATGCTTTGGGGACTCTGGTTCAAATCCCACCATGGCAGATGGTGAACCTGGCTTGACAACTTCAGCCTTAACTAGAGATTTCATGGAAATTCAAGACACACATAAACTTAGGAAACTTCCCTCTGGCCCAAATTATCCGTCTAACCAAAGCAGAGCAAGTTTTTGGAAGACATATCCTGGTAGCTATGCAAGGAACCCGGAGTAGTTGTGGTCCAGGTTGGTCCTGTGGAGCTCAGAGCTACACTTATGCTCTTAAAATGCCAGCTGTGGCTCAGTGGTATCACTCTCAACTCTGAGTGAAAAAATTGTGGGTTCAAGTTCCACTCCAGCGACTTGAACACGTAATCCAGGCTAAACCTTCAATGCAATGCTGAGGGAGAGGTGCATTGCCAGAGGTGCCATATTTCAGACAAAACATTAAACTGAGGTGCTGTTTGCTGTCCCTTGCTGCTATTTGGAGAGCAAAGAGTTTTCCTGTTATCTCGGTAAAGTATAACCAGTTAAAATGGTTATCAGTTTCATGTGCTGTCTGGAATTTCAGACTGGTCACTGCTTTCACCTGCATGACAGAATTACTTACTGCACTCCCAAAGTGCACTAAGTCATTGGACATGAACTGCATTGGAATGTTCCTATTTAGATATGCTTTCACTGAAGTTTTTAGAAATGGGCATTGCTAGTAAGACCACCATTTATTGCCCATACCTAGTTGCCCTTGAGAAGGTGAAGAGTCCCCCTTCTTGAACCGCTGCAGTGCATTACTCCTTAATGTAGTTAGGTAGGGAGTTCCAGCACATGGACCAAAGGAAAATGTACCTCTAAGCTGCTGAACAATGTTATTGGCCAGCATCTTCCAGCCGGCGAGCGGGGGTGGGGCCCACTCGCCGATGTGTAAAATGATGCAGGATGACGTCGGGCGTGCGTCCTGACATCACCCCGCGTCGTTTAGATCGTCAGTTCGGCGGGTGCGCATCCGAGTGGGCTGCATGCCCGCCGACCTTTCAATGGGCTATTAAGGCCATTAAAAACCCAATTGAACTCGTTAAGGCTGGCAAGCAGGCCAGGAGCCCTGGCGGGCTTATGAAAAAACAAGGGCAGGATGAAGTTTCATGAGTGATTTAAAAAATGCAGAATATTTTACAATAAAAGTCATGGACATGTCCCAGCTCATGTGACAGTGTCACATGAGGGGACATGGCAGGGAAACTTTTTTCTAATCTTTACTGAAAGTTTTAAACCGGTGCCGATCTCCCTGAGGCAGCACTTTGCCTCAGGGAGATCTATGCACCCTTTCATGCACATGTGCAAAAGAGCGCACTCCCAGCTGAGGGAATTCCCCCCCGCCTGCACAGGGAGCGCATAGCACTTCCTGGCGCACGTCACGCTGCGTGGGCCTTAATTGGCCCACCCACATAAAATGGCAGCAAGCCCCCAATTGGGGGTGCCGATCGGAAGCAAGCCCGCTCCCGCATTTCCACCCACCCCCCCCCCCCCCCCCCGATGGGGGAAAATGTTGCCCATTGTTTTATTCAATTCATTCTTGGGGTGTGAACATCACTGACAAGGCCAGCATTCAGAGCTCATCTCTAATTACCCATGAGACGGTGGTGCTGAGCCGCCTTCTAACTGAGTGGCTTGCTAGGATAATTCAGAGGTCAGCTAAGAGTCAACCACGTTGCTGTGAGTCTGGTGTTATATGTTGGCCAGACCAGGTAAGGATGGCAGATTTCCTCCCCTGTAGGAGTTGAGTGAAATAAAGGGGGTTTTATGCCAATCTGCTAGTTTCATGATTATTATGACTGTGACTAGCCTTTTATTGCAGATTTATTAAACAATTGCCCCCAGCCGCCATTGTGGAATTTGAATTCATGTCTTTGAAGCATTAGTCCAGGCCTCAGCAATATTATAATCAAATCTGGAGACCAAAATCACCCATTGCTTAAAATGAGGGATCTTCGCTTGAAACTTCGGCCTTAATTGGAGATTTGATGGAAATTCAAGACCGACATAAAGAAGTAGACCTGCACTAGCACCTAGCCTTGGGAGAGCAGCTCAGTTACATTAATAAGCACTGCTGGGTGTTGTTAACTGCCCCGTTACTGTAAAAGCACCTTTAGATTCTACTGATCCATGCTTTCTTGTATCATTAAGAATTTAGCCACTTGCTCTCAGTTAAGATGGCTTGGCAGGCTTGTGACTCAGAACTGGAAGAAAAAGCATCATAAGGTCGCCAAAGCCTGAAGAATTTTTAAAATTGCAATGGAGGTCTGTTATAGAGTTGATTTTACAGACAAATTTTCTTTTTGGAAACATTGAACTTTATTTACAAGACAGCAGCAGCTACACGTGTACATCAAACTCTATGGGCAGGATTTTGCCCTTGGTGGGGGTGCTCGGTGGGGGGTGGGGGTTGGGGGGGGGGGTTACGGGCGGGTGAGGGTGCTGCCCGTAATCAGCTCTGCGCCACGATTTCACACGGACAATTAAGGTCCGCCCTGCGTGGATTGTGAGCAGCAGTGCTGAGCGCTGCCTGTGCAGGCTGTGGGGGGAGGGCAAGCCAGGCCTCATGCGCAGCTCGCATATGAAAGAGTGCTTCAATCTCTCTGAGGCATGGAGCTGCCTCAGGGAGATTGAAGAGCTGTTTAAAAAATTAATAGAGACAGTAAAAATTTAATAAAACGTGTCCCACCATGTGACTCTGTAGCCTTTTCGCCTACCCGCCAACCGTAAGGCTGGATGGGCAGTGTAGATTTGAATTTAATTGGATTGTGAATGGCCTTAATGGGCTTTTTAATTATCAGCTGGTGTGCAGCCGACTCTGGTGCGTGCCTGCTGAATGAAATATCACGCGAGTGCACGATGATGTCGGAACGCATGCCTGACATCTTCATGCGTCATTTTATGCCCAGGCACACCCACACGCCGAGTGTAATATTCTGCCCAAAGAAGAACTCTCTCCTAGAGGTTCCGCATGCTGCTAATTCATTGATTTACAGAGATCATGTGATCTTACATCACAGGATTATTCTTAAAGCTATAATCCCTGGTTTATCAAAACTATAATTATTACATTCCTCCCCCTTTAACTTTTCTGTACATTTTGTATTTACAAGGATATTTATCTCATGACATTACATTATTTACACAGGTCATGAAATTACAGGTTCAGTCTTTCAGGTGGTTTCCTGATCCATGAGGAACGTTGTAGCTCCACGACTTCCAATTCTTTTACAAGAACCACGGTCTCTGGAACCGTATTAACAGGTACCTCATTAGGCAGTTCAGTGTCATCCACTGGAATGTCTAACCTTGGCTGAGCAACTTCAACAGGAACCAGAATGGTTACAGGTGGTGGAACATCATTTTGTTGGGGTATCTCCCTTTTTAAATGATCCACATGCTTACGGGTGATCAGGCTCTCCACTTCCATGTGATATGACATTGGTCTGGTCACAAAGTTTACTTTACCAGATAACCACTTCAGCCCTCCACTGAAATTTCTCACATATACTCCTTCTTCAACAGTAAATTCTTGCTCACGACTGTGCAAATCATGAGTCGCTTTTTGGTTCCCTTGACTTTACTCCACCTTCCCCTCCAAATTGGAAAATATCAGGCTTAGTCTTGTTCGAAGACAGTCCCCATCAGTAATTCTGCAGGTGTTGCTCCTGTCATAGTAAAGGGTGGTTGTTCTGCAGTGAAATAAGAAACGAGCAAGTTTAGTTTCAACGATTCTGTTAACTTTGTCATTCCCACCTTAAAAGTTTGTGCTGCTCTTTCTGCTAGTCCGTTAGATGACGGATGGTACAGTGCAGTCTTCACATGATTGATACCATTTTGACTGACAAATCATTGAAACTCAGCGCTCGTAAATGCAGAGCCATTATCTGAGATGATTACCTCTGGCAATCCATGGATGGCGAAGCTTTGGCGTAGTTTTTCTATAGTGGCGCCTGACGTTGACGACTTTACCTCATAAACATTTAACCACTTGGGATGAGCATCTATAATCAGGAGAAACATGATTCCAAGAAAGGAGCGACATAATCTATATGCAATTTCACCCAGGGTCTACCAGGCCACTCCCATGAGTGTAATGGGGCTGCCACTGGCAATTTTTGTAGCTGTTGGCATTGCACACAGTGCTTTACTACCTTTTCAATATCGCCTGGCCACCAATGATAACTTTGCGCAATCGTCTTCATTCTTGAGATTCCCGGATGGGCACTGTGTATCTGTACTAAAGGTGGCTGTCTTCCTTCTGAAGGAGCTACTACTTGTGCACCCTGTAATAGAATACCATCTCAACTACTCATTTCATTACTTCGGTTGAAAAATGGCTTCAATTCATCAGAGACTGGCTCCTGGGACCAACCATGTAGACTTGGTCTCTCGATCGAGATAGGACTGGATCAAGACTCTATCAGTTTCTTATCTGCCTGGCACAGACTGGTGAGGAATCCAGAAAATTCATCACTAACACGAGCTCTTAGGGAATTGGGACAAGGCCATTGTTCTCTTACAAAGAAAGGCAGCTTAGGGCTTTGGCATTGGCTATGTGAACCCCTGGTCAATGCACAAAGGTATATTCTCATGCCCCGCCAAAATTAGGGCCCATCTTTGTATTCATGCAGAAGCTATGGGAGGGGTAGGCTTTTCCTCGCTAAACAGACCTAAAAGTGTTTTGTGATCTGATACTATCATGAAATGTCGCCCATGCAGGTATTGGTGGAACATTTTTACACCAAAAATAATCAACAGACCTTCCTTTTCGATCTGAGAGTATTCTTTTTCAGCTGTGGTAAGTGTCCTGGATAGATAGCCTATCAGCCTCTGTACCGTCATCCATCTCGTGAGATAGTACCATCACCACTCCATAGAGGGACAAGTCACAGGTTAGCACCAATGCCTTTGTTGGATTATAGTGCACAAACAAATCTGAAGAATGCAAAAGCTGTTTCACTTTCATGAAGTCTTCTTCTTGGGATGACTCCCAAACTCAATGCTGGTTTTCCTTTAGCAGTGAATGTAGAAGGGCTAGAACCGTTGATAAATTTGATAGAAATCAGCCATAATAATTTACCATCCCTAAAAATGATTAAAGTTCAAAGATGTTCTTAGGTACAGGTGCTTCTCTGATTATTTTAACCTTCTCTTCAACCGGGTCTAAACCTTGGGCACCTACCTAGTGGCCCAAATAAATGACTTTATTTTCCTGAAAAGTACATTTTTCCTTCTTTAGGTGCACGCCTGCTTCTTAGATTAGCCAAGTGTTCCTTTTCCAGGTAGACCACAACTTGAGGTAATCTTTGTAGCAAGGTCTCCATCATCCTCTGAAAATTGGCACAGGTTGAAGAAACACCGAAAGGTGTTTTTTTGTTGGTGTTTATGATCACAAATTCTTGGGATGCATCATCCAGTTCCAGTTGCTGATATGTGTGACTCACGTCAAGCTTTGTATACGTTGTCCCTCCTGCTAAACCACCAATTGTTAGGAGCACAATTGTTTACGTGGATAAAAATTTGTTTTTGAACTCGTTGCTTAGTTGTTTCCGCTAAATTTTCAGTTAGCTTGAGCTGTTTCCTGCTTCACGCAGAGTCCCGGCTTTTCGCACCGCTTTCAGCTAACCATTCCCACCCAACTAGGATAACAGCACTATATTGTGCACCTTGAATCCCTTATAGTGCTTTCCATCGCAAGTGCTATTTCCAATGTCTTTTTAAAATCAAGATGCACTTCAGCCAGCAATCTTCGTTGAATAGCACCGTCTTGCATGCTACAGACAAAACGATCCTTGAGCATATCATTCAGGGTTTCTCCAAAATCACAATATTCCGTTAGTTGTTTAAATTTCACCATGTAGGTAGCAATGGTCTCCCCCAGGGCTCTATTCTGTGAATTGGACCTGAACCTCTGCATTGTGACTAAGGGCTTAGGTTGAAAATGTCCCTTAACGAGCTCTACTAATTCACTGAAGCTCTTCTAATCAGGGGCACTGGAGGTCATCAAGCTTTAAATTAAACTGTAGGTTTTGATCCCACAAATACTCAGGAGAATCACTCTCCTCTTTTCCTCCCCTGTGATTTTGTTGGCTTGAAAGTAGAACACATGGTGTTCTATATATTGAGACCAGTCATCTGTGGTTGGTTCAAAGGGATTGATTCTGCCAAATTTTGGCATCTCAGATGAGTATATCTTCCTTTCTTTTTAGTTATCTTAGATACTCACAATCGCTGGGTGAGGGACAGCACCGGATCTGATTTATCCTCGTCGCCAGTTTGTAATAGAGTTGATTTTCCAGGCAACTTTTCTTGGTGGAAACATTTAACTTTATTTACAAGGCAGCAGCAGCAACTACATGTGTGCACCAAATTCTATAACTAAAGAAGAACTCTCTCCTAAAGGTTCCCCACACTGCTAACTCATCAGTTTACACAGATTATGTGATCTTACATTGCAGGATTATTCTTAAAGCTACAGTCCTAGGTTTATCAAAATTATAATTACTACAAGGTCAAAGACAAACAGACAGCAAGAATCAAACTGTGATGGCTGCAAATGATAAAATAATTAGAGGAGTTTTCATTTTAAAAAGGTTCAATTTTCAAGTACAGTGAAAATTTAAGATCCTACCAAATAAACACAATCAAGCTTTAAGTTCTAAATTCACAACAGTTTTGATACTGCTCTGATCCTTACGTTATTAATTTTCTAATAGTAACATTTATTGGCCATGAGGAGAAGCCACCATCACCTTCCATCTCTACTTTTATTCAACTGGTGTGTGTCTACTGCCACCTAGTGATAGATAACAACACAGGGCAAAATCTTACAAAGCACTGATATGTTTATGGAGGAAGCATTTTTCCCAATCAAGCTCAAAAGATTTCCAGAAAAATTAGCCATCAGAACTTTTAACAATGTGAAGTGAAGTATGGAATGTTTCAGTGTGACCAATCTATATTTTTGAAAATGTTACGCAGAGAGTGAGTTGGTATGTGCTGCACTCAGTGAGTTTACAACAAAGAATAAGTGTTTGCTTGCCATTCTACACTCTCTGGGTGAAGAGCAGCATAAGATGTGGAAAACTAGTAACAAAAGATAAGTTTAAAAAAGGAGGTAAAAAAGGATGCTTTCTAAAGTATCATTAACCGTTGAGGGACTGGGTTACACAGGGGAGGACAGTTGTCAAAGGGTCAAGATGCCATATGGAGAAATGCAGATGTTTTAAAATTTATTCATGGGATGTGGATGTCATTGGCTAGACCAGCATTTATTACCCATCCCTAATTGCCCTTGAGAAGGTGGTGGTGAGCTGCCTTCTTGAACTGCTGCAGTCCATGTGGTGTAGGTACACCCACAGTGCTGTTAGGAAGAGAGTTCCAGGATTTTGACCCAGTGACAGTGAAGGATCGGCGACATATTTCCAAGTCAGGATAGTGAGTGGCTTGGAGAGGAAGTTCCAGGTGGTGGTGTTCCCATGTGTCTCCTGCCCTTGTCCTTCTAGATGGTAGCAGTTGCGGATTTGAAAGGTGCTGCCTAAGGAGGCTTGGTGAGTTCCTGCAGTGCATTTGTAAATGGTACACACTGCTGCTACTGTGGAGGGATTGAATGGGGTGCCGTTCAAGCGGGCTACTTTGTCCTGGACAGTGTCAATCTTCCTGAGTGCTGGAGCTGCGCTCATCCAGGCAAGTGGAGAATATTCCATTACAATCCTGACTTGTGCCTTGTAGAAGGTAGACAGGCTTTGGGGAGACAGGAGGTGAGTTCCTCACTGCAGGGTTCCCAGCTTCTGACCTGCTCTTGTAGCCACAGTATTTATATGGTTGTCCAGTTCAATTTCTGGTCAGTGGTAACCCAGGAAATATTGTAATGGTGCTGTTCGAAGGAGAAAGCCCAGTTCCTCATATCGTCAATCGACGTCCATCAAGACGTCCTGTAACAAAACATAGTTGGGTCACTCATTTTCAGGTCATTGCTATAATTTAATTTGAATAAATGAACTCAATTTAATTACTCTATTGTGAAAAAGAGGGCTAACTTAGTTAGCTTAAGTGTGGTACAGAATAACACCAACAGCGTGGGTTCAATCGCGTATCAGCTGAAGTGATTCTTGGGGTCCACCTCCTTGTCTTGCCCCATTGTGATATTATGGCATGAGGCACAATTAGCAAGCCCTGGACAATGAAGACCCTACATAGAGAGAGAAATATTGCAGCCTGATTTTAACTCTTCCTGTATGCCAAACAACGGTCAATTGAAATCCACAAAGGCAGTTACCTAACCTGGAGCCACCAGGAGCTGATCTGTCAAACCCAAAACCAGCTGAGTCCTTTTTAGCAGATGCATGTGTTTGGTCCCAATGGCTGCAATTTTTAAGAGCCTGCCAAGGGGCCTATCCCAGGGGATCCCGATCAAGGTCTGAAGATAGGTTTGCATATTTTTTAATGTCCCTATAAGGCCATGCTAAAGAGCAACAAGAAAACCTTGCCACTATGTGCCCCCTCCCCAACTGTTGACTGCAGGGACCAACACAATACAGCCCGGCAGCTGATCCCACAAACACACCCACTCCTGGCGGGCAGCCTTTGGAACATGCAAATTTTAAAGCTTGGAATGTCAACTGACTGCACTTAGATAAGGCCCCAAAAGAGGCGGGAGGGGGGTTTAAACTAGCCTGGCCACATTTCTCCTGGGGTTTTAAACTTGCATCACATTTTATTCACTGAAATGTTGTGTTCGGATAAAATTAGCACCCTGGCCTGTTTTAACCTACCCAATCTAATCCTGTTATTGGACCATGTTTGCAAAGCAATATTAGTGAACTAAAGTGTAGATAGAATCTGGAAAGCACATATCGCAGATTAGATTTTTCTGCTTCCGTGGTGAGTCCCCTATAATTCTCAAATTCAAAAAGGAATACTTTTTATGTAAAGTTATTGAGAAGTGTTGCTTAGCAAATAGTAAATGCGTGTTTTCTTTATAAAATAGATTGAGGTTGATATATTGTACATTGGAATATTGACAAGGAGGAACAATTCTACTCCTGTGCGTCCAATGTACATTATCAGCACCTATCAGGGAACTATGCACTGCCAACTCATGTTTGTCTCTCCATTAATTTTAATGGACTGCAGAAGTGGAATTTTTACCAAAAACTGCCTTTAAAATAATAAAAAAATGTTTAAGTGGTGCCACATTAATTCAGGCCCCATCTCCTCTGTCCCAGTTCACTCCCCAAGGCAAAAGCAGACTATAAAATATTAAAAATATTTTTTTCATGGCAAATCCCATTTGTGTCATGAAATGGAATTCACGCAGAGTTCTGCTCCCAGGCAGTTATTTATGACAACCCTGGCCAAAGAGATCAGAACTTACATTTCTTCAGCTGCACTTAAAGCTGTGCTCTCTGTTCAGAATGATCTGGCAAATGGTTCCATTCATAGAGGCTGATAAACAGTGTACATCAGTGCCCAAAGCATGACCTGATTAGTACCCAATGCACAACATTGCATCTTAATGTGTGGTATGAGTTTCCAGCATGAGATTCTGTTCATCTACAACTCTCCTGGGTTTTATTTCCATTGACTTCAATGGAGGAGATGTAAAATAGGCTTCTGACTTGCTATTGCCTGCTTTACACTGTTGTGCAAAGTCAAGATCTGTATCTGTTATACTTAAAAGAAGGCCAAAGCCCCACAGTGTCCACAATATTAATGGGGAGGCAGAGAGTGGTGTGGGAGAGTGGAGGGAAAACCCAGAAAGGCCAGGGAGGTGGAGATTATTTTAAACAACCTGCTGCCATATCATGCCCAACAGCTGCCAAAATGGACAGCCTGGCCTGTGGGCAGGAGTCCATACAAACAACAGGTCCCCAGCATTAAGTAGCAGGTCTTGCCGCTATCAGGGGAGGTTACTCCTAACCCTGCCAGCCCACAGGAATATTTTCTTTTCAGGCCTCCACGAACACAGGCTCTGGCTCCCAGCAAGTTTTGTCTGGCAGGGCAACCAACACTGATACCCCACTCAGGCTTCAAGCTGATGTTACAGATTGGGTGCTGATAACATCATTGTTATGGACTTGATCCAACCTTTCTTGGTGGACACATTTAATTTTATTTACAAGACAGCAGCAGTAACTACATGTGTGCATTAAACTCTATAACTAAAGAAGAATTCTGTCCTCTAGAGGTTGCCCGCACTGCTAATTCATTGGGTTGCTTAGATCATGTGATTTTACAACATAAGATTATTCTTAAAGCTACAGTCCTACGTTAATCAGAACTATAATTACTACATTCCTCCCCCTTTAACTTTTCTATACATTTTGTATTTACAAGGATATTTATCTCGTGACATTACAATATTTACACAGGTCATGAAATTACAAGTTCAGTCTTTCAGGTGGTTTCTTGATCCGTGTGGAATGTCGGAGCTCCACCACTTCCAATTCTTTTGCAGGAACCACATTCTCTGGAGCCGCATTAACATCAGGTACCTCATTAGGCACAGGCATTTCAGTGTCTTCCACTCCGATAGAGACATCAGGCATGTCTGTCTCTGCTGAGCAACTTCAACAAGAACCACAGGTTCAGCAATGATTACAGGTGGAACATCATTTTGTTGGGGCATCTCCCTTTTTCTTAAATGATCCACATGCTTAAGGGTGATCAGGTCCTCCACTTCCACATGGTTTGGCAATGGTCCGGTCACAGAGTTTACTTTACCAGGTAATCACTTTGGTTCTCCACTGAAATTCCTCACATAAACTGCTTCTCCAACAGTAAATTGTCGCTCACAACTATGCAAATCATGAGTGGCCTTTTGGTTCTCTTGACTTTTCTCCACCTTCCCCTCCAAATTGGGAAATATCAGGCTTAGTCTTGTTCGACACCTCATCAGTAACTCTGTAGCTGATGCTCCTGTCATAGTGTAGGAGGTTGTTCTGTAGTGAAATAAGAAATGAGCAAGTCTTGTTTCCAATGATTCACCTGTTAACATTTTTTTCCCGCCTTAAAAGTTTGACAAATCATTGAAATTCAGCATTCCTAAATGCAGTACCATTATCTGAGATGATTACCTCTGGCAATCCATGGATGGCGAAGCTTTGGCGTAGTTTTTCTAAAGTTGCCTGACTTTACCTCATAAACATCTAAGTACTTGAAATAAGCATCTATAACCAGTAGAAACATGGTTCCAAGGAAAGGATCGAAGTAATCTATGTGCAATATCACCCAGGGCCTACTAGGCCACTCCCTTGTGTGCAATGGGGCTGCCACCGACAATTTTGTAGGTGTTGGCATTGCACACAGTGTTTTATCACTTTTTCAGTATTGATGCCCATCCCCGGCCAACAAAGGTAACTTTGTGCTTTCGCCGTCATTCATAAGATTCCTGGAAGGGCACATTGTTCATCTGTTAAGAGTGGTTCCCTTCCTTGTGAAGGAACTACTACTCATGCACCCCATAATAGAAAACCACCTTGACTGCTCATCTTGTGTCTTTGGTTGAAAAATAGCTTGAATTCATCAGAGACTGGTTCTTGGGACCAACCATGTAACACTTGGTTTCTCATTCGAAACAGGACTGGATCACGACTCAGCCAGTTTCTTATCTACCTGGCACAGACTGGTGAGGAATCCAGGAAATTCATCACTAACATGAGCCCTTGGGGAATTAGGACATGGTCATTGTTGTCTTGCAAAGGTAGGCGACTTAGGGCATTGGCATTGGCTATATGAATCCCTGGTCTATGTACAAAGGTGTATTCATATGCCGCCAAAATTAGGACCCATCTTTCTATCCACGCAGAAGCTATAGGAGGTATAGCCTTTTTGCTTGCTGAACAGTCCCAAAAGTGGTTTGTGGTCTGATACTATCATGAAATGTCACCCATACACGTATTGGTGGAATTTTTTTACACCAAAAATAATTGACGGACCTTCCTTTTCAATCTGAGAATATTCTTTTTCAGCTGTGGTAAGCGTCCTGGATAGATAGCCCATCAGCCTCTCTGTACCGTCATCCATCTTGTGAGATAGCACCATTCCCACTCCATAGGGGAACGAATCACAGGTTAGCACCAATTCCTTTGTCGGGTCATAATGTAATAACAAATTTGAAGAACGCAAGAGCTGTTTCACTTTCATGAAGGCTTCTTCTTGAGGTGACTTCCAAACCCAATGCTGTTTTTTCTTTAGCAGTGAATGTAGAGGGGCTAGAACCGTTGATAAATTTGATAGAAATCGGCCATAATAATTTACCATCCCTAAAAATGATTTAAGTTCAGAGATGTTCTTAGGTACAGGTGCTTCAACACAGAAGCTTTAACCTTCTCTACAACAGGATGTAAACCTTGGGCATCTGGTGGCCCAAATAAATGACTTAATTTTCCCGAAAAGTGCATTTTTCCTTCATTAGGTGCACGCCTGCTTCGAAAAATCATTTCAGGACTTCCTCTGGATTGGCCAAGTATTCCTTTTCTGTGAATCCAGTTATCAGCACATTGTCCAGGTAGACCACAACTTGAGGTAATCCTTGTAGCAAGATCTCCATTGTCCTCTGAAAAATGGCACAGGCCAAGGATACCGAAGGGAAGGCATACTTATCAACATAATCCTTTGTGGGTATTTATAATCACAAGTTCTCGGGAGGCATCATCCAGTTCCAGTTGCTGATATGCATGACTCATGTCAAGCTTTGTATACATTTTCCCTCTTGCTAGTTTGGCATAGAGGTCTTCAATCTTGGGAATAGGGTACCTGTCCGGTTTGGCTGCTTTGTTGATTGTTAGTTTATAGCCCCCACAGATCCAGGTGGTCTGGTCTGGTTTAAGGACAGGGACTATGGGTACTGCCCCCTCTGAGAACTGAACCGCTTTTCTGACACCCAGCCTCTCTAGCCGGTTCAATTCTATGTCAACCTTCTATCTCAGAGTACATGGCACCGATCTTGCTTTCAAGAAGCGAGGAGTTGCTTCTGGGTCCACGTGAATCTTGGTCTGTAGGCCTTTGATTTTTTCCAATTCGTCCTTGAAGACAGTGTCATTTTTTTAGCAGTTCTGGCAGTCCTCCTGTTATAACTGGAATATTTTGGACAAGTTTAATTTGATCTCTTTCAGCCAATCATGACCTAGAAGTCTTGGTCCTTCTTCTACCACCATCACTGGTAACTGCGCCGACTGGTGTTTATAATAAACAGTTACTCTGGTGATACCTTTAACCTGGATTTCTATGCCTGTGTATGTTTTCAACTTGACAGATGTTTGTTCCACATTTAATTGTTGAGCACATTTATTTAAATATATGAAAGCATGTTCTCCTATTACAGTGGTAGATGCACCCAGATCTACTTCCATTTTTAAGGATTTACCATTCACTTGCACTTTGACAATAATTGGCTCTGTCTTCCCAACTTTCATGGTGAATAATGGATAAATGTCAGAATTGGTTGTTTCTGCCTCTTCTACACTATACACTTAATTGGATTTCGATTTTTGCCTGGAAGCCTGTTTAAATCTCACTTTCCAATGTTTCAATACGTGTCCACTTCTGTGACAAAAATAACAGTCTACCTTTTTAAATTGCCAACCGTTAGGAATATGATTGCATCCACATCGATAAAAAATATTTTTCGACTTTGCTGCTAAGCAGTTTCCTCTAAATTTTGGGTTAACAGGGACTGTTTCCCACTCCGCAGTGGAGTCCCAGCTTTTCACGCCACTTTTGGCTGAGGTTCCTGCCCAGCTAGGAGAACGGCGCCATTTTGTGCCCTTGAATCGCTTGTGAATCCCTTACATCACTTTCCATTGCAAGCGCTATTTCTAATGCTTTCTTCAAATCAAGATTCACTTCAGCCAGTAATCTTCGCTGGATACATCTTCCTACATGCCACACACCAATCCCTGAGCATGTCATTCAGGGTTTCATTGAATCACAATATTCTGTTAGTTGTTTTAATTTCACCATGTAGGTAGCAATGGCCTCTCCCAGGGCTCTATTCTGTGAATTGAATCTGAACCTCTGCATTGTGGCTGAGGGCTTTGGTTGAAAATGTCCCTTAATGAGGTCTACTAATTCACTGAAAGCCTATGAATCTGGGGCACTGGGGGCCATCAAGCTTTGAATTAAACTGTAGGTTTTGCTCCCACAAATGGCCATCTACCCAGTGGCCCAAATAAATGACTCTCAGGAGAATTGCTCTCCTTTTTTCCTCTCCTGTGATTTATTTGGCTTGGAAATAGAATGCAAGACGTTCTTTTAATTGAGACCATTCATCTGTGTCTGGTTCAAAGGGATCAATTCTGCCACACTGTGGCATCTCAGATGAGTATATCTTCCTTTCTTTTTAATTATTGTAGATACTTACAATCTCTAGGTGATGTACAGCACCAGATCTGATTTATCCTCATCACCAGTTTATTATAGAGTTGATCTTCCAGGCAACATTTTTTATGGACACATTTAACTTTATTTACAAGATAGCAGCAGGAACTACATCTGTGCATTAAACTCAATAAGAAGAACTCTCTCCTCAAGTTTCCCTCCTCTGCTAACCCATTGGTTTACACAGGTTATGTGATCTTACAACACAGGATTATTCTGAAAACTACAGTCCTATGTTGAACAGAACTATAATTACTACAATCATTGAACATATACTTAAAGTAGGACTCTGCT
The DNA here is from genome assembly GCF_017639515.1 of Carcharodon carcharias. Lineage (NCBI taxonomy): Eukaryota > Metazoa > Chordata > Chondrichthyes > Lamniformes > Lamnidae > Carcharodon > Carcharodon carcharias. Next base: position 157,493,731 of record NC_054471.1, read on the forward strand.
TTTTTCCTGTGGGCCTCTCACTCACTTGATCAAAAGTGTAGGTTGAAATGGGGAGGCAGTGAAAAGGAAGCAGTTTTGGAGGCGGTAAGTTACTGCCCCTTATTTTCACTGCCTGTCCAACCGATTTCCACCATGTGGGAGCTGTTAAAATCATGGTCTTCTGGAGCCTATGGAATTCATTTTCGATGCCCAGCACAGCCATAAAATTGGCAGCACAAGGGCCAGGCACATTCAACCTCAATGCTTAAAAAGTTATTTGCTGTAAGAGGTGTTGTGCACTTTTTCAATTATTCTTTGGTGTAGTTGTTTAACTGCTTTTTCTACTTTAATATTTAGCAGCTGTGCAGCTGGCCTACAACCAGAGAAACCAAATGACGCACCAGCTAAATTCAGTGACCTGCCCAATACTTATGTTCGTGAATCACTTACAGCAGAACATCCTACTCACAACTGTTGAACAAAACTATTCTCAGCTAGCCAATCATTTTAGCATTCAGCAACAGAAGCACATACTTAAAGCCACCTTCAAGGGTTATTGATAGGCAAAGTGCTGTGCTCCACCTCAATGCATCCCTCAATGCTGGAATCACCATCAAATTGTTTCTGTGAGCTGTCCGTTTTTAATGAAGACGTTCCTTTGTTGGAAATATTACAATTGAGAAACATTTTATGAATGTTCATCCACTAATATTCTGAACAGTAATCTTAAGTTTTATGTATTTTAAGTTTTGTGAATCGGAAATGTTTGAAATACAAAGCAGGTTGGTCAGCTGTTTTAAACCGAAAGGATAGGTCAACTTTTGGTGCAACCTTCCTTTAGAACTCCATTCTTGCAGGCTAGATTTCAAATATAGGGATACCTTTGCTTGAAAATATCAAAAAAATAAACATTCCTTATTTTAAGTACTTAAGTTGACGTATCCGGAATCCAGATAATTTCCATCTATCTCTGGATTCCTGTGGTGTTTAGATCAGGGTCAAGTGCATCAGACAGCTTCACCTAATGGATGAGTTACTTGAAATTATTGTAGGTGTTTATTGTGAAATGTTTCACTTCACTTCACAAATTAACAGGCACAGATCTGTTGAGCAGAAAGGCCTGTTCCACTGCTGTACACATTATGTTGTGCTATGTAATGATGTAAGCAGAGCTAAATTACTGATAAAAGGAACTAAAGTGAAAACTTGCATTAAGGTCCCTTGAACAACTTTAATTTTATAAAACATTAACTTCTGACTTCTGGAAGATCTCATTTGAGAAATTAATCATTTATATAATAGAAGCGCATGCACAGAGAACAAATCTATTTTATCAATGTTTCTTAAAAATTACCAAAGATGACATGTTCTGGAACAGACAGAAAATGTCCCCTGCAATAGTAAATCCTGTAATTAACATAGAAGCCCGAATGTCTATAACCAAAATTTTGATCTGCAACATGAGGAGCGATTAAATTTGACCTTACCCAGTGTTATTCAACAGCATCCAACTTTGTAGGCTTGAAGGGACCCAGTTATTCCTTAGCAGAAGAATAGTGCATTATGTATTATGTTTTGAGTCCTTATAAAGCAGCAAACTATCCAACTTACTATAGGGCTGAATTTCCCCCCATCGGGGGGGAGGTTGATGGGCTATGCGCTTCCTGTGTAGGCAGGGGTGGGGGGGAATCCCAAAATTGAGAGTGCACTCTTTTGCGCATGCACACGAAAGAGCGCACTCATCTCTCTGAGGCTAAGTGCAGCCTTAGGGAGATCGTCTGTAAATGTAAAAAAGACAAAAATAGAAAAATAAAATTTCCCTTACATGTCCCCTCCTGTGACAATGTCACATGAGTTGGGACATGGCCATAATTTTTATAAAATCTTTATTAAAAATTTTCTAAAGCCCTCATCCCGCCCATGGATGAGGTTTTATGTTTTGTCTACTTCCCGCCGGGGCGCCTGGCCTGCTCGCCAACCTTAAGGTTGGATGGGCAGGTCTTTTAATTACTTAAATGCACTGTCAATGGCCATTGACATGTCGGCGGGCACGCAGCTGATTTTGCTGCGCTCCCGCCTTCCTAAGAATTTAAATTTGGCGTGGTGACATCGGGAGTTCCCCCTGATGTCACGGCATGTCATTTTACACATCGGCGAGCAGGCCCCAGCTCCACTCGCTGACTAGTAAAATTCTTCTCTATGAGTCTCAATATGTGAGGTTCACTAATATTCAACATGTTTGTTGTCCTTACAGAATAAACGACTTTTGGTTTTAAAAAAGTTACTGTGATCCCCAAAATGTCAAAAAATGTGCTAAATAAATGTCAGGGATTAGATTTTTGAGGATGTGGAGGCATCGTCCCAAATTCCATTGAAAATAAATCTCCTGCCTTCAGCACTCACAATCCCCTTCAGTAATATTTATTTTCAACATAGTTGTAAACTGACTCTTCTGTATATTAGTTCATTTCTTTTTACATTAAAAATGATAGAATATAGGCATAGTTATGGCTCAAGGTATAACAAACTTGTCTCCCGCAATCAAATTTCAATTTGTCTTTAGACATCACATTTTGCCTGAGTCCCTTCAAAATTTTTTTTATCATCATTCATTCACTGGATGTGGGCACCCAGCATTTACTTCCCTTTCTTCATTGCCCTTGAGAAGGTGGTGGTGAGCTGCTTTCTTGCACTGTTGCAGCCTAAGTGGTGTTAGGAAGGGAGTTCCAGGACTTTGACCCAGTGACAGCGAAGGAATGGCAATATAATTCCAAGGTGATATGTGACCTGGAGGGCAGCTTGCACATGGTTCCCATGTGCCTGCAGCCCTTGTTCTTCTATGTGGTAGGTCCGTCAATTTCAAAGGTTCTGTCAATGGACTTTGGTGAATTGCTGCAGTGCATCTTGTAAATGGTACATGCTAAATAGTTCATTAATGTTCTTTAGGGAAGGAAATCTGCTGTCCTTACCTGGTCTGGCCTACATGTGATGCCAGACTCACAGCAATGTGGTTGACTCTTAAATGCCCTCTGAACAAGGGCAATTAGAGATGGACAATAAATGCTGGCCTAGTCAGTGACACCAACATCCCATGAATGAATTTTTAAAAAACACTTTTGCCACTGTGTACCAGTGGTGGAGGGGGTGAATGCTTAACATGGCAAATAAATGCCATTTAAGTGAGCTACTTTGTCCTGGACGGTGTCAAGCTTCTTGAGTGTTGTGGGAGCTGCACTCATCCAGGCAAGTGGAGACTATTCCATCACACTCCTGACTTGTAGATTATGGACATGCTTTAGGGAGTCAGAGGGTAAGTTACTCACCATAGAATTCCCAGCCTTTGACCTGCTCTTCTAGCCACAGTATTTATGTGCCTGGTCCAGTTAAAATTCTGGCTAAGCCCCCAAGATATTGATGGTGGGGAATTCAGTGATGTTAATGCCATTAAATGTCAAGGGATGATGATTAGATTCTTTTTTGGGGGAGGTCATTGCCTGGCACTTGTGTGGTGTGATTGTTACTTGCCACTTGGCATTCCAATCTTAAATGTTAACCAAACAATTCCTAAGTGATCCATGATGCTTTTCTTTAACCCTCTCTGATATGCACATATTAGAGCATTCATGTTGAATTAGAATGATTTATAAAATGGGCTTTAACACCAAGAATAACAAGCTGCATTTATGTAGCACCTTTTACAAAACTAAATTCCCCAAGAATATTATCAAAAAAAAATTATTGATATCAATTTACAGGCATTATCAGGATAAATTGCCAAAAGCTTAGCCAAAGAGGTAGGTTTTAGGAAGCATCTTAAAGGAGGAGCAAGAGGTAGAGATGCGAAGAGATTCAGAGATAGAATTTCTAAGCTTAAGGCCAAGGTAGCTAAAAGCACAGTTGCCAGTGATACAACCATGAAAATCAGAAATGCGCCTGACTTTGCCTTGTAAGCAGTGAAGAAACATTGGGGAGTCAGGAGATCAGACACCTAGAGGAATAAGGGCAGCAGGTGCATCTGATCACCTTCAGCTCTCTCCCATGGGCAGCACTTAACTGGTGAAGGGGGTTTCCCATGTCGTAATTGAAAAAATGGGGGTGAGGTCACCACAGCAGCCCTGCAGCCATTTAACACTCTGAGGAACTCTCACCTCCAAGAGCTGCCATCCTGGCCAGCCACTGCTTGGCCGAAAATTCCCTGCTCCCAGTTACACCATTGGGAGCAGTGACCATTTCTGGGATTGCATGCTGTGCCAGGATTAGAATCTTAGTGGGGTGAGAGATGGGTTGCAAAGCCAAGTGGGGAGGGGACACCCTGTGGGAGTAGGGGGGGGTGGGATGAGGGGTGAGGGACGCCTCCAAGCACTCTCTCCCACCCCTTCCTGCCCAAGACCCAAGCATGCTACCCTACTTGTCTTCCCCACTCCCATATGCCGACCTCCTCTCGTTGGTCACAAAATTATAGCCTCAAGTGGGGCAAGCATGGGAGGCCCACCCTAAGCCTCACCCGCAAACCATAAAATTGCAGTGAGATCGGGACCGGGCAGGTAGGCAGCAGGAAAGGCATCCGCAGAATTTTACAGGCCCCCATGCTTGTGAACCCACCTGCAAAGAGCAGTAAATTTCTGCCCCAAGATGCACATCATCTCTACTTGGATACACATCACTGTTGCTTCATCATTATTGGGCCAAAATCCTGGAGCTCCCTGCCCTTTTAACGGTACCTTCACCACATGGACAGTATCAGCTCAAGAAGGCAGAACCACCTTCTTAGGGGCAATTAAGGATAGGCAACCTGTGCTGTGGATCAAGCGGGATGCATATGTAGATGTGCTGTACTTGGATTTCTGGAAGACATTTGATACTGTGCCACATCAAAGGTTATTGCTCCAAATAAAAGCTCATGGTGTAGGGAGTGACATGTTAGCATGGATAAAAAATTGGCTAGCTGGCAGAAAACAGAGCATGCATAAGTGGGTCTTTTTCTGATTGGCAGAATGTGACGAGTAGAGTCCCACAGGTGTCTGTGCTGGGCTTCAACTTTTTATAATTTATATCAATGACTTAGAGGAGAGGAGTGAAGGCATGATAGCTAAATTTGCAAATGATACAAAGATAGGTAGGAAAGTATGTTGTGAAGAAGACATAAGGAGGTTGCAGGTGGATTATAGATAGGTTGAGCGAGTGGGTGAAAATCTGGCAGATGGAGCATACTGTGGGAGAATGTGAAGTTTTTCACTTTGGCAGGAAAAATAAAAAAGCAGAGTATTACTTAACCAGAGAATGGCTGCAGAATTCCAAGGTGCAGAGGGATCTAGGTATTCTCAAGTATGAGTCACAAAAAGTTGTTGTGCAGGTACAGCAAGTAATTAAGAAGGCTAATAGAATGCTATCCTTTATTATGAGAAGCATTGAACATAAAAGTAAGGATGTTATGCTTCAGTTATACAGGGCATTGGTGAGACTATATCTCGAATACTGTGTGCTGTTTTGGTCTCCTTATTTAAAGAAGGATGTAAATGCATTGGAGGCGGTTCAGAGGAGATTTACTAGGTTGATACTTGCAATGAGCAGGTTGTCTTTTGAGGAAAGATTAGATAGAGTAAGCTTGTTTCCACTGGAGTTTAGAAGAGTGAGGGGTGACTTGATTGAAGTTTATAAGATCCTGAATGGTCTTGACAAGGTAGACGTGGGATCTTTTTTTAAAATAACATTCTGGAGGCAAGTTATTTAATCCTGATAAAATGGTCAAGCAAAACAGTGTTCTCACCCAAAAGAGAACCAATGCAAGGTGCGCTTATTATAGGCTTCACTCAGATATTGGATTACAATAGCACATCTGAAAGACAGACAAAACAGAAAGAAAAAGAGACAATGTGGTTCACTCAGAAAATACCTACTGCGATCCATTGAGAAGACAATATCACAGATTTATTGACTGTTATCTGCAAAGCAAGTAATGATAGCAGAATAGTAAAAGCTGGCAGTGAAAACTGTTTTTTGTGAACATGGGAAAATTTTTTAACGTGTCTTATGATGACATTTGGGATATCTGATTGGATGTGCAAATCTAAACCAGCCAATCAAATAGCAAACTATCTGATAGATATTTTGAAGATGATAAAGTGATTCCTCACTGCTAAGTTTAGTTATTACTTGGTACAGCCTTACTCATGTGTAGCAGTTATGTACTTCTTTCTACAAATAAAATAAAGACCATGATTTCATTGACTATCCACTTATTAGGCATAGATCACATGTGTGTTGTTAACAGGAAGCAAGCTAGTTACTATAGCTGAAACCAAGACACAGAGCTTTACTTTATTATGAGAATATTCAGTCTCACATCTCTCCTCAACCCACTGTCCCAGCTATCCCCTATATATATGCTCAAAGACAATACCCATCATCTGTTTCTCTTAGCCTTAACAATATAATTGACATGACATCAACAAACTTTAACAATGCAATTGACAAGACGTTAGCATGTGTGACTTAAAATCTAATTATTTATGTGTTTAAGTCAAAGAAAAATTAAAGTGCTGTAAGGAAAATGCTAAACCCTTTTTCAAATTCAAACACTGTACTCTGTGAAATAAAAATATGGCTTATCTGGAGAGAGATTCGGGAGCTGGAGTGGACCGGAAAGGGTATGAGTTTGGGAAGGCTGTAAGGTGATTGGCTGATGAGTTGCTGTGTTTCGCTTTCTCCAAAGTTAGGAAGTTAATATAAGGAGCTGGGAAGTTAAAATCTTCAATTTTAAAAAAAGGGGTAAGTAAAACATTCAATTAACTTCCCTACACTTAAGTGTCATCAACAGAGGGGATGTAAGTAGCTGGTGAGTCTTTTTTTTAAGTAGTAAGGTTTAATAGCAGTAATAATGTTCATTATGTAATAGATAGAGGAATGCCAGGGCAGCTCCAACCTCAAGAGTGCACATACTATGCTATGTGGGGACTCTGGGACACTTCCAATATCCTGGATAATCTGCATGAAGTGTTGTCAACTGCCATAGCTCAAGCTCTGGGTTTCAGATAGTAAATCTGTGATAGCATATTTATGGATGTGGTCACCCCACAATTTAGGAGTGTGAAAGGAGAGAGGGAATGAGTGACAAACAGGCAGTCATGAAGAAACAGGCAGGTAGTGCATGAGTTACACAAATGCATCTCACTCTCCAACCAACATTCAGTTCTGAATGCTGATGAGTGATGGTCCATCTGGAGAGTGCAACCAGAGTCTTGTCCTTGGCACCATAGTTGGTTCGGCTGTACGGGGGCTGGGGGTGGAGGGGGAGTGGGGGGGGGGGTGGGGGGGAGCAGGTGGTTGGTGGTAGGGGTGCTTGAAAGAGACTAGAAGAGCAATAGTGATAGGAAATTCAACAGTCAACAGTCATGGGCACAGATAGATGTTTCTGGGACTACAGACATAAATGCAGGCTGGTGTGTTGGCTCTCTGGTACCAAGGTCAAGGATTTCACTGAGCAGCTGCAGAGCACCATGAGGGAGTTGGCAGGGTGGGGGGTGGTGGGGGTGAGTGGTGGGAAGGTGAGCAGCCAACGGTGGGGGTTCAAATTGACATAGGTACAAAGTGGGGTGTGGTCCTGTAGTCAAAAGTTAGGGAGCTAGGGTGCAAATTAGCAATCAGAACCTCATATGCCATAATCTCCGGATTCCTACTGGTACCATATGTAAGTGAGTATAAAAATAGAAGGTTAAAACAGATGAATACATGGCTGGAAAGATGGTGCTGGATGGAGGGCTTTAGATTCCTGAGACATTGGGACCAGCTCTGGGGGAGGTGAGACTTGTACAGGGTGGACAGGTTGCACCTAAACAGAGCCAGAACCAAATTGTTGTGGGCAATTTTCTAGTGCTATTGAGGATGGTATAAACTAACTTGTGAGAGGTGTGGGAACCAGAATGTAATATCAAAGGGGGGGTATCAAGGTGCACAGAATACTGGGAGAGACAGATAGCTGCAGAGTATGAAACAAATGTTATTAGGTGGGCTTAGAGTAAGGGGGAAAGTAATAAAGTTAAATTAGGGTAAATAAGATTGATGAGTTGCAGACACAAATAGCCACGTGGAAATATGATGTTGTGGCGATTATAGAGACCTGGCTGAAAGAAGGGCAGGACTGGGTGTTAAATGTTCCTGGATACAAGGTGTTCAGGAAAGAGAGGAAAGGAACAAAAGAGGGTGGAATGGCTGTGTTGTTTAAGGAGAGCATTGCTGTATGTTTCCAGTCCAGTGAGAAAAGGAGGCTGTGCTGGACCTGGTTCTTGGGAATAAGGTGGGCCAAGTGGATCAAGTGTCAGTAAGGGAACATTTAGGGGACAATGATCATTGTATCATAAGGTTTAAGTTGGCTATGGAAAAGGACAAGGAACAACCCAGATTAAAAATAATAAACTGGGGGAAAGCCAACTTCAATGGATTAGAATGGATCTTACCCAGATCAATTACAATCAAAAGTTGGCAGACAAAACTGTAACTGAACAAAGGGCTGCCTTTAAAGAAGTGATAGTTCGGGCACAGTCAAGGTATTTTCATGGAGGAAAAGTCAGGACAAACAAATTCAAGGCACCCTAGATGACAAAAGAGATAGAGATTAAGATGAAGAAAAAGTGTGCTTATGACAGATGTCAGGTGTATAATACAACTAAGAACCAGGACGAGTTTAAAAGGTTCAGAGGGGAACTGAGAAAGTAAATAAAAGAAGCAAAGGAAGAGTATGAGAAATGAGGCGGGGGCAAGCCTGAAGTATTAACTGAATACTTAGGACCAGTCAACTTAACCTCAATGGTGGGGAAGATTCTAGAGATTATAATTCAGGTCAAAATTAATAGTGACTTGGGCAAATATGGATTAATTATGGAAAGCCAACATGGATTTGTTGAAGGAAAATCATGTTTAACCAATTTGCTTGAGTTTTTTAATGAGGTTACAAAGAGGGTTGATAAGGGTAATGCTGTTGACGTGATACATATGGACTTTCGAAAGGCATTTGATATAAAGTGTTACACAACAGATTTGTGAGAAAAGTTAGAGCTCATGGAATAAAAGGAACAGTAGCAACATGGGCATGAAGCTGACTGAATGACAGAAAACAGAGTGTATTGGTAAATGTTTGTTTCTCGGACTGGAGAAAGATTTATAATGGAGCTCCCCAGAGCCGGTGTTAGAACCCCTGCTTTTCCCGATATATATTAATGACCTTGACGTTGGTGTAAAGGGTACAATTTCAAAATTTGTGGACGATTCAAAATTTGGACGTTTTGTGAACTGTGAGGAGAATAGTGTAGAACTTCAAAAGGACATTGGTGGAATGGCCAGAAAAGTGGCAGATGAAATTTAATGCAAAGAAGTGTGAAGTGATTCATTTCAGTAGACAAAAGGCAAAGAGACAATATAAAATAAAGAGTACAATTCTAATAGGGGTGCAAGAGTAGAGGGACTTGGTTGTATATGTACATAAATCATTGACGGTGGCAGGACAGATTGAGAGAGTGGGTTAATAAAGCATATATTTTCCTAGGAAATGTTAATAGGGGAACAGAGTACAAAAGTAAAGATGTCATGGTAAACTTGTATAAAGCACAGGCTCAGCCTCAACTGGAGTATTACAGCCAGTTCTGAACATTTACTAAAGGAAGTATTTGAAGGTGTTAGGGAGGGTGCAATAAAGATTCACGAGTATGGTTCCAAGGATGAGGAACCTCAGTTACTTAGATAGATTGAGAAGAGAAGGTGGAAAGGAGATTTGATAGAGATGTTCAAAATCATGAGGGGTCTGGACAGAGTGTATAGGGAAAAATTGTTCCCATTGGTGGCAGGATCGAGAACCAGAGGACACAGACACAATGGTGACATGAGGAAAAACTTTTTCACAAAGCGAGTGCTTAGGATCTGGACTGCACCACTTAAGAGTCTGATGGAGGCAGGGTCAATTGAGGCATTCAAGAGGGAATTAGATTATTAGCTGAAAAGGAAGAATGTGCAGTTCCGGTGGAGAAGGCGAGGGAGTACATGGCGCTAAGTGAATAGTTCCTTCAGAAAGCCAACAGTCACATTGAGCCGAATGATCTTCTATGCTGCAATCATTCTATGAGATAGATCTCCTTTATGGAAATAATGTATTTGCATATGTCCTTGAGTATAAATGCTAACATTTAAATTGATTCCAAAAAAAATTACACTGCTGTGTGGAGTGCTATTCTCCACCAAATTTTTGCTATTATTGTGAGCATGGAGTCAGGACCACCAAAACCGCTATTATTAATGTTTATACCACTGATGGAAATGGGGATGTTGTATAATCCTGGCAGAAGTGCTGGGAGAAACATACTGATGCTGCTTGCAGTCTTCCGTTTGACAGTTGTTTCAATGTCATGAACTTTGACAAATATCAGTACCAGTATATGTTGAAAGATTTGATATTTCAATAAAAGTACCTGATCACCTTTAAAACTAAGCAGGAAAAAGTGTGATTTTTATCTTAGGAATTGAATGGCCAAGTAGCATAGGCCTGAATGTTTATCATGGCTTGCAAGCACAACCAGCGAGCCTGGAAGCGGATGTGGAATCCGTTTGCACCCACGATTGGCTGTCAACTGCAATTTCACGCTGGCTGGCCAATTAACTGCCAGCTAGTGTGAAATGTGCGCTGAGACAGGCTCAGCACTGCTGGCAAGGCACCCGGAACAGGAAGGGTGCAGGCAGGGGATTTAAATGCACCTCCCTACAGGCTGGAAGCCTGCATTTAGAGCCTCAGGGAGCTCATTTGCAGCATTTGGACTCCCTTACCGATTGAAGTGCTGCTCCAGTGTGCAAGATGGCATCAATGCCCAGATCCCATACCAGGTGTATTGGGAATGCCCGGATCAAGTCTGCCCCCCTTTTCTCAGATGAGTGCCTGAGGGCCTTAGTGGAGACAGTAAGTGACCGCCACCACATCCTGCAGCCAAGGGACAATAAGAGCAGGCCACCGCACATCACGAGAAGGCCTGGACGAAGGTGGCGGCCCTGGTCTGCATTCATGATGCCGAACCTGGATCCAGCATTGCAAAAAGTTCAATGACCTTCTACACTCTGGCAGAGTGAGGACTGATTCCAGTTGAAACCTTGGATAGATGTCTTTGAGGGCGGCAACACATGTTTGTGCTCAGGGATGTGAAATGCAGAGTGCAATGTAGCATACCATGTGCTTGTACGTCAGGGTGATGTGCAACAATGTGACAGGCAACTGTTCCTGCACATCTGGGGGTGGGGAGGCTGCAGTGTAGTGGCATGTTGTGGGGGACTAGTGGAAGCAATTTTTCCCTGACAAGAGAAGAGGAGTCACAATTCGCTGCAGTGAGGACAGATGGATGGGGGGATAGCAAGCCTACTGATCCTCAGCCAGGTGGGGGAGCAGGCTTTGGAAATGGCCTGCAAGCGTGGAGTCAGGGCCACAGGCCTTGGAGAGCCAGAGGTGTCAGATAAGAGTAAGAGTCCAATGCATTGGGATGAGATTGGTGTCGTGTCACTGAAATGTGGGGCTGTTGTTGTAAGACTGACATGTAAAATGCAATTATTCCCACTGCTCTTCCATTCGAAAGTATTTGCTCAGCCAGATATCAAATATAATGAGAAAACAAACTGCGCGTACTCAGACTTTGTAATGATGGCCCATGCTGACATTTTTGTTTCCTCCCTCAATGCCTTGTCATCACAACCCCAAAGGGACCCTGAGGACCCCTAAACTTGATCCCCGAGAAGGGACATACGGCAGATGCCTTGTATCACATCCTTCCTCTGCACCATCCACCAGTGCAGATACAGGCACATCGGTGGGCAACAGCATCTCAGATTAGATGATAGTGCACAATGGCACAGGCGCATCACACTCGCTTCAGGTCCTGGTGGAAGCAGAGAGTCCACAGGGCACTGGCTGTCAGAGCTGGATCCCAGGATGATTCTGGGTCTGAGGCAGATGATGAGCCTATGGAGTCATCCATCTGGCAGCAGATGGTCGATGTCCAGTGGGATGCACAGGAGGATCTGACAGAGATCCCTGAGGATCTACATGCTATGGTGTCTGTCTTGGAGGTGCCCATGTAGAGCGTGAGGACTGTGTTGACCCATAGCTCAGAATGCACAGCCTTCTCCATAGAGAGAGTGGCAACTCTCATGGAGGTAGCTCCAGGAACCCAATCAGGAGTTTCTGGGGTTGCGTTCAAACCTGTAAGCTCACACACTGGCAGTGATCTCAACAGGCCACTACCAGTGTGAGAGGTGGATGAGGCACCTAGTAAACCTGCTAGCCGCCCTTCCATCAATGGTGAGCAGGGAGGTTCAAACCAACCTCATGTTGGCAGACCAGCTGCATGTCACATCTGCGGACTCCGCTCAAAGTGCTCTGGATGATGGCAGCAGCTCCTCTGCCCCTCTGCCATGGGACTGCTGAATCTGATGAGACCATCTGATGATGACTGAGGAGTGCCCAGCCATGGCGCTGGACTCTCCCGCCCAGACAGGACCTGCACAAGCTCTGGTGACTGGAAGACAGCATCCAAAGTCATCAAGACCAATGGGGCATCAGAGCCAGCAGGCTGTTTCTAATCTAGCTACCAATGGGGGGCAGAGGGGGGGTGGCAGGTGGGGAAGAGCAGTGGGGGCACCAAGATGTAGCACTTGCTAATGAAGTGGTGGTGTTCCCATGTGTCTGCTGACCTTCTCTTCCTAGATGGTGGCAGTCGTGAGTTTGGAAGGTGATGTCTAAGGAGCCTTGGTGAGTTTCTGCAGTGCATCTTGTAGATGGTACATACTGCTGTCACTGCTCATCGGTGGAGGAGAGAGTGAATGTTGGTGGAAGCTGTGCTAATCGAACACGCTGCTTTGTCTTGGATGGCGTCGAGCTTCTTGAGTGTTGTTGCAGCTGCACTCATTTAGGCAAACGGAGAGTATTCCATCAAACTCCTGGTTTGTGCCTTGTAGATAGTGGACAGGCACTTGATAGAGTTCCACACAACAGACTTGTGAGAGAAGTTATTGATCATGGAATAAAAGGCATAGAAGCAATGTGGATACAAAATTGGCTGAAAAATATGAAGAAGAGAGTAATGGTCAATGGATATTTTTTGGGCTGGAGGAAGGTGGAGTTCCCCAGGGGTCGGTATTGGGTCCCTTGCTTTTCCTGATATATATTAATAATCTAGATTTTGGTGTGCAGGGGACAATTTCAAAGTTTACGGATGTTACGAAGCTTGGGAGTGTTGTAAACTGCAAGGAGGATGGTGTAGGACTTCTAAAGGACATAGACAAGTTGATGGAGTAGGCAGATAGGTGGCGGATGAAGTTCAATGCGGAGAAGTGTGAGGTGATGCATTATGGTAGGAGGAACATTGACAGACAATATAAAATAAGGGCTGAAATTTTGAAGGGTGTGCAGGAGCAGAAAGACCTGGGTGTACATATGCATAAATCATTGAAGCTGGTGGGAGAGGTGGAGAGAGCAGATAATAAAGTATATAGTATCCTGGGCTTTATTATTAGGAGCATAGAGTACAAGAGCAAGGCTGAATTTATATAAAACACTCATTAGTCCTCAGCTGGAGTATTCGGCGGGATTTTACGCACCTGCCCGCTGCTGTGATCTTTCAGGAACGCAGACTCCTGGCTGGGGCGCTGCCTCACCCGCGGTGGGTCCCACCAGTGATGGGGCCAGAAAATCGCACAGTTCTGGGTGCCACACTATAGGAGGGATGGGAACATGTTGGACAGAGTGCAGAAGAGGTTTACAGGAATGATTCCAAGGATGAGAAACTTCAGCTATGAGGGTAGATTGTAGAGATTGGGGCTGTTCTTCTTGGAGAGAAGGAGGCTAAGAGGAGATTTGACAGAGATATTCAAAATCATGAGGGGGCTGGACAGAGTAGATAGGCAGAAGCTGTACCCTTGATCGTAAAAGGATCAAGAATGAGAGGGCACAGATATAAAGTGATTTGCAAAAGAAGCAAATGTGAGGAGAGAAATTTTTTTTTCACACAATGAGTGGTTCGGATCTGGAGTGCACTGCCTGGAAGTATGGTGGAGGCAGGTTCAATTGAGGCATTCAAGAGGGCATTAGAGGATTGTTTGAATAGAAACAATGTGCAGGGGTAGGGGGAAAAGGCAGGGCAATGGCTCTAGGTCATAATGCTCATTTGAAGAGCTGGTGCAGACATGATGGGCCGAATGGCCTCCTTCTATGGCGTTAAAATTCTGTGATTCTGTGAGGCTCTGGGGACTCAGGAGATGAGTTACTTGCCGTAGATTTCCTAGCTTCTGACCTGCTCTTGTAGCCATCGTATTTATGTGGCTGGTCCAGTTCAGTTTCTGGTCAATGGTAACCCTCAAGAAATTGATGATGGGGAATTTAGCGAAGGTAATACCATTGAATGTCAAGGGACGACGGTTAGGTTCTCTCTTGTTGGAGATAGGCATTGCTTGGCATGAATGTTACTTGCAACTTGTCAGCCCAGGCCTGGATATTGTCCTGGTCTTGCTTCATTTGGACATGGACTACTTCAGTATCTGAGGAGTCACGAGTGGTGCTGAACATTGTGCAATCATCAGTGAACATCCCCACTTCTGACCTTATGATGGAAGGAAGGTCATTGATGAAGCAGCTGAAGATGGTTGAGCCGAGGACACTACCCTGAGGAACTCGTGCAATGATGTCCTGGAAATGAGATGATTGACCTCCAACAAACTCAACCATCTTCCTTTGTGCTAGCTACGACTCCAGCCACAAGGGAGCTTATCCCCTGATTCCCTTTGACTCCAGTTTTGCCAGGGCTCCTTGATGCCACAACTCAGTCAAATGCTGCCTCGATGTCAAGAGCAGTCACTCTCACCTCACCTCTGGAGTTCAGCTCTTTTGCCCATGTTTAGACCAAGGCTGTAATGAGGTCAGGAGCTGAATGACCCTGGCGGATGGGAACTGAACATCAATGAGCAGTTTATTACTAAGCAAATGCCATTTGATAGCACTTTTGATGACTCCTTCCAACACCTTACTGATGGATTGAGTGGATTGAGAGTAGACTGATGGGGCAGTAATATTGCCCTGATGTTTGTGTACAGGACATACCTGGGCATTTTTCCACATTGCTGTGTAGATGCCAGTGTTGTAGCTGCACTGGAACAGCTTGGCTAGGGGTGCGGCAAGTTCTGGACGACAGGTTTTAAGTACAGTTGCCAGAATATTGTCAGGGCCCATAGCCTTTGCAGCATGGAGTGAATCAAATTGGCTGAAGTTTGGCATCTGTGACACTCAGTAGCTCCGGAGGAGGCCAAGACAGATCATCTGCTCAGCACTTCTGGCTGAAGATTTTTGCGAATGCTTCAGCCTTATCTTTTACACTGATGTGTCGTAGCTTCACCAGGTTGACACCTCATTTTTAGGTATGCCTGGCATGTCCTCCTGCACTCTTCATTGAACCAGGGCTGATCTGCTAGCTTGGTGGTAATGGTAGAATGGGGGATATGCCAGGCCATGAGGTTACAGATTGTGTTTAAGTACAATTCTGCTGCTGCTGATGGCCCACAGTGCCTTATGGATGCCCAGTCTTGAATTGCTAGATCTGTTTGAAATCTATCCCATTCAGCACAGTGGTAGTGCCACACAACACATTGGAGGGTATCCTCAATGTGAAAATGGGACTTCGTCTCCACAAGGACTGCCCAGTGATTACTCTTATTGATACTGTCAAGGACAGATGCACCTGCAGCAGGCAGGTTGGTGAGGATGAGGTCAAGCATATTTTTCCTTCTTGTTGGTTTCCTCACCACCTGCCACAGACCAAATCTAGGTAGCTATGTCCTTTAGGACTTGGCCAGCTCGGTCTGTGTTGGTGCTACCAAGCCACTCTTGTTGCCATATGGAGTACATTCTTTGCCCTTGTCATCCTCAGTGCTTCCTCCAAGCAGTGTCCAACATGCTGGTAGGACAGAACATACCCAGGGATGGTCATGGTAGTGCCTGGGACATGATCGGTAAGGTATGATTCCGTGAGGATGACTATGTCAGCCTGTTGCTTAACTGGTCTGTGAGACAGCTCTCCCAATTTTGGCACTAGCCTCCAGATGTTGTTAAAGAGGACTTTGCAGGGTTGACAGGGCTGGGTTTGCCATTGTTGTTTCAGGTGCCTAGGTCGATGCCAGGTTGTCTGTTCAATTTCATTCCTGTTTATTGGCTTTTTAGTGGTTGGATACAACTGAGATTCAGCCACAGTGCTGTGGGTCTGGAGTCACACGTAGGGCAGGCCAGGTAAGGATGGCAAATTTCCTTCCCTGAAGGGCACTAGTGAACCAGATGGGTTTTTTTATGGCAATTGACAATGGTTCCATGGTCATCACTTGACTTTTAATTCCAGATTTTATTAACTTCAAATTCTACCATCTGGGATTTGCCATGGCGGGTGTCAAACCCAGGCTCCCAGAGCATTACCTGAGTCTCTGGAATATTAGATTACTACTGGATTACTACAACACCACTGTGCTACCGCCTCCCCTGAATGCATTTGATAGGGAGGCCTGGGACTCACGTGTGGCACAGAGGAAGGGCTGCAAAATTTATTTCAGAGGTGGGACCTTGAGTTAATGGTAACATCCTTGCCTTATCAGGAGAGATCATTAAGGTGGCTTACACCTTGCCATCAGCTTGAATCCTTGGTTTGGATGTCTAGCTGAAAGTCCTCTGGATCAAGACTTCCTGGCCTCCCTACATCCCGTAAGGATCCTCACATCAGGATCCTGTTCCTCATCCTGGGGCTCCTCCGGCTCATCCTCAGAGCCAGCACTTGAGTTGTCCTCTGTGGTCTGTTGAGCAGAATTGCTATCTTCCTCCTCCAATGGATCCCCCCTTGACAGAACCTGATTGTGCAGTGCGGAGCGAACAACAGTAAGGGAAATGCGCTCACGAGAGTATTGAAGTGATCCCCTGAGTGGTCCAGGCAACAGAGCCTCACCTTGAGTAGGCCTATGGCCCTCTCAATTACTGCAATTATAGGTCTCCTTGGCTTCTGTCCTTGAACGTCTCAGTGATGTCATGAGACATCTTTTCAGTGGACTGCCTTTATTCCCCAGGAACCAACCATCCAAGTGAGCTGGACCCATGAAAAGCCTTGGTGCCTGGGATTGAGGGATGCTATAGGCATCATGACAATTTCCCCGATACCTGGCACAAACATGTAACATCTGACTGTTGTGGTCACACACAATCTGGATGTTAAGGGAGTGGAAGCCTTTTCTACTGACAAAGGCAACCGGCTCCCCCCCCCCACCCCCGCTGGCATCTTTATGGCCACATGCGTGTAGTCAATGACTCAATGAATGTGGAGAAACCCAGCAATTGCAGCGAAGTCTCTGGTTAGCTCAGCCTGGCTGGCTTCATTGGTCTGGAAGTGAATGAAGGTACTGACTCTTCAGAACAGAGTGTCAATGACCAGCTTGATACAGCTGTGGGCAGAATTGGGTGACACCACATTGATCTCTGATTGACCTCTGGAAAGAATCTGAGGCGTAAAGGTTCAGGGCCTCTCTCACCTTAAGAGCCACTGGCATAGGGTGGCCATCTACATAGTTGGAGGTAATCTCTGGATCAATCACCTAGCATATGGAGTTGACAGTCTCTTTAGAGAGGCAAAGCCTTCTTTGGCACAGACATGTCCAGGTAGCTGCCTGTAGACTCTGCCTGCTGGATAACAGCGCCTTCTCCGGACCTTTCTGCCTTGTGTTTCCTGTTGGCCCTGCACCCCTTCTGGCTGCGCCTTTTGATCCACGGGTCCCACTCTGGGATGCTGCCTGTGGGCAACTGGCCTCCTCTCCCATCTGGCCCTCTCCTCATCTTCTGAGGAGGTCCACCCAGCGGAGTACACTATCCCTTTCCCTGTGCTGATGTTTACACAGATTTCTGCACTGAAGGGCCTTATTGGCTAAAGGCCTCTGGAAATACAACAAAACACAGAGTTCTCCAAAAAAACACAAAACTATCAGAAACTATCAGTAAACCAGATCCAAACCACCCACAGCCAAACTCCTAACTATTCACCTTTGCATCTGCTTGTAGTTCTTTTATCCCACCCTGAACTTAGAATCCATGAAAAACATGGAGGCAGCCTGGCCGAGTGTCCCATGCGCTGAACATTAAAACACACAGGCCATGTAAAATCCCAGTCAATTGCCATTTAAATCAGGTTAATTAAATCTTTAACTGTTGGCAGGTGCGCTTCTGACTGCCCTGCCAACTGAAATATCGTGAGGTGGAGCAAGACATCATGACAACCCTCCCAACATCATTGTGCCCCATTTCGCAAATGGTCAGGACTACCATGTGCCGACACTGTGAGCATAAAATTCTGGCTGTAAGTACAGCAGATTCAATTTCAAGAAAGGTATTTAAATTCTAACCTCGTTTGCTCTAATGAAATGAACCTAAGTATTCTCTTATATCACCAAATCATTCTTTTTATTATTTCTTCTCAGGACATAGGCAATCCTGGAAAGGCTACATTTAATGCCCATCCTGAGATGGTGGTGGTGAGCCTTCTCCTTGAACTGCAATCCCTTTGGCAAAGGTTCTCTGATAATGCCAAAGTGGAGGGAGGCGGGGTGGAATGCTAGGATATTTACCTAGCCATGATGACGGAATATGGCCAAGTCAGGATGGTACATCGGTACTTGCAGGTGATGATATGCCTATGGCATTATTTCTCAATGGTAGAAATCATGAGGTTGTGAGGAGCTGTTACTGTGGACTACCCAGCCAAGTGCAGCAATGATGTTGGGAACAGATATTTATTTCAATGGCCAGGATGCCAATGGAACAGACATATTTGTCCTGAATAATGGTGAGCTTCTTGAATGCTGTTGTGCCTGCTACCATTCAGATGAGTGGTGAGTTTTCCATCACATTCTTGGTGAAAGGACTTTAAAGGATCATGAAGTGAGCTATTCATCAAAGAGTATCCAGCCCCTACCTTTCTCTTCTAGCTATGACCGGCCAAGGTTTTGGTTAATAGTTACCCCTAGCAGATTGATGGTGCAGGATTTGACAATGATGATGCCATTGAAAGTCAGGGAAAAGTTGCATGTTGTGAATATTGGCTGCCACTTATCAGCCCAATCCTGGATGTTATTCAGATCCTATCATAGGCTGCCACAGGCTTTGTCATTATATAAGGAGTTGTGAATTGAGCTGGACACTGCAAGATCATTTATTTTAAACAGACCCTCTCCAATACATCCAGAATCTAATAGCTTTTTATGCTGCTCTGTGATGGACATTGAGTCAAGGAGTTCTGATGTGGAAATAGGCCCAAATAGGTCCCATATGAAGAAAAACCCCAAAACTCCAGGCAAGTGGAAGAGGGGAAAGTCAAAAGGAGACCTTGTAGTCAAAGCAAGGGCAGGAACCTGGGAAAAGATCCTGTTAAGTGAAGTTAAAAGTGAGGGGCAGAGAGAAAGGCTGCAAGCTTCAGACTTAAAGTGAGAACAGCTTGCAAGAAGCAAGGAGGTTCAAAGTGACAACTGAAGGCCTGTAACTCTTTGCTATGGGCGTGTGAAGCAGTGGTGTACTGTTAAGGCTGAGTTGTTGAGAGAGAGTGCATGGAAGACAGCTTGAATGCATGTGGTAACCCAGGAAAGAAGAACATCAGAAGGAGAGTTTGTAACCCTGGAGGTGAACCTTTGTGGAAGGTGTCTGAGAGAAAACATTAGTTTGGGAGCAGAGTCCAAGTCAAGGTCTTGGAGAGTGGAAATTGGAAGCCCTCATGTGAAGGACAGAATTCAGTGAGATTGGTTGGCTCATGGCCCATAAGCATCTGGGGGAATTGAGGAGAGGTCCATAGCATCTGGTTGAGATGACATCTATTACTTGGTTTCAGAGTGTGCTGTGTCTGATCACAGGGTGCCATAGGTGTACATGGACTGTGTATTTACTGAGAACGTTAAAGTATAAGATAGCTTTTGTAACTTGTGTTATCCTTACAAATCTGTATATGTCTGTAAAGGTAAAGTTGTGTGTGAAGTAGTGTTGTAATATAGTTAATCTTTTCTTTTCGAATAAGTGTTTTATTCTTTTGTAAAAAGTTCATCAGCTGACCCCTGTGGCTCTGTTTAATAGCTACTCTCCACATATCTACACACACAAATAAAAATTAGGATCTATTAATCTGGTTTCCACTCTGGGATCAGGCTTGTCCAGGGGTAACCTTAGCTGGAATAGTAACATGGGGGCTGTTTGCTTTCAGTTTGGTTTAGTATGCCTGGGTGTGCTTACAAACTTTTGACTCAGCTGAGAGGCATTAAGAAGCAAGAAAGCCCTGAGGTTACTATGGAGAAAATTGCTGAGTGTGATGCTATGCTAAAGAGAGAAAATTGGCAGGTTTTGTTTTTTTAAGAAAATAAGTAAGTGTAAGAGAAGTCCCCTGGAGGCTGTAGACATCCAAACCGTTGTGTTTAACCGGAGAACTGGGTAGGACCAAGAAACTCTGTAAAGAGAGGAGAACGCCTGCTACAGAATAGAGACCAAGGGAATGCCTATGTATGCCTGGCAGGTGGTGGCATGTGACCATCAGCAATGCCTATACTTGGACCAGGAGGTTGTATTGGTGGAGATATACCATAGACTTGCGCTGTGACTTGTGCGGCCAAAACCAAAGAAAAAGGAAATTCCTTCTGAAGTAACAGTATGGTTAAAAGCCTATCAGATTGAAAGGCACAGAAAAAAGGTTAAGCTGGGCTAAGTCTGTTGCACTGAGTTTAAGGTAGAAATTCATACTGTTTAGAATCATTACCTTATTTGCTCAGTGTACCTATTTAATCATTATTGCTTGTGTTTGTTTTGTTCAAGTTTGTACAGTAAAGATTCTTTTGGTGTTTCAATTTAACCTTTGAACCCTGCTGCTTATTTCCTTACCCTTGGTTCTTCCATGCATCATATTTTTTAAATGCTTGTGGCCCATCAAGCCAGATCCTAACAAGAATCTGGCTTGTCCAGTATTCTCCCAACTGGGATCATAGCAGCATGGATTCATGTGCTGAGGGATTTCTTCTGTATTGTGGATTGGAAGTCTGATCTTTATAAACATATCCAGGTAAGTGGGCAGTTTTCTGTCTGAATAGTGTCGGACACAGCATTTCTGACATTGATCAGGGGATTTGGACCAACATCACTGGTGGTCCCATGTCACTGTAGTGAGGAAGTTGCTATATTTTTAGATTAACTCTGTCCAAATCTTAAATCAATCTAACTTTGTCTCTCATGGCTGAGTTAAACTAGGTTTAGGCATTTATTCCCAATAGACACAAGGAGTAAGAATAGTTGGGTGAATCCCCAATTGCTGCTATGGATAGGATTTTCCCCTCGTCGGGCGGGCGCGGCAGGTGGGCCCGGGAGCGGCCAAGAAACCTACCGCCGCCCACAATCAGGCCCCGG
Organism: Carcharodon carcharias; assembly: GCF_017639515.1. NCBI lineage: Eukaryota > Metazoa > Chordata > Chondrichthyes > Lamniformes > Lamnidae > Carcharodon > Carcharodon carcharias. Next base: position 157,515,173 of record NC_054471.1, read on the forward strand.
CTGCGATTTCACGATGGCGGGCCATTTAAGGTACACTCAGCGTAAAACGTAGCTCCTCGCTGGCCAGGAAGGGCCAAGTGGGGGCAGAAGTCTGTCGGCTGCCGGGTCCAATGGCGACCTGGCAGTCAGGCGAACGCCCGCCCACTGAGCTCAATGTTCTGCCCAATGTTGCACATTACTTTACTAAGTCCTGTTCTTCAATATATCTAATGCAATGGTACAGTGTACCCAGTATTATGCTGCAGGCTTTTCATGAAACGGTGTAGGTGTCATGTTGTTTTGCTATTGTAAAATTTGAATCTAAAGACAAGTAGCTTGCATAGAATGGCCAGATTAAAAACTAGTTCTGGCAATAAAGTAACATCCTGGAATTGAACCTGCAGGATGTTATTATTATTTAGAATACAATTTTCACCTCTGTTGATCCACAATAAGGAACAGTTCTGCAGGTGCTAGCATTTCCTGTAATGCATTATTCAAGTGCCCATTTTTCATGGGAATAAGCATTGGTATGATATTAAACTGTGGTGTCCATTCAGCCAATCTGAATGTTGTCCTCAACCAACGCCCTTGCATGTACATTTTACCAGCGTAGGTCACTGGATAGCAATGAGTATTGACTGCTTACTGAACTATATCTATGAGCACCAGGTACACTCTGGTGCCATAGCCCATTGGACATTCTTAATTTCTGAACCTGGCTTGAGGCTTATCATGGCTGACTATGAAGCATATACTGCAATAAACAAAGATAAATTGAGGCAGGCTTAAAAACAAAAATATGAAGAAAACTGAGATGGATAAGCATGTGGTGCCCTCTGTATAAATCTGAAAGCTTACAAATGTATAACAAACTGTCTTAAAGGACCCCTTTTGTTTTCTTTTATATTAATTCTTGGGATGTGGGCATCGCTAGCTAGGCCAGTATTTAATGCCCATCCCTAATTGCCCTTGAGAAGGTGGTGGTTAGCTGTCTTCTTAAACCAATGCAGCTTGAGTTACTTCTGGTCCTGTTCACCACACAGAGTTGAGAGCCAAACCACACAGACTGAATTAATCCAGATTAGTATCAAATGACAGTGACTAGTATCCCACCTGCAAAAAATCCATCCAAACCCATTGTTAAATATTTTTTGTGGGTGCAAGTGACCCATTTTGTATTTGCATTGTTCATCAACATTCCAAATGAAACAAAAGTAAAAGCTGTAACATATATAACCCCGAATAAGAAAAATAAACTGCAAATGGTACTGTCTATTGAAATCATGGGAAAAAACAAATTGGCTAGGCTATAAACGGGCCGTCGATTGGTACCATCCATTTTACACTACAGTCAAAGACCAATTTCACCCCTTTGATCTCTATTCATCATCTTCCCTCAGACAAGATCAAGATTTCAGTGGCGAGGTAGATAAAAGATTCAAGATCATTCTGTAATTCTACTGGCACTGGTATTCCAATGCAATTTACCACCATGCCAACCCATTTATACAATAAAATCGTGAGCTCTTGAGGATGTGTCCAAACTTCACCCGATAATGCAGTTTTTAGATCTGTACTAATGTTGTTTTAAATGCACTTGAATTGACTTGAAGCATCTCCCGCTCTCTATAATACGTCCCTGCCTCCCACTCTCCCTTATCTCTTTCCCATTCTGCCTATCTAACACTTGCGAGTCTCTCGTCACCCTACTACACAGCTGCCTATAAAATATTAACAAATATCCAGTATTTCTATTCTAACAACGCATCTTCTTCATGCTGAAAATCAAAAATCTTCATTCTGATTCCAGGGAAAATAGTCCTGGAATTTTGAAAAAATACATAACAACTGCATATAGGGGTGTAAAACATTTGGAGCCTCTTCCAAAGCTAAAAAATGGCAATGGCTGTTTTTAGCTTTTGTAAAATATGTATGTGGATGTAGGAGGTGGGGTGCTTGGAAACCTAGGAAGAATATAGTTGCCTTAGAGGAAGTGGAAAGAAGGTTCACCAGCCTGACCCCAGGGATGGCGGAATTGTCCTAATGAGGAGAGACTGAGGAGACTGTACCTGTATTTTTTAGAGTTTTGAAGAATGAGGGGTGGCCTCATTGAAGCATACAAAACTCTTATAGGGCTTGACAGGGTTAAAAAAAATATGGATATACAAAATAGCACCTATGGGCAAATGGCACTGCTCCCAACCCCTTCCCGTCTAATGGCTTGCTAAGTGCTAAGTTGGCATTCTGTTGAAGGGGCTGGGCATGTCAAATTGCCATGTTGCCTTTCCAGGGCATCTTTTCTAGAGGGCAACAGTGCACTATGTCTAGCAAGAGATTACAGCCAAACTGAACCCTGTTCCCTTCACCAACAGGACCTAGAAAGGTTTTAAGGCAAACCAACAGCACTGTGTACCATCCAAATGGCACATGCCACTGAGTGTTACCTGGCAACATGTCCAACATTTATTGTTTATCTAGGCTGAACCATTTTGCAAACTGCCAGCTTTCATCATCTTATTTCATGTGTATACACATAATTACAGCAGGCACACATTCAAAATGCAATGTACAATTGAAAAGCATGTCAATCTCACATGTTTCACAAACTTCATGTTGGATGTATGACACCCATCAGTGAACATCTGCACTTTGGGAATTGCTGGTGGAGTGGAGATAGAAGTGATGACAGTGCTAACGAACAAATCTGTTACTTTTTTGATCCATGCGCTGCAAAGTCAGGCATCACACATCAGGAATGAACCATGGACATAACTGAGAATAGTGACAATCTTGACAACCTGTGGCAGCCCTAGCCAAATAAACTTGCATTTATACAGTGCCTTTCATGGCCACCGGATGTGCCAAAATGCTTTACAGCTAACGGAGAACTTCTGAATTGTAGTCACTATTGTAATGTAGGAAACATGGCAACTAATTTGCACACAGTAAGCTCCCACAAACTGTGATAACTATTGATAATCTCTTCTTTTAAGATATTGATTATGGAATAATTACTGGCCGGGACTCCTGCTTGTCTTCAAAATGGTGCCATGGGGCCTTTTGCATCCACCTGAGAGAGAAGACAGGACCTTGGCTTAACATCTCATTAAAAGATACCATCTTCGACAGCACGGCACTGGAGCGTTAGCCTTAATTTTTGTGCTGAAGTTGTGGAGTGGGACTTGAACTCAGAACCTTCAGACTCAGAGGCAAGAGTAGCATAATTTGGCATAAGTTTGTTGCAGGTAACCCCACTGCAAATGACAATGCTCCATCCCATGTAGCAAGCTGAGGCAGGACCCAGGATCGTTGGCTATTTGATGTGGTAGCACTGGTGTGAGGTCTGCTTCACAGGGCTCCATTCATCTTGTAACTTTCCAGCCATAATAAACCATATTTGAGGTGCTTGAAAAACAAACAAATCTTAAGGGGTTTAAAAAGAATGCTTTTTTCCCCCCACAAGAAATAGGAATAAAAATGTTAGATGTATAAAAAATTAACACTACGTAATTATACTACAACAGTACTGTGAACATTACAAAAATGAACTTCCAAAAATGAAGAGCTCCTGTACTCAAGCAGCTTCCCATGTTCCCATTCAAAATGAGCTTGCAAAGACAAAACAGCAAAATAGGCATAATTACCACTTAACTATGTTACATTTTCATCTCAAAATTTTTGCATTAAGCCTGAAGCCTGCTGAAATCAAGATAATCCCAGTTTGTATTTTATTCACTTTGAAATCAGTCAGATGGACCACCATGATCTTTTCCATACCTGTACAGTGTTAAACCTTAGTTAATCATCTCTGTCAACACAGTTGGCAATTCATGGCTCACCACCAAAGTTTGACATGTGTGTCTTCTATTTTTCATTGGAGACTCCTATATAACAAGATTACTGTGGACAATCATTTTATATGATCTGTCAAAGTGGAGTCCTTAGCAGACACTTTTATTACCATTGGCATCCACCAAAATAAGTGAAAGAACAAGGAAGGATGCATTGCAAAAGTCCGAAAGGAGTATTTTCTCCTTTCAGCTTCATGTTGTGAAGGAATACTGCTCCTTTCAGCTATGAATGTGGTGGAGAACATGGGCTGACAACTGTTACAAATTGCCATTCTCACTATCTTTCTTTGCACTAATTAGGGTGACAAATGTCATATTCAGGAATAGAGAACTTTTCCACTTTAGGCGTCAGTGTCAAGAATCTTGCATGTCAAATATGTGCGATGAGTAAGATATGTGGGACAAGGTTTGAGGAATTAGCACCATGACCTGCAGAGCTGTGTGTGGCAGAAGTGCATATCAGGATTTTGAACACAGTAGTCAGCGCACTGCAGATGATTTTCACTCCAATCGCAGGAAGCTCTGCTGCAGGCATGCTGATTTGTAAAATCTACGCTTTACACTAAACCATTCCTTCACTGTGCTGCAAAAAATTTGCCTTATACTGCCAATGGCAGAAAAACCACTTACATTAGATGCTGTGACTTCTCTGAGAAACTGCCTTTTTAGTGTCAACTTGAAGCAAATTATGGAAAATGTGTGCTATGAATTTGTATTCATTATGATTGAAATTGCCCAACTCCAAGATTATGTTATGTTCTGTTATGCAGGACCTTTCTGAAGAAAGAAGAATCTCTAACTGATTTAAATCTATGATTTAAATCTAGATTTTAGTAACGGAAGGATTATTGTATTTATCCATTTTTCCACTAGAATCATTTTTTGCATGAGGTATGTTTATTTGTGTGTGTTCTCATTATAAAGAAATACACAGATGAGCATTTTTGCATGTAATAATCCATTCTATATAACATGACGTTGTGACTGAGACTGTTTAATGAAGGTAGGATGTGTTGTTATTTGCACTGTCAGTTAACCTCGTGAAAGATTATTTTCACATACCAATTTCTGAGCTTCAAGAGAGCTGTCTATCAGAAAGCTTGGGTCTCACTGTCACATGCAACTCAGGGCCATCAGCTCTCATTGCATAAGCATCTGGTACGACCAGCACAGTCAAAGAATACTGTTGCACTGGTAGCTCAGCCCTGGTGCAGCTGACTTAAGTTCTGTTGGCATTGCCCACAACATATCTTGACTGGTCAACAAAGGCTTCCACAGCTGAAGTGTGACCTTCAATGAAAAGGTGAATCTTTTATAACTGCATTAAAAATAAAAGTATTTGAAACAATTAGTAAACGTAGTATGCAATGATTACAGTCAAATGTGCTATACAGAAACATTCAAAAGTTAATATGGGTACAGATTCAGTATGTTAATTTAACTTCTATTGAATTAAGTGTGCTGCAGAATCATTAGTTAAATGAACTAATGATACATGAAATCCAGATGTGACTGGTCCAGATGCATTACTTAATGTGTGATTGATTTTTTTTTTAGTGATGCTAATAAAAAATCTCATCACTCCAAATAAAGCTACTTGTGTCTTTGTTGTTTGAAAATCCTTGAAACAGAGATTTTACATGGGTCTCCGCATTCAGATTACATCCAAGGATTGCACCCTACTCAAAATATCTCATCCCAGGCATTTTGCACCAACAGCTTTGACAAGTGGCAAGTGAAGTACATTTATAAGTGTACAGGTATCTCCCTTCCTAAGAATTAGTAATATATGACAGGATTGTAAAGTAGTGATAAATGTGCATGGATGTATGTTTACTTGGGTTTCTGTACAAGACAGTGGTACTGTATTTTTAATAAAATATTATTCCCATGAGCTTTATTAGAAAGATTTTTAGGCTCTATGGCCCCTGCTTCTGGAGGAAGCTGGTGGATGGTTTCTATTTCTATTCTAATTTACTATTATTCAGTAGAGGTTAAGATGCTTTGCTGCAATTAAAAGTTTATAATTTGATGAAGCTTTTTAAAATGTTACTCCTTGAACTAAGAACCTCCATCAAATTGATATGTGGATCTGAGTGGAATAAAGAATATTCCATTCTATAGGGAATAAGGTTTATAATTTTGTTTCTTGTGGGAAAGATAATTGTAACTTGTCAGAATTTGATGTAGCAAAAATTGGAACATGGATACTGAGCAAAGATTAATTAGTATCTACTGCAAAATAAACGTTTGTTTAATTTTGATAACCTGGTTAATATTAAAACCACAAAGCCATGGCCTCTGTCTTTCCAAATAGTTTCACAGTTACAGCCTGGAGCAAACATTTTTTTTATTTGTTCAAGGTGTATGGGCATAGCTGGCTAGGCCAGCATTTATTGCCTATCCCTAATTGCCCTTGAGAAAGTGGTGCTGAGCTGCCTTCTTGAACTGCTGCACTCCATGTGGTGTAGGTATACCCACAGTGCTGTTAGGAAGGGAGTTCCAGTATTTTGATCTAGTGACAATAAAAGAGTGGCGATATACTTCCAAGTCAGGATGGTGAGTGACTTGAAGGGCAACTTCTAGGTGGTGGTCTTCCCATGTATCTGCTGTCCTTGTCCTTCCACATGATAGAGGTCACTGATTCTGAAGGTGCTATCGAAGAGGTTTAGCAAGTTGCTACAGTGCACCTTGTATATGGTACACACTGCTACCAATGGAGGGAGTGAACGTTTAAGGTGGTGGACAAAGATGCCAGCCAAACGGGTTGCTTTGTGCTGGATAGTATTGAGCTTTCTGACTGTTGTTGGAGCCATATTCATCAAGGCAGGTGGAGACTATTTCATCACACTCCTGACTGGTGCCTTGTAGTTAGTGGACAGACTTGGGGAAACAGAAGGTGAGTTACTAACTGCAAAATTTCCAGCCTCTGGCCCTGCTCCTGTAACTACAGTATTTTTATGGCTGGTCCAGATCAGTTTCTGGTCAATACTACCCCCCAGGATGTTGATAGTGGGGGATTCAGCAATGGTAATGCCATTGAATGTCAAAGGGCGATGGTTAGATTCTCTCTTGTTGGAGATGGTCAGTGTTTGGCACCTATGTAGCAAGTTATTTAATATATAGCCAAGATTTAATCAAAATTATGTGCTGTCTTTTTAACAGCTCAAAGCAAACTGATCCTTACTAATCCAACTCAGCATCAACAACAACGGAGTTGATTTTGGATGATATTAAAAAGCACATGATTCTGAACAGCTGGCTGGAGTACCATTTACATCTGTTATCACCGAAGAGAAATTTAGGAAAGTGATTACAATTATCAGAAGCCATATTGAAACATCTTTATTAATAATTAAAATGAGCTGGAGATGTGACATGATTTCCTATCCAGAATTTCACACATAGGTGAGTGAAGAATCTGAGCTTTTTCATATTAAGGGAGAGAAAAATCTAAATTTGACCTGTCATCATGCAGGTGCTCTTCGCCAGGTCAATAGTTACTTTAATATAGACCTTATAAAGTCATTAGAGAGGCCCTCTCTGCTGGCAGCTGACAGGGGGATACCTACCAAGTTACAGGGAATGCATGTTAAAATGGAAAGGAAAAATAATTCTAAATATATTTACTAAATTCCAAATTAGGAAAGCAAGTTGTGAAGAGGCTACAAAATGCCATGGATAGGCTAAGAGAGCGGGCAAAGATGTGGCAAATGGAGTATAGGGCAGAATTTTGCCCTTGGTGTGCGGGATCAGCGGGGGCGGGCAGGGGGAGCGGTTAGAAAGCCGACTGCCGCCCACGATCGACAGCGCACTGAAATTTCATGCTGATGGGCCAATTAAGGGGGTAGGAGAGCAAGAAGGCCTAGTGCGAACTTTGTGCGCGCATGCGAGAGAGCATTGATTAATCTCCCTGAGGCATGGAGCTGCCTCAGGGAGATGAAGAAGATATTGAAAAATTAATAACGCACAGAAAAATGTTATGAAACATGTCCCCTCATGTGACTCTGTCGCATGAGCAGGGGCATGTTTTTAATTAAAAAATGAAGTTTTATTTCATTTGCATTTGCTTTTGGAAACCTCATTCCGCCCATGGATGAGGTTTCCAAAAAAATGCAAAGCCCAATTGGCCTTTTCAGCCCGCCAACCATTAGGTTGAACGGGCAGTGAAAAATTAACTACAATTGATAACTTAATGGCCTTAGTAGGCCTTTTAATTGTCGGCAGGAGTGCTGTGACTCCGGTACACACCCGCTGACCGAAATATTGCACGACTGTGCGATGACATCAGAACGTTCGGCCGACGTCATCGCGCATCATTTCACGCTCTGTCAAGTCAGGGGCACGTCCGCTCTCCAAGCTACAAATCCTGGCCATAATGTGGGCAAATGTGTAATTGTCCATTTTGGTAGGAAAAAAAAAGAAGCATATTAACTAAATGATGAAAGGTTGCGGAGGGATCTGGTTGCCCTAGTGCATGAATCACAAAAGGCTAGTATGCAGGTACAGCAAATAATTAGGAAAGCTAATAAAGTGCTATTGTTTATTGTGAAGGGAATTGATTACAAAAGTAGGGAGGTTATGCTTCAGTTATACAGGGTATTGGTGAGACCACATCTGGAGTACTGTGCACAGTATTAGTCTCCTTATTTAAGGAAGGATGTAAATTTGTTTGAAGCAGTTCAGAGAAGGTTTACAAGATGAATACCAGAAATGGGCGGGTTGCCTTCTGAGGAAAGGTTGGACAGATTAAGCTTGTACCCACTGGAATTTAGGAGAGTAAGAGGCGACTTGATCGAGACCTTTAAGATCCTGAGGGGTCTTGACAGAGTGGATGTGGAGAGGATGTTTCCTCTTTCAGGAAAATCTAGAACTTGGGGTCATGGTTTAAAAATAAGGGGTTGCTCATTTAAGACAGAGATGAGGAGAAATGTTTTCTCTCAAAGGGTTTTTTTTTCTTCTTTTTTATTCATTCACGGTATGTGGGCTTCACTGCCTGGAACAGCATTTTTACCCATCCCTCTCTTCCTCAAAAGGGAGTGGAAGCACAGTCTTTGAATATTTTTAAGGCAGAGCTAGATAGATGCTTGAGTTATAAGGAGCTGAAAGGTTATTGGGGGCAGGCAGGAATGTGGAGTGGAGGTTACAATCAGATCAGCCATGATCTTATTGAATGGCAGAGCAGGCTTAAGGGCCGAATGGCCTATTCCTTCTCCTAATTCATATGTTTATATGTTCATATGAACAGCAAAGCTTGTGACTTTGAAAACTGGACCCTTCTTAAACCCATGTTAAGATAATATTAAAATATAAAGATAAGATAAATTGGTTTGCTCTGTTCCAGAGATAGGCAGGAGCAACCAGACCCACAGTGGGTGGGCTTGTAAAATGGCAGGAAAGGCAGGGAACTGAATGCTGGTTGCCTCCCCAATCCTAAAGCATTTTGCCAGTGGTGGGAAAGCTGGAGGACTGCCCTCTTGCTGAGAGGCCAATTGTGCCTCCTAAGTGTTTTTTATTCTTTCACAGCATGTGGGCATCCAGCATTTGTTGTCCATCCTCGACTGCCCTTGAGAAGATGGTGATGAGCCGCCTTCTTGAACTGTTACATGTGGTCCAGGAACACCCACAGTGCTGTTAGGGAGGGAATTCCAGGATTTTCAGCCAGCGACAGTGAAGGAACGGCGATATATTTCCAAGTCAGGATGGTGAGCAGCTTGGAGGGAAACTTCCAGATGGTGGTGTTCCCAAGCACTTGCTGCCCTTGTTTTTTTAGGTGTAGAGATTGTGGATTTGGAAGGTGCTTTCGAAGGAGCCTTGGTGAGTTGCTGCAGTGCACTTTGTAGATAGTACACACTGATGACACTGTGTGTCGGTGGTGAAGGGAGCAAATGTTGAAGGTAGTGGATGGGGTGCTGATCAAGTGGGCTGCTTTGTCCTGAATGGTGTCAAGCTTCTTTAGTGTTTGGAACTGCACATGTCCAGGCAAATGGAGAGTATTCCATCACACTCCTGACTTGTGCCTTGTAGATAGTGGACAGGATTTGGGGTGGTCAGGAGGTGAGTCATTCTGTGCAGACTTCCCAGCCTCTGGCTTACTCTTGTAGCCAATTAGCTGGCCAATTAAGGACCTCTTCCTTACTGCCACCACTAGTATTTTATCAACTATGCCCTCACACTGGTAAAGGGGGCAGGGGACCTCCTTATTGGGCACTCTGTAGCCAATGGAGGGACCCCCGGCAGCAATGGCTGCCCCTGTGGTAACATCCATCTACCCTCGCCAGCCAACCTCTCCGTCTCACCAGGGCCTGATGACTAGACCTGGAAAACCCCAACGCCACTCACCTTGCTCCAAAGGCAGTGTCCATCACTGCATCATCTCTGTTTGGTGCAGTCCGAGCATAGGCACAACTCAGCCAACACCACCAGGGATGGGAGCCGCAACAGCATCCAAAGCTGCACAATGGGACTAAAATGTGATTGAAGGTCTCCCAAATGGTCAAGGAGGAGATTCCAACTAGTCACCTATTTCCCACTCCCTGGAACACCTTCCCAAAACACCCCAGTTTTTGAGTATTTCTGAAAAAAGGGACAGGCTTTTCATCTTGCAAGATGTCAAATTTTAAAGGGAGCCACAATTGATACAGCATTAGATTGTTGCCAACATTCAGTGATCTGGCATTTCCAGTGAGTTTCAGGAATTGGAACTTGTACACAGCCTGTGACCATTCCCTGGAAACAGACCTCTTACTTCCATGGGTTTTCCCCTCTTTCACCAACTGCGATAGTTTAGTTTTCATTAATTGTTCACTTAAATTAAAGCTTTTTTTGTTGTCAGTGCAAGTGAAAGGTAAAGTACCACTAAAGATAAAGGAATTGATCAAAGTAGAAGCAACTGCTCCAATGAATATATTTAAGAAGGAAATAGGTAGATAGATAGACAGATTTCTGGACTCTGAAGGCATCAAGGGGGAGATCATAAGGAGAGAGCAGGAGTATGGTGTTGAGATAGAGGATCAGCCATGTTGAATAGTGGAGCAGGCTAGAAGGGCCAAATGACCTTCTCCTGCTCCTATTTTCTATGCTTCTATGTTTCTATATTGTCACAGTTAATAATTGATTTTATGCTACATGTGCAATGCTGGAATTTATTTAAGTGTAGAAAATAATGCCTCCCCTCTGTTCCTGGGCAGAATATTTGGGAGTTGATTTTTTTTACGATTTTCTGAAAACTCCAAAATAAGTCATCTAACCAACACAAAGCATGCAGGCCTATTTCTCCTGTTACTGCATAAATCAGGCAACTGATAGTAGAAAACGTGCAAGAACATCAGTGACTGGTTTAGGGAGTGGCGAGCTCACACTGGCAGGTCATTCATGAAAACATTATTGTGGAGAATGAAAAAATTCTGCCACTATCAAAGTTACCCTTATTCCATTTCATTCAAAACATTTGGGGATGCTAATCCCTCTGTTTATTAATGAAGTGTAAAACTGTTTACTTTAAAATGACTGAAGAAAGAAAAGATGGCACTATTTTAAAAAAGACTAGGCAAGCTTTCCCGCTCGAGCATAAAATGGCGCGTGTTGATGTCCTGACGTCAATGCGCAGTCGTGCAATATTTCACACGGCGGGCACTTGTCATAGTCAGCAGCACACCCGCTGACAATTAAAAGGCCTGGTAAGGCCATTAACAAGGTTATTGACTGACATTTTTCCCTGCCTGTACAACCTTACATTTGGCGGGCAGGTGAAAAGGCCAAGCAGCCTTTGCACTTCTTAAGGACACCTCATCCATGGGCGGAATGAGGTTTCCTAAAGCAAATGAAAATAAAATTAAAAATTTAAAACTTAATTCATAACACGTCCCTGCTCATGTGACAGAATCACATGAGGAGATATGTTTCATTACATTTTGAATTTTTAAATTAATTTTTAAAAACTTTCCATCTCCCTGAGGCAGCTCTGCGCCTCAAGGAGATTATCAAGCGCACACTTGCGCACATGCACAAAGTTCGTGCTCGCCCTCCTCCCCCGCCCGCACTGCTGGCTTTTCACACTGGGGAGGCCTTAATTGGCCCGCTAGCGTGAAATCGCCTTCCGGCCTCAATTGCGAGCGGCGGTCGGCTTCAGGACTGCCCCCGCCCACCCCTGCTGAGCCTGCCTGACAAGGGCAAAATTCTGCCTATGGTGTCCTGCCCAACATTTATCCCTCAACTCCCACTATCAAAAGCATAGGATCTGGGACATTCTTGTGCATTGAAGAAAGAAAGAACAAACTTTCAGTGATGCGACATCATTCACTACCTCAGGATACCCCAAAACATTTCACAGCCAATGAAGTGCTTTTGAATCATGAGCTAGATTTTGAGCACACCCAATTTGTACATTGCATGGTCCCATTTTTTATATCCACTCAAGTAGAGATATCAAACCTTAGTCCCACATTAAGTACCAGGCCTTTAAGTACCTGTAGCTTTAAGTACAGGTCTCTCAAATGAGATATTAAACTGAGTGCAGTACAGTACTGCCCACAATGTGATGTAAGAAGACATCTGATCCAGAGCCATGGTCAGGCTGGAGATGGACACAGTTGGGTTAAGACCTAGAATGGGGTCAGCTTCATACCTGTACCTTCCACTTTCAACATTACCTAATTATGAGTAGTTAATAAAGACTTGTTGTTAACATACTCCAGACTGGAAGCCTACTTCATGGTGTCCAAAATAGGATTCTTCATGGTAGTAACCCGTCCTCAAAACAATGATGAGAAACTAAGAAAAAGGACATCTTCAATGAATTCTGCACTGAACATAACTCCCAACTGAAGCTACGTACACTGAGAAAATTCACCAGAAAGAAAAAGTCCCAGAGACAGAAGAGCCTGGAAGCAGATGAGAAAGGTAGACATTTTCCTTAAGCAGAAGATTCCATTGCTTCCCCTTGGAAGTCCAGCTTCAGCAAGCAGTGCTCACTGCCTGAAAGGGTGAGATAATTTTTTTTAAATTCGAGGCCAATTAACCCTGAGAAATTCCTTTTAAGTCATTCAGTCGGAGGAACCGTTTGCAAGCAACTCATTGCTAAGCCTGCGTCCAGACTCCAAGTCTTGGTGCTTGACTTCTGAGTCAGTAAGACAAAAAAACATCATTAATGATTCATTTCATCTGCTTCAAGTGCCTCGCTGCCATCCAAGCTCGGAAACAGCAAGCCTGCAGTTCTTTTCAAAGAGTCCCGACTTGTTACGTGATAATGCCAAATTAATTAAGTCGGCAGCCAGCAGACCTCCACTGCCATTGTCGTTCCTTCTTCTTCAGACAGAAGCATGCTGCTGCCATTTTGAAAAGCCTGCCGAAAACCAGCAAGCGCAGGAAGAACTTTTGTTCTTTGTTCAGCAGTAACCAGCGACACCATCTTGGAAGCCTGTAATCTCCTAAAGCTGTACCCACACATTTTAAAATTTTCAAAAATGGATTGTAATTCCACACTTCCAGTTCCACTGGGATTCACCTATGACCCAGAACAGGCACAGAATTGGTGTCTTTGGTGGAGAAGGTTTTTAAGATCCAGCATTGCTGCGGGACTCAATAAAAAATCAGAAGCAGAACAAGTTAGTACACTTCTTTACTTGATTGGGCCAATAGCAGATGACATCATTGCATGACAAGCTTTTGTTGAATCATCTACCAAATTTGATGATGTTTTGAAACCTTTCGATGTCTATTTCAATTTGAGATCCTATAAAATACTGGAAAGCTAAATTTAATAAGAAAGTCCAGCTCCCTGGGGAACCTGCTGATTCCTTCATTAATGATCACTATAGGATGGCAGAAGGATGTGAATATGGCAATTTAAAGTCTGAGCTCATCCGAGACAGAATCATGGTGCATATTGCAAATGATTCACTCTGACCTTCTGCAAGCTAAAGACGATCTTATCCTTGACAAGGCTATCCAGCGAGTTAGATTGACTGAGCTACTTGAAAAATACAGAACCGTCCTAAGGGGAGGGAACATTTCATGGGGCAGAAACCAACTCTCAGTCCTCCATATCAGGGCACAACAACACAGGGACCATCCAAATCAGGAAAAGCAACCTCTGAATCGCCCAGCAGATCGATCCTGCCAGCACTGCGAAACGATCAGTGTCCTGGGAGTACTACCCAGTGCTTCCATTGCAACCAATAGGGACACTTTGGTAAACAGTGCAGGTCAAAACCCCCAGCATCGCACAGACATCCCAAAGGTAATCCACAAGGTAGAGACTGAAGACCCAGAAGATGCACAACCATTCTTCTTGGGGGACATCAGAGAATGCTGTACTTCATTTTAGAATGGTGACATCCTGGTAAATGGTCATCTAACCAATTTTAAATTAGATTCAGGTGTCAGCATGACAGCCCTGTCAGACGAGGAACCATGGCTTCAAGGTCACTGGATTCAAATGACAGTCATTCTACTGTGCGGATTGAGTCCAACTCCCAGCCCTTGGCATGATCCTTGAACCACTGAGGTATGGTGACAAAGGAATCTTTGAGCTGATGTATGCCATTCACAATCAGCCTCGCTCTCTCTTCTGAGCAAAGATGCCTGCGTAGCCCTTGATCTTATCCAGCCAGCAGAAGATGTCAAGACTCCCATCATCATTATTCAGCCTGAACAGCACAGTTTTGAGTCATTAACCACTAAAGAGTATTCAGACTCTAATTTCATCTGTGATCTTTCTTTTCTTTTTGTGCAGCAGGTTTGCCCATCATTGTCCCAGGTCCTGGAAAGTCCCCAGTGATCAGACCAACCTACCATACAGAGATTAGCATTCTACCTCCAGTGGCGGTGATACCAGAGATGCTTCAACACTCTAAGAAACTTCTACCTCCAACTATGATGATAGTACAGTTGGTCAACACATCAACTACCGTGAACACACAGCAACTTCCAACCAGTGTGCCAAAACCACAAGAGATGCTGGAACCTGGTAGCTGTTGCGCACCATCACAACAGAAAGCAAATGTGAGCATGCTACCCAATCTTCTTCTTGCCACAGGAATGCTCTTCCTCAGCCTCATCAAGCTTCCAGGTGGTCTAAATGGAGAAGGAAGAAGAAAAAACACTGCCAAGTAAATGAATACCATTTTTGTCCATCCTTTAAGGAATGATCAAGAATAACAACAGGAACAAACTACTAAACCAGCCGGACCAGCCAGGCATGGTTTAACCCCAAGCAATAGGAGAAACGGATGAAAAACGTATGAAGCCATACTCAAATGCCAGTCCAACCTCCAAGCCAACAACAAGAACAAGCAACACCAGAACACAGCACTCTCCCAACAAAATGGCAAATGAGATGTGGAAAGGTTATAAAGCCTCCAGACTGCCCGAGCCTCTAACTGCAAGGACTTGGAAAGGGGAGATGGAGTAGCGAGAATGTTCTTAGTTTTAATACTGTAATAGCAATAATGTTAGAATAGCATTAAGGTTGTAATAATAAGATTAATATGCAAGACTTATAGAAATGTAAGACTTGGAAGTAAACTGAATAAATCTATATCCATGAGATAAAGACCTAGTGGGAGGTCTAGTAGAAGGGCCTTGTACATAAAGGGGTAAATGTGGGACTGAGCACAGTACCGCCCACACAGTGATGAAAGAGGACATTTGACTCAGAGTCAGGGTCAGTCTGAAGATGGACACTGTTGGGTTAAGGCCTAGAATGAGGTCAGCTCCATACCTATACCTTCTACTGTAAGTATGTACATAGTTATCAGTTGTTAATAAGGCTTGTTGTTAACAAACTCCAGACTGGAAGCCTACTTCATGGTGTCCAAAGCAGGATTCTTCAAAACCGAACTCCAACAGGACATAGGATCCCACTCTACTGCACTGAAATGCCAGCCTAGATTAGGTGCTCAAGTCTAATAAGTGGAGTGCAATCCTCTGAAGTTCACACATGTAAGACATCAAGAAACTGGTGTGCAACTTTGCTAGGGAATCAGGTGCACCAGTAGCTAATAAAAAAGATTCTAATATTGACAGCTTGCACTCAGATTATTTTGACCCATTATGCCAATTGTTCAGTTTTATTTTCTCCAGCATTGGCACCAGTGACTTTTCCCAGTAAGAATCATCAGACATGTTTGGAAGAAGATGGGGGATGCCAGGCAGGTCAGGTTGCACAAGAAGTGCTCTGTCAAGGCCCATACAGCTGTGTCTGTAGAGGTTCTCAGACCTTATTTTGGAAAACAATTGGCTTGTGCAGAAACTTCTCACAAAAAGCTGAGATAGTCAACCAGGTAGCACTGTGAAGACCATGAATGCCTAATCACCAAATAGAGCACATTTATTAATCCCATACCCCTTCAATCATTGCCAAGCTGCTAATGATTGTGATGCCTTTAGGAGAGTTTTCAGGATTTCTGTCCCTCAATTTATTCCCTTTTAATTATTCCTTTCCCTTTAAATTCCCCTTATTAGTGTGCTCCCAGCTGTAAGCAACCAAATCGGTATCAATGTAGATGAGCTAACCACTAAAAATTGAGCATCAGCACCAAACTTCATTTGAATCTATCTAAAATGAAGCACAAAACATTCAGATCTAAACTGAACCTAGGTCATATTTTAGGATGACAGTTTCTTAAGCAGTCAAACCTGGATCTTTTGTGCTTAATCTTCAATGATTATCTAATAAAATATAAAAGACTATTTTATCTATCCTGATTTATGCAGATCAAGATACAGCAATAAGGGTGGAACTTTATCATTAACTCAAACAGGAGTGCGAAGTTTTAGAATATGTTCAGGAGATGGTAATAAGTGTAAAACAGAACCAAAGGTAAAGAGAAAACTATTGAGTGGCCCAGTGCTGGTGTTAGATTATTTTTAGTAACACTATACAAAAAAAAATACATTTTTGTAAAATGTCCTAACTTCAAATAGGTTCTCTTCCAACCCCCCCCCAACCCCCGCCCTGCACCCGCACTCCCCCCCCTCCCCAAACCAGCTTATATTTCCCTCTCCTTGTAAAGAAAGATCAGTTCTGTTGAAGGATCATGAGGACTCGAAACGTCAACTCTTTTCTTCTCCGCTGATGCTGCCAGACCTGCTGAGTTTTTCCAGGTAATTCTGTTTTTGTTTTCTATTTGTTGTAATATGGTTTGTGCATGATTGCCCAGAAATCATAATCAACCAACAACAGCAATCCTTTAAACTATTAGCAATCACTCTGGATATGCAAACCCCGTGCTTGTACAGCAACAGAAGGATACAGGCCTGCTGTCAATAGTAAGAGGATGCTGTTTGAAGAGCTACATGCTGTTGCCTCGGAAACCAGTTAACCTCAGTAGCAGCTGCTGTGCTAACCAATGCCTTGGGCAAGGAGTTAGTGACTGCTAAGGAGCAAATTATGGACAGAATACCTTTATAGTGAACATGTATTTGATTGAAAATTCCCTGATCGTGGACCATACCAGCAGAATAGGATTTTATCATTTTCACTTCTAAAAAGTTTTTGAGATTATTTGTTTTTTTTTAGATTGCAGCAAAGGTACACCATAGTGTTTTAAGCATTCTATTGTTGCCACCTGGTGCAAAGGAACATATGTGTTGTTTTGGGTTTTTACTTCCTTTCAACTTTTATTTTTCTTTCTCTCCTGCTTTCAGTCTTTTACTAGAATGTCCTCCCCTCCCTCACTTTTGCTTCACCACTCCGATTCCCAGACAGTCAATTATTAACAATTAATTTCCATGAACCAACTGCAGGTAATGTTGGCCAAAGACAGTTTACTTTGGCAGCAATTTCATTGTGTGTTTAGACCATATGGTATTTCTGACCTGTGTCCTGGAATAGTTGTGCACATCTTTTTCTGTGTAGTGGAGAATATACCAAAGTTCATAGCAAAATACAACCCATGACAAGAGCAGATGTCTTGTAAAATTAACTCTGGTGGTTGGTGACAGCCCACAATAAAACATTTGTTTTTATGTGCTAAGGGGCAAGTCTCAGCACCTTTCAGTGGCTTAATACAAGACCCCAGTTCAGCAAGTAATGGATAAAGGGAAACTATTACAAACCTATTATCTACCTCTAACTTAAAAATACTTACTGACCCTACCTCCACTGCTTTCTGTAGATTAGAGTTCCAAAGATTCATGTTCTTCTGAGGGAAAAAAATTCTTTACATATTCGTCTTAAATGGAGGCCCCTTATTTTTAGAGGTAGATATAACAATGGTAAAGTGCTAGTAATTTGAATTTTTTACTTCCTACATAAATTCATCTTTTTATTCATTTCAATTTCTCAGTGCAACAATTTTATTCAACCTCATGAAACCTTGTGTTCTTTTATTGCAAGGGGAATGGAATATAAAAGTAGCGATGTTTTGCCATGGTTGTATAGGGTGCTGGTGTGACCATATCTAGAGTACGTGAAGTTTTGGTCCCCTTATTTAAGAAAAGATTTAAATGTGTTAGAAGCATTTCAGAGAAGGTTCGCTTGACTGATACCTGGGATGGGGTTGCTGGGGTTATCTTATGAGGAAAAGTTGGATAGGCCAGGCCTGTATCCATTGGAGTTTAGAAGATTAAGAGGTGATCTTATCTTAAGATCCTGAGGGAACTTTTCACTGTGGATGTTAAAAGGATGTTTCGCCTTTTGGAAGAGACTAGAACTAGTGGACACAGTTTAAAAATAAGGGGCCTCCATTTAAGACGAATATGTAAAGAATTTTTTTCCCTCAGAAGAACATGAATCTTTGGAACTCTAATCTACAGAAAGCAGTGGAGGTAGGGTCAGTAAGTATTTTTAAGTTAGAGGTAGATAGATTCTTGACTAACAAGGGAGTCAAATTTTATCAGGGGTAGGTGGGAATGTAGAGTTGAGACCACAATCAGATCAGCTATTGTCGTATTGAATGGTGGAGCAGGCTTAAAGGGCCAAATGACCCATTCCAGCTCCTAATTTATATGTTTATAAGTAACAATTTTAAAGAAGTGAAGGTGACTTGGGTAAGGATATGCATTTGAAGAGCATCCGCTCCATATCAGTGGGGACAATTTTACACAACTGACAAAGACAGGAAAGGACCTTGGCACCACTTGACATATTATCGCAAGTCAACAGAAAAAGAGAGGAAATATGTCAAATGTATTGTCTGTTGTTATGACCGGGTGGGAAGAAGGGAACTAGCTCTCTTTCTATTCAGCCTCTTCAGCTGGTCGCAACAAAGGTTTTATAAAATCTTTTTTCCTCATCAATGCCTTTTCCAGTCCAAATGTAATTACTTTTTCATAAGGAACTAATCTAACCAGGTTTGCTTGAGTCAAAGAAAGAATAAGTTAATTAGTTACTAAACCCAAGAAAAAAAATAAAGACGCAAGCACACATATGCACAGATGTCAGAAGTAAGAAAGTTAGAGTCCAATAAAAAGTTAAGAGAATATATGATTAAGTCCTATGCTTGTCTTTGAGATGTAGATTGTTGAACATTGTGGCCATTTGAAGTTGACTGGTTTCCTGCAGAATTCTGGGGCCGACTTGGTTCAGATCTGCACTTTGTTGAAGACACGCTTTCAGCTTGAGAGAGAGAGAGAGAGAAAGACAGAGATAGAAACATAGAAATTAGGAACAGGAGTAGGCCATTCAGCCCTTCGAGCTTGCTCCGCCATTCATTATGATTATGGCTGATCATCCAACTCAATAGCCTGCTCCTGCTTTCTCCCCATACCCTTTGATCCCTTTCACCCCAAGAGCTATATCTAACTCCTTCTTGAAAACATACAATGTTTTGGTCTCAAATACTTTCTGTGGTAATGAATTCCACAGGCTCACCACTCTCTGAGTGAAGAAATTTGTCCTCATCTCAGACCTAAATGGTCTACCCCATATCCTCAGACTGTGACCCATGGTTCTGGACTCCCCCACCATCGGGAACATCCTTGCTGCATCTACTCTGTCTAGTCCTGTTAGAATTTTATAGGTTTCTATGAGATCCCCCCTCATTCTTCTGAACTCCAGCGAATATAATCCTAATCGACTCAATCTCTCCTCATATGTTAGTCCTGCCATCCCAGGAATCAGTGAGGTAAAGCTTTGCTGCACTCCCTCTATAGCAAGTATATCCTTCCTCAGATAAGGAGACCAAAACTGCAAACAATATTCCAGGTGTAGTCTCACCAAGGCCCTGTACAATTGCAGCAAGACATCCCTGTTCCTGTACTCGAATCCTCTGGCTATGAAGGCCAACATATCATTTGCCTTCTTTACTGTCTGCTGCACCTGGCGTACAAGGACACCCAGGTCTCATTGCACATTCCCCTCTTTTAAGTTATAGCCATTCAGATAATCTGCCTTCCTGTTTTTGCTACCAGAATAGATAACACATTTATCCACATTATACTGCATTTGCCCACTCACTCAGCTTGTCCAAGTCACACTGAAGCATCCCTGCATCCTCCTCACAGCTCGCCCTCCCTCCCAGCTTTGTGTCATCTGCAAATTTGGAAATAATACATTTAATTCCCTCATCTAAATCATTAATATATATTGTGAATAACTGGGGTCCCAGCACCGATCCCTGCGGTACCCTACTAGTCACTGCCTGCCATTTGGAAAAAGATCCATTTATTCCTACTCTTTGTCTCCTGTCTGCCAACCAGTTTTCTATCCATCTCAATTCACTACCCCCAACCCCTTGCGCTTTAATTTTACACGCCAATCTCTTATGTGGGACTTTGTCAAAAGCCTTCTGAAAGTCCAAATAATCCACATCCACTGGCTCCCTCTCATGAATTCTACTAGTTACATCCTCAAAAAAGTTCAGTAGATTTGTCGAGCATGATTTCACTTTCATAAATCCGTGTTGACTCTGTCCGATTCTACTATTGTTTTCATTTGCTCAGCCATTAAATCTTTTATAATGGACTCTAGAATTTTCCCCACTATTGACATCAGGCTGACTGGTCTATAATTCTCTGTTTTCTCTCTGCCTCCCATTTTAAATAGTGGGGTTACATTAGCTACCCTCCAATCTGTAGGAACTGTTCCAGAGTCCGTAGAATCTCGGAAAATGATCACCAATGCATCCACTATTTCCCAGGCCACTTCCTTAAATTCTCTGGGATGTAGATTATCAGGCCCCGGGGATTTATCGGCCTTCAATCCCATCAATTTCCCCAACACCATTTCTCTACTAATACTGATTTCTTTCAGTTCCTCCCTCACACTAAACCCTGTGTTCCCCAACATTTCTGGTATGTTATTTATGTCCTCCTTTGTGAAGACAGAACCAAAGTATGTATTTAGTTGGTCAGCCATTTCTTTGTTCCCCATTATAAATTCCCCTGTTTCTGACTGTAAGGGAACTACATTTGTTTTCACCGATCTTTTTCTCTTCATGCCTATAGAAACTTTTACAGTCAGTTTTTATGTTCCCTGCAAGCTTACGCTCGTGTTCTATTTTCCCCTTCTTAATCAATCCCTTGGTCCTCCTTTGCTGAATTCAAAACTGCACCCAATCCTCAGGTCTGTTGTTTTTTTCTGGCCAATTTGTATGGCTCTTCCTTACATCTAATACTATCTCTAATTTCCTGTTTGGCTACCTTTCCTGTTTTACTTTTGCGCCAGACAGGAATAAACAATTGTTGCAGTTCACCCATGCGCTCTTTGAATGTTTGCCATTGCCTATCCACCATCATCCCTTTAAGTAACGTTTCCCAATTAATCATAGCCAACTTGCACCTCATACCATCATAGTTTCCTTTATTAAGGACCCAAGTCTCAGATTACGTCACTCTCCATCTTGATGAAGAATTCCATCATATTATGGTCGCTTATCCCCAAGGGGCCTCGCACAACTAGATTGCCAATTATTCCTTTCTCATTGCACAATACCCAGTCGAGGAAGGCCTGTTCTCTCATTGGTTCCTCAATGTATTGGTCCAGAAAAACATCCTGTATACACTCCAGGAATTCCTCCTCTACGGTATTGTTACTAATTTGATTTGCCCAATCTATATGCATATTAAAGTCAACCATAATTACAGATGTTCCTTTGTTACATGCATCTCTAATTTCCTATTTAATGTCATTCCCAACATCACCACTACAGTTTGGGGGTCTATATGCAACCCCCACTAACATTTTTTGCCCCTTAGTGTTTCTCAGCTCTACCCATATAGATTCCACTTGGTCAGAGCCAATATCTTTCCTCACTATTGCGTTATTTTCCTTTTTAACCAGCAACGCAACTCCACCGCCTTTTTCTTTTTGTCTGTCCTTCCTAAATACTGAATGCCCCTGGATGTTCAGTTCCCATCCCTGGTCACCCTGCAGCCATGTCTCCGTAATCCTGGCTATATCATATCTTTTTACATCTACTTACACAGTTAATTCATCCACTTTATTACGAATGCTCCTCGCATTAAGGCACAAAGCTTTAAGATTTATCTTTTTAACATTACGTGTCCCGTTCCCACTATTTTTCACTGAGACCCTGTTTAATTCTTGCCCTTGATTTCTCTGACTTTCTCTTTTCTTATTCTGCTTTCTGTCTTTTGTTCTTGTCTTTGATTCCCCTTCCTCTTACTCTTTGCATAGGTTCCCATCCCCCTGCCATTTTAGTTTAAACCCTCCCCAACCACTCTAGCAAATGTTCCCCTCAGGACACCAGTCCTGGTCTGCCCAGGTGTAACCCATCCAGTTTGCACTGGTCCCACCTCCCCCAGAACCGGTCCCAATGCCCCAGGAATCTGAAACCCTCCCCTTCACACCATCTCTTCAGCCACATATTCATCCGATATATCCTGCTATTTCCAGATCTTTACTGGTCTCTTCCAGCAGTGTTTTTAGGTGACCGTGATGTTTCTTTCTCCTCCTTTCTGATTCTGCTTGGCAGAGCCAGTCTTTAAAACTCCTATCTGTATATTCCTAGAAAGGAATTCACTTAGCATATGTTACAGTCATTGTTGCAGACCAAGTAATCACAAGTTTTGATCTCTTTATCTCTGAAGCTTTTGACAACTTTCAAGATAGATATCAAGAGGAGATGGGTTTATTTCATCCTCCACAGAGGGTTTTGAATATCTGATAGGTATCTGGCTGGTTAGCAATTCCTATTGTCTTGATAGAACTACAGAACTTTGCATTTTTTTTATCCATTCACGGGATGTGGGCTTTGCAGACTGGTCCAGCGTTTATTGTCCATCCCTAGTTGCCCTTGAGAAGGTGCTAGTGAGCTGCCTTCTTGAACTGCTGCAGTCCATGTGTTGTAGATACACCCACAGTGCTGTTAGGAAGGGAGTTCCAGGATTTTAACCCAGCAACAGTGAAGGAATGGCGGTATATTTCCAAGTCAGGATGGTGAATGACTTGGAGGGGAACTTATAGGTGGTGGTTTTCCCATCTGTCTGTTGACCTTGTCCTTCTAGATGGTAATGATCATGGATTTGGAAAGTGCTGTTGAAGGAGCCTTGCAGTGCATCTTGTAGATAGTACACACTGCTGCTATTGTGCGTCAGTGGTGGAGGGAGTGAATGTTTGTGGATGTGATATCTGTATATTCCCTGCTTTGTCCTGGACGGCGTGAGTGTTGTGGGAGCTGCACTCTTCCAGGCAATTGGGGAGTATTCCATCACACTCCTGACTTGTGCCTTGTAGATGGTGGACAGGTTTTGGGGAGTCAGGAGGTGAGTTATCCATCACAGGATTCCTAGTCTCTGACCTGCTCTTGTAGCCACAGTATTTATACGGCTAGTCCATTTCAGTTTCTGGCCTATGGTAACACCCAGGATGTTGATAGTGGGGGATGCAGTGATGGTAATACCATTGAACATCAAGGGGTGATGGGTGGATTCTCTCTTGTTGGAGATGGGCATTGCCTGACACTTGCGTGGTGTGAATGTTACTTGCCACTTGTTAGCCAAAGTCTGGATATTGTCTAAGTCTTGCTGCATAGGGCATGGGCTGCTTCAGTATCTGAGGAGTCGCGAATGGTGCTGTACATTGTGCAATCATCAGTAAACATCCTCACTTCAGACCTAATGATGGAAGGTCATTGATGAAGCAGCTGAAGATGATTGGGCTTAGGACCCTATCCTAAGGAATTTTTTATTGCCTTCCCTGCTAGAGGGTCAATGTTTGAAGTGGACCTTGACACCCCCCAGGTGTGAAATTCCATTCAACAGGTCTGCAGTGCAATTCATATAGAAGCTTTCTGGAGAAGTAGTCAACTTACGGTATCAGGCACCAGGTGACTTGTGGTAGCCATTTTTGATCAGTGTCTTTTCAGGTTTTTTTTAAACAGGTCTTCTTTGAACAGTTCAATATGTCTATGGTTAGCTGGTGAAGTTGTAGGTAGATCTCATTCAGTCAAAGCTTCCCGTCAGTATGACACTGTTCACTACAACATTGCACTGTCAAAATCACTCTGTGTGATGTGAGAGGAAGTTTGAGTATAGAAATATTGGGTAATCATTCGCATAACATTTGCATTGCTGCACTCTCTTCAGGTGCAAATGCCAGAAAAGTCAGTTCAGCAGCAAAATGGGTCCAAAGAATTAATACACATTGTGCCACTTTATTGCATCTAATTTATGTCCTATTTGACAGCAAGGCAGAGGGAAACCAGCCCTAATATCTCAAACATAAATTTAGTAAATAGAAAAATAAAACCTCCAACCATAATGATGAGGTTCAGAGGGACCTGAGATCCTTGTTCATGAAGCACTGAAGGCTGAATTTTGTATTGGTGCAGTGAGGGGTCATGAGGTGGCAGGGTTGGCAAACTGAGTGACTTTAAAAAAGGCTGCCCCGCAGCAATATAACTCTGTGGGTGGCCTTAACAAGCTAAGGGTCAGACTTCTGCCCCTCATTAGAAGCACTTGAGAGCTGCTGGTCAATCTGATTTGTTGGCAGCTCTTGTGGTACCCGAAGAATCAGAACTTAAGAAATAGGAGCAGGAGTAGGCCACTCAGCCCTCAAAACTACCCCACCATTCAATAAAATCATGGTTGATCTGCCCCAGGCCTCAACTCCTCTTTCATGCCAGCTCCTCATAACCCTCAACTCCCTGATACTTCAAAAACCTATCCACCTCCTTTTTAAAATACTTTCAGTGATCTAGCCTCCACAACTCTCTGGGGTAGAGAATTCCAGACATTCACTACCCTCTGAGAGAAGAAATTCCTGTGCATCTCAGTTTTAAATGTGTGTCCCCTTGTTCTATAACTATGTCCCCTGGTTCAAGATTCCCCCTCAAGTAGAAACATCTTCTCAACATCTACCCCGTCAAGCCCCCTCAGAATCTTGTACGTTTCAATAAGATCACCCCTCATTCTTCTAAACTGTAAGGAATAAAGGCCTAACCTGTTTAGACCTTCTTGATAAGTCAACCCCTTCATCCCAGGAATCAGCCTAGTGAATCTTTTTTGAACTGCCTCCAATGCCAGCATACCCTTTCTTAAATACAGGATCAAAACTGTACACAGTACTCCAGGTGTGACCTCACCAACATCCTGTACTGTTGTATTAAGGCTTCCCTATTTTTAAACTCCAACACTCTAGCAAAACAGGCCAAAATTCCATTTGCCTTCTTAATTACTTGCTGCACCTGCATACTAACTTTTTGAGTTTCATGCACTAGAACACCCAGATCGGTCTGTGCTGCACATTTTTGGAGTCTCTCTCCATTTAAATAATAGCCTGCCTTTTGATTTTTCCTACCAAAGTGCATGACCTCACACTTTCGAACATTAAACTCCATCTGCCAAGTTTTTGTCTACACACTCAACCTATCTATATCCCCTTGCAGATTCCTTATGTCCTCATCACAACATGCCCTCCCACCTATCTTTGTATGATCAGCAAATTTGGATACGTTACACTTTGCCCCCTCCTCCAAGTCAGTAAGGTAGTAGATAATAGATGATAAATAACTGAGGCCATAGGACTGATCCTTGTGGCATTCCACTTGTTATGTCTTTCCAACCTGAAAAAGACCTATTAATCCTGACTCTCTGTCTTCGGTGTGTTAACCAGTCCTCCATCCAGGCTAATACATTACCCCCAATACTGTGAGCTCCTATCATTCCTTCTGGAAATCTAAATACATTACATCTACCGAATCCCTTTTATCAACTCTGCTTGTTGTATCCTCAAAGAACTCTAGCAAATTTGTCAAACATGATTTCCCTTTCACAAAACCATGTTGATTCTATTTGATTGTGTTAAGCTTTTCTAAATGTCCTGCTATTCTATTTTTTTTCTTATTAATGGTCCCTAGCATTTTCCCAATGATAGATATTAGGCTGACTGGCCTAGAGTTTCCTGATTTCTGCCTCCCTCCCTTCTTGATCGGGGTGTCACATTAGCAGTTTTTCAATCCGCTGGGACCCTCCCGGAATCCAGTGAGTTCTGGAATATTTCAACCAATGCGCCCACTATCTCTGCGGCCACTTCCTTTAAAACTTGGATGCCGGACATCAGGCCCTGGCTATGTGTCTGCCTTTAGTCCCATCAGTTTGTCAAATACTTTGTCCCCCATGTTAGACTATTACAAGATCTTTCCTCCCATTAGCTCCTTGCTTATTTGATATCTTTGGAATGCTTATGGTGTCCTCCACCGTGAAGACCGATGCAAAATATTGGTTTAAATTATCTGCATTTCCCTGTTCCCCATTATCAATTCTCCAGTTGCATCCTCCAAGGGTCCCACACTCACTTTAGCTGCTCTCTTCCTTTTTATATACCCATAGAAGCTCTTGCAGTTTGTTTTTATATTTCTTGCCAATTTCCTTCCATAATCAATTTTCTCCCTCTTTATTAGCTTTTTAGGCATCCATTGCTGGCTCCTAGAAGGTTCCCAATCCTCCAGCCTACCATTAGTTTTCGCCACTTTGTATGCCTTAGTTTTTGATTGGATACTCTCCTTGACTGCCTTTGTTAACCACGGGTGGTTCATCCTTCTCATCGAGTCCTTATTTTTGACGGGGATAAAATTTTGCTGAGCGTTATGAAATATCTGCTTAAATGTCTGCCACTGCTTATCCACTGACCTTCCCCTTAGTCTATTTCCCTAGCCCGCTTTATATGTCTCTTTCTTCAGAACTCAGTAGTGAGCACTGCTGGGTCTGAAAGTTGGCCCACAAGGAAGTGGCATGGACACCAGACCCAGGGAAGTCCCAAACTTTTGGGTGGGGAGTGATCGGGCACTCTTGGAAGTGGGCTGAGGACAGTAGAGGGGTGAGTTTTGGAGACCAGATAGGGAGGCACAAAGTGGAGCGGTGGGGTACAATCTTAGGAATGTGCCTACCAATGTGCACAGGGCACCATTCAAAGCATGTACCCACCTCCTTCCTGCCTTTTAACCTTTTTTGAAAAAGCAGCCTTCACACTCTTGCCTTCCTTCCGCTACCAAACATATTATCACAGTGGATGCAGGCTGAGGGCCTTAAGTGGCCATTAATTGGGCTAGTGGACACCTTATCCACCCCCTGTGTTATGGGCATGGCTCGCCAATGGATGGGAAGTTGGTGGGCTACCAATCTGTCATATTTTATGTGCCGCCCCTGCTGAAAATATGCCTGACAGGGCGCCATAAAATCCAGACCAGAAAGTTAGCATGCAGGTACAGCAAGTCATTAAAGGCAAACTAATTTTGGCCTTTATTGCAAGAGGGGGTGGATTATAAAAGTAGGGAGATTTTGCTACAGCTGTAGCTGATGAGACCACGCCTAGAGTACTGTATACAGTTTTGGCTCTTTATTTACAAAGGGATATACTTGCATTGGTGGCAGCTCAGACAAGGTTCACTAAGTTGATTCCTGAGGTGAAGGGGTTGTCTTATGAGGAAAGGTTGAGCAGGTTGGACCTATACCCATTGGTGTTTAGAAGTGTGATGGGTGATCTGATTGAGACTTAAGATTCTGAGAGAGCTTGGATGCTGAGAGGATTTTTCCCTCATGGGGGAATCTAGGACTAGAGAGCACAATTTCAAACTAAGGGATCACCCATTCAAGAAAGAGATGAAAAGGAATTTCTTCTCTCTTGCAATTCACTATCCCAGAGAGCTGAGGAGACGGATACATTGAATATGTTCAAGGCTGAGTTAGACAGAGTTTTGAATGATAGGAAAGTCAGGGTGTTGTAACTTCCTGTCTTCCAACTTTAGATAACCACGTGTTCTGTCCTCAGTTGCTCCAAGGTTGGTGAAGTGAAGTTAAAGACAAGATCAGAACAACCATGATTTTATTGAATGGAACAGCAGGCTCCTATTTCTGGTGCTCTTCTGTTAAAATGCACAAGAGTTTGATCAACACAGGACTTGTAATATTAGCCATGGATTTTTTTTTTCAAATGCTGCCTGACCGACTGTGCATTTATGGAATTTTCTATTTTAATTTTGAACAACTTTCACTTCATATTGTCTTTCATGCATCAAAACACCCTAGACACATTATAAGGGAGATCAAAGAAAACACACAGCAAGTGGGAGGCAATTAGAGTTTTGAACATGGGCAGAGCAGTAGAAGGGTGACGTAATATAAGAAGACAATTCCAGAGCATGGGGGAATCATGGCATTACCACCAACCTTGGAGCAACTGAGGACAGAACACATGGTTATCTAAAGTTGGAAGACAGGAGGTTGCAAGCTGGGATAGATTTAGAACAAAAACTCTATTGGCAAGGAAGAGAGAGGACGCAGAGGAGTTTGAAGATGAGGACAGGAATTTTGTGGATGAGTTTGAAGCAGGGAGTTCAGTATAATGGCAGTAAAAAGGCTCAAGGATTTGGCAATCACCATTAGAGTCCTGGACAAGTCAGAGTCAATACAATGCCGAGCTTGAGAGGCAGATGAGACAAATGGAGAATTCAAACCAAAAGGAGATAAAGGCATGAATGCACATACTTTGTTGTTCTTGTATAAATATACATTTATTAGATTTGGCAGGTCACCAGTTGCATTGGGCCAAGTTAGAATCCAGACATTTTGAGAGCAGGAATTGAAGTATTTTGTGACAGTGAAGTCATTGGTGGTGTAGCACAGAGCTAAGTATTTATTTGAATTAGTCCTCAAAAGATTCCTGAGCCCATGTGAAGAGACATTCACTGGAATCCCTGTGAAGGCATTAAAACATCATCAATCAGGAAGCGTCAGTACACCATTAACTCACAGAGCAGCTTTTGATACTTTATTGAATACTTCTTAGAAAATTCATTGAATAAGTAGCAATATCCATTAAAGTCTCTAGATCACTTAGAAGAGCCATATTGGATAGATATACCCGAGAAAATCCATAATAGACTATGGAGTGTGAAAATTATTCATTGAGTGAGTCATCACTTAATCCACGAGCACCAATAACACAAATCAGTCAGAATAAAATGGGCACAAATATAATGTTGAATTTAAATCCTGTTATACAAATTTCATTTTTAGGCACTTCTATGTATATTAAACATATATCATGATCTGTTGCCAAAAAATCCGTATTATTATCCATCATTATACATTTTTGTTATTAATTTTTATGCGGGCACTTGCTTCTTCCCTGAGGCAAAATGGCATCAGGAGATGCAGTTAGCGATGGGAACACTTGCTAATGAATTTTACCTGGCTTCGAACAACTCTCTGTGCCTTCATATTTAACACATTTGGGGATACTTCCTTGGAATAATAGAGGAGTATCCCCAAGACCTGTGTGTTTATGCTTTGCTTGTTGAATTTTTCTCATTGAAACATGTTCCCAGTTTTTTAAATAGGATGCTTACCTAACAAAATTTTATACTTGCACAAAGTACAGCTTTATTTCGTTTCACGCTACTCCTATACTCTCGGCGGGAGTGGGGATTTGGGATAGTGAGGCCTTGCAACTTAATTTTCCATTCAATAAAAGGAAAATGAGTCACTCCTGCTATTGCTTGAGAAGTACTCACTGTCATCACCTGTAGGCACTGAAATGCGGAGCAGAATTTAATGCTCTCCACCCCCCTCTCCCCCCACAGCTGAATTTGGAGGCAGAAGAGCATTTAATCAGGTGGGTAGGCATGAAGTGGGGACCCTGCTGCTTTCCCACCTCTGTCCCAGACCAAGAAGGCTCATGGATGGATTTCCTGCTCCAATACCAATTGACACACTTAAGCAAGCAATTAATGGCCACTTAAGGGTTTTGTCCCAAACCCGTTTGCTTCAACCACGCATAAAGTCCGAAAAGCAAACCCAGTTGTGTTTGCTTGTGGGCTCCCAGGACTGGGGGTGGGACTGTGCTGGGGGGGGAGTGGTGGGCAATTTCTTGTTGTTGGGAACTCACTGGCTGATCGAGGGATCCAGCCTCAGGAAGGAGGGGCCCACAGAGAACCACCCCACACTCTTTCCTCCGACACCATTGCCCCCTATCCTGCCCTCACCCAACTGTGGCCTGGGTCCCTCCGTGATCCTGCATCTTTAATGGGTGCATTGCCTGCAGCTACCACCGCTCATCCGGTGGTGCTGACAGCAATGGTGAACTGTTGGCCTCTGATTGGCCAGCAGCACTTGGTGAAGGGTAAGGTGTGATTTTCACCCCCTGGGTACTTGATCTCAAGGAAGGCCTGCTGTTTACCATTTAGATGCCTGTCTGACTCTTCATCCACTGGGCCGTCCCAAAAGTAGGCAATGCGGGGCTTTCGCCAGCTCTCCATGCAACTGGAAGGAAAAATCCTCGGCATCTGACTAAAATTCCACCCATGGAATTACCCTCTTAAATGCGGTCAGCCACAAAGCTGGTTAATTGACAGCAGGAAAATCTTCCTTACAAAGCACAAGGCCTAAATTCTCTGTGAATGCTTTACCAGTGAATAGCTCCGTTGTCTACCTAGATGATTTGACAGGAAATGAAAATTGATGTTTTATGGCTGTCAGGTGACAGTGACCCTCAACGGGACTGGGAGAAAAATCAGTGCAAAAGTGACTCTATTTGCCAATACTGTAAGGCAGACCCAAATTTTCGCTCCCGGATGCGCAGAGTCAGGAAATTTCATCTCCCCCCACCTCAGCAGAATCTCGGGGGACAGGGTGGCATAGTGGTATTGTTGCTGGACTAGTAATCCAGAGACCCAGGGTAATGCGCTGGGGACCTGGGTTTGAATCCCAACATGGCTGTTGTGGAATTTGAATCCAATAAAAAGTCTAATGATGACCATGAAACAATGTTTGTAAAAAACCCATCTGGTTCATTAATGCCCTTTAGGGAAGGAAATCTGCTGTCTTTACCTCATCTGGCCTACATGTGACACCAGACACACAGCAATGTGGTTGACCCTTAACTGCTCCCTGAAGGGCATTCAATTGTATTAAGCCTCTAGCCAATGAAACGGAATGGAGCACCCGGCATTGGCACTGGAAATGACAATGGCAAATTCAGTCCTGTTGCCCCTGCAAAGTCCTCCTCACTAACACCTGGGGGCTTGTGCCAAAATTGGGAGTGCTGTCTCACAGACTGGTCAAGCAACAGCCTGACAATAGTCATCTTCACAGAATCATACATTACAGATAATGTCCCAGATTACTCCATCACCATCCCTGGCTATGTCCTGACCCCACCAGCACAGTCGTATTCAATCAGGAGGGAAGTTGCCCAGGGAGTCCTCAACATCAACTCTGGACCCCAAGATGTCTCATGGCATCAAGTCAAACAGGGGCAAGGAAACCTGTTGATTACCACGTATCGTCTCCCCTCAGATGATGAATCAGCACTGTTGCATCTTGAACACCACTTGGAGGAAGCACTGAATGTACTCTGGGTGGGGGACTTTAATGTCCATCACCAAGAGTGACTTGGCAGCACCACTACAGACTGAGCTGTCCGAGTCCTAAAGGACATAGCTGCTAGATTAGGTCTGCGGCAGCTGATGAGGGAACCAACAAAAGGGAAAAATTTCTTGACCTCATGACAGACCGTCATCTGTTCATGACAGTATTGGTAGGAGTGACAACCGCGCAGTCATTGTGGAGGCAAAGACCTGTTTTCACATTGAGGATACCCTCCATTGTGTTGTGTGCCACTACCACCATACAAAATGGAATAGATTTCAAACAGATCTGGCAACTCAAGACTGAGCAACCAAGAGGCGCTGTGGGCCATCAGCAGCAGCAGAATTGATCTCAAACACAATCTGTAACCTCATGGCCTGGCATATCTGCCACTTTACCTTCATAACCAAGCCAGGGGATCAACCCTGGTTCAATGAAGAATGCAGAAGAGTATACCAGGAGTAGCACCAGGAATACCTAAAAGTGAGGTTTCAACCTGGTGAAGCTACAAACGAGGACTACTTGCATGCCAAACAGCATAAGCAGCAAGCGATAGACAGAGGTAAGCGATCCCACAACCAACGCATCAGATCTAAGCTCTGCAGTCCTGCCACATCCAGTTATGAATGGTCTAGACAATTAAACAACTCACTGGAGGAGGAGGCTGTACAAATATTCCCATCCTCAATGATGGAGGAGCCCAGCACATCAATGCAAAAGATAAAGCTGAAGCATATGCTACACTCTTCAGCCAGAAGTGCTGAGTGGATGAACCTCTGGAGGTTCCCAGCATCACAGATGCCAGTATTCAGCCAATTTTATTCACTCCACACGATATCAAGAAATGGCTGAAGGCGCTGGATACTGTAAAGGCTATGGGCCCTCACAATATTTATTCCAGTAAAAGTACTGAGGACTTGTGCTCCAGAACTTGCCGTGCCTCTAGCCAAGCTGTTCCAGTACAGCTAAGATATTGGCATCTACACTGCTATGTGTAAAATCGCCCAGGTATCTCCTGTACACAAAAAGCAGGACAAATCCAACCCGGCCAATTGCCACCCCATCAGTTTACTCTCTATTATCAGTAAAGTGATGGAAGGGGTCATCAACAGAGTTATCAAGAGGCGCATGCTTAGCAATAACCTGCTTACTGACGCCCATTTTGGGTTCAGTCAAGGCCACTCAGCTCCTGACCTCGGTACAGCCTTGGTTCAAACATGGACAATAGAGTTGAACTCCAGAAGTGAGGTAAGAGTGAGCCCTTGACATCAAGACAGCATTTGACAGAGTGTGGCATCAAGGAGCCCCAGCAAAACTGGAGTCAGTGGGAATTGGGGCAAAACTCTCCGCTGGTTGGAATCATACTTAGCACAAGGAAGATGGTTGTGGTTGTTGGAGGTCAATCATCTCAGTTCCAGGACACCACTGCAGGAGTACCTCAGGGTAGTGTCCTAGGCCCATACATCTTCAGATACTTCATCAATTACCTTCCTTCCATCATATGGTCAGAAATAGGTATTATCACTGATGATTGCACAATGTTCAGCATCATTTGTGACTCCTCAGATACTGCAGCAGTCCATGTCCAAATGCAGCAAGACCTGGAAAATATCCAGGTGAGCGCTGACAAGTGGCAAGTAACATTTGCACCACACAAGTTCCTGGCAATGACCATCTTCAAAAAGAGAGAATCCAACCATTACCCCTTGATGTTCAATGGCATTACCATCACTGAATCCCCCATTATCAACAATCTGGGAATTACCATTGACCAGAAACGAAACTGGACTCGCCATGTAAATACTGTGGCTACAAGAGTAGGTCAGAGGGTGGAACCTTATGGCGTGTAACCCACCTCCTGACCTCCTAAAGCCTGGTCATCATCTACAACGCACAAGTGAGGAATGTAATGGAATAATACCCACTTGCCTGGATAAGTGCAACTCCAATAACACTCAAGAAGCTTGACATCATCCAGGAGAAAGTATGCCGCTTGATTGCCTCCCCATCCACAAACATTCACTCCCTCCACCGCCGATAGAGAGGCCAGGATTTTCTGGCCCTGTCATAGGTGGGACCCATCGCGGGCGCAGCGACACTCCAGCCAGGAGTCCATTGACTTGCAGCAGGACTGGAAGATCGTGGCGGTGGGTGGGTGTGGAAAATCCCACCCACAGTAGCAGCAGTGTGCACCATCTACTAGATACACTGCAGGAACTCACCAAGCATCATTAGACAGCACCTTCCAAACCCATGACCACTACCATTTTGAAGGACAAGGGCAGTAAGCACATGGGGACACCACCACCTGGAAGTTCCCCACCAAGCCACTCATTGCGTGTGTTTCTCACATGTCGGTGCAGACTTGATGGGCCAAAGGGCCTCTTCTGCACTGTGAGCCTGTGATTATCCTGATTTGGAAATATATCATCGTTCCTTCACTGTTGCTGGGTCGAAATCCTGGAACTCCCTCCCTAACAGCACTGTGGGTGTACCTACACCACATGGACTGCAGTTGTTCAAGAAGGCAGCTCACCACCACCTTCTCAAGGGCAACTAGGGACAGGCAATAAATGCTGGCCCAGCCACCGATCACATCCCATGAATGAATTAAAAAAGCTTCCCTGAATGGCTGGATTTTCAATCCGTGTGGGTGGTTGTGTGCTGGAGTCGGTCCCTCTGCCCCCCTGAGACAGCGAGGAGAAGGTCACAGGGGCTGCCGAGTGTCAAGGCGGGCTGCTTAAAAGGCCTACCTTGGTGCTCTGGAGCTTTGTCCCAGTTGTAATGAAAACAAGTAACCCCTCCAACCCTCATGCCTCACCCTTCTCCTCCTACACATTTCCCATGCCCCATTCATGCCAAAACATGCCTCCCGCCTACCTCCCATAGTTCTTCATACACTCCATGCTAACCTCTACCCCACTACCCTTCCTCCTGGCCCCTTATAATCCCTTAGTACCAAATGATACAACCCATGCCTTACACTCATCCCCATTGCTCATATAGCCCTTATGCCAACTTAGTGCCAACATATGCCCCAAAAGCATCCCTGTGGCACCATATAGCCCCTATGCCAAATTATTTCCAATTCTCCCCCCTCACTCATCCCTATGGCACCTTATAGCTCCAATGCCAACTTATGCCATCTCATGCCCCCCACCCACTATCATTTTTCCTTACACCCTCCATGCCAATTCATCCAAGATCCATCACAGGTGGACCTCAGGAGCAAAACTGAGATGAAATAAAATAAAATTCAAAGGCCCAGATTTTCATTCCTGAGACGGAATTATACGCCTTTACCCGATGGGGCGTAAAATAGCACAAGAAGATGTCAGGCAAGCATCCCGCGCCATCCTGCATGCGGCAATCTTCAGATCAGTGGGTGCGGGTGGGAGTCAGAGCCATGCCCACCATCAATTAAGAGGTCATTTAAGGTCATTGAAAATCCAATTGAAGTCAATTTTACATTGCCTATTCAATTTCGCGCTTGTTGCATGGGCAAAATGGACAGACAGGCAGCCCAATATTTGCAAAACCTCATCCAAGGGCAGGATAAAAAGGGTTCAGCAGCATTGCCAGTGTAAGTAGTGAGGGGTCTAGGAGATAGTTTGCAGCTGGTTGCTTCTTTCAACTTGGCAGCTTCATCTCTCTTCTGAGCTTCATTCTTAGCATTTCTAGGCTTCATTTCAGAACTCATTGTTGTCTCCACGGCCCCTTGAGGATTTTGACCATATCTGATACCTTCCAGGTATCCAACAGCCTTCTGCTAACCTCGTAATGAGGATTGGTCTCTGCTGGAAGCATCTCCTCTGAGGAGAGGGGCAGTAGGGAGAGGAGGCCTGGTGTTCCAATGCAGCTTCCAGGGGAGGGACCTGTGGGAGTTGAGGTGCAGGCACAAGTGGTGCAGGACCAGCAGGTAGTCCAAGATAGAAGGGCCACAGAAGATGCCACTATCCTGCTGCCAGGGTTTACAGGCGGCGATGGAGCTACATCAATATGTCCAATGTACAATGCCGAAGGAAAGGCTCTTCCTCTCCAGGAAGATTGTGACCTCCATTTGTCAGATGATTGGGCCTGAGATCACCTCCAACTGCGTGGGTGAAAACCCCATACCAGTGGCTGTGAAGGTCAGAGTGGCCCTTAACTTATTTGTCTCCGGCTCTTTCCAGGGGTCAGTGGGGGAATCTTTGTGGAGTGTCCCAATCAGCTGTCCACAGTTGCATCAAGCTGGTGACAGAAGCTCTGTTCAGGTGGGGACTGACATTTACTCAATTCCGTACCAACAAGGCTAGCCAGGCTTAACGATCCAGAGGCTTTGCAGTGATTGCTGGGTTCCCCCACATCCAGGGTGCAATCAACTGCACACGTGACCATCAAGGTGCTAGTGGGTCAGCCGGGTGCCTTTGTCAACAGGAAGGGATTCCACTCCATGAACATGCAGATAGTCTGTGATTACAAGATGCTGATTCTGCAAGTCTGTGCAAGGTACCCAAGCAGCTCCCATGACAGCTTCTTTCCTCAGACACTCCCAGGTGCCAAGGCTATTCAATGCTCCAGCCTAACAGAATGGATGGCTACTGGGTGACAAAGGCTATCCGTTGAAGAGGTGGCTTATGACCACCACTCTGCCACCCAAGAACAGAGGGAGAGCAGAATTGCAATAGGAGTCCCACCTCCACAAGGGCGGTGATAGAGAGGACCATAGGTCTTCTTAAGATGTGCTTCCAATGCCTGGACCGCTCGAGGGTGGGGGAGGGGGGCCACTATAAGAGTGGGTGTCACTGATAGTGGTTGCATGCTGCACTCTCCATAATCTGGCACTGGCAAAAAGGAAGCCACTGGAGGAAGAGGATGTTTACTAGCTGCAAAGGTGACAGAGGATGAATCCAGTAGTGAGTCAGAAGAGGAGCACGGTGAGGAATATGATGAAGACATGGAGGCAGACCTCTGTATCCTTCAGGGAGGCAGGGACACCAGGAACGCATTTACCCAATGCTCCTTCAGCTATGCTGCCAAAGATCTGCTTCCACCTCAGGCCAGGCTGCCACCTCCAACCCGGGTTTCTGAAATGACCCTTTCATTTGAACCCCAAAGTCCACTCAGTGCCTGTGCAATAAAATTTATAGCCACTCATGTCCAGCATTATACACTGACGTATCCTGCACCAAAAAAATAAAGGTGAAGCATATTCAGGCCATTAGGACAAAATCAAAATTTATCTCATTTTGACAATCCAAACAAATTAACATCACCTTCTCTGGTCTCAATTTGTAGACCATAAAACATAAACAAAACATTACGCAATGTTAATGGTTTATACAACAATAGCAACTTTCATTGATATGGCACCACTCACAAAAAGAAAAGATACAAGGTAAAAACAAAAAAACTGCGGATGCTGGAAATCCAAAACAAAAACAAAAACAGAATTACCTGGAAAAACTCAGCAGGTCTGGCAGCATCGGCGGAGAAGAAAAGAGTTGACGTTTCGAGTTCTCATGACCCTTCGACAGAACTTGAGTTCGAGTCCAAGAAAGAGTTGAAATATAAGCTGATACAAGGTGGACTTCAAGCTAAATAAGGATATATTGGGAAAGCAGGCTAAAAGCCTAACTAAAGAAATTGATTAAAAGGAATGTATTAACGGAAGATGGGAGATAGGGCAATGGAAGGGTTTAGAAGAGGAATCCCAGAGCATGGAGTGTACACAGCTGCAGCCAGGATAGTTATAGCTGCCAATGATGGAGCAAAAAGGATGGGGCTGAACAGTGGCTGTGATATGAAGAATCATAGGTTTTGGGAGGGGGGTTGTATGACTGTCAGTGTTAATAGAGATAGGCATGCGTGACATCATAAAAGTATTTGAACATCAGGATGAAAATTTTAAAAATTTGCCTCATTGAAGGCTCCATAACTCTTCAATCTGTAACTGTTTTCACAAAATTTATCCCAAAACCTGACAAAGACAGAATGGTTGTTGGTTTTTACTAAGGAAGGAGTAATAACTATAAGTTTGAATGGAGGTAGGGACAGTTCCTTCAGAGAGGGAACCATTTACAATGTCAGCTAGTATAGGATCATGAGGAGAAGTTGGGTAGGAAGCAGTTTAATGGGAAAAGCATCAAGGAACCAGGAGATGGCTCTCGTGGATAAATGAACTTGGTGATGGCAAGGTGGAGGGGTCAGGAAGGTTGGTGTTCAGAACTTTGGCATAGGGACACCTGGGGAGAGGTTTGGTTTGGTATGGTATATAGGTTATGCAATAATATTATACACTGTCCAAATTTGTATGGTGATAATGCATAACATTAAGCATTTATACAATAATATTTGTACTCTGATAAGGGTTCATGTTGTGACATTGCACAATATTATAGGCCTGAATTATGCATTGAGAATAATGATAAGGCTAACAGTGCTCACCATTTTTATGGAATAAATTAAACTGCACATAACTTTCAAAGTATGCACATGTGCAGCAAAATATAGAAATCTGGAAGTTGCTGTATAAGTTACCCTACTCCTCCAAAGGCTGCACTGTACCAATAACTCACCAATGTGTTGAACTTTGACATCAATGTAAAAGTGTGAGGTTTCAGTACTTACCCACTAGTTAACCACTAAATATGACTGCAAAATTAAGGGCTGGTGCATTCAGGTGCAAATGGACTTTTAACCGTTTCATGTCCAGTAACCTCGGTGGCAGGGAAGTTACTAGAAAGAATTCTGAGGGACAGAATATATCTGCACTTGGAGAGACATGGATTAATCAGGGATAGTCAGCATGGATTTGCTAAGGGAAGGTCGTGTTTGACAAATTTGAACAAATTTTTTGAAGAGGTAATCAGGAGTGTTGATGAGGGTAATGCATTTGATGTGGTCAACATGGACTTTAGCAAGGCTTTTGATAAGGTACCTCATGGCAGACTGGTCAAGAAAGTAAGAGCCCATGGGATCCAAGGCAAAGTAGCACATTGGATTCAAAATTGGTTGAGAGGCAGGAAGCAGAAGCAGTGGGGGCACGTGCAGTGACAGCTCCCTGAAGGCACAGAGCTGCCTCAGGGAGCTGAAGAGTTTTAAATACAAAAATAAACATTTTACAAATGATATAAACATGTCCCTATATGTGACTCAGTCACATGAAGTGGGACATGTGAAAAAGGATGTTAAAAATGTTTTACTTGTTTTCAGTAACCGTTGGAAACCTCAAGCCGCCCGTGGATGAGGTTTCGTGAAAAATGCAAAGGCTGCCTGGCCTATTCATCAGCTCATCAAACAAGCGATTGAGTGGGCAGCGAAAAATGCAACTTATTTAATCAATTAAGAGCCTTAATAGGCCTCTTAATTGTTGGCAGGCGCGCTACCGCCTCTCATGCGCCTGCTGACTGAAAGATCACGAGAAAGCACGATGACGTCAGGATGCTCGGCTGATTTCATCGCGCTCTATTTCACTCCCGTTTGGGTCGGGTGTGCGCCCACTTGTGGGACAAAAAATTCTGCCCGTAATAGAAAGGCCACATGCTCCCAAGACTGCCGTACCTTCCAAGGGTGAGGACATTGTGATGCACTATTGTAACTCCTCATTCAGGGATGGATATGCTGCGTTAAGATGATTAGGATCTCAACCAAGGTGGTAAGATAGACTCAGCATGGAGGGCACTGGTTAGAGAGGCTCGAATGAGCTATTCATCATCATCCTCCTTGAACCTGGTGGCTATTAAGCATGTCACACACACGCCTGCCTCGTCTGGCCTGTGCTATGGGCTCTTCCTCTGCAGCCTCAGCTTCCTCACCCTCACTGAGTTCATCCCTCTTGACATCCTCATCTTTGGAGGATTCATGCAGCTCCTCCATCTCTCCATCTGGCAAGATATCCCCCCTTTGGAGCACCAAGTTGTGTAGAGCACAGCAAGTCATGATGATGCGGGTGAACCTCTGGGGAGAGTCTGGAGAGTGCCACCTATGTGGTCCAGACATTGAAAACACATCTTCAAGATGCTGATGGTCTGCTCAATCAGTGAGCATGTTGCAGAATGAGTAGCATTGTACCTCTCCTCTGAGGCACTTTGTGACCACCAGACAGATGTCTTCAACCTTTGTGGGTAACCTTTGTCACCGAGCAGCCAACCCTGAATGTACTGAGGGCCCTTGAAGTTCTGCGGCACCTGAGAATGACTCAAGATGTAGGAGTTATGGGAGCTTCCAGGGTATCACGAGCAAATCTGCTTCTGTTGGTTGGAGACCTGCTGCACATTGAGAAAATGGAACACTTTTCTGTTGATGAATTGTAGCAGCTGCTGCCAGGGAGCTCTTAAAGCCGCATGAGCACAGATGATGACACTCTGCTCCTGTAGGAATCTGGAGATCGCTACAAATCCCATCGCTCTGACAGCCTGGCTGGCTTCATCTACGGAGAACTGGACGCGATTGTGCACTTTGTCCATAATCTCTCAAATGCATTTGTGAGCAGATGCTTGAGAAATTCTGCAGAAATCCTCACTAGAGCCCTGGAATGAGCCGCTCGTGAAGAAGTTCAGAGTGGCAGTCACTTTGGGAGCCATTGGCAATGGGTGACCTCCCAGTCCCTGCAGCGTCAACTCCTCCCAGAGAACGTGGCAGGTGTGAACCACCCCATCCTCAGACATGCAAAGGCATCTACAGCACTGTCTCTCGCTCATCTGGAGGTATGAGAGATGCCTTCTGTACACCCTTGGTCTTACAAGATACCTCCACTCAATGGCTCTGTTAGACTCAGCTTCTGTCTTTTGACAGGGGCCCTGCTGGCCCCTGTTCAACAGGGTGAGGCTCTTCCCTTGCCTAACCTGGTGGCAATGAACCCCTCTGTTCCTCCTTCTTAGTTGCCTGATTGCCAGGATGAACGCAACGATACCTGTTCCATCCATGAGGCACTTGCCCTTATGTCAGCGTAAACATTGAACACAAACATGAATGAACATAAGCCTGCCATGGTCGCCTTCCAGTCACTAACTAGGGAGTCAGTGTGGAGCCCGTGGATCACTTAGTCCTTTGAAGTGTTCCTGCAGCCTTCTGAATCACTAGTAGGGCACAGGGCTCCAACCGCCTACCACCACCCCGCCCCCCCACCCCCCCCCCCGCCCCCCCAATCCACCACCACCCCTTCATGCAACACAGGCATGACAGGGCTTGGATCTGACTGAGTTCTGCCAAGCGAGAGAAGCCTCGTTCAGGACACAGTCAAACTACCCTTTGGATTACACAGCAGCCCCCACTTGCACGCATGGGCAGAATTTTACGCCTTGTGGGCGGGAGCGTGCCTGACCCGATCAGGCTTAAAATCACGTGAGATGATGTCAGCTGAGCATCCTGACGTCATCCCACATGAGAGCAATCTTCAGGTTGGCAGGTGCGTGTGAGAGTCAGAGCCGGGTCCACCATCAATTAAAAGGCCACTTAAGGCCATTAAAACACCCAATTGATTCAGATTTTATGTCGCCCACGTGATTTTGTGCTCGTCACATGGGCAAAACGGTCAGGTGAGCAGCCCACATTTTGCAAAACCTCATCCAAGGGTGAGTTAAAGGTTCAGCAGCATTGTCATTGTGAGTAGCGAGGAGTTTAGGAGATTGTTTACTACTGGTTGCTTATTGGAACTTGACAGCTTCACCTCTGTTCTGAGCTTCATTCTTAGCATTTCCAGGCTTCAGTTCAGGACTTATTGGTGTCTCCAAGGCCCCCAGAGAATTATGACTATGTGGACCCTTCCAGGTATCAGACAGTCTTCTGTTACCCTGGTAATGGGGATTGTGGGCTCCGCTGGAGGCACCTCCTCTAGGAGGAAGACAGTGGCAGAAAGGAGAGGAGGCCAGGTGTCCGAATGCAGCTTCCAGGGGAATGACCTATGAGAGGAGAGGTGCAGGCACAAGGAGTGCAGGGCCAGCAGGTAGTCCAAGGCGTAAGGGGCCGCAGAAGACGCCAATATTCTGCTGCTAGAGTTTACAGGCGGCCATGCAGCTATCTCAATATGTCTGAGGTGCAATGCCAAAGGAGGCTCCGCCTCTCCAGGGAGACTGTGACCTCTACTTGTCGGATGATTGGGCCTGAGATCACCTGCAACTGTATGGGTGGAAACCCCATGCCAGTGGCTCTGAAGGTCACAGTGCCTCTCAACTTCAAATTCAGCTCTTTCCGGGGGTTCGTGGGGGATCTTTTAGTAAGAGATATCACAATTAAGAATCCACAGGGATTAGCAATCAGAATATGGTAGAATTTCAAATTCATTTTGAGGGTGAGCAACTCAGGCCTCACACCAGTGTCCTCAACTTAAATAAGGACAATTACAGAGGTGTGAAGAGTCATCTAAAGCGGGCTGGGAAAATAGACTAAGGGGAAGGTCAGTGGATGAACAGTGGCAGACATTTAAGCAAATATTTCATAATGCTCAGCAAAAATTTACCCCCATCAAAAAGAAAGACTCGATGAGAAGGACGAACCTCCAGGTGGTTAACAAAGGTGGTCAGGGAGAGTATCCAATCAAAAGCTAAGGCATACAAAGGTAGGCCAGAAGATTGGGAATTTTTTAGGAACTAGCAGCAGATGACTAAAATGCTATTAAAGAGGGAGAAAATTGATTATGAAACTAGATTGGTAAGAAATATAAAAACAAGCAGCAAGATCTTCTATGGCTATATAAAAAGAGAGCGGCTAAAGTGAGCATGGGACCGTGGAGGATGCGACTGAGGAATTGATAACAGGGAAAAGGGAAATCACAGATAAAAGGGAAATCACAGATACTTTAAATCAATATTTTGCATTGGTCTTCATGATGGAGGACACTATAAACATCCCAAAGGTATCAGATAAGCAAGGAGCTAATGGAAGGAAAGAACTTGTAACAGTCGCTATCATGAGGGACAAAGTATTTGACAAACAAATGGGACTAAAGGGAAGCAAGTCGCCAGGCCCTGATGACCTGCATCCAAGAGTTTGAAACGAAGTGGCTGCAGAGATAGTGGAGGCATAGGTTGAAATATTCCAGAACTCACTGGATTCCAGGAGGGTCCCAGCAGATTGGAAAACCAATAATGGGACACCCCTGTTCAAGAAGGCTGGGAGACGAAAAGCTATAGCCCAGTCAGCCTAACATCTGTCATTGAGAAAATGCTAAAGTCCATTGTTAAAGAAGAAATAGCAGGACATTTAGACAAGCTTAACGCAATCAGACAGAGTCAACGGTTTTGTGAAAGGGAAATCATGTTTGACAAATTTGCTAGAGTTCTTTGAGGATATAACAAGCGGAGTTGATAAAGAGGAACTGGTAGATGCAGTGTATTTGGATTTCCAGAAGCCATTCCATAAGGTGCCACATAAAAGGTAGTACAAGGTAGTAGCTCAAGGTATTGGGGGTAATGTATTAGCATGGATTGAGGATTGGTTAACTCAGAAGACAAAGAGGTGGGATTAATGGATCTTTTTCAGGTTGGAAAGACATAACTAGTATAGCCACAA
The DNA here is from genome assembly GCF_017639515.1 of Carcharodon carcharias. NCBI lineage: Eukaryota > Metazoa > Chordata > Chondrichthyes > Lamniformes > Lamnidae > Carcharodon > Carcharodon carcharias. Next base: position 157,558,270 of record NC_054471.1, read on the forward strand.
GGATCAGCCTTAGGGCCTCAATTATTTACTATCTATATCAATGACTTGGAGGAGGCGGCAGAGCGTAATGTATCAAAATTTGCTGATGATACAAAAATAGGTGGGAGGGCATGTTGTGATGCAGATAAGGAACCTGCAAGTGGATATATATAGGTTGAGTGAGGGAGCAAAAAACTTAAACAAAAAAACTGCGGATGCTGGAAATCCAAAACAAAAACAGAATTACCTGGAAAAACTCAGCAGGTCTGGCAGCATCGGCGGAGAAGAAAAGAGTTGACGTTTCGAGTCCTCATGACCCTTCGACAGTTCTGTCGAAGGGTCATGAGGACTCGAAACGTCAACTCTTTTCTTCTCCGCCGATGCTGCCAGACCTGCTGAGCAAAAAACTTGTCAGATGGAGTTTAATGTAGGGAAGTGTGAGGTCATGCACTTTGGAAGGAAGAATCAAAAGGCAGATTATTATTTAAATGGAGAGAGGCTCCAAAATAGTGCAGCACAGAGGGATCAGAGTGCTCTTGTGCATGAAACACAGAAAATTAGCATGCAGGTGCAGCAAGTAATTAAGACGGCAAATGGAATTTTGGTCTGTATTGCTAGGGGGCTGAAGTTTAAAAATAGGGAAGTCTTGTTACAACTGTACAGGGTATTGGTGAGGCTGCACCTGGAGTACTGTGTACAGTGTTGGTCCCCATATTTAAGAAAGGATATACTGGCACTGGAGGCAGTTCAAAAGAGATTCATTCAGCTGATTCCTGGGATGAAGGTGTTGACTTATCAAGGACGTCTAAACAGGTTAGGCCTTTATTCATTACAGTTTAGAAGAATGAGGGGTGATCTTATTGAAACGTACAAAATTCTGAGGGGGCTTGACAGGGTAGTTGTTGAGAAGATGTTTCCACTACTGGGGGAATCTCGAACTAGGGGATGTAGTTACAGAATAACGGGACACTCATTTAAAACTGAGATGCAAAGGAATTTCTTCCTTCAGAGGGTAGTGAATGTCTGGAATGCTATACCCTAGAGAGTTGTGGAGGCTAGATCACTGAAAATATTTAAAGAAGAGGTCGATATATTTTTGAAATATCGGGGAGTTGTGGACTTTGAGAAGCTGGCATAAAAGAGGAGTTGAGGCCTGGGCAGATCAGCCATGGTTTTATTGAATGGTGGGGCAGGCTTGAGGGGCTGAACAGCCTACTCATGCTCCTATTCCTTATGTTCTTATGTTTGTGGAGTGTCCCAATCAGCTGTCCACAGTTGTGTCAAGCTGGTGACAGAAGCTCTGTTCAGGCGAGTAATGACATTTATTCATTTCCATATGGACGAAGCCTGCCAGGCTGAGCGAGCCAGATGGTTTGCAGTGATTGCTGGGTTCCCCCGTGTCCAGGGTGCCATCGACTGCACACATGTGGCCAGCAAGGTGCCAGTGGGTCAGCCGCGTGCCTTTGTCAACAGGAAGGGGTTCCACTCGATTCCACAAGATGCAGATTCTGCAAGTTTGTGCAAGGTATTCTGGCAGCTCCCATGTCGCTTATACCCTCAGACACTCCAGCCCAACTGGATGGATGGCTGCTGGGTGACAAGGGCTATTCGTTGAAAAAGTGGCTTATGGTGCCTCTCTGCCACCCAAGAACAGAGGCAGAGCAGCATTATAATAGGGTGATGATAGAATCATAGGTCTTCTAAAGATGCACTTCCAATGCCTGGACTGTTCAGGGGGAGCACTACAATAGCCCCCAGAGCGGGTGTCACTGATAGTGGTTGCATGCTGCGCTCTCCACAATCTGGCACTGGCAAGGGGAGGCCCCACTGGAGGAAGAGGATCTTGACACAGCTCCACAGGCCTCAGAGGATGAACCCAGTGGTGAGTCAGAAGAAGAGCACGGTGACGAGAATGCTGAGGGCATGGAGGCAGACCTCTATGTCCTTCAGGGAGGCAGGGACACCAGGGACATCTTGAATCAACGCTCCTTCAGCTGGGCTGCCAAAGATCTGCTTCCACCTCATGCAGGGCTGTTGCCTCCATCCCAGGTGTCTGAAATGACCCTTTAATTTGAAAGCAAAGTCCACTCAGCGCCTGTGCAATAAAGTTTAGAGCCACTCATTTCCAGAATTACATACTGGCGTATGCTGCATCAAAAAAAAAGGGTGATGCATACTCAAGCCATTACGACAAAAGCCATATTTATGTAATTTTCACACACAAAACAAATTAACATAACCATCTCTGGTGTTCATTTCCACATCAGTAAACATATAAACAAAACATTACAGAACAGAAGATCACCCATGACCAGTCCCTCTTGTACTCCTGGTGCCTTAAACTTATGTCTGCCAGTGCCATGTCTTGGTGACCAAATCACTCCCCCCTCACCACACTGGCAATGATATTGGAGACAGTCTGCTGACTTTGGTGCCTTGTTGGCCTTCTTGACCTTAGCAATCATCCTCTGGCAGTGGAGCCTGTGCTGGCCCCACCTAAGAGGGAATGGCCAGTGCCATGGCTGACATCTCCCCAATCATCACAGTCTCATTGGATGCCACGGTCACTGGCAGAGGGGCAGAGAAGCTGCTGCTGTCATCCAGAGCACCCTGAGAGGATCCCGCAGAGTCAACAGGCAGCTCATGCGCCAACGTGAGGTCGCTTTGGACCTCCTTGCTCGCCAGTGATGGACAGGCACCTAGCTGGGATTCTGGGTGCCTCATCCATCTCCCACACGGGCACTGACCACCTGAGGTCATTGCCTGGGTGAGGGCTTGCAGGTCGGAGCGCAACCCCAGAAACTTCTGATTCTGTTCCTGGAGCTGCCTCTCCATGACAGTCGCCACTCTCTCAATGGAGGAGGTAGTGTGCTCAGCCATGACGGTCAACACAGTGCTCATGCTGTGCATGGACTCCTCCACAACAGAGAACATGACACGCAAACCCTCATGGATATCTGTTAGATCCTCCTGCACATCCCACTGGACATTCAGCATCTGCCGCCTAATGGACGACTCCAGAGACTCATCATCAGCCTTTGACTGAGCATCATCCTGGTCTTCAGCATTCCTCCAACTGCCTATGCCCTGGGCACTCTCTGCCTCCACCTGCTCCTCAAGGGAGCGTGAAGTGCCCTTACCACTGTACTCCGACTTTCTAGCTGAGGTGCTGGTATCTGCGCTGGTGCCTGGCTCAGAGAGCAGGTGTGACACAGGTGCATCTGAAGCCCAGCGAGGTCCTCTGACTCAGGGGTGGCTCTTTGGGGCCTTGCGATCAATTACATGATGGCGAATCTAAGGGAGAACAACAACATGTCATTAGCTAAAGTCATCACACCATCACTGTGCATGCCAGGCACCCATGGTGAGACCATGGAGATCTGCATCATGGTACCATCGTCTTTCAATGATCAATGAGGAATCCAGTTTTGAGGCTCCCATCAATGATGAGACTACACAAAAATGTTTCCACCCTCCGAAACTCTCACCTCTGTGCACTGCACTCCTACCTTCGTCTGACACGCCAGCCTCTCCACGGCCAGTTGACCAAGGTGCATGGTGCCTCTCCAGCTCAAATCTGGTTAGGATTAGGAGGTTTGTAATATTTGTGGAATTCTCCCCTACAAACATGGTATAGTCACTGTTAGGGAGTGTAAAAACTTCCACCAAAAAGATATCTCTATAAGAGGAGAAATAATATGTATTAGGACTGCTGTGCTATTTATTCAGAATAATAATTACAATGGACTGCAGTAACTGAGAGGCGCAATGATCAATATGCTATTCTCTCATCTCCAGGACTTGGGTTAGAATCACAAAGAAACCAGAGACAAGCACAAGTTAGTTAGTATACTAATTACTATTTTTCTAAGATATCCACTGGTGAAACCATAAGCAACATGACCTTCTTGAGCAGTGGTTACCCAAGAAGAATTAATGACTTCAGTATAGATGAGGCAGAAATCTGAAACAAGCTAAAAGGGCTCAAAACAATTAAAGCCCCAGGGATGAATGGTATTTACCTCAAGTATTAAATGAAACAAGGCAAATGGAGTGTAGCTGAAGACTTGGAGTTTGGTGAGATGGGTGTTCGGCGAAGGGGGGCGGGGGAGGAGTTGCTCGTTTCCTCTTTCTATCTTCCTGCGATGTTCTTTAGCAAATTGATATCAGGAGTGACAAGGTATTGGAGGTATTGGCAGGCTTAAAAATGAACAAATCTCCAGGTCTAGATGATTTGTGTCCCAGACTGCTAAGGGAGGCAAGGGAGGGGATCGCAGGGGCTTTGACCCAAATTTTTAATTGCTCTCTGGCCACGGGGGAGATGGCAGAGGACAGGAGAACAGCTAATGTGGTTCCACTATTTAAGAAGGGTTGGAGAGAGAAGCCAGGGAACTACAGGCCAGTGAGTCTCACGTCAGTGGTAGGGAAACTATTGGAGAAAATTCTGAAGGAGAGAATCTATCTCCACTTGGAGAGGCAAGGTTTGATCAAGGATAGTCAGCATGGCTTTGTCAGAGGAGGTCATGCCTAACAAATTTGATTGAATTTTTTGAGGAGATGACCAGGTGTGTAGATGAGGGTAGTGTAGTTGATGTAGTTATATGGATTTCAGCAAAGCCTTTGACAAGGTCCCACATGAGAGACTTATAAAGAAGGCAAATGCACATGGGATATAGGGTAATTTGACAAGGTGGTTCAAAATTAGCTTAGTTGTAGGAGACAGAGGTTGATGATAGGATGCTTTAGTGACTGGAAGCCTGTGTCCAGTGGTGTACCACAGGGGTCTGTGCTGGGTCTCCTATTTTTGCCATTTATATAAACGACATAGATGACTATGTGGGGGTAGGATAAGTAAGTTTGCGGATGACACAAAGATTGCCCGGGTGGTTAACAGTGAGGTTGAGTGTCTTGGGCTACAGGAAGATATAGATGGGATGGTTAAATGGGCGGATAAGTGGCAGATGGAATTTAACCCTGAAAAGTCTGAGGTGATACACTTTGGAAGGAGTAATTTGACAAGGAAGTATTCAATGAATGGCATGACACTAGGAAGTTCTGAGGAACAAAGGGACTTGGCGTGTGTGTCCATAGATCTCTGAAGGCAGAGGGGCAGGTTAGTGGGGTGGTGAAAAAGGCTTACGGGACACTTACCTTTATCAATCGAGGCATAGATTACAAAAGTAGGAAGGTCAAGTTGGAGTTGTATAGAACCTTGGTGAGGCCACATCTGGAGTACTGTCTGCAGTTCTGGTTGCTACATTACAGGAAGGATGTGATTGCACTGGAGAGGGTGCAGAGGAGGTTCACCAGGATGTTGCCTGAGATGAAACATTTAAGTTGTGAAGACAGGTTGGATAGACTTGGGTTGTTTTTGTTGGAGCAGAGAAGACTGAGGGGCGACCTGATCGCGGTGTACAAGATTATGAGGGGCATGGACAGGCTGTATAGGGAGCAGCTGTTCCCCTTAGTTGAAGGGTCAGTCACGAGGGGACATAAGTTCAAGGTGAGGGGCAGGAGGTTTAGGGGGAATATGAGGAAAAACTTTTTTACCCAGTGGGTGGTGACGGTCTGGAATGTGCTGCCAGGGAGGGTGGTGGAGGCGGGTTGCCTCACATCCTTTAAAAAGTACCTGGATGAGCACTTGGCAAGTCATAACATTCAAGGCTATGGGACAAGTGCTTGTAAATGGGATTAGGTAGGTAGGTCAGGTGCTTCTCACATGTCAGTGCAGACTTGATGGGCCGAAGGGCCTCTTCTGCTCTGTGAGATTCTGTGATACTGTGATTCCTCATCCCATAGAAATTGGTTTTTGCTCTACTACAAGGACGGGAGCTAGCTGTTTGGTGAGTATCTGGTAAGTGGGCAAGTTCTATTCTATCCCTAAGGTTTCAAATAGTACACAATTTGGTGGTAAAATTAATCAAATATATACGAGAGCAACGTTAAGTAAGTGATTCATATAATTAAGTAATTATTTAAAACATATTAAGGATGGTAGGACAGGTGATGTGTCAAGCAGCATGTGGGAACTCCTGGATAACGTTCTGATCCAGGGCATACGCAACTGCAGTAAGTGTTTGCGGCTTGAGGAACTTTGGTCAGAGTCATTGAGCTGGAGGCTGAGCTGCAGACACTGTGACACATCAAGGAGGGAAAAGTTACCTGGATGCTTTATACCAGGAGGCAGTCACACCACTTATGATAGGGTCTTCTGATTTGGTAAGTGGCCAGGGACAGGAGGGTGTGAATGTGAGTGAGACAGGGAAGGGGATCCAGAGGGCAAGTGTGCAGGAGTGTGAGCCTGTGCAAATGTCCAATAGGTTTGAGGTTCTCTCAACTTGTTTGGATGAGAGAGGGGACTGCTGGGTGGATGAGCAAACTGACCATGGCACCGAGGTACAGGAAGCCATCCAAGTGAGGGGAGCAAAAATGAATATAGTGGTAGTAGGGGATAGTATAGTAAGGGGTATTGACACTGTTCTCTGTAGCAAAGAGCGAGAGTTCTTGCTTGCCTGCCTGGTGCCAGGATTCAGGACACCTTCTCAGGGCTGGAGAGAAACTTGCAATGGGAGGGGGAGGATCCAGTGGTCGTAGTCCATGTAGGTAGCAATGACATAGGCAGGATGAGGAAAGAGGTTCTGCATAGTCAGTATGACGAGCTAGGCACCAAATTAAGAAGCAAAACTTCAAAGGTAAAACTTTCTGGATTATTACCTGAGCCACGTGCAAATTGGCATAGGACAAATAGGATTAGAAAAATGAATGTGTGGCTCAAAGACTGGTGTAGGAGAACTGGGTTCTGGCTTATGTGGCACTGGCACCAGTAGTGGGGAAACTGGGGTCTGTAACTTTGGGATGGTCTACACCTGAACAATGCTCAGGTTTGTGTCCCCACAAGCCACCTAAATAAGTAAGTGGAGAGCGTGTTAAACTGAGTAGCAGTGGCATTGGATCAAACTTGGGAATATGTGGTCAACCAAAGAGTAGAGACAAGGCAAGAGAGACTGCTATTAATATGGGAAATAATAAACAGACAGTGACAGGAAGGGACAGAGAGTATAAATCCAAGACTAAAACAGCAGATAAAGGCTAGACGCAGCAAAAATAATAAAAGGACAAAACTAAAGGGTCTGTATCTAATTGCACCTAGCATTTGAAACAAAATAGATGCATTGATAGCGCAAATAGAAATAAATAAATATGATCTAATAGCCATTACAGAGACATGGCTACAGGATGACATAGAGTGGGACCTGAATATTGAAGGGTATATGACATTTAGGAAGGACAGGAAGTTAGGAAAAAGTGGAGGGGTGGCTCTGTTAATTAATGATGGTATTAGCAGATCAGAGAAGGATGACCTAAGTTCAGAAAACCAGGATGCAGAAGCTGTTTGGGTTGAAATGACGAATGATAAAGACAAGAAGTCACTGGTTGAAGTGGTGTACAGGCCTCCTAATTGTAACTACACAGTAGGACAGAGGATAAAAGAAGAGATAATGGGAGATTGTCAGAAATGTTCAGAAATGTGATAATCTTGAGTAATTTTAATCTACATATAGACTGGAAAGATCAAATGGGCAAAGGTGGCATAGATGAGAGTTCATGGAATGTTTTCAGGATAGTTTCTTAGAACAGCATGTTCTGGAGCCAACCAGACAGCAAGCTATACTAGACCTGGTATTGAGCAACAAGTTAGGAATAATTGTTAACCTCCTAGTGAAAGCATCCCTAGGTAGCAGTAATCATAATATGATTGAATTTTACATTTATTTGAGGGAGAAACGAGTGCATCCAAAGCTAGTATTTTAAACTTAAATAAGGGCAATCTGAGGGCATGACAGCAGGACTAGCTAAAGTAAACTGGCAAATGAAGTTAAGGGATATGTCACTAGAAGTTCAATGGCAGACATTTAAAGGGATATTTCAGAATACACAGAAATATACATTCCAATGAGAAAGAAAAATTCCAAGGGAAGGGCCCACTATCAGCAGTTAACTAAAAAAGTTAAAGGCACTATCAAACTTAAAGAAAAAGCATATAATTACGCAAAGACGGCTGGTAGGTCAGAAGATTGGAAAGAATATAAATAACAGCAAACAATGACAAAAAGATTAATTAGGAGGGAAAGATTAGAGTATGAGAGAAAGCTAGCTAATAATATAAAGATGCTTAGGAAGGGTTTCTATAGATGTTTAAAGAAGAAAAGAGCTAACAAAGTGAGCATTAGTCCATAGAGAGTGCCTCTGGGGAATTGATAATGGAAAGTGGGGAAATGGCGGATGAATTAAACAGGTATTTCGCTTAGGTCTTCACTATTCAGGACATAAGAAATATCCCTGAAATAGCTGTAAATCAGGAAATGAAAGAGTGAGAAGAACTTGGGAAAATTACAATCACAAGGGAAGTGGTATTGAGCAAATTGTTGGGGCTGAGGGCTGACAAATCGCCGGATCCGGATGGACATCACCCTAAAGCCTTGAAAGAAGTGGCTAGTGAGATAGTTGATGCACTGGTTTCAATTTCCCAAAATTCCCTAGATTCAAGAAAGGTTCCATTAGATTGGAAAATAGCAAATATAACTCCTTTATTCAAAAAAGGAGAGAGACAGAAAGCAGGAGACTATAGGCCAGATCACCTAACATCTGTCATAGGGAAAATGTTAGAAGCTATTATTAAAGATATTATATCAAGGCACTCAGAAAACTCATGGCAATCAGGCGGAGTCAACATGGTTTTATGAAAAGGAGATCTTGTTTAACCAATTGATTGGAGTTCTTTGAAGAAGCCACATGTGCTGTGGAACCAGTGGATGTACTATACTTAGATTTCTAGAAGGCTTTCAAAGGTTATTGCAGAAAATAGAAGCTCATGGTGTAAGGGGTTGCACATTGGCATGGATAGAAGATTGGCTAGCGAACAGGAAGCAGAGAGTTGGCATATATGATCTTTTTCTGGTTGGCAGGGTGTGACGAGTGGTGTGCCACAGGGATCAGTGCTGGGGGCCTCAGCTCTTTACAATTTATATAAATGACTTGGATGAAGGGACCAAAGCAACGGTTGCTAAATTTGTCGATAACACAAAGATAGGTAGGAAAGTAAATTGTGAAGAGTATGTAGGTGGCAACAGAGTGACATAGATAGGCCAAGTGAGTGGGCAAAGATCTGGCAAATGGAGTATAATGTGCGCAAATGTGAAATCACTCATTTTGGCAGGAAGAATAAAAAGGAAGCTTATTAACTAAATGGTGAGAGATTGCAGAGCTCTGAGATTTGGAGGGATCTGGGTGTCCTAGTACAGGAATCACAAAAGGTTAGTATTCAGGTGCAGCAGGCAATTAGGAAAGCTAATAGAATGTTATCATTTATTGTGAGGTGAATTGATTACAAAAGTAGGGAGGTTATGCTTCAGTCATACAGGGCACTGTTAAGACCACATCTGGAGTATTGTGTATTATTTTTAAGAAAGATGTAAATGTGTTAGAAACAGTTCAGAGAAGGTTTTCTGGACTCATACCAGGAATAGGTGGGGTTGTTTTATGAGGAAAGGCTGGACAGATTAGTTTTATATCCACTGGAACTTGAGAAGAGAAAGAGGTGACTTAATTGAAACCTTTAAGATCCTTAAGGGTCTTGACAGGGTGGATGTAGAGAAGATGTTTCCTCTTGTGGGAGAATCTAGAGCTGGGGTCACTGTTTAAAAATAAGGGGTTATTCATTTAAGACAGAGATGAGGTGATTTTTTTTTCTCAGAGGGCTGTGAGTCTTTGGAACTCTCTTCCTCAAAAGGTAGTGGAAGCACTGCCTTTGCATATTTTTAAGGCAGAACTAGATAGATTCTTGATTAGCAAGGGCGTGAAAGGTTATCAGGAGTAGGCAGGAATGTGGGGTTGAGGTTACAATCAGGTCAGCCATGATCATATTGAATGGTGGAGCAGGCTCAAGTGGTTGATTGGCCTACCCCTGCTCCTAATTTGTATGTTTGTACATATGTTCATATGACATATGGGGTGCTGGCAATCATAGTGAGGAACTTGATATCATTAGGGAGGTCCTAGTAGATTGGAAACAAGTTTACATGGTACTTGCCCATTTTCAAAAGAGGTGACAAAATAAACATTAGCAAATAAAGAGCCATTATTCTTATTTCAGTGCCAGATAAAAAATTGAGATCAGTTATACGAGGATCACTTGCATGTCAAGTATCTAGCAAAGAGCAGCCTACACAGGTTCAGATGGGTTACATCCTGCCCAGGCAACCTCTTTGAGTCTTTTGAAGAAACTACCTTCTAAGTGGGCTGTAGAATGCATCTTGACTTCTAAAACGCATTCTACAAAACTCTACACAAATGGTTACTAGAAAGATCAAAACCATGGGGATTCAGGTTAAATTTGGGAGTGGTTAATGTATTGGTTAAAGGGGAGATAGCAGTGGATGCTAGTAAAAGCAGTTTCATCAAGGTGAAGACAATGTGAGTGTCAGTGGGGGTGACCCAGGAACTGATTTTGGGCTTCCACTCTTTCTCATGTACATTGGATGTTCAGAAACTCAATGGGCAGCATCGTCCCAGATTTGCACTAAGTGTGGTAGCGGACATGTAAAACGACATTTACCTGCTTTTCATGCCGTATCATCCTAAATCTGCGGCATTAATTATATTTAATTAATTATGCATTCCTGGAAAACACGCAATTTCGGTGGCGTGTGGGCTGTTATTCGCCCACCACATCATCATCTTGACATTTCATCAGGCCGGGCACCTTATTTAAAGTGCAACTACGCGCACACCTTTCAGTGCTTCCAGCCACAACTGCAGCAAAGTAGACGTGGCCCTGAAAGGCAAAAAGATTGGAGCCCCCAGGTTCAATGACACGTCCCTCAAGCACCTTTTGGGCGCAGTGGAGATCTGCCGTGATGCCCTCTACCCACACTCTGGCCACAGGATGGGCAGCAACATCACCAATCTGACTTCGGAGGTGGTGGCAGCAGTGGTCAATGCCAATGCCCTGCAAAGGGGGACAGCCACTCAATGCTGTAAGAGGAAGAATGGCATCCTCGTTTCACCAGGGTAAGTCATTCTTTCCATCACTCTCAACTCACACACTCACAAACCCATCACACATCCACAGCGCCCTCACTCACTGTCAGATCAAAGGACATCACCATTCACTCTCACACTCACCATCATTGTCCTCATCCCGTCCATGGGACTACTAACCACCCACATAGGTCAGGCAAACTTATCATCTGTCCTGACTGGCATCTTGCTTACTCTTTCTCCATCTCTATCCATGCAGGACAAGCTGGAACACAACATAAGAGAAAGATCACAGACCGGTGATGGAATGCCCAAAATCAAGGTCCACACGGACTTTGAAAACAGAGCCATTTAGCTGGATGGCGAGGTCTGGACTGTTCCTGTACTGACGGTGAGTTCAGCGGTGAGGATTCATAGTGCAACATCCATCAGGCAACCATGCTGTGAGTGATGTGCCCTGTTTCACAGGCCGCTGCCATGCATTAATTATCTCTCCTTGCTTTCACAGAAACATCTGCCAAACAGCCGACAGAGTCCACAACCCAGGGCTTCCAACCAAGCCCCAAAGAAACCTGAGGGATCTGAAGGCACCCTCCCTGAAGTCCTGTCACCAGTTCTCACCCACACTCTCCACCAGCACAGAGACACACACCTCGGTGGGACCTAGCTTTAGAGCAGCCTCAGAATCTCAATCTGGTGAGCACATTGCACATGTCTGATCCACAGCAGGCGGTGGGAGGGACTTCCCAGATGTCCGGCACTCGGGGGACTGCTGGGGGCCAGAAATTTTCTGAGTCTCAGTTGGATGACGAGCCTCTGGACTCGGTCATGCCACAGTTGCTGGAGCTGCAAAGGCAAGCTCGGGAACATCACGAAGGGATGTCCACTGCACTCCTCAGATTTCAAGGCACAATGGAGGAGTCAGTCTCCTTCAATATGAGATGATAGTACCAGCATGCCAATGCACCAAGGTCAACACTAGTAGGATGGTGGCCACTATGGAGACCTTGGTCCAGGACATCGCTGTGCAGGCTGAACTCCACTGCTGACCCCATGGTTGGCCTCCAACAGTGTGTACACAGTAAATACAGCCATGATAATCACATCTCTCTCTCTCTCTTGAATGTCACACGAAGCCTGGTAACATACTGTATGCCTGATGGCTTACAGAGAGCGGACAAGATGGAGGAGAGAGCGACTGAGGATCCTGGCCATGCAAAGGCAGGAGCAGAAACCTCAGGAAGAAGGGGCTGCTGGGGCTCCCATACACGCTGCCCAGGAGAGATAGCGAGCCATAGCTGGTCGGCACCTAGTGACACCCAGAGTCTATAGATACCGCCTGTCATTCCTGCAGATGACTGAGAACCAGTGTCGCTAACGACTGCACATGTCAATGGATCTGGTCACTCACATCTACAACCTGCAGGACTTGGTGCCAAGAGGACATGAAGGGTGTCCACTGTCAGTGGGTGTGAAATTTCTATGTCAGTGGCTCCTTTCAGGGCTCAACTCCATCACTGATGCCCGAGTTGGCCTCCAACAGTGTGTGGGTGAGAAGGAAGCCCAATCTCACTCCAGTTACCCCTGCTCCTCAAGGAGTCAGCCTGGAGCCCCCGGGCATCCATAGGGAGGAGAATCGGCAGGTGCACACCCTTGGTTCATCCATCCAGGTGACTCTGGGACTGTCCAGCCTATCTGACTCCCCTCTTCCTGTGACCTCAGCAGCTCCACAGGTCAAGGAGGGTGCCATTGCCACACAGCAGGACCCCGAAAGCAGGCCGGGGCCCTCCAAGTCATCACAGAAGGGCTGTCCCCGTGGATGTCCGGGGAGTAACAAAATGTAGCAGCAGGGTTAGGAAAGTTAAGGAGAGTTAGGTGCACAGTCTGTGCACAGGCATTAATCACTTGTGCATGAGAAGGGCAGGGATGGTGGGAGATAAAAAAAAACTGGCAGCAGAGAGCCCCTTCAACCTGTTTCTACCTGCAAGAGCCAAAGTGTGATGCCCCAGGTAAACAGGTAAATGATTGGTGGATATCGCTTCACAGTCTATTTTTATTGGCCAAGTGGTTTAAATTAGGAGACATTATTACAACTGAAGAGTACAGTTAAGAAATTCATTTTTAAAATATTTAACATCCAAAATAGTTAATTAAATAGAGTAGAGATGGCTGGGCAGGTGATGTGTTGCAGCTGTAGTATATGGGAATTGGTGGACACAGTTGCGATCCATGGTGACCATATCTGCAGCAAGTGTTGGCTGCTCGAGGAACTTCGGCTCACAATTGATGAGCTGGAGTCTGAGCTGCAGACACTGTGACATAACAGGGAGGGGGAGAGCTACCTGGACACTGTGTTTCAGGAGACAGTCACAGCCCTTAGATTAAATGCATCAAATTTGGTCCATGGTCAGGGACAAGAGGGTGGGACTGTGAGTGAGGATTGAGAATTTAGTTTTGGAGGACCCTCAGGCAGTGTCCTTGTATAATAGGTATGAGGTACTTGCGCGTGGTGTGGATGAGGGCGCAGGCTGAAGGGAGGATGAGCAAACAGACCAGAGCACCATGGCACAGCATGCCATTCAAGTGGGAGGAGAAAAGAGAAATGTAGTAGTAATAGGGGATAGCATAGTTAGGGAAATAGATATTGTTCTCTGCAGCAAAGTCAGAGAGCCCCGAAGGCTGTGGTGCCTACCTGGTGCCAAGGTTAAGGACATCTCTTCTGAGCTGGAGAGGAATTTGGAGTGGGAAGGGAAGGATCCAGTTGTTGTGGCCCACGTAGGTACCAACGACATAGATAGGACTGGGAAAGAGATTCTGCTGAGCGACTACGAGCAGTTCGGGACTAAATTAAAAAGTAGAACCACAAAGGTAATAATCTCCAGATTATTACCTGAGCCATATGCACATTGGCTCAAGTAGGGTAAATAAGATTAAAGAGGTAAATGCACGGCTCAAAGATTGGTGTGTGAGAAATAGGTTCCAATTCCTCGGGCTCTGGTACGAGTACTGGGGAAGGAGAGAGCTATTCTGTTGAGATGGGCTTCATTTGAACTATGTTGGGACCAGTGCTTTGGCGAATCATATAACTAGAGTTGTAGACAGGGCTTTAAAGGAATTAGTCGGTGGGAGGGCTCAGTTGAAGGGAAGTTTAGATAATCAAAAATAATTGAGAGAGCAGAGATGCAGGGTAGTGAAGAGGTGAACGATAATCAAAGCCTCACTGTAGGACAATGTATAAATCAGGAAATAATGGTGCGTGTAAGAAGGGCGCTACAGTTGTCATGGGTGATTTTAATCTGCATATTGACTGAACATATCAGGATGGCAGGGCTAACACGGAAGACGAATTTCTGAAGTGCCAGGGATTGTTTCTTAGAGCAATACGTTGCAGAACCTACCCAAGAACAGGCTATTTTAGATCCTGTAATGAGGTAGGATTACTAAGAGATCTCGTAGTTAAGGATCCTCTAAGGGGTAGCAATTGCAACATGGTAGAATTTCAAATTCAGTTTGAAAGTGAGCAAAACGGATCTCAAACCAGTGTCCTTAGCTTAAATAAGGGCAATTACAGAGGTATGAAGAAAGAGATGTGTAAAGCGGGCTGGGAAAATAGACTAAGGGGAAGGTCGGTGGATGAGTAGTGGCAGGCATTTAAGCAGATATTTCAAAATGCTCAGCAAAAATTTATCCCGGTCAAAAAGAAGGATTTGATGAGAAGGATGAACCACCTGTGTTTAGAAAAGGCAGCCAAGGAGAGAATCCAATCAAAAACTAAGGCATACAAAGCGGCGAAAACAAATGGTCAGCCAGAGGATTGGGAATTTTTTAGGAACCAGTAGCGGATGACTAAAAAGCTAATGAAGAGGGAGAAAATTGATTATGAAAGTAAATTGGCAAGAAATATAAAAACAAACAGCAAGAGCTTCTATGGGTATATAAAAAGAGAGTAGCTAAAGTGAACGTGGGACCCTTGGAGGATGTGACTGGAGAATTAATAATGGGAAACAGGGAAATTGCACATAATTTAAATCAATATTTTGCATCGGTCTTCATGGTGGAGGACACTATAAACATTCCAAAGATATCAGTAAGCAAGGAGTTAATGGGAGGAAAGATCTTGTAACTGCAGAGATAGTGGAGGTATTAGTTGAAATATTCCAGAACTCACTTCCGGATCCCGGGATGGCCCCAGCAGATTGGATAACCGCGAATGTGACACCCCTGTTCAAGAAGGGACGGAGACAAAAAGCAGGAAACCATAGGCCAGTTAGCCTAATATCTTCCACTGGGAAAATACTAAAGTCCATTATTAAGGAAGGAATAGCAGGAAAAGCTTAACACAATCAAACAGAGTCAACATGATTTTGTGAAAGGGAGATAATGTTTGACAAATTTGCTGGAGTTCTTCAAGGATGTAACAAGCAGAGTTGATAAAGGGAAACCGGTAGATGAAGTGTATTTGGATTTCCAGATGGCATTCAATTAGGTGACACAAGATAAGAGCTTATGGTATTGGGGGTGATGTATTAGCATAATTCGAAGATTGGTTAACACATAGAAGACAGAGAGTCAGCATTAATGGGTGTTTTTCAGGTTGGAAAGACATAAATAATGTAGCCACATGGATCAGTCCTAGAGCCTCAATTATTTACTATCTACATTATTGACTTGGAGGAGGGGGCAGAGTGTAATGTATCAAAATTTGCTGATGATACAAAAATAGGTGGGAGGACATAAGGAATCTGCAAGGGGATATGGACAGTTTGAGTGAGTGGGCAAAAAACTTGGCAGATGGAGTTTAATATGTGAGGAAAGTGTGAGGTCATGCACTTTGGTAGGAAAAATCAAAAGGCAGACAATTATTTAAATAGAGAGAGACTCCAAAACAGTGCAGCACAGAGGGATCTGGGTGTTCTTGTGCATGAAACACAAAAAGTTAGTATGCAGGTGCAGCAGGTAATTAAGAAGGCAAATGGAATTTTGGCCCGTATTGATAGGGTGCCAGAGTTTTAAAATAGAGAAGTTTTGTTACAACTGTACAGGGTGTTGGTGAGGCCGCACCTGGAGTACTGTGTATAGTTTTGGTCCCCTTTTTTAAGAAAGGATATACTGGCATTGGAGGCAGTTCAAAAGAGATTCACTAGGCTGATTCCTGGGATGAAGGGATTGACTTGTCAAGAACGTCTAAACAGATTAGGCCTCTATTCAATACAATGTAGAAGAATGAGGGGTGACCTTATTGAAACGTACAAGATTCTGAAGGGGCTTGACAGGGTAGACGTAGAGAAGATGTTTCCACTAGTGAGGGACCCTCGAACTCAAGGTTATAGTTACAGAGTAAGGGAGCACTCATTTAAAACTGAGATGAGAAGGAATTTCTTCTCTCAGAGGTAGTGAATGTCTGGAATTCTTTGCCTCAGGGTTGTGGAGGCTAGATCACTGAAAGTATTTAAAGAGGAGGGAGATAGATTTTTGAAATATTGGGGAGTTGAGGGCTATGAGGAGCTGGCGCGAAAGATGAGTTGAGGCCATGTTCTTATTGAATGGTGGGGCAGGCTTGAGGCCTACTTCTGCTCCTATCTCTTATGTTCTTATAATGGAACATCTTTCATTAATTCTCGGAGGCTGGTTGAGCTGGCAAGGCAGCTATGCCAAAGATCGACGCATGTAAAATTCCAGCTCAAACCAACACTATGGGGAAATAGAAACCTTCACAAAAGTATGCACCTGTCTGCCAAATCCTATTGAACCAATCAACAGTATAGAGAGCAAGGTAGATTTTGGCCCAGGCCTGCTTCTAGGCCCAGACTCGGCACTATGCAACTTGTGCTCATCCCAACCAAAAGAGCCAATGTATAATGACAATTGGCCCTCAGGACACATTAGTATACTCAACATCTTCTTCCGGTACTATTCACATCTTCATAGGCAGCTCACTCGATCAAAGAGGTCAAAGTCGGACCAGCAGCAGCCCTCAGGTAATTCTTGGGGCAGTGGGCAAGAAATCTGGATTGGCTTACAGGAGGAGAAGGCAATTCCTCTGAGATATCTGTGTTCCTCTAACTCCGGTCTTTTGTGCATCCCCATTTTAATTGCTCCAAAATTGGTGACGGTGCCTTCAGTTGCCTAGGCCCCAAGCTCCAGATCTCTCTCCCTATACGTCTCCTCTTCTGTACCTCGCTTTTGCTTTTTAAGACTCTTAAAATCTACTTCTTTGACCAAGCTTTTGGTCATCTGACCTAATGAGCTGAATTTTACACTGGGGGCAGAGACGAACCCACCCAGCGTGGCCAGCCCCATAGACATCGAGCCATTAACTGGACTGAAGTGGGCCACAAAAATAGGTGGGAAGACAAGTGGTGTGGATGACACAAGGATCTACAGAGGGATATAGACAGGTTAAGTGATTGGGCAAAATTTTGGCAGATGGAATATAATGTGGGAAAATGTGAGGTTATGCACTTTGGCAGGAAGAATAGAGGAGCTGAATATTACTTAAGTGGAGAAAGACTGTAGAAGGCTGTAGCACAGAGGGATTTGGGAGTCCTTGTGCATGAATCCCAAAAAGCTAACATAGAAGTTCAATAGGTAATAGGGAAGGCAAATGGAATGTTGGCCTTTATTTCAAAGGGAATGAAGTATAAAAATAGGGAAGTCTTGCTAAAACTATAAAAGGCACTAGTTAGACCACATCTAGAATACTATGAACAGTTTTGGTCCCCTTATCTAAGGAAAGATATACTGGCATTGGAGGCAGTCCAGAGAAGGTTCACTAGGTTGACCCTGGGCTTGGAGGGATTTTCTTATGAGGAGTCATTGAGTAGGTTGGGCCTGTACTCATTGGAGTTTAGAAGAATGAGAGGCAACCTTATTGAAACATATAAGATTCTTAAGAGGCTTGACAGGGTAGATGCTGAGAGATTGTTTCCCATTGTGGGTGAATCTAGGACCAGAGGGCATAATCTCAGAGTAAGGGGACACCCATTTAAAATACAGATGGGGAGAATTTCTTCTCTCAGAGGGTAGTCAATCTGTGGAATTCTTTACCGCAGAGGGCTGTAGAGGCTGGGTATCCAACTGTATTTAGGGCTGAGATAGACAGATTTTTAATCAGTAAGGGAATTGAGGGTTATGTGGAAAAGACAGGAAAGTGGAGTTGAGGATTATCAGATCAGCCATGATCTCATTGAATGGCAGAGCAGATTCGGTGGGCCAAATAGCCTACTTCTGCTCTTGTGGTTTTATGGCTTTCTTTCCCCATCTGGGAGGAAGAATCACCTCTGAGAGCTGCCAACCAAACAATTGGCTGGCAGACCTCTTGTCCCAGCAGTGCCACCGAGGGCCGTGGCCACCGCTGGGACTACATGCAATCCCCTGAAGAAGAAGAGCCCTTTCTTGCTGGGGCCAGCGGACAGGACTGGGTGGAGGGAAAATATTGGAGGGGGGGGGGTGGATGTTGGGAATACATTGGAAGGGGGTTTCCAAAGGATACAGGGTGACAGAAAATGAGGCACCCTCCCTTGCCTGGGCACCAGTCCATCAGATTTTACCTGGTGGACTGGACGTTTGGCACTGGCCTTCCCTGCTATGGATATATAAACCCAGTGGCAGGCAGAGGGGGCCCTTAAGTGGCCATTAATTGATCTCTTAAGGGATTCAATTGGCCCAGAGGTGAGCAGGCCGCCCAACTGCTCCCCTGCCGCTGGTAAAATAGCAGCAGGGTAGGATTGGCAGGCGGTACAATGGACACGGGGTCATATTTTGTTTTATAATATTCTGAGGAACAAAGGGACCTTGGCATGTGTGTCCATAGATCTCTGAAGGCGGAGAGGCATGTTAGTGGCGTGGTGAAAAAGGCATATGGGACACTTGCCTTTATCAATCGAGGCAGAAATTACAAAAGTAGGGAGGTCATGTTGGAGTTGTATAGAACTTTGGTGAGGCCACAGCTGGAGTACTGTGTGCAGTTCTGGTCGCCACATTATAGGTAGGATGTGATTGCACTGGAGGGGGTGCAGAGGAGATTCACCAGGATGTTGCCTGGGATGAAACATTTAAGTTATGATGAGAGGTTGGATAGACTAGAGTTGTTTTCGTTAGAGTAGAGAAGACTGAGGGGCAACCTGATCGAAGTGTACAAGATTATGAGGGGTATGGACAGGCTGGATAGAGAGTAGCTGTTCCCCTTAGTTGAAGGGTCAGTCACAAGGGGGCATAAGTTCAAGGTGAGGGGCAGGAGGTTTAGGGGGCTTGTGCGGAAAAACATTTTTACCCAGAGGGTGGTGACAGTCTGAAATGCACTGCCTGGGAGGGTGGTGGAGGCGGGTTGCCTCACATCCTTTAAAAAGTACCTGGATGAGCACTTGGCACGTCATAACATTCAAGGCTATGGGCCAAGTGCTGGTAAATGG
This sequence comes from Carcharodon carcharias, assembly GCF_017639515.1. Lineage (NCBI taxonomy): Eukaryota > Metazoa > Chordata > Chondrichthyes > Lamniformes > Lamnidae > Carcharodon > Carcharodon carcharias. The sequence goes on from NC_054471.1 coordinate 157,577,700, forward strand.
GATCAGGTTGGTACGTCAGGTGTTTCTCATGTGTCGATGCAGACTCAATGGGCCGAAGGGCCTCTTCTGCACTGTGATTCTGTGATTCAGAGTGATTCTGTGAATGTTTCGGTGAATGGCCACGGGTCATTTCATTACTTTAAAGGTGCTATCTAAATGTAATTTGTTGTTGGTGTTGTCATCAGTCTGTAGATAAACAACTTAGCTCTTTATCTCACATTTGAGATGATATTGTGATCTCTGTGATCCAAATTAAATAGTTGCAGGAGGAATTTCATTTTCAAGAATAAGGTAACTAAGACTTTGTTCCTCAGAGGACACTGATACTTAAGCGGTGATTTGAAATAACAATGTGTGGTGTCGGGTTCTCCCAATCCCCTCCTGTAATGTAGCCTGGAGATTGGCAGAAAATCCAGAGAAATTTTTAAAAGGTCATTTTTAGTCATTGACATTATTTCAAGGGAGAGAAGCTACAAGTTTCCTGCCAGAGGCCCCACCCCACCCCCACCCCCAGCACCACAGTCGCCACCCCATTCTGTCCTCCACTCCCAGGGTTTTAGTACCAAAACTTACTTGCAAAATTCCCCAAAAAGATAACACAGCATCTTTAATATCAGGTCTGAATCTAAGTCTATATCATATATGTTTGTGACAACCAGCCCTCCCCTCCATACCCAACTCACTGCTTTATTAATATTTATTACCATCAATTACTAGGTGATTTTAACTCTGCATGGCTTCAGGGTACAGTATTAATATTAAACAGAATTCAACTTAAGCTTATTTATGGTGCAATAATGGAAATATTTACATATTATTGGACTGTGGGGGATGGATAGCAGCATCGTCTAGAGACTAGTCAGTTTTCCTGTCACAGTTGAGCCTTCAGCCTTGCATACTTAGAAACATCCTCTCCCCCGGCTACAGATTTTCTTTACTTCGCAGGGCTGGTGTTGTCCAGGTTCAATGCACATGTGCTGTCGCTTCTAACACTTTGAAACAATCTGTTGTTGTGGGTCAGGGTGACTAGGAATCTGCCTGTTATGTAGCCTGAGTATCCAAAGCAGATCTGTTTCAAATAATCAAAAAAATTTAGTTCAAATACCATAACCAATACTGGTAACAGATAGAAAGACAAAAAATAGAAGCAGGAGTAGGTCATTCGGCTCTTTGAGCCTGCTCTGCCATTCAATATGATCATAGCTGATCCTCTATCTCAATGCCATACTCACGTGCTCTCCTCTTACCCCTTGAAGCCTTTAGATTAATATTAGGGCTGTGCCAGTTAATTTTAAACTGGACCTCTATCAGTGACAGTGACTTTATCTTGCAACCTTTGAATATTGGTGGCCTCCTCTCATATATTTTAGTGAATTAGTGGCGTTGATCAAGGGGATTTGAGCGTTATCTGAAAGAAGCACATGAATTGTTAGAAATACACAGCAGTTCAGTCAGCATCTTCGGGGATATGTTTCAACATTTCATGTGTGAACCCACTAACAGATGGGTGCATGTCTTCAGTACTGGCAAATCTGTTGACATCTCAGACCTTGGTGACATTTTAACTTGTAGCAGCACATTCAGTGCTCGGTGCAGCCTCTCACAGCACCAAACATCATGGTGTGCACCTGTGGGCCCCACAAGGAAACCAAGTGCCTCCCCTGCCCCATGAATCCATCTTTACCATGATCACCTCACACCAGTCCACCCACTCTTCCTAAATGCTACAAACTGTTCCCATGGATCCCTGGCTGCAACCTCCTGCTGCACTTATTCACCTCTCATCCACTGGCTCTATATCCTTGATGCTGGATTCAGGCAGGAGTCAGGCTTGATTGTTAAAATATCTTGAGTCCAAGGAAGCTGCCACAGTGTTTCAAACTCAACCATGTACCTTTTCCTCAGAGACTTAGTTAAATGGTAATCATAGACTGATTATATTAAAGGCAAGGTGAGGTCTATTATTAATATTCAAACGATAAAGGTGTTAGATTTAACACCATCTAAATGTGTTAGATGGATTCTCATCCTCCTAACACAGGGGGAATGAGGATGGGAAGCCATGTTCAATGAGGGGGAAGCGCTGGTTTAGTGGTATTGTCGTTGGACATATAATCTAGAGATGTAGGGTAATGCTCTGGGAACAAAAATAAAAAGAGCTCGAAAAACTCAGCAGGCCTGACAGCATCTGAGGAGAGGAATACAGTTAACATTTCGAGTCCATATGACTCTTCATCAGAACTGAGGAAAAATAGAAATGAGGTGAAATATAAGCTGGTTGAGGGGGGGTGGGACAGATAGAGCTGGATAGAGGGCCAGTGATAGGTGGAGACAAAGAAGAGATTGCCAAAGATGTCATAGACAAAAGGACAAAGAGGTTTTGACGGTGGTGATATTAGCTAAGAAATGTGCAAATGGTGACATTAAGGGTAGAAAGCAGGATGAGCGAGTGACAGATAGCCCTAGTTGGGGGTGGGGTGTGGGGAAGGGATCGAAATAGGCTAAAAGGTGGAGATGAAACAATGGATGGGAATACATTTAAAAATAATGGAAATGGGTGGGAAAAGAAAAATATATTTTAAAAATATAAATAATTTAAAAAAGGGGATCGGAAAGGGGGTGGGGATGGAGGAGAGAATTCATGATCTGAAGTTGTTGAATTCAATATTAAATCCAGCAGGCTGTAAAGTGCCTAGTCAGAAGATGAGGTGCTGTTCCTCCAGTTTGCATTGAGTTTCACTGGAACATTGCAGCAGGCCAAGGATGGACATGTGGGCATAAGAGCAGGGTGGTGTGTTGAAATGGCAAGCAACAGGGAGGTCTGGGTCATGCTCGTGTACAGACTGAAGGTGTTCCGTGAAGCGGTCACCCAGTCTGCATTTGGTCTCTCAAAAGAAGAGGAGACCAAATTGGGAGCAGCGCATGCAGTAGACTAAATTGAGGGAAGTGCAAGTGAAGTGCTGCTTCAATTGAAAGGAGTGTTTAGGCCCTTGGATGGTGAGGGGGGGGAAGTAAAGGGGCAGGTGTTACACCTTCTGCGGTTGTATGGGAAGGTGCCATGGGAGGGGGTTGAGGTGTAGGGGGTGATAGAAGAGTGGACCAGGGTGTCCCGGAGGGAATGATCTCTGCAGAATGCCACCGGGGGAGTGAAGGGAAGATGTATTTGATGGTGGCACCATGCTGGAGTTGGTGGAAATGGTGGAGGCTGGTAAGGTGATAAGTGAGGACAAGGGGGACCTTAGTATGCTTCTGGGAGAGAGAGGAACGTGTGAGGGCAGATGCGCAGGAGATGGGCTGGAACAGTTGAGGGCCCTGTCAACCTCCTGGGTTCAAATCCCACCATCAAATTTGCATTCTATAAAAATCTGGTGGTAAAAGTCTAATGATAACTTGTCAATTGTTGTAAAAACCCATCAGGTTCACGAATTCCCTTTGGGAAGGAAATCTGCCATCCTTACCTGGTCTGGTCTAGATCTACATGTGACTGCAGACCCAAAGCAATGTGGTTGACTCTGAAATGGCCTAGCAAGCCACTCAGTTGTATCACACAGCTAAAAAAAGTAACAAAGGAATGAAACTGGTTGGACCACACAGCATCGACCTAAACACCGGGCACGACAACGGCAAACTCAGCCCTGTGGACCCTACAAAGTCCACCTTATGCCAACATTGCTGTCTCACAGACAGCCTCATATAGTCATACTCACAGAATCACACCATCACCATCCCTGGGTATGTCCTCTCCCACCGGCACAGTGGTATACAGTCTGGGAGGGAGTTGCCCTGGGAGTCCTCACCATCAACTCTGGAGCCCATGAAGTTTCATGGCATCAGGCCAAACATGGGCAAGGAAACCTCCTGCTGGTTACCACGTACCACCTACGCACAGCTAATGAATCAGTGCTCCTCCACGTTGAACAACACTTGGAGGAAGCATTGAGGGTGGCAAGGGCACAGAGTGTGCTCTGGGTGGGGGACTTCAATGTCCATCACCAAGAGTGGCTCAGTAGCACCACTACTGACATGGCTGGTTGAGTCCTAAATGACATAGCTGCTAGACTGGGTCTGCGGCAGGTGGTGAGGGAACAAACAAGATGGAAAAACATACTTGGCCTCATCCTCACCAACCTGCCTGCCACAGGTGCATCTGTCCAAGGCAGTCTTGGTCGGGGTGACCACCAATCAATCGTTGTGGAAACGAAGTCCTGGCTTCACATTGACCATACACCCCATTGTGTTGTGTGCCACTACCATTGTGCTAAATGGGATAGATTTCGAACAGATCTAGCGACTCAAGATTGGGCAACCATGAGGCGCTGTGGGCCATCAGCAGCAGTAGAATTATACTCAACCATAATTTGTAACCTCATGGCCCGGCATATCCCCCACTCTACCATTGCCACCAAGCCAGCGGATCAACCTTGTTTCAATGGAGAGTACAGGAGGGTATACCAGGAGCAGCATCAGGCATACCTAAAAATGAGGTGTCAACCTGGTGAAGCTATAACACAGGACTACTTGCATGCCAAACAGCATAAGCAGCAAGTGATAGACAGAGTTAAGTGATTCCACAACCAAAGGATCAAGCTCTGCAGTCCTGCATCCAGTTGTAGATGGTGGCGGACAATTAAACAACTCACTGGAGGAGGAGGCTCCACAAATATCCCCATCCTCAATGATGGAGGAGCCCAGTACATCCGTGCAAAAGATAAGGCTGAAGCATTTGCTACAATCTTCAGCCAGAAGTGCCAAGTGGATGATCCATCTCAGCCTCCTCCAGAGGACCCCAGCATCACAGATGCCAGTCTTCAGCTAATTCAATTCACTCCATGTGATATCAAGAAATGGCTGAAGGCGCTGGATACTGCAAAGGTTGTAGGCCCAGACAATATTCCAGCAATAGTACTGAAGACTTACGCTCCAGAACTTGCTGCACCCATAGCCAAGCTGTACAGCTACAACACTGTCATCTTCCCAGCTATGTGGAAAATTGCCCATATATGTCCTGTCCACAAAAAGCAAGACAAATTCAACCCAAATAATTACCATTCCATTAGTCTGCTCTCGTTCATCAGTAAAGTGACGGATGGGGTCATCAAAGTGTTATCATGTGACACTTGGTTAGCAATAACCTGCTCACTGATGCCCAGTTTGGGTTCCACCAGGGCCACTTAGCTCCTGACTTCATTACAGCCTTGGTTCAAACATGGACAAAAGAGCTGAACTCCCGAGGTGAAGTGAGAGTGATTGCCCTTGACATCAAGACTGTATTTGACTGGGTGTGGCATCAAGGAGCCCGAGGAAAATTGGAGTCAATGGGAATCAGGGGGAAAACTTTCCGCTGGTTAGAGTCATACCTTGTACAAAAGAAGATGGTTGTGGTTGTTGAAGGTCAATCATTTCAGCTCCAGGACATCACTGCAGGAGTTCCTCAGGGTAGTGTCCTCAGACCAACCATCTTCAGCTGCTTCAGCAATGACCTTCTTTCCATCATAAGGTCAGAAATGGGGATGTTCGTTGATGATTGCACAATGTTCAGCACCATTCATTTACTGAAGCAGTCCATGTCCAAATGCAGCAAGACCCGGACAATATCCAGGCTTGGGCTGACAAATGGCAAGTGACATTTATGCCACAAAAGTGTCAGGCAATGACAATCTCCAACAAGAGAGAATCTAACCATTGTCCCTTGACGTTCAATACCATTACCATCACTGAATCCCCCACTATCAACATCCTGGGGCTTACCATTGACCAGAAACTGAACTGGACTAGCCATATAAATACTGTGGCTACAAGAGCAGGTCAGATGTTAGGGATCATGTGATGAGTAACTCACCTCCTGACTCCCCAAAGCCTGTCCACCATCAACAAGGCACAAGTCAGGAGTGCGATAGAATACTCTCCCCTTCCCTGGATGAGTGCAGCTCCAACAGCTCTCAAGAAGCTTGACACCATCCAGGACAAAGCAGTCCGCTTGATTGGCACCACATCCACAAACATTCACTCCGTCCACCACCAACACACTGTAGCAGCAGTGTGTACTATCTACAAGATACACTGCAGAAAAGCATCAAGACTCCTTAGACAGCGCCTCCCTGACACACGAGCACCACCATCTAGAAGGACAAGAGCAGCAGATAGATGGGAACACCACCACCTGCAAGTTCCCCTCCAAGTCACTCAGCATCCTGACTTTGAAATGTTTAGGTATTCCAGCACTGCACCCAGGTCCAGATCCTGGAGGTCGCCCCCAAAACAGTACTGTGGATGTAAGTGCACCACATGCAGCGGATACAGAAGCCAGCTCAGCACCACCCTCTCAGGAGCAACTAGGCATTGACAATAAATGCCCATGACCACTACCATCTAGAAATACAAGGGCAGCAGATACATGGGAACGCCATCACCTGGATGTTCCTTCCAAGCCACACACCATCCTGACTTGGAAATATATCGCCGTTCCTTCACTGTCTCTGGGTCAAAATCCTGGAACTCCCTCCCTAACAGCACTGTGGGTGTACCTACACCACATGGACTGTAGTGTATCAAGAAGGCAGCTCACCAGCATCTTCTCAAGGGCAGTTAGGTATGGGCAACAAATGCTGGCCTAGCCAGCGAAGCCCACACCTCTTGAATGAATAAATAAAGAAAAATCAGGCTCCCACTGAGATCAAAATCAGAACCAGGGGATGAAACACCACTCCTGCCTTCATCTAAAAAGAGGGAAGGAGTTTAATGGAATTCCTTTCCTAGAAGATGGAACCTGATAATCATCTCCCCCTTCTCTGTCCCCTCTACCAACTGCTAAACTGTGCTTTGTCTAATTCCATGAGTAGTGTAAAAGGTTTAGCCCATGAGTTCTCAGGCATTACCATCAAGCGATGCTGAAAATATAGCTCCTGTGGTGCTAAGTGGAATCAGAGGGCGAGTCATCAGTTGTAGTGTTCATGGGCTTTCCAGCAATCAGTTATGTACGGTAACACTGACAGCAGCCTGGGAGCACCTCACCTGCAAGATTCCTTCCTCTGAGATTTGTTGTGGCACTTAATTGGGGGAGGAGTGAGATTTGAAATTCAAAGAGAAACTAGAGACTTTAAAATGGATGGGCAAGAGGGAATATTGGGTGAGACACCAACTTATTTTTCGTACGTTCAGTGACACTTATTCAATATGAATAATTAGGTAAACAAAAGGCACTAATCACTTTGAGGGTTTCCCAATAGTTGGATATCATGGCAACTATGGTGATTTTTCTTCTCTGCCCTAGTGCCACTCACATGCATGCGCTTTGTAACATCATATTTGCTATTGAAGGCTCCAGTGGCCTGTAAAAGATGTTGTGGATTGTGGATTGGGAGCAACAGTTGTTTGGACTCCACCCTATGGACTGAGGCTCATGCTCTGCGAGCATGGGTTCAAATCCCACCGCAGCAGCTCGTGGCATTTATGTTCAGTTAATAAATCTGAAATATAAAGCTAGTCCAAGAATGATCATGACAACTATAGTTCACTAATGTCCTATCGGGAAAGAAAATCTGCCATTCTTACCCGGCCTACATGTGATTTCAGACCCATAACTGTCCTCTGAAATGGTCTATAAAGTATTCAGTTAAAGGACAATTAGAGATGTGCAGCCAGTGACACCCACATCCCACGAAAGAATAGAAAAAAAACTTGTCCAAATTACACAATGTCCTTCAGTGCCAGGGTCTGCTGCTCCTGGTTGGACAACAGAATGTAAATTAATAAAAAGGCTTTGTCTAAAGGTAAAACAAGGGGAATAAATTGTAACAATTATAATGTAACAACTGTGTACAACAAAATATTTTCAAATAGTATCATGCCAGTAAGAAATCTTTTGATGGTCTATCATAAACTGAGGGCAAATAACTTAGATCAGTTGCTTCATTTCTAATGCCAGGGCACTGCATTTAGCATTGTGCAAAGTGGGTGATGTTCATTTTTATGCCAAGTACTTTCAGAGTTCAGGGAAATGGTGTTGTCGAGGAATATAAATCAATGTATCAATGTAAATAGTTAATGCTAACTTGTTATAAACAATAGGGAGATTTCAGGAAAATCAGCTGGTGCTTTAATAATATAAAAACAAAAAAACTGCGGATGCTGGAAATCCAAAACAAAAAATAAAAAACACCTGGAAAAACTCAGCAGGTCTGGCAGCATCGGCGGAGAAGAGTACAGTTGACGTTTCAAGTCCTCATGACCCTTCAACAGAACTAAGTAAAAAATAGGAGAGGGGTGAAATATAAGCTGGTTTAAGACGGGGGGGGCGGTGGCAGAGAGAGAAGTTCGGGGGGGGGCGGTTGTTGGGACAAGCAAGCAGTGATAGAAGGAGATAACCAAAAGATGTCACAGACAAAAGAACAAAGAGGTGTTGAAGGTGGTGATATTATCTAAAAGAATGTGCTAATTAAGAGTGGCTAGCAGGACAAGCAAGGTGCAGATAGCTCTAGTGGGGGTGGGGTGAAATAAGACAAAAAGGGCATAAAAGGTATAGATAAATGATCGGTGGAATACATTACAAATAATGGAAATAGGTGGGAAAAGAAAAATCTATATAAATTATCGGATAAAACAAGGAGGAGGGGGAAGAAACGGAAAGGGGCTGGGGATGGAGGAGGGAGTTTAAGATCTAAAATTGTTGAACTCTTTAACATGCCTGATTTGTTTGATATTTACATCTTTGAACAAAAAAGCATATATTTCACGTAAAAGATTATTTGCAAAAATTAAAGCACACAGAATTAAAAGTGACCTTGTGAGTTGAGAAATAGTTTAGATTCCAGAGGCAAAGATTTGTGATTCTCTGATTAATGGGAAGTGAGAAGTGCTATTTCCCAGGGATCAACTTTTCACTGATATATATAAATGACTTAAATGAAAGAAAATAATTAATATTTCCACGTTTTCAGATTACATTAACCTGGGAGGCATAGTACAGAGCCAGAAGTTATAAAGGAACTGCCTTCAATTTTGGACACCATACCTCGGGGAGGATAGATAGTCTTGTGAGGGGATGTGGCACTGATCCACTGGCCTGGACTTTTCCTATGGCGGGCAGCCTGCGCAGGAGCAGGCGGGGGCAGGTGCAGAGCCAATCACAAACTGCAATTGGCTGTGCGCCGCCATTTTAAATGGGCGAGCCAATTAAGGCCCACCCGGCATAACGCGTGGCCGGTAACGCTCAGCGCTACCTGTGCAGGCAGAGAGAGGAGGGAAAGATATGTGCGAAAGAATGCTTCAATCTCCCTTAGGCACGGAGCCACCTCAGGAAGATTGAATAGACAATAAAAAACTTCTATAAATGATGTAAAAATTTATTCAAACATGTCCCCTCATGTGACTGTGTCGCACGAGTTGGGACATGTTTCTGAAGGTGGGGAAATTTACTTAATTGTTTTATAAAAACTTCAGGAAACCTCATCCTGCCCGTGGATGAGGTTTCCTGAAAAACGCAAATGCCGCTTTGGGTTTTCGCCTGCCCGCCAACCTTAAGGTTGGATGGGCAGCATTCTTAAATACTTTAATTACATTTTTAATGGCCTTAATAGGCTATTGAAATTTCAGCGGATGCGCAGCCGACTCCAGCGCATGCCCACCTGATGAAATTCCGTGATGACGTGTGATGGCATTGGGACGCATGCCTGGTGTTATCGTGTGTCATTTTATGCGTCAGCAAGTTGGGCCCCCACCCCGCATGCCAATCGGAAGATTCAGCCCACTACAATTATATCAGGGCATCATGTCCTGGGGAGAACAAAGACAATGTTTCAAGGACAATCTGAAGCTCTCCTTGAAGCATGGCAGCATTGCCCTTAGTGACTGCCTCCAATCGCTCAAAATGGCACCAGCTGGTCCATCAACTACATCACGCTTCGAGTCCCAATGCCTTAATGATGAGGCAGAAAAGGAAAGGAAAGGGAACAAATCCTGTACTTTTGATCCTACTACCTCATGGGACATCCTGCCCCATGTGTCCAAAGGTCTGTGGGTGAAAAATCGACCAGCTCAGTCACATGAAGACCCATAGCAGAAACTTGTGACCCTGAGTAGATATCATCCTCTAATCAAGGGACAGCTGACAATGATGACAATCTGACCTTAAAGGGATAGGGTACAAAGAGAAGTTGTACAAGCTTAGTTTCATTAGGGTAAATAAAGAGAAGCTCTTTCTTCTAATAAGGGATTCCAGAACAAGGAGTCAAAATCTTAAAATTAGAGCTAGGCTATTCAGGAGTGAAATCAAGAAGTATATTTTCATTCAAAGGGTAGAAGAAATCTGAGACATGCTCCTACAAGCTGCTGTGCTTCCTGAGCCAACTGAAATTTTCAAGACTGAGATTGATAAATTGTTGTTAGGTAAGGGAATCTAAGCAATATGGAGCAAAAGTGGGTAAATCAAGTTGAGGGACAGATTAACATTAACTGAATGGCTGATCAAGCATGAGGAGATGGAATTAGAAGATAAAATGCTAGAAAGTGAGTCTGGAAGGCAGAGAAAACATAGGCTAGATAAGAAAGAACTGAGTTTAGCAAGGCTAAATGGAATAGATTTTAATGTAAGGAGCCTGAGGAATAAGACTGACGGGCTGAGGGCACAGATAGGCACGTGGGAGTATGATATCATAACCATGACTGAGACTTGACCAAAAGTTCCTGGTTATAGGATATTCAGATGAAATAGAGGCCGGGATTTTCCAGCCCCGTCGTGGGTGGCACCCACTGCGGGCGAGGCAGCGCCCCAGCCAGAAGTCCATTGACTTGCGGAGGGACCGGAAGATCGTGGCGATGGGCAGGAATGGAAAATCCTGCCCAGAGAGGGGGATAGAAGTGGGGGGGTGGGGTTTGCAATATTGATCAAGGAATCACTTATAGCAGTGAGGAGGAATGATATCTTGGAAAAGTCATCAAATAAAGTCATATGGGTAGAAGTAAAAAACACAAAAGAGGCAAACATGCTGTTGGGTGTGTACTATAGGCCCCTAAACAGTTAGGGAGAGATAGAGGATCGAATATGTAATCAAATTTCAGAGAAATGTAAGAATAATAGGGCAGTAATAATAGGGGATTTTAACTACCCAAATAATAACTGGGATAGGTTTAGTTTGCAAGGTAGGGAGGAAGCAAAATTCCTAAGTTGCATGCAGGAGAACTTTTTTAGCCAGTGCGTAGAAAGCCCAACAAGCAAAGGGGCTGTTCTGGACCTAATATTCAGAAATGGGCCTGGGCAGGTGTCCTCCAGGTGTATCAGTAGGGGAGCATTTTGGAGATAGTGACCATAATTTAGTTAGGTTTAGGATAGTTATGGAAAAGGATAGGATTGGGCCCAGGATAAAAGTTGTAAACTGGGGAAAGGCTAATTTTACTAAGATGAGATATGATTTGGCCCAAGTGTTCTGGGAGCAGCTACTTGCAGATAAAACTGTATCAGAGCTTTGGGAAGCATTCAAGGAGGAAATAGCGAGAGTACAGGGCAAATATGTTCCCATATAGACAAAGTGGGGGACCAAGTACAGAGGAGCCTGGATGTCAAGGGACATAAAGTTTAGGATTAAGAAAAAAAAGAGAAGCTCCTGGCAGATACCAAGGGCTCAATATGGCAGTCCTTAGAGGAGTATAAAAAGTGCAGAGGGGAGCTTAAAATGAAAATTAGGAAAGTTAAGAGAGTGCATGAGAGAGCATTGGTGAGGAGAATAAAGGAAAACCCAAAGGGTTTTTTAAACATATAAAGAGCAGAAGGATAACTAGGAAAAGAGTAGGGCCAATTAGGGACCATAGAGGTAATTTGTGTGTGGACCCAGAAGATATGGGCGCAGTCTGAATGAATACTTTGCGTCGGTCTTCACAATGGAAAAGGATGACACAGGTATAAACATAGGCTGGAGGACTGTGAAATATTTGAGGAAATTAACAAAGAGAGAGAGGAGGTACTAATGGGTTTAGTGGCCTTAAAAGTGGAAAATCCGCAGGCCTGGATGAGAAGTATCCCAGACTGTGGGGGAGGCAAGGGAAGAGATATCAGGGGCCCTGGCAGTAATTTTCAAATCCTCTCTGGCTACAGGTGAGGTAGCAGAGGACTGGAGGACTGCTAATGTCGTCCCATTATTAAAAAAAGGGGGAAGGGATAAATCAGGAAATTACAGACCAGTCAGTCTAACCTCGGTGGTGGGGAAGTTACTAGAAAGAATTGTGAGGGACAGAATATATCTGCACTTGGAGAGACACGGATTAATCAGGGATAGTCGGCATGGATTTGTTAAGGGAAGATCATGTTTGAAAAATGTGTTCGAATTTTTTGAGGAGGTAACCAGGAGTGTTGATGGGGGTAATTATTTGATGTGATTTAGCAAGGCTTTTGATAATGCCCCTCATGGCAGAATGGTCAAGAAAGTAAGAGCCCATGGGATCCAAGGCAAAATGGCACGTTGGATCCAAATTTGGCTGAGAGGCAGAAAGCAGAGGGTGATGGTAGAGGGATGTTTCTGTGACTGAAAGTCTGTTTCCAGTGGGGTTCCACAGGGCTTGGTGCTAGGGCCCTTGCTGTTTGTGGTATACACAAATTATTTGGAATTAAATGCAGGGGCTATGATCAAGAAGTTCGCAGATGACACAAAAAATGGTGGGGTGGTAAATAGTGAGGAGGATAGCCGTAAGCTGCAGGAGAATATCAATGGTCTGGTCAGGTGGGCAGAGCAGTGGCAAATAGAATTCAACCTGGAAAAGTGTGAGGTAATGCACTTGGGGAGGGCTAACAAGGCAAGGGATTACGCTATGAATGGTAGGATCCTGGAAAGCACTGAAGATCAGAGGATGTGCATATCCATGGATCCCTGAAGGTAGCAGGTCAGTTAGATAAGGTGGTTAAGGAGACACATGGGATACCTGCCTTTGTTAGCCGAGGTGGAGAATACAAGAGCAGGGAGGTTATGCTGGAACTGTATAAAACACTGGTTACACCACGACTAGAGTAGTACATGCAGTTATAGTCACCACATTATAGGAAGGATGTGATTGCACTGGAGAGGGCGCAGAGGAGATTTACCAGGATGCTGCCTGGGCTGGAGATTCTGAGCTATGACGAAAAATTGGATAGACTGGATTTGTTTTCCTTGGGGCAACGAAGGTTGAGAGGGGACCTGATAGAGGTGTATAAGATTATGATGGGCATAGATAGGGTGGATAGGAAGGCACTTTTTCCATTAGTAGAGGGGTCAATAACCAGGGGGCATAGATTTAAGGTAAGAGGTAGAAGTCTAATAGGGGAGCTGAGGAGAAATTCTTTGACCCAGATGGTGGTGGGAGTCTGGAACTCACTGCTTGAAAAGGTGGTTGAGTCAGAAACTCCCGTAATGTTTAAGTAGTATCTAGATATTCACTTGCATTGCCATAGCCTCCAGGGCTATGGGCCAAGCGCTGGAAAATGGGATTAGAATAGTCAGGTCTTTGTTCACCGGTGCGGACACAATGGGCCAAATGGCCTCTTTCTGTGCTATGGATGTCTATGAGTCCATGAGTTGAATAACCTACTCCTGCTCCAATTTTCTTAATCTGTTATCCTATTTGGTCTTTGTGTGTCCTGCTGTGTGCAAATTGGCTGCCCGGTTTGTTTACATAACTGTGATTACATTTCAAAAAAGACATCTACATATTTGGTAACAAAAGTAATTGCCAATTGTAGCTGGCTGCAGGCAATTCAGATATAACTATGCAGATGTCAGTTTAGATCTCGCTCAATGCCTGGCACTAACAACCTATCCCTAAAATCGTAGCCCTGAAGTCAATGGAGAATAACATTGAGCAAGGTGCAAAATGAGAATCGGAATCAAACCAGTCCAGTTCTACTCATTGGTTAGATTGAAAGTACCCCTAATAACATTATTCAAGCAACCTTCCAAAACAGGCAAATACAATTTGAATTATGCGCTGTTTACATCTGTCTACCCTGTCTTCCTTTTCCCCCATTCTCTATGTTCTATTTTTAATTAATTTTAAAGTCATTGTTTTCCTCTTCTCCAACTTTTCTATATGTTGCCTTTTTCAAAAACTGAGTCATTAATTTCACTGGCTCCCATCATCTATTCTGATGGGAACAACATTTTTTAAATTGGGTTCTCATTGGCTGTGAACCTGATTACAAAAGCTATATTTTTAGCCAATCGAAAATCTACAATATGTGGATTGGCATCTTCATAGAGACATGACCTGTTAGATGTTAATAATCAAAAGAACTGCTAATCAATGAGTCAGTTCATTTGTGGCTTGGAGAATAGAGTACGCCCAGGATCTCTGGCAATTGGTCCAGTTAATTATGTGTTAATTGTACATCAAAACTGATTAAATGTTAAATCTGTGGTTATACCTTTTTTAGAGAAATTGCACAAAAGATGATAGGTAAGTTTCACATATGTACCTCTTTCAAATTCAGCTTGAAAAGAAACATCAGCTGAAGAGGAATTGTTCTGATAGCTCACAGATAAAATACACTCAATTGCTGACAAGAGTTGAGTTTAAATAACAACAAATTGCCATAAATCATAAAGCACAAACCTGTATAAGTTTCTGTATTACCACCAGTCAATATACTAATTCTTAGGAAGGAAATAGGAAAATAAATCCCATTGCTTCAATTCCACTACAATTCTGAAATACTTATGGCCCACTACCACCTTCTCAAAGGCAATTAGGGATGGGCAATAAATGCTGGCCTAGCCAGCGATGCCCACATCCCATGAATCAATACAAAAAATTTACATTGCAAATTATTAAATCTCAGCTGATGTGAAGGTACTTCTACCAGTTTTATTTTTGGGCTCCTAGGTGAGGAGTACTTAAATCTAGACCTACTCAGTCCTGATTACCTTTATGTCCTGCCACTCCCAAATTAAAACCCATTGACGTTTTTTTAAATTGTTTTTAAACTCAGCTCCAACTTTTACTTGAGTGCCAAGTGTTTCCCAGAACTCGGGAAACTGACCAGGGAAACAGAGATAAGTTCGAGCAGAGTTCAGATGGGTATTAAAACTTATCATTATCCCAGCTGACTAACTGAAGCTACTGTCTCAGTTCCCTCTGGCAAATGTTGGGAGGCAGTGTTTTTTTTAAAACAAACTTTGAAAGTTTCAAATTGAGAAGGCCAGAATAAGAGGCATCTTGGGCATGTTTGAAAGATTGTCAGAAGAGGATGGAGGGGCTCACCACTTATCTTCAGACGAGGAGATGATAGGAGGAGCAGAGGCATCCATCATCCAATCAGCCACTACACTGCTGTCCAGGATGCCATAATATTGCAATGGTTTACCTAGTGGGGAACATAACAAATGAAATCATTCAGTCATTTCTCACCACCAGGACCAATCCCGCCCAGCATTTGAATGCAACAGTCCTTCAACCACTCAGCCATCTGTGTCCAGCTGAGAAGAGCTTGAAAACGATTATGCCCCCTCCATCGCAGATCCTCCACAGCTGTCCCTACCACCAGTGTCTGCTCGTGCTCATGTGAGGTGTGAATCATCAGGTGAAAACCCAACTAATTCTCTAACTGGATCCATAGGGGCCTAAATGCTTATCTATCAATTCTGTGGACTAAGATAACACAAAGAACAAATATCAAGTAATATTAAGGATTTGTGACCAGAACATGTCAGTAATTATGTCAACATTCAATCTCAAAATATAAAGAAAATCAACCAGGCCATTTTTAAACGATCAATCATTTGGAAATTTTATTAATGTGAGTGATTCTAACTGGTTCGGTAGTTAAATTCAAAGTCATTTTTCACAAACAGAATATTTTAACATTGTGCTCATTTTTATTAATGTATTTCCATATACAGTAGGCATTAAAAATCCATGTCAGTTTGGCTTATGAGTGATTAAACCAATACCCACGGCATTGTATTTCATTCTGTTACACTGCTTGAATTGTAAATGTGTACATGTTACAATGAAACATCCACATAATGTGCATGGTAGCTCCCATTATAGTGATTAATGGGAAATTTATTTATCACTCAGATCTTAAAATGGAGATCTTTAATTAAACTTAAACCACACTGTACATCTACTGTGGTAAACTCTAAAGGATTGAAATTATGCTGTGCAGATGTTTTAACATGTTCAAATGAAATTCCTTCGTTTGCTTATTAATCCAAAGGGAATCATGATTTTGTTGCTGATCTCACTGCGTATGATTTCAACCCACATGTCCTTCCTACTAAGTATTAAATGACAGTGAACTGGACAGCCAGGCGGTCTTGTCATGTCAGAAACTCCAGATTCAAGCCCCACTTCAGGATTTGATGGCCATGGAAGATGCGTTCATAACGTGGCCAAACGAGGTGATCATCAGCCGGTAAACCCTTCCAAAATTGCTGATGGCAGGTGCACAGATGAGAAAGGATAAAGGCAAGAAGTCACTTGCGGGAGTGCAGTAGAGGCCCCCAACAGTGACCATATGGTAGAACGGGGTATAAAGGAAGAAATAATGGGAGCTTATCAGGAGTATGGCGATAATCATGGAGGATTTTAATTTACATATAGATTGGAAAATCAGATGGGCAAAGGTAATCTAGATGAGGAATTCATACAATGTTTCCAGAATAGTATCTTGGAACAGCATGTAACCAGAGAGCTGGCTATGCTAGACCTGGTATTATGCAGTGATATAGGATTAATTAATTACCTCATAGTGAAGGCACCCCTAGGTAGCAGTGATCATAATATGACTGAATTTTACTTTCAGTTTGAGGGAGAGAAGAGTTGGTCAAAAACTAGTATTTTAAAAAGAAATAAGGGTAATTATGAGGGCATGAGAGCAGAGCTAGCTAAAGTGAGCTGGTAAATTAGGTTAAGGGATAGGTCAATGGAGATGCAATGGCAGTAATTTAAGGGGATATTTCCAAATACACAGAATAGATACATTCCAACAAGAAAGAAAAATTCCAAGGGGAGGACTCACCATCTGTGGTTAACTAAAAAAAAGTCAAAGATAGTATCAAACTTAAAGAAAAAGCATATAATTGTGCAGAGATGGGTGGCAGGTCAGAAAATTGGACAGAATATGAAAAACAGCAAAGAACAACTAAAAGACTGGTCAGGAGGGAAAAATTAGAGAATGAGAGAATGTTAACTAGAAACATAAAACCAGATGGTAAGAGTTTCTATAGAAATTTATAAAAGATAAGAGTTAACAATGTGAGTGTTGGTCCTATAGAAAGTGTCTAGTGAATTAATAGCGGAAAATAAGGAGATGTCTGAAGAATTGGACAGGTATTTTGCATTGGTCTCCACTATAGAAGATACAAGTAACATGCCAGAAATAGTTATAAATTAGGAAATGGAAGAGATGTAAGAACTGAAGAAAATTACAACCACAAGCGAAATGGTACAGAGTAAATCATTGGAGCTGCAGACTAACACGTCTTTGGATCCTGATGGGCATCATCCTAGTGTCTTAAAAGAAATGGCTAATGAAATAGTTGATGCCTACTGCACTCGCTGCTCCCAATGCGGTCTCCTCTACACTGGAAAGACCACACGCAGACTGGGTGACCACTTCGCGGAACACCTTCGGTCTGTCCACAAGCATGACCCAGACCTCCCTGTCGCTTGCCATTTCAACACATCACCCTGCTCTCATGCCCACATGTCCATCCTTGGCCTACTGCAATGTTCCAGTGAAGCTCAACGCAAACTGGAGGAACAGCACCTCATCTTCCAATTAGGCACTTAACAGTCTGCTGGACTTAACACTGAGTTCAACAACTTCAGCTCATGAACTCTCCCCTCCATCCCCACCCACTTTCCAATCCCCCTTTTTCCAATAATTTATATTTTTTAATATATTTTTCTTTTCCCACTCATTTCCATTATTTTTAAATGTATTTCCATCTATTGTTTCATCTCGACCTTTTAACCTATTTCGATCCCTTCCCCTCACCCCACCCCACCCCCACTAGGGCTATCTGTCACTTGCTCGTCCTGCTTTCTATCCTTAATGTCACCATTAGCGCATTTCTTAGCTAATAGCACCACCATCAACACCCCTTTGTCCTTTTGTTTATGACACCTTTGGCAATCTCTTCTTTAGCTCCACCTATCACTGGCCCTTTATTCAGCTCCACCTGTCCCACCCCCCCCCCTTAAACAATTTATATTTCACCTCATTTCTATATTTCCTCAGTTCTGATGAAGAGTCATATGGACTTGAAACGTTAACTGTGTTCCTCTCTGCAGATGTTGTCAGACCTGCTGAGCTTTTCCAGCTATTTTTATTTTTGTTTGAAATAGTTGATGCGTTGGTTTTAATTTTCCAAAATTTCCTAAATTCGTAGAAGGTTCCCTTAGATTGGAAAATGATGAATGTAACTCCTTTATTCAAAAGAAATGAAGATAGAAAGCAGAAAACTACAGGGTAGTTAACTTAACACCTGTCTTAGCGAACATGTTAGAAGCAATGATTAAAGATGTTATAACAGGGCACTTGGAAAAATTAAAAGTACTCAGGCAGAGTCAACATGGTTTTGTGAGAGGGAAGTCATGTTTAACCAATTTATTTGAGTTCTTTGAGGAAGTAATATATGCTGTGGATAAAGGGGAACTGGTAGATATACTGTACTTGATTTCCAGAAAGCATCTGATAAGGTGCAACATCAAAGGTTATTACAAAACATGAACGGTTATAGGTAAGGGGGTAACATATTGGCATCGATAGAAGATTGGCTAGCTGACAGGAAACAAAGGTTAGGCATAAATTGGTCTTTTTCTGGTTGGCAAGATGTAATGAGTGGTGTACTATAGGGATCAGTGCTGAGGCCTCAACTTCTTATTATTTATATAAATGATTTGGATGAAGGGACCAAAGATATGGTTGTTAAATTTGCTGATGACAGAAAGGTAGGTAGGAAAATGTGACGAGGGCACAAAGAGGCTACAAAGGAATATAGGTAGGTTATGAAAGTGGGCAATGATCTGGCAAACGGAGTATGATGTGGAAAAATGTGAAATTGTCCATTTTGGCAGGAAAAATAAAAAAAGTGGCATATTATCTAAGTAGTGAGAGATTGCAGAGTTCTGAGATGCAGAGGGATCCAGGTACCCTAGTGTATGAATGACAACAGACTAGTATGCAGGTACAGCAAGTAATTAGGAAAGATAATACAATGCTATCATTTATTTTGAGGGGAATTGAATAGAAAAGTAGGGTTATGCTTCAGTTATATAACACATTGGTGAGACCACATCTGGAGTACCGTGTACAGTATTGGTCTCCTTATTTAAGGAAGGGCGTAAATGCATTGTGTGAAGATAGATATTATTTATTTTAATATTTTGGGACACTCTGTAAAGAAGCCTATGTGTGTGTGTCCATGAATAATTAAATTGGATGAAGGTTAGTAAAGACAGCTTGTCTGAGGGCACAGAGAGATAAAAGGTAAAGGTGTTAGATGCATACATTTGTAATGAGAGGCTATGGTGAAGTTGGAATGACAAGTAAATAAATTTATGATTTGCATTAGGTGATGGGTTAGGACTTGACTTTTCAGCTGCTAAATTTCAAAGGGAGTTTGAGGAACTTTTATAACTTACAAAAGTTTCATAAGTAAACAAGGGAAGGTTATTAAATTTTATTTGACCTGAAATAGGAGGCATTGGGAAGACATGAAAGGTTTCTTTATTTTGGAGAAGTTGATTTCAGAGGGATGCTTAGGATAATGGAGTTTAGGATGAAAGGGAAAACAAATTAAGGGAGATGTTTAGTTAATTTAAGGTGGCTGTGTAGGGGAGATATCCTGAGATCAGCTCTGTGCTGAGAAAAGTTGTGAATTTGAAGCAGCCATCCAATTTCATGCTGGAAAAGTCTTTGTTTTCAGAAGGCAGTCTGATTTAGAACTTCCTTCAGGCTTCCACAGCAGAGTGGAAGAGAATGAGAAGTCATGCGATATACTTGTGTGTTCTGACCAAGTTTTTTTTGGGGGGGGTGGGGGGGTGTGGGATGGGGGGGAATGTTTTGTAAGACTATTTCAAATCTGTCATTTTAATCTTGTATGCTTAAGTTTTTTTCTTCTTGTTAATAAATCTTTTAATTTTAAAATCCTAAAAGTGTTCCTGGGATTCTCTGCTTCTGGGATCAGTAATTTCCACATAATTTTCAAAATACAAAACAAAAAAAAGGTATGATTAGTAAGACCCTCTGCGATTTGGCTTGCTCCGTGAATAACATCAACTGCGGTCATAACAAATTTTGGGGCACTTTGCAGGATTTAAAATTCCTTGATTGAATTGGGATTTGTGAATTTAAAGGATATGAGTAGAAGGAGAGTATTGAACTCAGGAGTTTTGTGTTGAGGAATTTGAAAGTGGTTGGACTTCAACATGGCTTTGGCAATTGCTAAGACTTTTTTCAGAGTAGAAGATGTAACTGCACTTTTTGAAACCTTTGACTAAAACTCATCTAAGAGAGTTAGCAGATGGAATGTAGGTGGAAATAAAAGCAGAATTTCGTTAGGCTGATATAGTTAAAGTACTTACTCAGCATTTAAAGTTAGGGGAGGAGACACCTGAACTTAGTGTGTCACCGCGGAAGACAGTAAGACTTCAGTTGCAGATGAAGCAGCTTGATATAGAAAGAGATAGCGAAAGGCAGAAACTTTAATTGGAAGAAAAAGTAAAGGGGAGAGAAATGAGAAAACTAGAACTGGAGAGAGAGAAAAAGAAATAAGTGATAGATTAAAAGAAATAAAAATGAAAAAGCTTCAATGGGTAAAAGAGGAGCAGAAAAAGTAAAAGAAAAGATTGCAAGAGATAGAAATGCAAAAGCTTGAACTTCAACTTCAAAGAGAGAAGTTAGCGAATGAGAAAAGAGAGAAGGAAAAAGATAGAGAGCTTTAGAGAGAGAAAGAAGCCAGACAGTGTGGATTGTCTAAAGTGAAGTTTAGAATAAAGGAGGAAAGGAGAGATAGTGATTCAGATGGTGACTTTGATTCTTTTGAGGAATTTGATTTAACTAAAAATCTTTGGTTAATGCCTAAATTTATGGATGATTTATGGAGTTGAAAGATATTTCGTCTCATTTGAAAAGACAGCTATAAAATTGAATTGACCAAGAGATGCTTGGACTATAATGTTACAGAGTGTTTTGTCAGGTATACCAATGAATGTGTTTGCTAGCTTATCAGAGGACCACTCTGTAGACTACGAGTTAGTGAAAAAGACCATGTTAAGTGTGTATGAGCTTGTCCCTGAAGCTTATCAATTGAAGTTTAGGACTGTAAGAAAGTGACCTTAGAGTTTGCAAGAGAAAAAGAAACTCTCTGGGATCAATGGTTTAGGGCTTTGAAGTTAGACAAGACTTTTGAAAATGTAAGAGAAATTATGATTATGGAAGAATTTATGAATAGTATTCCAGTAACTATCAAGACATATTTAGGTGAATGACAAGGTAAAAAAAGATCAGGAAAGCTGCTGTTTTAGCAGGTACTTATATTTCACACAGATGGTTGAGTGTAGGAAAAGGATCATATGGGGGTCAGAAAGGGAATTGAAGGTATAGAAAACCTTGTGATGGTAAAAATGTTAATAACAAGGAGCAGTTGAAGAACACTAGTCTATTAAAGATGGAAAGGTAGAAGGCAAGGGTGAAGGAAGATAAGTAGTATGTTATCATTGTAACAAGGCTGGACATACAAGATCAAATTGTTGGAGGTTATATGGGAAACAGATTGCAGTGATAGGAACTCAGAAGACAAGCTGTTCCAGCACAGCTACAATATTGGCATCTTCCCGGCAATATGGAAAATTGCCCAGGTATGTCCTGTGCACAAAAAGCAGGACAAATCAATTACCGCCCCATCAGTCTATTCTCAATCATCAGTAAAGTGATGGAAGAGGTCATCAAGAGTGCTATCAAGCAATATGTGCTTAGCAAGAAGGTGAGGTGAGAGTGACTGTCCTTGACGTCAAGGCAGCATTTGACTGAGTGTGGCATCAAGGAGCTCTAGCAAAACTGGAGTCAATGGGAATTGGAGGAAAGCTCTCCGCTGGTTGGAGTCATACATAGCACAAAGGAAGATGGTTGTGGTTCTTGGAGGTCAGACATCTCAGTTCCAGGACATCGCTGCAGGAGTTTCTCAGGGTAATGTACTCAGCCCTACCATGCTTCATCAATGACCTTCCTTCCATCATAAGATCAGGACAGGTGTGTTCGCTGGTGATTGCACGATGTTCAGCACCATTTGCGACTCCTCTGATACTGAAGCAGTCCATGTCCAAATGCAGCAAGACCTGGACAATATCCAGGCTTGGGTTGGCAATTGGCGAGTAATGTTCACACCACACAAGTGTCAGGCATCTCCAAAAAGAGAATCTAACCATCGCTCCTTGATGTTCAATGGCATTACCATCACTGAATCCCCCAATATTAACATCCTGGGGGCGATCATTGACCAGAAAATGAATTGAATTAGCCAAAAAAATACTGTGGCTACAAGAGCAGGTCAAATGCTAGGAGTCCTGAAGTGAGTAACTCACCTCCTGACTCCCCAAAGCCTGTCCACCATCTACAAGGCACAGGTCAAGAGTGTAATGGAATATTCTCCACTTGCCTGGATGAGTGCAGCTCCAACAACACTCAAGAAGCTTGACATCATCCAGGACAAAGCAGCCCACGTGATTGGCTCCCTTTCCACAAACATTTGCTTCCTCCACAACTGACGCAGAGTGGCCACAGTGTGTACTATCCACAAGATACACTGCAGGAACTCCCCAAGTCTTCTTAGACAGCATCTTCAAAACAGATCTAGGGCAGCAGATGCATGGAACACCATCACTTGGAAGTTCTGCTCCAAGTCACTCACCATACTGACTTGGAAATATATCACCATTTCTTCACTGCCACTGGGTCAAAAGCTTGGAACTCCCTCCCTAACAGCACTGTGGGTGCATCTACACCACATGGAATGCAGCGTTTCAAGAAGGCAGCTCAATACCACATTCTCAAGTGCAATTAAGGATGGGCAATAAATATTGGCTTAGCCAGCGACCCCCACATCCCATGAATTAATTAAAAAAAGAGTTCTGTAAGTAAAAGTGCTCTGAGACCCAGGTGCAAGAATGGCCAGTAGCTTTTCTACAGATGAAAAAGAATGCTGTTGATGCCAGTGATGTGGGCGTTGGTGAATTGTTGCTGCAGAAAGGTCAACTGGGACTTGAGAAACCAGTGGGATATTTCTCACAGAAGTTAAGTTTGCATCAGAAGAAATATTCAACGATAGAAAAAAGTTTAGTTTTAGCTTTGCAGCATTTTGAAGTGTATGTTGCAAACAACTCTTCAGAGACAGTTGTATATACAGACTACAATCCTTTGAAGTTTCTGGAAAAGTTTCGAGATAAAAGCGCCAGACTGTTCCATTGGGGTTTGTAATTGCAACCATTCAATTTAAAAATTATACATGTGGCTGGATGAAAGAATTTAATTGCAGATTCATTGTCAAGAGTTTAAATTCAAAAGGACTTGGATGTTGAGGAATTGAGAATGGGCCAGAATGAACTTTATTCTTAAAAAAAAAAATTGTTTATATATATTCATAGTTGAAGCATGTACACCATAGCGTAATAGTTTTTTGTATGTAGATAAGTATAATAAGTAATATGAAATAGGTTGAGAAAATGAAAATGTCTTTTTCAAATATAACGTTTCATTATTTTCCATTGAGGGAGGTGTGGAGATGGATGTAATTTTTAAAAATATTTTTGGGAATATGGCGGTATTCCGTAAAGAAGGTGGGGTGCGGTGTGTTGTGTGCATATGTCTCTCCATAGCTAATAAAACTGGGAGAAGGTTAGTAATGACAGCTTGTCTGCGAGTACTCAGAGAAGAAAGGTAAAGGTGATAGATGCATGTATTTGTAATGAGAGACTATGGTGAAGTTGGAATTACAAGTAAATAAGTTGGGTTTTAAAATTTGCATTAGGTGATAGGTAAGGACTTGACTTTTCAGCTGCTAAATTTCAAAGGGAGTTTAGTGATCTTTTACAACTTACAAAGTTTTCATAAGTAAAGAAGGGAAGGTTATTAAATTTTATTTGATCCAAAAGTGGAGGCAAAGACATGAAAGAGTTTTATATTTTGGATAAGTTGAATTCAAAGAGGTGCTTAGGACAATGAAGTCTAGGATGAAAGGGAAAAAAAGATATTTAAGGGAGATGTTTAGTTGAGTTAAAGTGGCTGTGTGGGCGAGATGTCCTGAGACCAGCTCTGCGCTGAGAAAAGTTATGAATTTAAAGCAGCCATCCAGTTTCAAGCCAGAGAAGTCTTTGTTTTCAGAAAGCAGCCTGTTTATGAACTTCCTTTGGATGGAAGAAACTGAGAAGTCATGTGGTACACTTTATTAAAGTAACAACAGCTTTTGCCCTGGTTAATATTACTGGATTTTTATGGTTAAAAATCTATAAGGGAGTTGTTGCCAAATAGTTTACTTGTATGTTCTGACCAAGTGGGGTTATTTTGGGGATGTTTTGTAAGACTGTTTCAACTGTATAGTTTTAATCTTGTGTTTTTTTAAGTTATTTTCTTCTTGTTAATACACCTTGTAATTTTAAAATCCTAAAAGTATTCCTGGGAGGCGATGGCGTCGTGGTATTTGACTTCAATAAAAATCTGGAATTAGAAGTCTAATGACAACCATGGAACCATTGTCGATTGTTATAAAAACCCATCTGGTTCACTAATGCCCTTTAGGGAAGGAAATCTATCATCCTTACCTGGCCTAGCCTACATGTGACTGCAGACCCACATTCCCACAGCAATGTAGTTGACTCTTAAAATGCCCTCTGAAGTAGCCTAGCAAGCCACTCAGTTGTACCACAACTGCTACAAAGTCACTAAAAATGAATGATACCGACGGACCACCTGGCATTGACCTAGGCACCAGAAGTGACAATGGTAATCTCAGCCCTGTCAAACTTGCAAAGTCCTCCTTACTGGCATCTGGGGGCTCGTGCTGGGAGAGCTGTCTCACAGAAGCAACAGCCTGACATAGTCATCCTCATGGAATCATACCTTACAGAAAATGTCCCAGACATCACCAACACCATCCCTGGGTATGTCCTGTCCCACCGGCAGGGCAGATCCAGCAGAGGTGGCGGCACAGTAGTACACAGTCAGGAGGGAGTTGCCCTGGGAGTCCTCAACATCAGCTCCGGACCCCATGAAGCTTTATGGCATCAAGCCAAACAGGGGCAAGGAAACCTCCTGCTGATTATCACGTACTGCCCTCTCTGAGCTGATGAATCAGGACTCCTCCATGTTGAACATCACTTGGAGGAAGCACTGAGGATGGCAAGGGTGCAGAATATACTCTGGGTAGGGGACTTCAATGTCCATCACCAAGAGTGGCTCAGTAGCACCACTACTGGTTGAGCTGGCTGAGTCCTAAATGGCATAGCTACTAGACTGGATCTGAGTAGGTAGTGAGGGAACCAACAAGATGGAAAAATATACTTGACTTCATCCTCACCAACCCGTCTGCCGCAGATGCATATGTCCATGAGAGTATCGGAGTGACCACCACACAGTTATCATGGAGATGACTTCCCGCCTTCACATTGAGGATACCCTCTATCATGTTGTGTGGCACTACCACCGTGCTAAATGAGGTAGATTTCAAACAGATCTAGCAACGCAAGACTGGGCATCCATGAGGCGCTGTAGGCCATCAGCAGCAGCAGAATTGTACTCAAACACAATCTGTAACCTCATGGCCTGGCATATGCCCCACTCTACCATTCCTATCAAGCCAGGGGATTAACACTGGTTCAATGAAGAATGCAGGAGGGCATGCCAGGATCAAAACCAGGCATACCTAAAAATGAGGTGTCAGCCTGGTGAAGCTATAACACTTGTGTACCAAACAGCATAAGCAGCAAATGATAGACAGAGCTAAGCGATTCCACAACCAACGGATCAGATCTAAGCTCTGCAATCCTGTCACATTCAGTTGTGGACAATTAAACAACTCACTGGAGGAAGAGGCTCCACAAATATTCCCAACCTCAATGATGGAGGAGCCCAGCACATCAGTGCAAAAGATAAGGCTGAAGCATTTGCTACAATCTTCAGCCAAAAGTGCCGAGCGGACAATCTATCTTGGCGTCCTCCAGAGGACCCCAACATCACAGATGCCAGTCTTATGCCAATTCGATTCACTCCATATGATATCAAGAAACGGCTGAAGGTATTGGATACTGCAAAGGCCATGAGCCCTGACAACATTCCGGCAATAGTGCTGAAGACTTGTGCTCCAGAACTTGCCACGCCCCTAGCCAAGCTATCCCTGTACAGCTACAACACTGGCATTTACCCAGCAATGTGAAACATTACCCAGGTATGTCCTATACTCACAAAGCAGGACAAATCAAACTCATCCAATTACCACCCCATCGGTCTACTCTCGATCATCAGTAAAGTAATGGAAGGGGTCATCAACAGTGCTTTCAAGCAGCACTTGCTTAGCAATAACCTGCTCACTGATGCCCAGTTTGAGTTCCACCAGGGCCACTCAGCTCCTGACTCATTACAGCCTCGGTTCAAACATGGCCAAAAGAGCTGAACTCCCAAGGTGAGTTGAGGTGAGAGTGACTGCCCTTGACATCAAGGCTGCATTTGACTGAGCGTGGCATCAAAGAGCCCTTGTAAACTGGAGACAATGGGAATCAGGGGGAAAGCTCTCTGCTGATTGGAGTCATACTTAGCACTAAGAGAGTTGGTTGTGTTTGTTGGAGGTCAAGTCATCTCAGCTCCAGGGCATCACTGCTGGAGTTCCTCAGGGTAGTGTCCTCGGCCCAACCATCTTCAGCTGCTTCATCAATTACCTTCCTTCCATCATTAGGTCAGAAGTGGGGATGTTCACTAATGATTGCACAACGTTCAGCACCATTCGTGACTCCTCAAATTCTGAAACACTCCACATCCAAATGCTGCAAGACCTGGACAACATCCAGGCTTGGGCTGACAAGTGTCAAGTAAATTTCATGCCCCATACACGTGCCAGGCAATGACCATATCCAACAAGAGAGAATCCAACCATTGCCCCTTGATGTTCAATAGCATTACCATCACTGAATCCCCCACTATCAACATCCTGAGGGTTACCATTAACCAGAAACTGAACTGGACTAACCATATAAATACTGTGGCTACAAGAGCAGGTCAGAGGCTATGGATCATGCGACGAGTAACTCACCTCCTGACTCCCCAAAGCCTGTCCACCATTTACAAGTCACAAGTCAGGAGTGTACTCCCAACTTGCCTGGATATGTGCAGCTCCCACAACACTCAAAAAGCTTGACACTATCCAAGACAAAGCAGCCCGCTTGATTGGCACCACATCCACAAACATTATGGTTGGTGTGATGCTGGTGTGGTGGTAATGTCACTGCATTAGTTACCTAGAGGCCTGGGCATGGGTTTAAATTTCACCATAGCGGCTGGTGGAGTTTAAATTCAATTAATAAATCTGGAATAAACTAGTAATGGTGACCATGACAAGTGTATAATAACAAAGGAAAAGATAAAACAGTCACTTGGCCAAACATGGATTAATTAAGGAAAGCCAGCATGGATTTGTGAATGGCAAGTCATGTTCAACAATCCTGATGAGTGTTTTTTTCTCATGTGTTGGTGCAGACTCAATGGTCCAAAGGGCCTCTTCTGCACTGTTTGATTCTGTGACTCACTCCTTCCACCACTGGCACACAGTAGCAGCAGTGTGTACCATTTACAAGATGCAGTGCAGGAATTCACCAAGGTTCCTTCGACAGCACCTTCCAAACCCACGGTCACTATCATCTAGAAGGACAAGGGCAGCAGATACATGCGAACACCATCACCTGGAAGTTCCCCTCAAAGTCACTCACCACTCTGACTTGGAAATATATCGCCGTTCCTTCTGTCGCTGGGTCAAAATCCTGGGACTCCCTTCCTAACAGCACTGTGGGTGTTCCTACATGACATGGACTGCAGCGGTTCAAGAAGGCAGCTCACCACTGCCTTCTCAACAGCAACTAGGGATGGGCAATGAATGCTGGCCCAGCCAGCGAAGCCCACATCCCGAGGATTTAAAAAAAAATGTTTCTGGGTTCAATAGTTTTCCCCTCATTTTCAAAATTCAAAATAAAAAAAGTTATGATCAGTAAGACAAGTTTCCCTCTGGGATTTGTCTTGCTCAGCGTTATAACAGTTGGACACAGTTCAGAGAAGGTTTACTAGACTAATGCCTGGAATGAGAGGGTTGTCTTATGACAGGCTTGTCCAGCCCATGGGTTGCATTGTGGCCCGCAAAGCCCCTCCATGTGGCTCCTGAAACAATTTTTTGTTATTCGTTCATGGGGTGTGGGCATCGCTGGCTGGGCCAGCACTTATTGCCCATCCCTAATTGCCCTTGAGAACTGAATGGCTTGCTAGGCCATTTCAGAGAGCATTTAAGAGTCAACCACATTACTGTAGGTCTGGAGTCACATTTGGGCCTGGCCAGTTAAGAATAGCATATTTCCTTCCCTTAAATACATCATTGAACCAGATGGATTTTTACAGCAATGCTTTCATGGCCACTTTTAATTCCTAATTTCTTTTTGTATTGAATTCAAATTTTACCATCTGTCATGGTGGGATTCAAACACAGATCCCCAGGTTACCTTGGATCTCTGGATTACTAGTCCAGTGACAATACCACTACACCACCAGCAAGACAGCTCAGTGCTTTTGAAGATTTCTTCAGAAGCCTGCTCCTCCAATCATAGCTTGTTTTTCTCCC
Source organism: Carcharodon carcharias (assembly GCF_017639515.1). Lineage (NCBI taxonomy): Eukaryota > Metazoa > Chordata > Chondrichthyes > Lamniformes > Lamnidae > Carcharodon > Carcharodon carcharias. Next base: position 157,606,532 of record NC_054471.1, read on the forward strand.
ACATTTTCTGCTCATTGGTTCATTAATGAAGCTATCAGCATCAAGCATGGGAGAGAAAAATTGTGATTGGTGGAGTAGTGTATACTGGCAACTGCGAGTACTTGAACATAGAGAGAGAGACACTTGGAGTGCAGGTTCAACATGCTTTCCCATGGCTATCCCCACATCCCACCGGTTCTCCCTCGTGTTCCCCCGGTGCCCCCTTATGTAACTCAGCTTGCAGCCCTCCACTTGGCCTCAGGCCTCGCTCTTATCTACCCCTACCCCAATCTGATTTCAAAAGTGATGTTGAGTAAGTGTGAGGGTGGATGGGTGAGTGAGTGGGTTGAGGGTTGGCGAGTGAGTGAGCAAGGAGAGTGAGGTAGGGCGAGGTGGGGGAGGGAGGGTGGGTGGGTGGGTTGAGGGAGGAGGAAGTGGATGGGTGGGTAAGGGAGAACGCGCACATGCATGAATGAGAGAGATGGTGAGTGCATGAGAGAGGTGAGTGCACGCGGGTGAGGGTGAGCGTGCACGTGTGTGACAGAGGGTGAGTGCGCGTGTGTGTGACAGAGGGTGAGTGCGTGCGCCTGTGCGTGCATGTGTTTATGAGAGAGAGGGGGGGGGTGATAGGGCAGGGAGAATGGGTGTCTGGCTCACTCCCGCTCGCAAAGTTCTCATTCAAGCTCACCCCAACACATCAAATCTCACAGTGGGTGAGGGTGAATGAGTGAGTGAGACTCAGAGTTAGCCAGACAAACACACTCTCACTCTTTCACACTCGAATTTATTTATCATCTTTATTTATTACTCATTTTTTAATTATCAATTTATTGTTTTTTTTGCTCAGAAAATTGTTTCTAATCATACGTCAGCTTTTAAAAAAATAATTGTGTTTAATGTTGCCCCAGACTTTATCTTTCCGAAATTTGCTCACTGGCCTCGCCACTCCCAACGCCCCCGCGCACCCCCCCCCCAACACCCCCAACCCCACCAACCCACCGAGTGTGAGAAAAATTGAAATGTGGCTCCTCACAAGGAAAGGTTGTCTTATGAGGAAAGGTTGGACAGGCTGGGCTTGTTTCCGCTGGTGTTTAGAAGAGTAAGAGGCGACTTGATTGAAACATGTAAGATCCTGAGGGGTCTTTACAAGGTGGATGTAGAAAGGATGCTTCCTCTTCACAGAATCACAGAATAGTTATGGCGCAGAAGGAGGCCATTCAGCCCATCATGTCTGCACCAGCTCACTGAATGAGTATTATGACTTAGTGCAATTCTCCTGTATTTTCCCCATATGCTTACTTTTTATTTCTATTCAAATAATCATCTAATGCTTTTGTGGGAGAACCTAGAACTAGGGATCATTGTTTAAGAACAAGGCATCACCCATTTAAAACAGAGATAAGGATAATTTTTTTCTCTCAGGGTGTTGTGAGTCTTTGGAACTCTCTTCCACAAAAGACGTAGAAGCAGAGTCTTTGAATATTTTTGAGGCAGAGCTAAATAATTTATTGATTACCAAGGGGGTGAAAGGTTGTTGTCGGTGGGCAGGAATGTGGAGTTGAGGTTAGTCAGATCAGCTGTGATCTTATTGAATGGCAGAGTAGGCTCAAAGGGCCAAATGGCCTACTCCTGCTCCTAATTTGTATTCGTATGTTCATATGTTCGTATGTTCATATGGTAAAGAGAGGGATAGTTTCTTGGTCAGTACTGCAAAACCACTGCAATACTTTGCCAAGCATAATCATGGACCAATCCAATGGAAGTCCATGGTTGCCAATGCGTTTTTAGGTTATGGTACCTGAAGGAGGAGGACTGGGCTGCATCATCTGTTTTCTCTCATTAAGGCCGTCAAGAATTCCATGTTCTCAAACGCAAGATAGAGAGAAGTATTCTGAACAGAGGCCAGGATTTTTAGGACAAGGTAGAGTTGGCAGCGAGTGCATCCCTGTCGATACTGGCTGCCCACAGCCACTTAATGCCCCAAGCATTGTTAATTGACTGGAGATTGGACTTCTGCCAATCACTCATAAGGAAGTCCTGCCTCAAAGTGCTGCTGGCTAACCTGATCGGCCAGCAGCTCCCAAGTCCCAGCAGCACAAGCAGTCCCCAGAGTCTAAGTCCTGGGAATCCAGCACCAGGTAAGTGTGGAGCTCTCAGGGTGGGGAGGAGAGGTGAAACCCAGAGTGTGGTGGAGGTGGGGGTAATGGTGAGGGTGTTGGTCAAGAAGCCATGGGAGAGGGCACCCGCAGTAGGTAGACCTCTTGTGGGTGGGTTGGGGGGGGGGGGGTTCACCCAATGTTGAAAGGAAGCTCTTAATGGAGACACCCTGCCCCCACTTCCCACCTGAGGCCTGAGCAGGGTCACTTTCTGCCCCCCACTCCCCCCCACCCACCCCCCTGCACATAAACCCCCTCCCACCAGCCTGAAAATTGAATGGTCATTAATTGGCTACTTAGGAGCCTCAATTAGTACAAGGGCTGGTGGGCCGGCCTAGGCCTTGCCCATTCCACCATAAAATTGTGGAGAGGTCAGGGCGGGAAGGCTGCTGGGAAGGTCATCCCCACCAAAACCGCCTGCAAACTCGCCTGCGGGTGTAAAGTAAAATTCTGCCCAGAAAATTCCAAGAGCTGGTTTGGGAAGTATATTTTTAGCAGGATTAGTTGGAATTGACAGTGAGACCTGGATCTTAGCAGCACTGCACCCTAGGGACACCTAAGAGCTGGTTGGGCTGGGGCAGAAGTTCCAATATTCAGTCTGGTTATGCATTAATTGTTCTAAACACATTGTGAGAAGAAATAAGGAATACCTCTTAAAAATGTTAAATGAAGTTCCCAAACCCAGCACACTTGATTTCACTGCGTATTTCACTAGCAAAAGTATACCTTGTCTCCACCCCCACATCCACAAGGAAATCAGACAAGAGTGCATAATGGACTATTCATCTGATAGTCTGCTTTCCACCATCACTCAAAGATAAAGTTACTCACTTTCTTTATTCAAGTGATCAATTCTTAAGTGCCTTTAACACATCTTATGAATAACTGATGTCAGACTAATAGGTCTATCATTCCCTTAAATTGAATTGTCACCAATTGGAGCCACACGAGCCTCCTTCGGGTTCCAGAGGACAATCCCAGACTCTAGTAAACTGTAAAAGATACGGGTCAGGGGCTTACATAGCAAATACCCATTTTTATTTAATCACCCTCGGGTGGATAACATCCAGAACAACAGCCTTGATCTATTTATGGTTCATTATTCCTCCTAATGTACCCTCAACTATTTTAATATTCAGTTTCCTAATCTACAGTGCAACTTCTGGCAAGTAGTTGACCATCTTTCACAGGAGTGAAGAGTGATGCAAAGGAATCATATCTTGGGAGCCCACGTGAACCTGCCCATAGGCATCTTTAAATGGCCAGATATTGCTGATCTTTCGACTCTGATCATAGTTTAAAAGATTTTTGCTATTACTACTGCAATTGTCTTCTCCACTTATCTTTTTGCATTTCCCTTAACTGTGCACATGATTTGCCTCTATTTGCCTGTGAATTTAATGTGTATTATTACATTTAATCTGTAAAGTTATTTCTGCTTAAACTTAAATTGTCCTTGCATATAACTAGTTGGCCATTTTGAGTTTTGTTTTTCCAATTACATATACTTTTTAAAAAATGTTCAAGACATCCATTGCTATCCATTTCCATACTGGAAAGTTGTCAGGGTTACAAGTTACTGCAGTCAGTGTGATTCTCAGGAATTACTGTCTCCATTCAATGGTGCAAAAGTAGCAAGATAGGATTGCTCTGAGTTTGTAGTTCACATGACTCTGCTGCTCCCAGCTGAGCAGCAGTAGCATTGGCCAGCATAAAGCTGCTGGAAACAATTTCCCAGTTCAGCCAAATTCATGCTGTACAATTAGACTCAACTTCTGCAAAGCAAAAATCACATGTGTTCACTTCTGAGTCTTAAAGTAGAAAGACAAATGCAAGGTTATGATGCTATTGTCACTGTGTGGAAAAGACAACAGCAATTTGTATTTATAAAGCGCATTTAACAAATTAAACCATCCCAAGACATTTCACAATAGTGTTACCAAACAGCAAGGCACATAAGGGCAGATGATCCAAATGTTTTTAGGAAAGTTTTGATGGAAAGAAAGTGATGTATTGAGCCAGAGAGGTTTAGGGGGGGAATTCCAGAGCTTGGGGCTTGAGCAACTAAAGGCATGGTCACCAATGGTGGAGCAGTTAAATCAGGGATCCTCATGTAGGCTAACTTAGATTCTGCCTTCCACTTCCACCTGGAATGATAAGGGCCCAGTCTCTGAGACAATGGATCCAGGAACCCTACAAGGTCCACTTCCCAAATTTCGCATGAATACTGGACTGGTTGGATGATGCCCAACTTTTCTAACTGGCACAGTTCTGCATCCACCTTCTCCTTTAATGCACAGGTCTGGCCTTAAAGAAACATAGTGTTGCCTGAGGATCCACATATAGTTTTGCTTGCAAGCCTTTTAATTTCCTTAATTTGTCCTGAACTACACGGTCGTATTTCCTTAGCAGTTCAGGAACTCGTCCTATATTCAGGTGAAATATTTCAGACCAGTCAAGCTTGATTTTCTGTAACTAGTCTCGGTCCAGAAGACTAGGTCCTTCTCCTGTCACTATCATCACTGGAAGCTGGGCTGTCTGTTGCCTATGAGACACCGGTTATGTGGCAATGTCCCTTACCTGAATAGATTCTCCAGTGTATGTCTTCAATTTAGTGGTTGTCCACTCCAGATTTTGTGGCTGGGTACCTTTATTTAGCCATTTAAATGTGTGCTCTCCCGCCACTGTGGCTGAGCCTCCCATATCCACCTCCATTATTAGTGGCTTCCCATTCACTTGGATCGTGACAGTGATAGGCTCGGTTTTCACAGTACTGGCATTATACAGAGAATAGATATGATGTTGGCAGCTTCAGGTTCTGCTGTATTTCTTAATTCAATCATGTTGGTTTGTTGCTTTATGGGCTGTTTCAACTTTGCCCTGCATTGCCTTACTACGTGACCTTTTTTATGGCAGTAACTGTATTCTCCCTCCTTATAACAGCAGGCATCGGGTCCATGGTCACCCCCACATCTATATCAAATTAATATTGGAGTTGCTGTTGTAAACTTCTCTATTAGACCTTTTCATGTTTCTAACAGCGGACATTGCCTCTCACTTTGTTGCTGTGTCTTTGGTTTTCACGCCATGCCCAACAGTAGGTTCCTGCCACCACCCCCCCACCCCATGAAGTACAGCGCCATGTTGTAGGTGTTAAGATTCAATATACTCACATTAACAAGGTGAGGTGCAACGTTGGAGCTATTTTACCCTCATCGCCAAATGTAATGACTTGACAGAGTGGACAGGTTTCAACAAGAACCAGATAAACTTTATTACAGAGAGCTTTTCAGGTGCTACAGGCTTGATCAGGACTCTCATCAGGAAGTCCCCCCACCCCCTCAGATTACTTAGGGTTCATTGGCTGGAGCCGTCAAGAGCTCATCTCAGGTCTAATATGACACCAATGTTGCAAACAGTCTGCTTAAATGTCAGACAGATGCCAGGGAGAGGATCAAGTTGGTAGGCAGCAAATAGACTTTGTAGTTGGGACTGAAGACAATGGTTTCAAGCTTCCCGCATTTAGTTGGAAGAAAAATAAATCAATTTCTCATTTCCCTTAACCTTGTTGACTCTAAGGCCAACTGGAGTTCCCCTGACTGCTTCTCAACAGCTCCCATCACTTCACCCAGAGAGTCATTCTTCATAATGTGATCTTATACCATGATGACTATGACCTATTCAACCTTGGATGGTACCAAGGTGAACATATTCTCATCTATTTTCCAATTTTCATATATCTAAACTTTTAATTGACTTATGATATGTCACAGACAAAAAAATGAAGGCTAAACTCATTATTCCAACATGACCTACTGCATCTTGACCTATCAGTTACACTGTACAACTGGAGGGAGGTAGGAAAAAGACAGGGTGTGCTTTATTTACCAACTTTTTAAAAATCCTCCTCTTTTCAAATGAATAATGATTATTTCTTGGAAAATGTCTGAAACATCCTGACCTAGGTCATCTGAAGACCTCAATGCAGGCCCAGGTCTAAGATTTCAATCAGCTGCTCAATATCTGCTACTTTAATTAAAATAATTTATTAGTCGTTTAGAATATTAAATGAGCATGATGTTGTAACCTGACAAAGATATAAAGCAGTTTGATCAGCCCAAGTCAAATCCAAATCTTTGCAAATTTAATTCTGATTCATTTTGTGAAATCCCCAAATTTCATAACTGTGCTTACATTGACATTTCTGCATAAGCATTAAACGTAACAATGCTAGGAGGCAGAAACTCTATTGCCATGGAGTAACTGCTTTGCATTTGCCTAATTTGTCATCTACTTACTGAATATTATTTTCAAGCTGTACATGCTCATATTTTGCCTTGAGGTGTACAATTCCATTTCTGCCACTTATGTAAATTTTAGGACAATATTATCTTGCTTCAACTCTCAGAAGAGATACTTAAAGAATACGTGGATGAATACATTGACCGACCTTTCGCTTGCTGTCTATCCCTGTGGATGCAATCAAAATAAGAGCTATTTCATAGACTGTCAAATACGGTATCATGAAATACACATCAATTTACCTGTATTTCTCGAAGCCAGTCCACTCTGACTCGAATCTCCTGTCTCTCCCTGAGGTGTCTGTTTACACCCTTTGGATTTAACCAGGTATTATGCAGCTGTGTGCCAACTTTCATTGCTCCGGATCTTCCCTAATATATTGCTGCCATGTAGTACTTCCTTCCTTCACTCAGTTGAACTTACTCAGATTTCTGCTGCCACTCTTCATTCCCGTTATTTTCCCACGTATCTGCCCATTCGGAGATAGCACCGGGGATGGAGGCAATTTTCACCTTCAAAGAAAAGCACCACACTGCATCAAAGTTGTGACGGTGGCGCAATTTTCAGATTATTAACCTAAAGAACCTTACTTTTTCAAAGCTGTGGGGATAAAATCTAAAATAATACCAATTTTTGTTTTATTGTAAAGTTCCACTCTTTTAATTTGCTTTGGTTTGGTATATTAAAAGTGGAGAGGTGTGGTGTTTGATGAGAAAGTTTAGCATTCAAACCATAATATTTAAGATATTTGTATCTATGCAATAGGTTATAACATCTATTGTTCCCATTCTTCCTACATTGTGGTATTTGTAGAGTTGAGACCAAGGAGAAAGTGAGATGAGAACAATTCACTGTTTGCACTGGCAATGCGGACTGACTGATCATCACTCAGCTGCCTTGAAATTACAGTGAAGTTTACATGTTTAGATTAGATAAGGCCATCAAGAATGTATAACATATAAGTGAATAGACAGGTTTACCCCCATGAAACACAAAATATGACATCCTTACTCCTTTTACAATGTTTTTTGGCTACAGATTGCTCTGCTTGCTAAGTTTCACCAGCTATTTGTGTTCTACCTCCATACTGACTTATGTTCAGAGCAAGGATTAAAATAGAATATTTCAGTTAATCTTAATGAATGGTGCTCTTTCATTCCCCTATGATGTAACTTTTCAGAGCCTGCATAACTACTTCGTTTTCATATTTAAAAGTCTTTTGCAATAAAATTTCCACTAGAAAGAAAGTAGACTGCAAAATGCTCGAAAATTGGGCATCATTCCATTGGTGCGATGAAACACAATGGTTGGGATTTTCCGTTCCCATTCGCGGGGGGCATCATGGAGGGCAGGACCGGAAAATATCACGAGAACGCCAAAAATCGGTTTTACAGTGTTGTTAAAACCAGTTTGCAACGGTGGGCTTGTCATAATTTAAGGTATAGCCTTTCCTACTGCCTATCAGGGGTCACTTGGAGGCTCCGACCAATGAGCCCTAAGCATGGGTAATCTAGGGGGGCGGGGCTTCTTGTCGAGGACCTGGTTCAAGCATGTAGCACCTGAAAAGTTCTCTGTCATAAAGTTTATCTGTTTCTTGTTGAAACCTGTCTGGTACATCAAGTCATTACATTTAGCGACAAGGGTAAAATAGCTCTGACGCTGCACCTCACCTTGTGAACATGAGTACATCAAATCTTAAGGAAAAAGAAAAGAATACTCACCAGTCATGTCACTCTTCAGCAGAATCAATCCTTCTGACAAGACTATGGAAAACTGAAGCCAGTATGTAGAGCACCTTGGTTTTTATTTTGTAGCAAACAAAATTACCACAGAGGAGAAGCAGAAAGCAGTCCTTTTGAGTGTATGTGGTAGGAAGACATATAATCTCATCAGTGGCCTGACTGCCCCAAATGCACCCAAATTCTAAGTCCTTTAATTAATGAGTAGACCTTGTGAAAACGCATTACCAGCCGAAGCCATCCATAATAATGCAGAGGTTTAAGTTTAGTTCCAGAGTTAGGGCCCCAGGAGAGTCCATCGCAACCTATATAGCAAAGTTGAAGCAGTTTACAGAACACTACAACTTTGGAGACACACTAAATAACATGTTGTGGAACTGATTAGTTTGTGGAGTTCACAATGATGCCATTCAGCGCCGTTTACTCACAGAAGTCAACATCAGTTTGAAGCACGCCCTGGAAATAGCGCTAGCCATGGAAATATCCCTCGTCATGGAAAGTGCTGAGAGAGACTCACAGGCTTTACAACACGTACAACATGGCGCTGCTCTTAATGTGGGGCGGAAGCCTACCACTGAGCATGGTGAGAAAACCAGAGACACGAGTGAAATGAGAGGCAATGTCCTTGTTAGAAAAACAAAAAGGCCTAGTAGAAACATTTCCAAGGTTAATCTGTTATAGATGTGGGGGTGACCATGTACCAGACACCTACAGATTCAAGGAGACAGAATGCCATTACTGCCATAAGAAAAGTCACTTAATAAAGCAATGCACAGCAAAATACAAACAACCCATAAGGCAGCAAACCAATGTGATTGAATTGAATAATAAAACAGCTTCCAATATCAACAGTAGTAAAAACTGAACCTATTACTGTCACAATCCAAATTAATGGGAAGCACCTAATAATGAGGTAGATACAAGAGCCTCAACCAAAGTGGTGGGAGAGTACACACTTAAATACCTAAATGATGGTGCCTAGCCATTGAATCTGGAGTGAACAATGGCTCAATCGAAGACATACACTGGAGAATCCCTATAAGTAAAGGGCATCGCCACAATACCTGTGTCCTTTGGTATCAGATAGCTCAGCTTCCAGTGATCATAGTGACAGCTGAAGGAACAATTCTTCAGGGCTGATACTGGTTACAAAAAATCAAGCTCAGCTGGTCTGAAATATTTCCCCTGAAAACATGAGGAGTTTCTGAACTGCTAAGGAAGTACGACAGTGCATTTCGGGATGAGCTAGGAGGATTGAAGGACCTTCATATGTTGCAAGGATCCCTCAGGTCAGAGTTGGTTCCTCAGGAAAATCATGAAGAGAAACTAAATGAATTTAGTGTCACTCTGAACAAACTGAAGAAACAGCTGGCAGAGAAGACTCAACAATATTCAATGTTCCAGGAGGAATTCAAGAGATACAAGAAAGAGACTAAAGAGCTGAAGAGTCAGCTAAATGAAACAAAAGAGACATTAGAAGCAAAAGTCGTAGAACTTTCCAAGATGTGAGTGGATAATGAAGCCATGGGTCAACTACTGATTTAAACCAAGTTAAAGTTTCACCAGAGAAAAATTTGGCCGACTGTGAAATCAAAATGGAGGACAAGACAAAATTCTGCGGCAAACAGAAAAAGAAAACAGAAATTGGATCAGAAAGGCCAATTAGCTGTGTCTTCAGAACCCTCTCCGCAGTGAAGAAGGGTTATTTTCAGCTAGAAAAGGAAAGTTTATTGGAGTGAAGAAATTCCAGCAGTATCTGCATGGACGGCATTTCACCATTGTGTCGGACCATAAACTATTAATGGGTTTATTCAGTGAGGATAAAGCCATTCTACCAATAGCATCAGCAAGAATTCAATGTTGAGCTGTGATATTATCTGGGTATGACTATACCTTTATGCACCATCCTGGTTTGCATATTGCAAATGCTCACATGTCTCCCGATACCAGAGAGCATTGTATATTCCAGTGCCACAAGAAGTTGTGCTTGTACCGAATTTCTTGGAACCTTTGCCTGTGTGCGCGAAGCAAATTAGGAATTGGACGAACAGGTCCAATTTTGTCGAAAGTCAGAGACCTTATTTTGCAAGTGTGGTCAAATTTACTAGTGTCTGAAGAGATAAGACCATTCCATTCCAGAAATACAGAGTTAAGTTGCCGAGTTGTGGGGATCAAGAGTTGTCGTCCCTTTGCAAGGAAGAACATAAGAAATAGGAACAGGAGTAGACTATCCGGCCCCTCGAGCCTGCTCTGTCATTCAATAAGATCATGGCTGATCTTCTTGTGTTTCAATTTCCACATTCGATCTAACCCCAATAACTTTTGATTCCCTTGCCTAACAAGAATCTATCTACCTCTGCCTTAAAGAGAACCACGCTTGACAGAGCTTCACAGTGCACAGCCAGGCATATCAAAGATGAAAATGCTTGTGTGAAGCTATGTCTGGTGGCCAGGCATTAACAGTGACATTGAAAGCATGGTTAAGCACTGTCTCCATTGTCAGCAACAACAGAAGTTGCCTGTTTCAGCTCCATTGCCTCTGTGGGAGTGTTCTGGTCGACCCTGGGAGACTACATATTGATTTATGTAGAACCATTCTTAGGTACCTTGTTTTTGTTGATTGTAGATGTGCATTCTAAATAGATGGATGTATATGAAGTCAGATCACTGACATCGAGCACAACTATAGAGAAGCTGCATCATGTTTTGGTATACCTGGCCTACTGAGAGTCACCGTTTTGGATAACGGTACAGTCTTTATCAGTACAGAGTTTCAGAGATTCATGAATTTAAATGGAATCAGACATATTAAAACAGCTCCGTACCATCCCTCATCAAAAGGTTTAGCTGAGAGAGCTGTGCAAACTTTAAAATCTGGAACAAAGAGGTTATTAGATGGTACTCTAGAAACTTGACTTTCTGACTTTCTTCTCAGTTATCGCACAAAGCCTCATTCTCAGCTATGGGTTCAACACTGTCTGAACTATTGAAGAAATGCTGCCTACATACAAGATTACGTCTGGTGTTTCCAAACTTAAAGGGGAAGGTAGAGAAGAATCAAAGTAGTCAAAAATTGAATCACAATGTTCATAGCAAAGTTCAAAGGTTCACTGTAGAAGATACAGTTTTCATGCGGAATTTTGGTAGTTGACCTTGTTGACTTCCTAACCATTGTCTCAGAAACCGTGCCTTGTCCTTCCAGGTGGAAGTGGAAGACTGAATTGTTCAAAAACATGCGGACCACCTTTTTAACAGAGAGACATTCCAACAACTGTTGTTTTGCCTGTGATTAACATCAAACCATCAATCCCTGAGGTGACAGATCAACCTAGAATAGTCATGCCCAATATCTCTGTAGAGTTGCCAAACCCTGAACTACCACTTTCTAATGATGTACTTGGTGCTGCAGTTCTTGATCATGTTGATCCAGTGGAAGAACCTCAAGTGCTAGAGCTACGCCGCTCTGACCGAATAAGGAAACTGCCTCAGAGACTTAATCCTTAATCACCTGACCTGTACATATGTGGGACATTCAAATATTCTCTGTATATAGAAGCTGTAAACAAAAACTAAAGGGGAAGGAAATGTAGTATTTGAAGGTATTGCCTGTCCTACTGCCTATCAAGGGTCACATGACAGTTCTTGAAGACTCCGGTCAATAAGTCCTAAGTGCGGGCAATCCGTGTGTCTTCTTGTCGAGGACCTGGTTCAAGCATGTAGCATCTGAAAAGCTCATGGTAATAAAATTATTTGTTTCTAGTTGAAAAGTGTCCAGCGTGTTGTCATTACTGGGCTGCAGCCTTCAATGGTGGGCCATATTTTCTGCTACGGCATGTCAAGAACGCCATTTCAATATATTTGCATTTCATTATAAGGACAGTTTTTCGGAATTATGCCCCCGCACCAAATCATCAAGACATATCAGCGTGTAATTAGAATGACATGTTTCACAACGGTATGTAAGCGTCGTGCACCTGGTGATCTGACTTTGAGTTTGTTCACCAGCCTTGCATTTTGCAGCATTCACGGTAATCAGCGCCAGGCTTTGCAGGCAACACCACTTGGCTTTCAGGGTGCTGTCAGATGCAAGTCTCTATGTATCAGACCAGCAGTAAGTATCTTAATGGGCTGCAGCATTAGGGCTGCACTGGGGAAGTGGGGGAAACTGGTCTGAGGCATGGGAAGGGGCTGCCGGCCAGGGCTGTACTGTATTACAACCAGTCCCCAGTTGAGGTTTCTCTAAATTGTTATGTTCCCAGGAGAGAAGAGATGAACTGGCTCCCCTTTTTTATTCCACCCCCTCATTTGGTCACAACAAGGCTAATTTTAAAACGATTCCTTCCCTCGTGGATATCTTTTCCCAGTCCAAATGTATTTATGTCTTAAAAGGAGCCAATTTAACCAGGCTTTCTTGAGTCAAATCAGACAAATCAGCCCTAAGCGTGGGGAATCTTAGGGACACAGCTTTTTAGCCTTGGTCGCGGAACAAACATGTAGCCTCATCGGGAGTCTGTAAATAAGGTTCACTGTTTCTAACAAGAAACATTCCAAGTTTATTACAACTGGCAATGAAGATAAATAGCACCGAAGCAGCACCACACCTCGTGACTGAGTATTCTGATATTTTAAGGGAAGAAAGAAAGGAAGTATACTCACCAACAATGTCTCTCTCTTTGGCAGAATTGACCCATACGACTCAGCTGTCGAGGACTGGAGTCAATACATTGAGCGATTAGGTTTCTACTTTGTAGCTAACTAAATAATGGCGGAGGAGAAACAGAAGGCAATTCTCCTAAGTGTCTGTGGGACTCGAAACGTCAACTCTTTTCTTCTCCGCTGATGCTGCCAGACCTGCTGAGTTTTTCCAGGTAATTCTGTTTCTGTTTTGGATTTCCAGCATCCGCAGTTTTTTGTTTTTAACCTAATCCGTAGCTTGATGGCTCCAAACGCGTCAAAATCCAGATCTTTCACCGAGCTAGTCAACCTGGTGAAAGGACAATTTCAGCCTAAAACCTCAATGATCATGCAAACATTCAAGTTTAACTCTTGAGTAAGGGCCTCCAGTGAGTCAATTGCAATGTACATCATGAAGTTAAAACAGTTAATGGAGCATTGTGACTTCAGTGGTACTTTAAGTGACGTGTAGCGAGATCATTTGGTTTGTGGCATAAACAACTATACCATTCAGCACCGTTTGCTTGTGGAAGCTGAGATAGATCTGAAGCACGCCATGGAGATGGCACAATGGAGACTGCTGAGAGGGACTTGAAGGCTTTGCAGACTATACAACATGGTGCCGTTCTGCAGTTATGGCAGGAACCTGCCGCCTGGTGTGGCGAAAAGTTCAGGGAGGCTACTGCAAAGCAGGACACAATCCCTACCACCAGAAAAATAAAAGGAAATGCTGGAAGCAGGTCACCTGTAACCCATAAGTTAAAGTGTTACTTTTCTGAGGGAAGTCATGCACACGAAGTCTGTAGATTTAAAGAGGCAGAATGCCACTCCAGCAACAAAAAAGGGCATGTTGTTAAACAGCGCAGGACTAGGTCCAGGCAGCCATTCAGACATCAGGTCACGTTAAATGAAGCGCACAATATAGGTGAGTCAGAAGTTACCAAGGCTGATGTTTATTCCCTACACAGTCTGAAGGCCAGGAAAACTGAACCAATCACTGTTACACTTCAAGTAAGTGGAAAGCTTCTGATCATGGAGGCTGACACAGGAGCATTGAATACAGTGATGGGAGAATCACCTTTAAATATGCCAGCTATTGAGTTTAGGACAAACTGATGCTCAGTTATAAACATATGCAGGAGAAGCAATACAGTTGAAAGGCATCACCTCTGTACCTGTATACTACAGGCAACAGACAGCTCAGCTGTGAATAATATGGTAACAGGAGAAGGCACTAGCCTTCTGGGCAGTGATTGGTTGAAAGAAATTAAACTAAACTGGTCAGAAACTTTTCAGGGCAGGACAGGAGGAATTACAGAGTTGCTGAAAAAATATGACAGAGTGTTCCGAGATGAGTTGGGGAAAATCAAAGGTCTACAAGCTAAAATATACATGGACCCTGAAGCAACACCATAGTTTTTTAAGGCAAGACCTGTGTCTTACACTCTAAAAGAAAAGGTAGGTGTGTAATGATGTCATTTGGAGAAGTTAGGAATAATACAGCCAGTCCAATTTTCAGAATGGGCAGCACCCATAGCCCCTGCGCTAAAACCAGACCAAACCATTCGCATCTGCAGAGATTATAAATTAACGGTAAACAAGGCTGCGAAATTAGACAAATACCCAATCCCAAAGATTGATGATCTGTATGCTAAACTTGCAAGAGGAAGATCCTACACTAAACTGGACATGAGTCATGTGTATCAACAGCTCAAGCTGGACAACAGGCACAAGGGCCTGTGCCAAAATAGACACCTGCCCTTCAGTGTGTCAGCTGCCTGTGCGATTTTCCAAAGAACTATTGAAGGACTACTACAAGGACTTCTCCAAGTTATAGTGTACCTGGACGCTGTCCTAACCACGGGATCCATAGAAGCAAAACATGAGGCAAATCTGGAAGAAATTCTGAAGAATGGCGTTCATTTAAAAAAAGAAAAGCGGACTTTCCAAACAAGGAAAGTTATATATCTGGGTCATCGATTGAATGCCCAAGGATTGCATCCATTAGAGGAGAAAGTCAAGGCAATCAAGGAAGCATCCTTTCCTACCAGGAGCTCAAGTCTTTTTTGCGCATGGTAAACTATTACGGTCCATTTTTGCCTAATCTATCTATAGTGTTAGCCCCTTAGTACTTATTATCTAAACCACAGATTGTTCTGGAAGGCACAGCAAGAGGAAGCCTTTACAAGAGTTAAGGAGCTTTTACACTTGTCGTGTCTGCTAGTGCACTGTGACCCGTCTAAGAAATTGATACTCACTTTTGATGCACCTCCCTACGGAGTGGGAGCAGTATTGTCACACAAGATGGAGGATGGATCTGAAAAACCGATAGGATATGTATCCAAAACCCTTTCTGCAGCCGAGAAAGGTTACTCACAAATTGAAAAAGAGGGCTTATCTATCATATTTGGAGTAAAGAAGTTCCATCAATATTTGCACGGTCGACACTTCACCATAGTGTCGGATCACAAACGACTGTTAGGATTGTTTAGTGAAGATTGTATTTGAAGTGAGGTCACCTACTTCATCTACAACCATCAAAAAACTGCATCAGAGTTTCAGTGCTCATGGTTTACCTGAAGTTATTGTGTCAGATAATGGCATGGCTTTCACAAGCACTGAATTCCAAAGATTGGTGAACCTAAATGGGATTAAATACTTCAGAACAGCACTATATCAGCCCTTGTCCAATGGGTTAGCAGAAAGTGCAGTACAAACATTTAAAACAGGCATGAAGAACTATCAGAGGTGTAATAATTATGGTTTTATTTAGTGTGTAATGTATCTTTAAGAATAACACTTGTTAGGAAGATCACATGATCTGTGGCAACCAATAGGAGAGTAGCTCAGGCAACCTCAGCAGTAAGTGTAGAAATCGAGTTGGAGTTGAAAGTACACATATAGTTGCTGTTGAGTATATTGTAAATAAACTTAATGTTTCCACTCAAGAAGTGTCTTCTGCTCAATTCTATCATCAACAGCACAACTCGGCCATCCTACAACAAACTACCAATGAGGATAAAACAGGATTGAATAGAAGAAATCAAATTATGAAGAAATCAGCACAGTACCTCGCCCAGTGATTGTAAGTAGCAAGCTCCATTAGAATTGAACAAGTTATCCCCTCACAAAATGCCACAATGTGAGCAAATTGATCCTTTTGAAACTGCCAACACAATTGTTCTCAATACATAGAATACCTCATTCTTTTTTCAAGTGAACGAGATTACAAGGGAAAAGAGATGAGTGATCCTCTTGAGTTCTAATGTGAACAAAATCTACAGTCTAATTCAAAGTTTGATGGCATCCAGTGCCCCAGATTTGAAGAATTTTGATGAATTGATGCACCTCGTGAAGGGTCATTGAAGGGGCATTTTCAAGCAAAGCCCTCAGTCAAGATGCAGAGGTTCAGGTTTAATTCGTGAAATAGAGCCACGGGTGAGACAATCGCTTGCTACGCGGCAAATTTGAAGCAGCTAATGGAACAATGAGAGTTTGGTACGACGCTGAATGACTTGTTCAAAGATAGTTTAGTATGTCGCAAGAAAGAGTACTCTATTCAGAAAAGAATATTGTCCGAAGTGAATCTGGATTTCAAAAAGGTGCTAGAGATAATGTTGGCCATGGAAAGTGCAGTAAGAGATTCAAAAGCAGTACAGGGTGCGCAAAATGGCGCCGTCCTCCACATTGGGTGGGAAACTTCAGCCAAAAGAGGCACGAAAAAGCAAAACTCTGCCAAGAAGTGGGGAACAGCCCCTGTTAGTCAAAGAATAAAGAAAAATAACTTAGCAGCGAAATCAAAGAATAATTTTAATAGAGGTGGAAACAATCTGCCTTTTAGCGATTAGCAGCTTAAAAAAATCGAATGCTACCATTGTCAAAGAAATGGACATATGATGAGGTAATGCAAGGAAAGATTCAAGCAGGCTTGTAAACAAAAGAAGAAGTCCAATGTGGAAGAGCCTAAAACAACAAATTCAGACATTTACTCACTGTTTAATCTGAAAGTTGGAAAGACAGGACCAATATTTGTCAGTATGAAAGTAAATGGCAAACCTGTTAGAATGGAAGTGGACATGGGAAGTTCCACTAGAGTAATTGAGGAACATATGTCCAGATATTTGATTAATGATAAACATCAATTAAGTTTAGAAGAAACAGATGCCAAGCTAAAAACATATATGGATGAAGACATTCAAGTAAAAGATATAAACAGAGTAACTGCCCATTATGGAAGCCAATCGGCAAAGCTACCCTTGATGGTAGTAGCAGGTGAAGGACCAAGCCTCCTGGGGTGAAATTGGTTAAAGGAGATTAAGATAGAATGGGCTGAAATTTTTCAGTTGAGAGCAAGCGGGCTACCAGAGCTACTTAGAAAGTATGCTACTGTCGTTAAGGATGAACTGGGGAAAATCCAGGGCCTGCAGGCCAAGATTCATGTGGATCAGGAAGCAACCCCTTGCTACATGAAGGCAAGACCAGTGCCATGTGCCTTGCGAGAAAAAGTCGACATTGGACTGAACAGACTGGAGAAACTCTTCAGTTCTCAGGCTGGGCAGCACCCATAGTCCCCATCCTTAAATCCCACCAAAGCGTCCGAATTTGTGGAGACTACAAACTGACGGTTAATGAAGCAGCCAAGCTAGACAGGCACCCCATTCCAAAAACTGAAGACCTGTATGTCAAGCTGGCAGGAGGGACAACGTACACAAAGCTTGACATTAGTCATGCTTATTAATAATTAGTATTAGACAATGCCTCCCAGGAATTTATCACAATTAATACCCACAAAGGGTTGTACCAATATACATGATTGCCTTTCGGTGTCTCCTCTGCTTGCACTATTTTTCAGGGAGCAATGGAAAGCTTGCTGCAGGATCTGCCCCAGGTTGTAGTCTATTTAGACAATGTATTGGTGACAGGATTCACTGAAAAGGAGCATTTGGAAAACTTAGATGAAGTCTTACAATATTTCTTGCAAGTTGGAGTGTGTTTAAAAAAAAGAAAAGTACACATTCCAAGTGAGGGAGATAATCTATTTGGGTCATCGGGTAAATTCACAGGGCCTCCACCCGGTTGAGGAGAAAGTAAGAGCCATAAGAGAGGCACCTGCGCCAAAGAACATCTCCGAGCTCAAATCACTCCTAGGAATGATCAACTATTATGGGGTTCTTATACAATTTGTCTACAGTGCTGGCCCCCCTGCATTCTCTACTCAAAAAGAACCAACATTGGTCTTGAGAGACGCCCCAGACAGAAGCTTCCATAAAGGTGAAATGGTTGTTGCACTTGTCCAGTCTATTAGTGCAATGCGACCAGACGCAAGATTTGGTGCTGACGTGATGCATCTCCATACGGAGTGGGAGCAGTGCTCTCTCAACAGATGAACAACGGCACGGAATGACCAATCGGTTACGTATCATGAATGCTAACCGCAGCGGAAAAGGGATACTTACAGATAGGAAAAGAAGGCCTGTCCATCATCTTTGGTGTCAAGAAATTTCACTAGTACGTCCATGGCCGTCATTTTACAATCATTTCAGACCACAAATCATTGCTAGGATTGTTTAGGGAGGACAAGGCTATACCACCCATAGCATCAGCAAGAATACAACTTTAATTCTGGCTGCATACGAATACACTTTCGTACATAGGCCTGGCAATCAAATCGTAAATACCAATGCCCTTAGTCATTTGCCTTTGCAAGAAAATGATGAGCACGTCCCAGTTCCATAGGATCTTGTTTTACTGTTAAATTTCTTAGGTGCCTTGCCAGTATGTGCTCGACAGATCAGAGACTGGACAAGATGGGACCCAGTCCTATCTAAGGTACGAGAACAAGTGCTACATGGTTGTTCACAGGATCCCGTATCTGATGAAATAAAATTGTACTTCAAGAGAAGACATGAAATAACCAGCCAGGATGGCATCTTATTGCAGGAAGCATTAGCAATAGTTCCTCCGAAGGGAAGGGAACCACTTTTAATTGAACTACACAGTGCCCATCCAGGAATTTCCCGAATGAAGACCATAGCGCGTAGCTACCTATGGTGACCTGGAATGGATGGTGAAATAGATAGTTTAGTAAAGCACTGTGCAATGGCAGCAACTGCAAAAGTTGCCAGTGACAGCTCCATTACATCCATGCTCCCAGGTAGACCCTGGGTGCAGTTACACATTGACCACGTTGGAACTTTTCTGGGAACAATGTTTATGCTAAATCGCTAATGCCCATTCAATATGGTTAGACGTATATAAGGTGTTGTCACCAATGTTGGCCGCTATAATTGAGAAACTACATCAGAGTTTTGCCATTCATGGACTACCAGAAGTAGACATTTCCATTAATAGGACGGCATTTATGAGTGCTGAGTTTCAATGGTTTATCAGCCTCAACGGTATAACTCATGTGAAAGTTGCATCATACCACCCTTCCTCAAATGGCCAAAAGGGCAGTTCAAATGTTCAAAGCAGGTAAGAAAAATCTAACTGGCGATTCCTTAGCAACCAGGCTAGCACACCTTCTTTTTCATTACAGGACTACCCCTCACACAACAATAGGTGTTACACCTGCAGAGTTATTGTTGAAACGTCATCTCAGGACAAGATTGAGCTTAATAATGCGGAATTTAGAGGGGAAGGTGGAAAGGAGTCAGGGAATCCAGAAAACTAGACACAACTGGCATATTGGCGAAAGGAAATTTACCGTGAGAGCCGGTATACGTGAAGAACTTTGGGGAAGGACCAAAGTGGTTACCAGGTAAAACAAGTGTGGTGACTGGACCTATATCTTAGTGGGTGGAGGTGGAAGGCTAAAATATCCATAAGCATGTGGGTCATTTAAGGAAGAGAGAGACAAATCACCAAGATTTGGTTCCACCAGTGATCATGATTGGGTCTGCGTTTCCTGTTGAGGATATTCAACCCAGGACTGACATGCCAGATGTTCCCGTAAGAGTTGAGGATACAGAACTGCAAGTGCCCACCGAAGCACCCGATGTTCAGGCAACTCCAGAAAAGTAGGTTCCTGACGAAGAATCTGAAGTTGTGGAGCTGCAATGTTCCACCTGAAAGTCTGAACTTGTAAATTCCTTACCCAGTGTAAAAATTATGTTGTCTTGAAAAATACATACTTGTAAATATAATATGTATAGCTGACTTAATGGGGAAGAAATATAATCATTATGGTTTTATTTAGTGTGTAATGTACCTTAAAGAATAATGTTTGTTAGGAAGATCACATGATCTGCAGTGACCAGTAGGAGAGTAGTTCGGGCAACCTCAGCAGTCAGTGCAGAGATGGAGTTGGAGTTGAAAGCACACATGTAGTCCCTGCTGAGTATATTGTAAATAAACTTAATGTTTCCACCCAAGAAGTGTCTGCTGATCAACTCTATCATTAATAGCACAGTTCAGCCACCCTACAACAAGAGAGAACATTGGAAACACAAATTTCAAGATTTCTTTTCAGCTATTGCAGAACTCCTCATACAATCACTGGTTTAACACCTTCAGAATTGTTAATGAAGCACCGACTTCATACAAGATCGAGTCCAGCCTTCCCTCATTTAGAGGGGAAGATGGAAAGAAATCAGGTTAGTCAGAAAGTGAATCATTTATGTTCACGTAAAGGTCGAGTCTCTACTATGGAAGAGGCAGTTTTTGTACAAAATATTTCAGCTGGATCGAGATGGGTCCCTGGTACAATCATCTCTGACACAAGACCTTTATCTTATCAAGTCAAAGTGGAAAACAGGATTGTTAGGAAACACATGGAACACCTCAGAAGTCGAGAAATCTAATCCACCTGAAATCTAAATCGAAACTTCGACCCCTGAGGTGCCCGATTGACAAAGAATAGACATACCAGATGCCTCTGTTGAAGTAAATAGTTCTGAATTGCCATTGTCTAAGGATGTCCCTGATGCTGCAGTTCCTGTGCAGGCCAATCCAATGGAAAAACCTAGAGTTGCAGAGTTACATCATTTTACCCAAATCGTAAAACCTCCTCAAAGTCTAAATATATAATGGCATGAACTATGTATAAGTTGTTTTTGTAAATAAGAGGGTTAAACAAAATTAAAGGGGGAGGAATGCAATGATTGTAAGTTAAACCATTTCTTACTATTATGGGGATCATGTGGCTGTATAGACAAATCAGCCCTAAGTGCAGGGAATCTTAGGGACAGAGCTTTTTAGCCTTGGTCTTGGAATAAACATGTAGCCTCATCTGGAGTCTGTAAATAAAGTTCACTGTTCCTTACAATAAACTAGTCCTGCACTTCAAGTTTATTACACAAAGCATGCTCAAAAGCTCTATTGGCCGCCAGAAATCAACATTTGCAATTAGCATCACTCGTCTCGGCAAGTGTTTAGGTGGTTTAGGACAGCCACTGCATCCTAATATTGTGATGAGAGCCTTGTGGCTGCAATCCAGACAATTACAGGTTGAGAAATGATCAAGGTTTTAGTATTGAGCACCAGGATGATAGTATGGCTGACAGGAGCAGAGCTTTGGCACCTCGAGGTGGCAGGGTGCTCCCACTTCTTGGTGAGCTTAGCAGATGTCCACTCAGAAAGTTGGAAGAGCAGCTGGCAGCCAGCAGCATACACGAGCTCCGAGTATGGGGTCATAGCATGAAAACCCTAGCAGATGGTAGAGAACACATGAATTGCACGATTTATGACCCTTCTCCACAAGTAAACATATCTCACCTTGTACACTACACCTTCACCTTTCAAAAATGCAGACGAGATAGGAGAACACCACTGCCTCAATCTAACACGGCACAAAGCAATATGGGTGCATTGTCTACTGGGTCCAATGGCGACCTGGGGGCCTGTTGATCAGGAGCTCTGGCAGCCTTTGCAATGCTGCTCACAATGGCAAGTGGAAGGGCTCACCAGAGGGCTTCTGGTGATCAGGCCAGTCTGGAGGTAGGCCAGTGGAGCAGGCGAGGCTGGAGGGTAGCGCAGCAGGACAGGCCAGGCTGGAGGATAAGGCAGGGGGGCCAGTGTGCCCCTCATTTCTCAGATGACTGCCTTGCTGCCCTCCTTGAGGTGGTGGCAGCACGGCGGGAGGTGCTTGTTCCCCAGGATGGGAGGAGGCGGCCCCTCCATATGACAAAACGTGCCTGGGAGAAGGTGGCAGGGGTGGTGAGTTCCCACAACGTGGTGCAGTGTACCTGGATCCAGTGTCACAAGTGCTTCAATGATTTGTTGCACTCAGGAAGGGTGAGTACCATGTCGGCATTGATCATGTAACCCAGCAGGTAGGCTTTCCCCACTGCTGCCCCCCGCACCCCCAAGACTGTGTAGTGACTGCACTGAATCATCGACGGCATTTGTCCTTTGCTGGGTGGGCCAGCAGTTATTGCCCATGCTGAGGTCAGCCTGAGAGGGCGATGAAGAGATGGGTTCTGCCCCCGCAGCATGTCTTACACTGAGTCCCACGTGACTGGTGTGGGGACAACCTGGAGGAGCTGCACCTAGGAGCTGTGCTTGAACTGCAGGACATGTCCAAGTCAGGGTGATGACATGCTGGGAGGGGAGCTTCAAGGTGGCGTGGCAATAAACCATCTGCTGCCCTCTGTGATCCACGTGCTTCCTTGCTATGGAAGGATATACCCTGTGATACCTAATATGATGAAGGCAGCATGTACCCAAGGAGGGGGTGGGGGGTGTGGAGCAGGCCCAGCATCTTTATGTGATCATTTAGTAGCATCGGGGTGAGGAGGCTCTGGAGCCCTGAAATGTCCCACTCTGGCTGGGGTGGGCCGTGCGCGAGGAGAGTCCATGTGCAATTTTCACTAATCAATGCTCGTCTCTCATTTTCAGAAGATGAATGCTCATAATGCGGCAGAGCGTGCGAGGACTGGCGGCAGCCAGGCGCAGATCGCCATTCTTAGCCGCTTTGAGCAAGAGGCCTGGATCTGGAGAGGCGCCATGTGCCAAGGTCCACTGGTATTGGTGAGGCTGGGGTGCCACGGCCGGGTATTTATGCCCAACAGTGAGGTCAGCATTGTTCTCCCAACAGCACTGGCACTGCTGAATGTTAATTTTAATTTTGCAACATGGTTTGACCGTTGGTTATGGAAGAATGAGCGCATAATGATCCAGGGGACAGGGATGCACATTGACATTGTCTCCATGTTAACTGATCCACTGTCCTTGTTCTTCCTTTCAGCATCAGTGGAGCAGGGCCGGGAAGAGGAGCAGCAGAGGCTCCCTCTCACACCTGAGGGCCTTGAGTCTCACCAGCGTCACACCATTTCTGCGAGGCAGGCACCAGCTCAGATATTAGCACCTCCGTGGGAATTCGAACAGCGGCTAGTGTCCCAGGGCACAGTGGTGAGGGCACTTTACAGTCGCTGGAGGAGCTGACAGAGACAGAGTGGACCCATGGCACCAGCAGTCGGAGGACTGCAGAGGATTAGGCACATGCTCAGTCGGTGTATGATGATGTGCCCCTGGAGTTGTCCGTGCCGCAGCAGGCGCAGGAAATGCGACCGGGTGTGCAGGAGCATCTGGGGGAGATACATGAGGCTATGCTTGGCTTGGTCTCCATGGTGGAGGAGTCTACGCGGACGATCGCCAATGCAATGAGTTACATGTCCAAGTGCCATACATCCTCCATGGAGAGAGTGGCAACTCTTGTGGAGAGGCTCCTCCAGGAGACCCGTCAGGGCTTCCTGGGGATGCGCTCAGACCAGCAAGCACTCACATTGGCAATGACCTCAGCTGGTGTGGGAGATGGTTTGGGCATCAACTTTACCAGCTCAGTGCCAATCCATCCACAGTGAGCAGCGAGGTCCGAAGCGACCTCACGTCAGCGCAGCAGCTGCCTGGCATCTCTGCGGGCACCTCTCAGGGCGCTCTGGATGAGGGCGGCAGCTCCTCTGTCCCTCACCCAGTGACCGTAACATCAGGTGAGGCTGCAACGACTGGGGAGATGCCAGCTGTGGAACTGGCGGCTCCCTCACATGTGGGGCCAGCACAGGCTCCACGGGCCAGAGGACAACTGCCAAGGTCATCGAGGCCAATAGGACAGCAGAGTCAGGCTGTCTCAGATGCCTCTCCAAGCGATGGGGCAGCATCAAGACGTAGCACCCAGAAACAAAAACATAAGGCATCTTAGACACACCACGGGTTTTTCACTGGTGCTTTTGCAATGGCCCGAGATGAGGTCCTTATGATTTGTTTTGTTTGGTAACACTATTCTCTTTTTTTTGGAATAAGTAAGTTTGCTCAATAGAATAAATTCAGATATGTCACCATAGCTGAGGCTGCCTCTTTCCTTCTGGATGTGTATGGTTTCCAAAACTGTGATGAACGCTTGGTTGGACATTCAGCTTTATTAACAAGGGCCTTAGTGACTGTTCCTAGCCTGGCAGATTTTGCACTTAGATGTCAAGTTTCGAGTCGACAGCCCAGGCTTGTCCTGGTGGTCCATCTGTGGTTTGCTAGCTAAAGGTTTGCTGGATTAAAGCCTCCCGGGTGACTCTGCCTCCCTGGAATATGCCCGGGTCAGCGTCTACCCCCTCTGCATTTCCCTGTGCCTGCTCATCCCCAGACTCACTGCTGGACTCATCGTGTGTAACTGCAGCCACTGCATCGATGTCTTCATCATCCCCTGCATCCCCCCATTCCAACGCAAGGTTGTGGAGAGCACAGCCTGCAACCACTATCACCGAGACACGATCTGGGGGGTACTGGAGTGAGCCCCCTGAGGTGTCCAGGCATCGGAAGCGCATCTTGAGAAAACTGATGGTTCTTTCCACCACAGTCCTTGTGGAGGCGTGGCTCCTATTGTACCGCTGCTCAGCTTCTATTCTTGGATGGCGAAGCGGTGTCATGAGCCACCTTCTGAGGGGTTTGTCACCCCAGCAGCCAACCATCCAGTTGGGCTGGAGCACTGAAGAGCGCCGGCACCTGGGAGTGTCTGAGGATGTAGGTGTTGTGGAAGCTGCCTGGGTACCTTGCACAAACGTGTAGAATCAGCATTCTGTGATCACACACTATCTGCATGTTCATGGAGTGGAAGCCCTTCCTGTTTACGAAGGCACTGGGCTCACCTGCTGGTGCCTTGATGGCCACATGTGTACAGTCGATTGCACCCTGGACGCAGGGGAAGCCAGCGATGGCCGTGAAGCCTCTGGCCCGCTCTGTCTGGTTTGCCTGGTCCCAACGGTAGTGGATGAAGGTTAATGCACGCCTGAACAGAGCATCGTAACCTGCTTGACACAAGTGTGGACAGCTGATTGGGAGACACCGCAAAAATCACCCACCAAGCCCTAGAAGGAGCCAGAAGCATAGAAGTTGAGGGCAGCTGTGACCTTCAGAGCCACTGGCATGGGGTGTCCACCCACACAGTTAGGGGAGATCTCAGGGCCTATCATCTGACAGGTGTAGTTGACTGTCTCCCTTGAGAGATGGAGTCTCCTTCAGCACTGTACCTTTGACATATTGAGGTAGCTGCTTCGCCGTCTGTAAACCCTGGCAGCAGGATAGTGGTGTCTTCTGCGGCCCCTTCTGCCTTGGACTACCTCTTAGCCCTGCGCCCCTTGTTCCTGTGCCTGTACTCCCAAAGGTCGCTGCACTAGGCTGAATATGCACTCCTGGCCTCCTCCCCCTCCTAGCCCTCCCTTCCTCCTCAGAGGAAGCTGCTTCCAGTGGACAGTTCAGCTCCCATTCCCAGGCTAAGGGAAGGCTTCCTGAAACCTGCAGGCCCAGAAAAGATTCCTCCCTGCAGAGTGCTGACCTGAAGGTTAAGAGTCCAGAAAAAGCAGCTGGTATGCATTTTGAAGTACTGCAGATCATACAGGCAAGTTTCAAAAACTTTCAGAAATAAATACTTGACTGTGCACATTCACGACCCCAGTGAGCCCTCTTATCCCGCCTGTGGATGAGGTTATTATATATGTGTCCTACCCGCCTGCCCGTTACGCCCGTGCGCTGAGCTGAAGATCGCATGGGCACCGAAAAATCGGTGTCGATTGGCGCCTCAAAGGCCTTAACTGGCCCGTTAATTAATGGCGGGCAGGCATCAGACATCATCGCGCGCTTGCCCAGCGAAATATTGCGATGGCGCACAGTGACATCAGGACGCTTGCCCCCCGCACACCAAAGGGAAAATTCAGCCCATGGTTGTGGTTATTGGAGCTCAGTCATCTCAGTTCCAGGACATCACTGCAGGAGTTCCTTAGGGTAGTGTCCTAGGCCCAACCTTCTTCAGCTGCTTCATCAATGACCTTCCTTCCATCATAAGGTCAGAAGTGGGGATGTTCTCTGATGATTGCACAATGTTCAGCACCATTCGCATTTCCTCAGATACTTAAGCAGTCCATGTCCAAATGCAGCAAGACCTGGACAATATCCAGACAAGTGGCAAGTGACATTCACATCACACAAGTGCCAGGTAATGACCATCTCCAACAAGAGAGAATCTAACCATCTCCCTTTGACGTTCAGTGGCATTACCATCACTGAATTCCCCAGTATCAACATCCTGGGGGTTACCATTGACCAGAAACTAAACTGGACTAGTCATATAAATACTATGGTTGTAAGAGCAGGTCAGAGGCTCAGAATTCTGCAACGAGTAACTCATCTCTGACTCCCCAAAGCCTGTCTGCCATCTATAAGACACAAGTCAGGAGTGTGATGGAATACTCCCCATTTGCCTGGATGAGTGCAGCTCGCACAATACTCAAGAAGCTTGACACCATCCAGGACAAAGCAGCCCGCTTGATTGGCACCACATCCAAACATTCGTTCCCTCCACCACCAATACACAGTAGCAGCAGTGTGTACCATCTATAAGATGCGCTGCAGGAATTCACCAAGTTCCTCAGACAGCACCTTCCAAAC
The DNA here is from genome assembly GCF_017639515.1 of Carcharodon carcharias. Classification (NCBI taxonomy): domain Eukaryota; kingdom Metazoa; phylum Chordata; class Chondrichthyes; order Lamniformes; family Lamnidae; genus Carcharodon; species Carcharodon carcharias. Next base: position 157,633,251 of record NC_054471.1, read on the forward strand.
CCACAACCACTATCATCTAGAAAGAAAAGGGCACAGATAGATGGGAACACCACCACCTGGAAGTTCCCCTCCAAGTCATTCACCGTCGTGACTTGGAAATATCTCGCCAATCCTTCACTGTCGCTGGGTCGAAATCCTGGAACTCTCTTCCTAACAACACTGTGGATGTACCTACACCACATGGACTGCAGCGGTTCAAGAAGCAGCTCATCACCACCTTCTCAAGGGCAACTAGGGATGGGCAATAAATTCTGGCCTAGCCTGCAAAGCCCACATCCGGTGAATGCATGAAAAAAAAGAATGAACATGATATGACCCTGCAAAGCATGTAAACAAGGTTCCTTCCACAAGCACACTTAACATTATTGTTGAGGCATCATTGATGTTAAGAATGACCTGAACAAGGGGCACACACTGTGGTGATCTGGAAGCAAAATACATAGGTGAGAGGCCCATGATAGCGACATCTCCGATCAGTGGGGGAAGGCCCCATGGTATCACACCTGATTGAAAGCAACACAGCCCATCATAAAAAGGAGGCATACACAAGAGGAAATGTGAAATGAGTGTGATGCTACTTACATTTGTGAATGTTATATACATGTGAACACCTGTGCCACCGTTGTGCTCCTAAATTTTCCTGATCTTCCTAATCCTGCACCTATGTCTGGGTTCTTCCCTGAAATCTACAGCGGAGGTGGAGGCAGCCTTCCAACTATTATGTCCTGTTGTCTGTGTTGACTTTGGCAGGCTTTGGAGGGCTGAGACCTAAAGCCTGCTTTGGGTGTCATGCTGTGAGACAGGTGCACCCTCCTCATCCTGTGGAGCTGGAGTTGATTGGAGTCACAGGAAGAAGGGATTGGGATTGGCCAGACAGACCTAGAATCACCTGGGTGCATGGCCCCGGGATGTCCAATTGCTAATCCTCCTCCCAATGGGTGCCCGAGGGCCCCTGGCTGACTCCTTGAGAGTAGGTAAGCTGGAGTGAGATTGAGGTGCCCACCCCGCTCTCACGTAGCCACTGATGGATGCTACCAATAGCTACAGTGATGGAATGCAGCTCCTGCAGCAGTGCAGGACCAATGACCTACACACCAAGGCCTCCATGACAGCCATCAACCTACCAGTGTTGACCTCTATGCATTGGCATGCCGGCACTATCACCTGAGACTGAACACAGACGGACTCCTGTTGTAATCTGAGGAATGTAGTGGACAACCCTTCCTGATGTTCCTGTGATTGTTGCTGCAGCTCCACCACCTGATTTAGGACCGAGTCAGGAGGCTCGTCATCTGACACGGACTCAGCAGAATCCTGGTCTCCAGCAGTCCTCTGAGTGCCGGCCAGCTCAGAACTCCCTATCTTCCACCTACTGTGGACTAGATTATGTGCTGTGCTCACCTGATTGTTACCCCAAGGCTGCTCTAGAACTAGGTGCCACCGAGGTGCGTGTCTCTGGGCAGGCGGCGGGTATGGGTGAGTGCTGTGATGGGTCTTCAATGGTGCTGTCTTCCAGTTCTTCATCTGAGATGTTGGGGCTCGATTTGAGAGATTGACTGGTTGTGAGCCTCAGGCACTTGGCAGAGATGCCTCTGAAAGAAAAGAGAGATAATTAGAACATGGCAGGCAGCTATAAAACAGAACAATGCACTCACAGTCTCGTCTGAGGGGTGATCTGGTGCAAGACCTTCACATGGGTTTTGCCACCGACCTCACCATCATCACAGCCCATGTCCTCTCCAGCTGGCTCAATGGTTCTCGGAGGCAGTGAGGACCTCAAGTTACGGCACTCTGTCCATTGTCTGGGATTTCTGCCTGCAGTTGTGTGCGATCTTGTCCCGCATGAAGACAGATGGAGAGTGTGAGCAGGACACATGCCAGGGCAGATGTTAGGGATGTCTAGCATGTGTGGATGATGAGTGGAGCCATGGGCTGGATGAGGATGCAAGCTCCAGCGGAGATGAACCCAGATGGCAATGTGAAGATGTTTTTGAGAGAATGAGTGCTCATGTCCCTTGAGCTGGTAGTGTGTGATATCCCTGTAAAAGTGTGATGGGCTTGTAAGTGTGAGTTGAGAATGGATGAAATTGTCATCCTCTTTCTGCACTGGATGGCTGACCTTTTCTGTGCGGCATTAGCACTGATCACCACTGCCACCGCCTCCCAAGCTGGAGTGGTGATGTTGGTGTACCTCCTTTGGCCATTATGGGGGTAGAGGACATCACGCAGGCCTCGGCTGCATCGAATAAAGCGTTCCAGTGAGCCATCACTAAACTTAGAGGCTGCCGTCTTCTTCCCTTTTGGGGCCATCTCTCTCAACTGTGGCAGTCTTGGGCTGCAGACATTGACAAAGCTGAGCTCGGGTGTCGTTTAAATATAGTGTCTGGAGTGAGGAAGCAGTGAGCTCACAGCAGGGCACACGAATCAGAGGCTGCTCACCTGCGAACAAGTGTTTTTCTTGTGCATGCATAATTAACGCAGCAGGAAGCGGACAATATGGAGCAAAAACCTCCCATTGTGGCGGGCGGGCGAGTAGAAGACCATTTTTCATGCCCACTTCTGCACCTAGTGCAATGCAGGGAAAATCTCCCCCAATGTCTCAACAGTCAATCTCAAACCTCAGCAGAATAACATAGGCAAGTTGCAGGTAACATGTCCCGAGGCAGCTCATCTTTTGGCCTTTCCAAGTTCGCCGCCACAGAGGACTGGAGGGAAATGTTGTGGAGGCAGCTGGGAAAGGAGTGAAGGCAAGCATGGCCTGACAAAAGGCCACAGGTATTTTTGCAGATCCAGGTGAGCAAACAAACATACACTTCTGGTTCTTCCCACTGTACAAAATGCAAGAATTTTCAGATTTTTGAGTGTCCTCCTGTGGTCTTTTTAAGGCCTATTGGTTAGGCTACTCAAGATGAAGAAATGCTAGACAGGCCTTGCGATGTGTTCCAATTAGAGCAAAGCAATTTACAAATTCAGGTCTGAAATGACTGCAAATGACTCATTTTTAATATTGCTATTAGGCCTGGCCTCATTGCAGGCAGCTGCTTGGGCCACTTTGAAAAATGCCCCAACTAATTCAGCAGATTGGCTATGGGGCCTCTGCTCTGCTAAATTGATTGTTGCTCTGTGTCCATTTTAATAGCATAAAATGGGTGCAACACTGTTAAACTTAGATGTCAACACTGTTAAATTTAGATCTCAAAGTATCAAAATGAACATTTTCTAAGAGAGAAAAATAAAAATACCTGGAAAAACTCAAGTCAGACAGCATCTGTGGAGAGGACTACAGTTGACATTTTGAGTGGAATTACTCTTCATCAGAGTCATTCGGACTCGAAAAGTCAACTGTGTTCCTCTCCGCAGATGCTGTCAGACCTGCTAAGTTTTTCCAGGTATTTTTGTTTTTCTTTTAGGTTTCCAGTATCCGCAGTATTTTGCTTTTATTTTCTATGAGAGCACAGCAACACAGGTCCCACCTGAAAATATATACCCGACTTTTAATACTCATGTACCCCTCCAGATACTTTTGGACTTGCTCTCATCAGAAAGCAGGCTTCTGTGGATTGTTTTCATGCTATAAAACTGGTTGGATGTGGAATATACCTACAGCTCAGGTTACAGGAAGGATGTGCCCCATAGAACTTTCTCAATGACTACATTAAGTTGCAAGCCTATTTTCAGGGGTGTTTTTGAGTTGTTGACAGTTTTGATGCTGCATTGCCTCTTTGAAGCTATTACTTGGCTTTCATCCTTTTGTTTTGATTTAGTTTGACATGTGGCGTTTTTCCTCTCTGAAAGTTGTGGAAAAATAAATCTTGCCAGTTGCTGTTAGGATTTCAATCCTTAGGAGAATAATGAAGAGGGGGTCTAATTAGACAATACTGTGACCGTTATCACTCATTTTCCATGTCGATGCAGCCCATTATCACCTCTCATTAGTATAACTGTATCTAGAAAACAAAGCAGCAACATGGAATTGACATAAAAAATGTTGTCCTCTGCACAGAATTTCATTAATTTGATGGAAAATTTATTAAGAAAAAAATGCTCACAAAGCGAATAAAGTTTAGGAATCCAACAAACTAACTTGAATATTTTGACATCAATTTATCGAAATTCGGGAGACCATTTAGCCCTAATTCTGACGAAGAATGACTTTTACCTTTCTCACCATGAGGTCTATCCCAATGTAGGAGGGAATTCGGTCAGGAAAGTAAAAAGATTTAGCAATGAAAACAGAAAATGCTGGAAAATCTCAGCAGGCCTGGCAGCATCTGTGGAGACAGAAACAGAGTTAAGGTTTCAAGTCCATATGACCGTTCTTCAGAGCTGAGAAAATATTTGGAGTTTTGGCTGCAAATTCCAGTTTGAAGTGTCTTCCCAACCCATCCAATTTTGTGCGGCCTTTTTGTGGGTTATGAAGGTCTTGGGCTGAACTTTACATGCCCCTGGCGGGCCTGTTTACCATGGGGTGGGGTGGGTGGCGGGGGGGCGGGGGGGGGGGGATGGGGCGGGGGAGGGGGGGGCATGTGAAATGGGGTGGGCGCTCAAACCACCACCTTCCCACCCATCCCTGAGATCACCCCCATAATACGGGGGTGGGAGTGGATGGGCAGGCACCAAAATGGGCAAGCCACTGCCATATTTAAATAAACAATTAAGGGTCAATTAGGCTTGTTATCAAATCAGTTGACCCTGACAATACACCGTCCATGCCATGAAACATTTGCTGTGGGCAGCAGGATGGGTGCGGGAGGTCTTATTTTTCAGGTTAAGTTGTTCAATGGCAAGGAGGCAGGCAGGGTTCGCTCTGCAGGGGCTACCCTTTGCCGATCACGGCGCTGTCCCCCTTAGGTTGAAACCCCACTTCCTACCCGCTCCCTCCCTTAAAGCCACCCCCTACCACTCCCCCAGCACTCCCCCTCTGCCTAACCTACCCAAACCCACCCGGCCCAAAACCCCAGTCTTACCTGCTCTGGGGATCCAAGGTCTTGGGGTCCTCTCTTCACCAGTAGTCCTGGCAGTGGCCACTGATGCCTTCCTGGCACTGCCCAGCAGCTCTAGAGGGCGGGACATCTGCTGCAATGTGGGGCGGAAGTCCCACTCGGCCCTCGGTAATCAGCCCCGCAGCACTTTATGGCTGCGGAGCTGGTTGAAATGGAGTGTGTCGGTTCCACGCCAACATGGTTTCCAGGCGGCCGTGGTGAGCGCCATCCCATATTATTCAGCCCCTTGAGTGCAAATCTTGCACATGCTCTTCTGGAGTCAGGATCACCATTGTGAGTGTCATAGGAAATTCGAATTTCCTTCCCTACATTGGTTTCGTGTGTTTGTGTGGAATTTCAAAACACTATAAAGCTTACCAGGTTTGATAGTTTGTGACCATTGTGGGAAGCCTGCTAAGAAGTCTGGAACATTCAGATAAGTGTTAAATGCCCTGACATCTTCAAATGTCACTATTGCCATAGATCGCGGCATATAAGCTGACCTTTGAAGTCTTCAAAAATCCTTCCAAAAAGCAGAGTTAACTTATATGTCAAGTATAAAATGTGAACCACCAGTGTGGGTGTGGGTAGTTGCCATTTTGAAATGTGAAGAAAATAACACCAGTATTTCATATTAAATTAATGTGACACGGTTTATTGAATAAACTAATTGCACAAAAGGTACCTAACCACAATCAAAGCATTTTAAAATCGGCAAATTCACGTCTTTGGCATCTGACTCAGAGTCCATTGAATTCATTCTGAGTCATTTTGGCTAAGGCATCCCACTCTGAATCAGATTTGGTTCTTTCTCTTTCAAAATCATCCCTCCACAACAAATCATCTTTCCACACATTGAATTGGAAATTCCGCAATTTTTGAACCTATCTGATGACACTTTGTACACTAATAGCATCCCACGATTTGATAATGAAACCACACAAAACATTAGGCAGTGCAGTGTGTGTTTTTCCATTCTTTATGAAACTTTTTCCCTGTTAACCATCCACTTATTCCATTTGCCACAAATATGATCCTTGAATGGCTTGTTAAGGCACACAAAGTGTTGTAGAATATGCTAGGCCAGGATTCTAGCAAAGAAGAGCCATAGGTGTATCAGGGTACCTATTTAGAAACTAGTTTATTTACAATATTTACAGTTTGTATATAGTGAATCACAGGGAAGGCACATCTCCCCTCAGGGCTGCCTGCCTGCTCCCTACAGTACCTCACGCACAGCTGCCCGGTGTCAGTGCCCCATTATCATGTGCCCTACAGGTCAACATGTCCATGTTGAGAACCCTTTATACTACACAAAGGTTGAACTATGGATGTTAGACCCCTGGTATAACGGCAATATGGGTGTTATTTTCTCACAGGCGTCTCTTGATTTCATCGGTTTTATGGGATCTGAACATGAGCCATACTAATAAGTTGCATTCTTTACCTAGGCCACTGGGATGCCTATTCCTCTCCTCTGATATTCTCATGGAATTTAAGAACTTCTCATGCCTGATCAGTACCTCAGCCCCATTCATCCACCTATGCCCTATATGCCATGATAATAATACCCAACAAAAATCTATTTTCACTATCCTTTGGGTGGGAGAAGAATGCTCCTTCTTCATTTGTAAATGGTCTAGCTCGAGTTTTAAGATGATCTTCTCTTGCTCGAGAGGAAAATGTTTCTCTGTATCTGCCCAATCAAATCCCTTTTCCATTTTGAGCACACAGTCAACATTCTAAACACAAGGAAATAAAAAGCAAGCTGAAACAACTTCTCTTCATAACTTAGCTCTTTCAGCCTTGGTAATATTCTAGCAAATCTGCATTGTACTCCTTCCAAGGATAATATATATTTCCAGAGGTTTGGTGCCCAAACACAACACTGCAGATTAATCTGAAGTTATTTACAACTGAAACAGCATTTCCTCCTTTTTGAATCATAGCTCTCTTGGGATACAAATCAACATTCCATTAGTCTTTTTGATTACTTATTGTACCAATGCATGAACCTTTAGTGATTGATGTTCCTGGACATGGAAAATTCCTTTTTTTGTCTGCACCTCTTTGTCTCCCACCATTAAAAACTTATTCCAATTTGTTTTCCTCAGACTTAAGTGGATAGCATTATGCTACATTAAATTCCATCTCCCATGGTTGTCTGGTCAATTAGGGCGGAATTTTCCGAGCCCACTGGCGGTGGGCATGATAAGTAGCATGCGTGGAAAATATGGTGGGACCTGCTTCACAACAGCGTGAAGGCAAGTCGCGATCTTCCGCTCAGCCCACTGATGACGGGCCGCGTTTCCTGCCATTGGTCGATGGGGAGCTAATTGTAATACATTAGCATATAGTTAAAAGGCCATCCTGCCAGGCTCTTGGAACCCCGCCGTATCATCCGTCCACATCGGAGGGAAAGCACACCGACGTGTTTCACAACAGCACGCAGGCGACATGCACTTGGCAACCTTCACTTTGGGGGAACTGAGGTGAGTGAGCAGCAGCGTTCTCCACAGCTTCCCCATTGTTCACTGGCCTCAAGGATGCCGGGGAGTGGGGAAACTGATCCCTGGCCCCGGAGGAGACTGCTGAGGACGGGGGTGTCTGGGGGCAAGTGCTGGCCAGCCTCAGGGGTGACTGCTGAGGGAGGGGTGTGTCTGGGGTGCGATTGACTGCACTCATGTGGCGCTCAGGTCTCCATTGCTACAGTCGGTGGACTTCATCATCCGCAAGGGCTTCCACTCACTGAACGTGCAGCTGGTGTGCAACCATCAGAAATACATCCTGCAGGTATGCGCACGGTTTCCAGGCACTGTGATCCTGAGTCGCTCGCAGATCCCTGCAGAACTTCACAGTTCACAGAGGCTGCCGGGTTGGCTCCTTGGGGGCAAGGGCTACCCACAGAGATCGTGGCTGATGACACCTGCGTGGCAGCCTTAGACTGCAGCGGAGTAACGCTATAATGAGGCTCATGCAGCAGCTCGCACTTGGTGGAGCAGACCATCGAGATGCTGAAGATGCGGTTCTGGTGCCTGGACCGGTCTGGTGGAGCCCTGCAATACAGTCCGCAGAGGGTGAGGGGGTCCTTGGTGGTGACGACGACAGGGATGAGGCTCTCACACTGGTTAGATGAGGCCGGCCACTCAGGAGGCCCTCTTGGCTGCCAAATTTGTGGAGGATGATGACAATATGCAGTGAGGTGTCCCCGTAGATCCTCACATCGCAGTTGTCAATGCTTGACTCCAGTCTGGCTTATGGCAGCGCCAATACCCTCTGTGGGAATGCCCCTGTCATGGAGATGCCGTGGAGGCCCTAATAGTCACTCAATCGCAGGAGGATGATGACAACATGCAGTGAGGACACTCCATAAATCTTCACATTGCCTCTGAGAATGTCTGACTCCTCTCTGGTTGAGGGCAGCTCACTTGTGCTCCTTGATCAGGGCCATCTCAGAGACACAGCCATGGAATTTTAAACACATCTGATGCTGTGTCCGCCTTCAGCACCTCAACCTTTTAGGAGCTGGTGCACAGCATCACTAGTCACAGATGCTGGTGTAATGGGGGCCAACCCCATCTTAAAGGTGCTGAAAGCACACAGAGAGAATGAGAAAACTCTGTGGCGCCTGCCCACTACATTCTGGCAGCAATGACCAGCACTGCTGAGGTGCAGGCATCAGTAATGTTTCCAGGGAGTGTGAGGCTGGACCATCACTGTGGTCTGAAGGCTGCACAGAGCACAGTGAAGAGGCCCTGGACAGAAACACCTGCCTTTTATCTTGTGCAGAAAGGTTTCACATCTGAGTGACAAGAACACTGCTCATCAGAACAAGGAGCCACAGGCAGGGTGACATTCTTAGGAGTTCATTGACAATAGCGAACAGTATATACAAATGATCAACACCCGTGGCCAGGCTGTGGAACTACTTTTACCGAACTTTCCTAATGCCTACCACTACGTCTTGGTGCTCCCCGGACATCCACAGCAGAGGTGGAGTCAGCCTGCTGACTGTGATGCCCTGTCTGTGATGACTTTGGCGGGCGTCCCCTGGAGGGCCGAGATGTGGAGAGCCCCAGCCTGCTTTCTGGGTCCTGCTGTGTGGCAGTGGCACCCACCTCAGCCTGCGAAGCTGGATCTGCAGAGGTCACAGGAAGAGAGGATTCGGATGTCAAGGCCAATCACTCTCACCTCACCTCAGGAGTTCAGCTCTTTTGTCCATGTTGTCAGGAGCTGAGTGGCCCTGGCAGAACCCAAACTGGGCATCAGTGAGCAGGTTATTGCTGAGTAAGTGCCTGTTGGTGACTCCTTCCATTAGTTTACAGATGATCAAGAGTAGACTGATGGGGCGGTAATTGGCTGGGTTGGATTTGTCCTGCTTTTTGTGTACAGGCCATACCTGGCAATTTTCCACGTAGCTGGGTAGATGCCAATGTTGTAGCTATACTGGAACAACTTGGCTAGGGGCGCAACATGTTCTGAAGCACAAGTCTTCAGTACTATTGCCGGAATATTGTCAGAGCCTTTGCAGTATCCAGTGCCTTCAGCCGTTTCTTGATATCTCATGGAGTGAATCAAATTGGCTGAAGACTGGCATCTGTGATGCTGGGGACCTCCAGAGGAGGCTGAGATGGATTATCCATTCGGCATTTCTGGCTGAAGATTGTAGCAAATGCTTCAGCCTTATCTTTTGCACTGATGTGCTGGGTTCCCACATCATTGGGGTGGGGATATTTGTGGAGCCTCCTCCTCCAGTGAGTTGTTTAATTGCCAACCACCATTCACGACCAGATGTGGGAGGACTGTAGGGCTTAGATCTGACCCGTTGGCTGTGGGATCACTTAGCTCCATCCATCACTGCTGCTTCTGCTGTTTGGCACGCAAGTAATCCTGTGTTATAGCTTCACCAAGTTGACACCTCATTTTTAGGTATGCCTGGTGATACTCCTGGCATGCCCTCCTGCACTCTTCATTGAACCAGGGTTGATCCCCTGGCTTGATGGTAATGGTAGAGTGGAGGATATTCCAGGACATGAGGTCACAGGTTATGCTTGAGTACAATTCTGCTGCTACTGATGGCCCACAGTGCCTCATGGATGCCTAGTCTTGAGTTGCTAGATCCGTTCAAAAATCTATCCCATTTAGCACGGCGGTAGTGCCACACAACATGATGGAGGATATCCTCAATGGGAAGGCGGGACTTCTTCTCCACAGTGACTGCACGTTTGTCACTCCTACCAATACTGTCATGGGCAGATGCATCTGCGGCAGGCAGGTGGAAGATGAGGTTAAATATGTTTTTCCCTCTTGTTGGTTCTTTCCCCACCTTCCGCCGACCCAGTCTAGCAGCTATGTCATTTAGGATTCAGCCAGTTCAGTCAGTAGTGGTGCTACTGAGCCACTCTTGGTGATGAGCATTGAAGACCCCCTCCCAGAGTACATTCTGCACCTTTGCCACCCTCTCTGCTTCTTCCAAGTGATGTTCAAATGGAGGAGTACTGATTCATCAGTTGAGGTGTGCTGATGGTTGTATACTTCCTGTAATCTTCACTCAGCCGCATTTGCAAAAATGCCTGTGATAGGTTGAACATTGTGAATAATTCATCTTCATTTAGAGCAGCGAACATATCCTCAATTTTCAGTCGCAGGAAATGATGCACTTCCAGGAAGGATTAATGGTGATTTTATAATCACCACATATTCTGATAGACCCACCATCCTTCACTACTGGGTCTATTGGACCTGCCCACTCTGCATAATCAGCTTTCTTAATTATCTGAAAGTTTTCAAGTCATTCTAGTTTCTGCACGATTTTCTGTCACATTGAGTAGGGAACTGAACGTGATTTGAAGAACATTGGAGAAGCTTGTTTGACTTCAATATCTTTTAATAACTCCAAGACCTTCTTTGAAGACATCAGTATGCTTGTCTAACAAGGACTGCAACACAAGTTTGCAATGCACTTTATTTATTTTATTCCAGTCCAGCCATTTTTCTTTTACCAGTTCTATCAATAAGCCATGGACAATCTCCTTTCACAATGTTAAGTGGCAACCTTGCTATTTGATCTCCATATTTAGCTTGAACAGACATTTTTCCAAATATATTCACAGGCTCACCAGTATAGGTGCTAAGCTGGAGGAGGGTTTTCTCCAATGAGCATTTCTTGAAAATTTTCTCCCATGTCATCTCTGAAGCAACAGAAACAGATGCTCCAGTGTCAATCTCCATTTCAACTATTTTACCATTTGAGGCAGTCAACTATTAGTGCTTCCTCTAGTTTCAGATCAGACTGAACAAAATACAATTGCTCTTCTGCATTGCTGCTGTTAGTTTCACTTTCTGTCTCGTCTGGACTTGCATTACTTTTGTATTTTGTTTCCAAGTAATGCAACTTTTTAAACTGCCTGTTTATTTTTCAAATGTGACTTGTCTATGTGCTCCTCGTGATGCCCTTTTCTTGGCGGTACTGCTTTACTGTGATCAGCCTTTGATCTACATGCACGCTGCATGTGTCCTTTTTCACCACAGTAGCAACAATCAGTGGTTTTCCAATTATAGGCTTCTACATTATGCCCTGTTCCATTACAGTGGTAACATGTTTGGAAGCGACTACACCCTGACTTAACTATTTTAACTTTGGCATTGTTAGAATGCACTTTCAAATCTCCAGCTTGTTTCTCTGCCATTTCTATGCTTTGCGCAATCTCAAACACTTTCTTCAGTGTCAACTCTTGCTCTGCTAACAATCTACGCTGAATTCTTTCATTTCTTAGTTCACAAACCAAGCAATCACGCAATGCTTCCTCCAGGTAACCTTTAAAGTCACAATATTCTGCTAATTTTCTCAACTCAGCCAGGAACAGGGAAACTAATTCACTCTCATGCTGTTCTCTTTGGTGAAACTTGAATCTCTCGGCAATAATTGCTGGTCTGGGATTGAAGTGCTTTTTCAAACTGTCCACCAGCTCTTTAAAGCTTTTATCTGCTGGCTTGTCAGAAGCAATGAGATTTCTCAGTAAAATGAAATTTTTCATTCTGATGACTGTAGGAAACACTGAGGCCTGCTTTTCCTCTTCAATCTCATTCACACTGATAAACTGTTCCATTTGTTGACATAAGCTATAAAGTCCATAGTATCTGAATCAAAAGCCTCTAAAGCCCATAATAATGAAGATCCGATCCTCGTCGCCATTTGAACTGTTTTGTTACTTCTTAACAATTAAAAGTACACACACAACTATCTGCTTCTGAATTCCAACTTCCTGTAAGAAAGACAGAAGGTTCCCTTATTCCTTATTCTACACCAAATGGCAATATATCCAGGACTTAGCACACCCTACTATCAGGTTTGTTATATAATACTTCCTTTTAACTAAAGTGCTCTTTTACAAAAGAGCATAAACATTAAACACAAACATCACATTCACTAATGTCCTCTCGGGAAGGAAATCCTTACCCTGTCTGGCCTACATGTGATTCCAGATCCACAGCAATGTGGTTGACTCTTAACTGTCCTCCAAAATGGCCTCGCAAGCCACATAGCTGAAGGGAAATTAGGGATGGGTGACTAATGCTGGCCTTATCAGTGACTCCAGATCCCATGAAAGAATAACAAACATTAGACAACAGTCTGAATTGACCAATCTAAAGGGTGAGCGGCAGCCACTTTTGAGGCTGCTGTTCGCCCACATAATGGAGGCTGAAGCAGAGCAGAGGTCAACAGGCAGCAAGGGCCCCGATTTTCCAATGAAACATTTCAGGCCATGCTTGAAGCGGTTACAACACAAAAGAACATTTTCTTCCCTGTCAATGGTCATAGGAGGCATAACAAGCAGTGGACATGACTGGCAACAAAGCCAGCAGCAGAGGAGTGGTGTGGAGGACCCTGTTGCAGTATTAGAAGCACATCAATGACCTCAATACACTTGGCGGAGTGAGTGACGAGAGAGGCACAGATGGCATATCTCGCAGTCAGCAGAGTGCCAGGGCGAAGGGTATCCTGCAGGTGATGAGAGGTCCAATCACCATGGGAGAGGAGTGTGCTCTGGAGCCTCAGTGATCCATCGACATAGGTCAGAACTCAAGTCCTGCTGGTCAGGAGCCTGGATGCAGTCTGTGATGCTTTTAGTGAGTGAATGGCTACAATTGAAGAGGGAGGCCTTGCATTTATGGCATCGTTCTTCACCTTCCAAGCGAAAGAGGAGAACTATACCAAGACAGAGAGGGCATGCCTGGATGGAGAACAGACAAAGGTGGCAGTGCTCTCACTCTTCAAGGAGCAGGGTCTGCAGTGTGTCCAGTCTCAGAGACACAGGGGATGGCGAAATGGGGGGTACGCCACAGATAGGGTGAAGACACTTCAACATCTCTAGGTTCAGGGATACATGCCAATCTTTCCTCACTTTCCTCTCTTATGTCTCCTACAGGGTAACCTTGCAGAAAGCCAGTAGTCACTGCCTGGGCAACAAATCCATGGGAAATCTGAGGAGGAAGACAGCTCAGAGGCTGCAACATTGCATCTTACCTGCACATCCTCCATCAATGCCAACATTCATGCCTCAGTGGGCCCATATGCGTCAGTGGAGACAGTAACTCAGGCTGAGGTGCTTGTCACCTCAGAGCAGAAGGATTCAGGGGGGAGGGGGCAGAGTTATCAGTGGCCAGTCCCCCTCGGAGGATGAAGGGCAGGCACAGCTCGCTCAGGTGTGTGGAGATTCTGCATGTCACAAAGTGGACGGTTCTTCATTGAGAACCAGCGTGAGACCTGTGACCATGTGTCGGAGTTACCTGAAACACCGCTGAGTCATGGATGAAAGGACTCCTCCATTATCATCCCATATGCTCTGCAATGACAACTGCTTTGAGCATGTGAGCTCATCCATTGAGAGATTGGCGAAGCTTAGAGTGCCATGTTAGGCACCGCTCGGAGTGGATGTGTGAACAGTGCACTGACATGCAGAGGGCACATGGTACACTCAGCAGCATCAACCAATGGTGCAAATTGCACAGAGAGGCATGGAGCAGATGCCAGCTGCACCCCAGCTGGTGGTCTCCTCCAGTAATCAAGGGCAATATGAAAGGGCTCAGGTGGCAAGAACTAGTGCTGGTGGGGGGGCCACTGTTCCGTCATCATCATTTGTCTTCATGGCCGCTCCGACAGCTAAGGCATCTGTAGAGTCATGGCCTGCGACTGAGGCTGCTCCTGCCTTTGGAGGTACACGTTACCTCACCACACGCCCACCCTGCCCCCAAACAAACCACACACCCTCGGTACCATCACCACGAGGACAGCTACCATGGGCATCTCAGTTGCAGACAGGCATGCTTGAACAGCCTGCATCCACCTCATCCTCTGCCTCAGGGAAGCACCATAAAGAAGTGACCAACTGCAAAGGCCACCACGTCGGTAAGATCAATTTATGGGTTACTCAAGTGTGTAAAATGTGAAAAATGTTTATTGGTAAGATAATAAAGCACTTGCAAATCTTTTGTACTGGGGCTAACTTAGGGCCTTGGAGAAGGTGATGGAAGTGGGGTCAATGAATATTTTTAAGGCAGAGGTAAATAGATTCTGGTTAGGCAAGGGAATCAAAGGTTATTGGGGTTAGATGGGAATGTGGAAATCGAAACATGATAAGATCAGCCATGATCATATTGAATGGTGGAGCAGCCTGGTGGAGGGGCCGAATGGTCTACTCCTGTTCCTATTTCTTAGCAGTCAAGAGGGCTGGAAATCATCAGGCCTGGGCATTCTTAATCTGAGTGCTAGATCTGGAAGAGTGGTTCAGGGTAACTGTAATAATCAAGATAACAGCTCAAAGTCCTTCTGCTGGTTTCCCCATGGAATGGTAAATTCTCACAGAATTGAGAATTCATGCAACAGTGGGATTTGCTATGGGAAAAGGAATATATTAAATGTAATTTAAGCTACTATTTTGATTGAAAGTCAACCCCAAAATATGATGACGAGTCCATCGCTTGAAATGAATTTTGTCAGATTTCAGCTGACTTTGATGGAAGGAAATATGATGTGAATTATTCTGCCCTATAATTAGTGTGCATCATCTCAGACAAACACGGAGAGGCACAGGTGTTAAATTCTGTGACACTATAGGGAAATGGAATGGAAGTATAATTAAATTACCCATCAATTTGCTCCACATTGAACTCATCAGTTTCAAATCTTTTTGTATAGATCCAGCCATACGCCTGGAGCATTGTCCCTGTGTAAAACAATGCATAATTGTGGTTATTATTGCCAAGAATACCCAACAAGAGATTCAACGAGGGATAAATAAACAGTGTCATGCATACCCACGAAATCAGGTGAATAAAATTCTCCCTTAGTTCCATAATACAATTCAAAGCAGTGTTTTAAATATTTTCAGTTGAATAACTGACATTGGTGGTAAAATTTCAAAGGTGTGGTCAAAAATGTTATATTAAATCTTCACAATGCAGTGTACATTCAATATGTTTCATCTACATCTGTTCAGCAGTGTGATTAAAATTAAACACACATTAAAGTCTTGCTCCACTCATATTTTGCACCATGCTTGATGTTTTTGTGACTATATCTGGTATTCCAGAAGGAGGGTTCACATGGTCAATAACTGTCATGTGTAATGTAAGTGCCTGGCACATATAGGGTTAACATGGGGCTGAGTATAGTACTGCCCACACAGTGATGTAAGAGAACACATGACCCACACCTAGGGGTCAGTCTAGTGTTGGACAGAGCCATGTGCACAAGCAAGCATGGAGACAGTTCCTAGCTTGAACCCTTTATTGTGTGTGTATACACACACACACACACACACACACACATATATACATATATATATATATATAAACACCTATATATATATATATATACACACACCTATATATACACACCTATATAATATATATACACACCTATATATAATATATATACACACACCTATAATTCTTGTAGTTAATGAATACAGTTAACCTACTTAAGACCACAAAGACTTCATTAATACCTAGCGAATGGTATCCAACACCCAGCAACATAGTAGCAGCAAATGGAAAAACCCAAAGACTCACAAAAATGCAGAAAAAAGCTAAAAATCTTTCAAGCCTCAAGAAAAATTTGAAGCAGCATCTTGACCTGAAGAAAAGCTCCTGAAGCAGGTGCACAGAGACAAATTGCCAGGGGAAAGCTCCAAACAAAGGCTTGGCAGCAAAAATTTAAAATTCCTCACTGCAGCAGAAGGCTCCATATGATTTCTTGGAAGTTCAGGTTCAATTCCCAGAGTGCAGAATCAGCAGAGCTAGCAGGGGTGAGCTAAAACTTTTAAATTCCACGATAAAGCAAGCCCTGAGAAACTTCAAAATAGTTCAGGGATCAGAAATTTCTGTTTAAAAACTCCTGACAGAAAAAGCAGATTCCTCAGCCAGCGCCTGAACACGTGATTTTTGTGCACATTACGAAAAGGGGAAAAATGTAATCAATTCAGAAGAATTGCAATGAAACAATCAGCTTTAAAGGCCAGGATTTAACACTTCTGTGACCCTAAAAGATAACACTGAAACAGAGAAGCCCTGCAAATAGTTGATCCAAGCAGCCATTGTTTAACATTTTTTCAAGGCTGAGCACGAGCACCATTGCGGCATGAGCCCGCCGAAACTGGCAAGCGCAGGTAAACACTTTGTCTTTAAATGAATGGCTGTGACATCCTGAATTTCAGCAACTTCTTAAAGCTGAACCTACACTTTAAAATTTTGAACCATGGATTAAAAAATCCAATTTACCAGATTAATTTGGACTCATTCAAAGGCCAAACCTAACAGAAAATTGGCCAATCTGGAGAAGAGACTTTTTAAACTACCAGAATGCATCAGATCTAAGTAGAAAGTCAAAAAAGTCCAGGCTAATACCTTTTTATGCTGTTTTGGTGAATTTGCTGATGAAGTAGTTAGTCCTAATGCAACTTCAATGAAATATTAAAAGCCTTTGACAACTATTTCAATCTTCAAGTTCTGGAGTGCACAGAGCTTAAAAAGAGACACAGAAACCCCCCAGTAAAGTGCCAAAAGGACAAATGACAATACTCAAGTAAACCACATAAAGGCACCAGAGAGGCATGGGAACTTTCTGGAAGTCTCAAAAATATATCTTTTTAGAATTCCTGATACATTACCTGAACTGCCAGAACAGGTGACTTTGCAGAGCAAGCAGCTGGCTGTGAATGAAGGAAAGCTATCTGATGAAACCCAAAATAAACAAACCCTTCAAATGGAAAATGACATAACGTTGGAAAATGTTCATATCAAAACTAAATTGAAACTCAAGATTCAAGCTGAGTATACAGCCTTGGAAATGCATGAGGCACTAAAATCATCAATGAACCAAAATGTTCAAGACCTGAACAAACAAAATTTTGAGGTGTCACAGGGGCACAAGAAAGAAGCTAGAGAGCTGAAGAAAATGGTTGTACATTTGAACAAAATTTGGAAAAACATTATGTTTCCAAGGAGATATAAGAAGAGATGAAAATCAAGAAACTAGAATGGCAGGAAAAAATAGAAGTTCTCACAAAAGAGTGTGAGTGTCTCAAAAACAATTAGTAGAAGCTCAATTACAAAATGTGAGCTTGAATACAGAGGAATTACTAAAAGAAAAATTGAACAGTTTAGAGAATTAACTTCCACATACAAAAGATGTGTTCGATCATGAAAAACAAGAACACTGGAATGTCACTCACAGGAAGTAAAATACTTGAAAGAGGACTTGAAATGCTTAAATGATGAACTTGTAGAAAAAAATTCAACAAAAATGGATCTTCAATTAAAACTTGATGAACTTAAAGCATCGGAAATCTCTAGTAAACACTATACAAAATGCTAGGAACAGGGGAAAGAATTGTTGATGAATCAGAACAGTTGCTTGAAAGCAGAATTAACAATCAGAACTGATTAACTTTTTGAACTTCGGTCCAATCTGAACAATATGACAAATGAGGTGCTCAGTGTGTAAGAGCAAATCAAGACTTCAGAAGCAGAAGAGGTGAATTCTAGGGAACAGATTGAAGATCTAATGAATTGAATTGAAGGGGTCTAAGGAGCAGTCAGTGACCATACAAGAAATATTCCAAAAAAAGTTGTTAAACTAATATGAGTTCCTCACATTACTCTGAAAAAAAGACAACTGAACTCACCAGAGTAGTTGCTGAATTGAATGAAAAGTTCTGTAGCTTCTTTCTTGTACCTTTGTGACACCTCAAAATTTTGTTTGTTCAGATCTTGAACAGTTTGGTTCATTGAGGACTTCAGTGTTTCATATGTTTGAAAAACAATTGGAAAATAAGAGAGCAATCAAATTTTTGGTTAAAGTTGTGAAACAAGTGGAGATGAAGGTTCCATTGTTGAAATATGAACTTCCAAATGCGTCGCGGTGAGCAAGCTGACAAAGGAAGAGGAGAAAATGCTGGGGGATGAGCATAGCATTCGATCACCCAGAAAATACAGGAAAAATCAACAACTACCTAACACCACAATTGCCAAATCGACCAAGAGGGGTTCAATACCAAGGAATAGATAAGCAGGATGAAAAGGTATCCAGATGCCTGGAACAACCTCCAAATCAACAAAGTTTACCGACAGTGTGAACCTACCACTCTAACAGTAGTGCCAACAAGATATGGAAAGATTACAAGGCTGCCAGGCCATCTGAACCAATGAACTCAGATACTTGAAGGGGGTATATGGGGTAGTATTAATGATATAAATACACAGGGTAAACCAGGATAAATTGAAATACATTGGATGGATTTGTTGTACAAAGGTCTGGCACTTTTGGGTTAACGTGGGACTGAGTACAATACTGCCCACAGAGTGATGTAAGAGAACACATGACCTGCAGCCAGGGGTCAGTCTGGTGTTGGATCGCGCCATTTGCACAACAAAGCATGGAGACCGTTCCTTACTTGAACCCTTTACTGCACATATGTACATAGTTCTTGTAGTTAATAAAATACATACAGTTAACTTACTTAAGACTACAAAGATTTCATTAGGACCTATGAATGGTATCCAATACCCTACAACAATGTTCCTTGAGGTAAACTTGAGGTAAAGAAAAGAACAGTGAACATTTAATAAATATATTTATTTAACACACAGCCTAAATAAATATTTTCTTTGTTCGAACACCAGGAGATTTTGATGACAACATTGTTGTGCAGGAGTACTTTCAAATTATTGAGGTTTATATTTTCCTCTTTTTATCAGGTTTAATAGATGTTAACTTATTTCAAAATGCCAAAGATGATTTTTTTTTCAGTTTTTGTCTCCAGGATTTGCCCACTCTCCCAATCTGCCTGCCTGCCCAAGGAGCCTGGATTTTCACCGAGTTACACTGATTCGGGATCCCTTTAAAAATGACCAGGGATCCAATTCTGGGATTCCTATGCCCATTCTCAAAACTGGCAATTTTCATCATTGTGGGATAAGTGGGATAAGCCACTCCACATGCAGCATTTCCAACCTTGCTAGCTCCATTGCAAAGATGGGCAGTTCAAATCACCCCCAAGGTTAAACTGGGGCTTTGAGACAATCAAGAATTGCTAAACCAAGGCACAGAAAAATATGACAAGGCCATTTAGAAGTCAAGTTTGTTCACATTTTCTGTCCTTGTGGGCTGCAATTGAGAGCCTTGGGGCCATTTAAAGTTTAAATCCATTAATCTGCATGTACCTAAAGACACTAATAGCAACAGATCTTAGTCTACTTATTAACCAGTGACGCAACAGCATGAAGTAAAGTCCTTTCCAACAAGCCAAGTCCACACAGTTCAAACAGAACCATACAACAGTTAAGAAATGTTAGGATAACTGTTATGATCTCAAGAGAGACCATTAACTTTTTGAAAGAAATTCAAACACCCAGTTATTAACTGAAGGAAATGCACCACATGATTTCAAGTCTTAAATAAAAATAACTTTACTGTGCCAAAATTAACAAAGCAAGCACTACTAAATTAACACTATATTCTGTAATTACTTAAGTTTTAAACCCCACCCACAAGTTCCCTTTTATATTACAGAATCTTGAGAGGTCATTCATTTCCTCTGGGACCAAGCCTAGGTATGCTACTGTTTTAAGGAATTTACTTTGGTTTCTCCTCATTGTCTAGAGAACTTTGTAGCCTCAGTGCCTGGACTTCGAAAGAAAATAGTTGCATGCAAATGTTGTAAGTGAGAAAGAAATCAAAAAGGAAAAATGAGTGAGAAGAAATAATAATATGGAATAGAAAAAGTTAAGATGCCTTTCATACAAATGGCAGGATCACTTAAAATGAGTTGGCAAAATTGGGAGTGCACGTGTTGAAAGAAAAGTTCAATGTTGTAAGAAAAGCACAGATCTGGTTAAAACCAGGAGGCTGGACGTAACTTAATACCTACAAAAAGTGTGTGCTCTGGGGTGAGGAGGGTTGTAAAGCCTTTAAAAATCTCAAAGCTGAGGCCAACACATATCCAAACAGCCCACTTCAGGTTTACAGAGACAGAACAGGGGACAGTCAGCCAATCCATTCCCATGAGGTGGATTGGCCTTTTAAATATTTTATAATGAGACTGGGAGCAGAACGTTTAACTTGTCTTATTGGTTCAACCCTGGTTGATGGGATTCCAATGCTTCAGAAAACCCAGAAGTTGAAGGGAGACAAGGAAAGCTTCAGGAAATGTGCCCTTACAGCCCTGCTTGTGGGCTAGGGTGAGCAGGAGTACTTCCCTCCCAGCTCCACAAACCTACCTGCTGCCCTTCCATCAGACTTCCCTCACTATCAGATCTTTCAACCATCCAAAGACCCCACAGCTCCGGAATCAGGAATGAGACCCCTCCAGGATTGGAGCCCCACCACCCCCCATCTCCAGGATAGAGCATCAGATGCTCCACCCTGAACCCATGTCAAGGATGGGACCTCCACGCGCCCCCCCCAGACACTCAAATCAGGAGCAGGTGCCCTAACTACACCTGTGGCCCCCTCTGTAGTATTCCCCACTCAACTAGGAACCAAGCCTGTCAGCAGGCTGAATTCTGGGCAATGATCCTGTCAAAAAGAAGGTGCATATGACCAAAAATCCTACCCAATACTCAGAAAACATGCTCTGTCAATATTGGAGTAATTAATTGGGAGGTGATTGTATATTCCTCATTCTATTTCCAGGAATCAAGTGATAGAAAGGCTCAGAGAGAAAGAACAGAGTGGAGCAACCAGTCAGCAGACGCCTGTCCATATAAGTACCAAAAGAAATCACTCTCCTCTTCCCCATCCCTCCAAGCAGGGAACTCAGCTGCTTGAGTCTCGACTCTCCCATTATAGTTAGATGCAGTCTGGTCACTGTCATAGTGCTAAACAAAAGCAACTTTGGAGGGAACTCCAGTCCAAACTATCCAGTGTATAGAGCCAATAAATCGGAGAAGATGAAACAAAGCAGGTGGAAAAGTGGCAATATGGATTGGACAGGAGTAACAGAGGTGCCTTGGCTAATGCAACTAAGAGATTGAGATCAAGGATAATAAAGGAGAAAAGGTAATTATTAGTTATTGCTATAGGCCTCCTGGAGAGGAGAGGAGAGTAAACACAGAAATATTTCTGTAGAAGGTCTGGAAAAAGGCCAGAGCATTAATCACAAGAAAATCTCAATTGCACAGATATTAGCAGCAGTTTTCATCTTCTGCACTCACTGGCCCATGATTTCCTCCCCATTCACTTCAGCAGAAAGAAAATCTCAGGCTGACAGGCACTGAAGAAGAAAATCTTGACCATTTATGAGGAAAACAACAGGGCAAAGAGTACTCATTTCTATAGGTAGTGTAGGAATATGCCCTTATTTAGCCTGTTAAATGGTCAAAGCAATTGGCTGCTATACAGGATTCAACCTTTAGTAATTATTCTTCAGAAAATACTATTTTGGGATACACTTTATGAATAATTGAAGATATGAAATATGGTAAATGTAGCATGCTTAAGAGGAACAGGTGACTTTGGACCAGTGGTTGCCAAAGTCCTCCAACAGTAGGTTTTCCTTGCCTCATGTCCGGGTCTGTTGTAAATTTTTCAACTATTTTTCAACAACTTCATAATAGGAATATACGGACAGAAGTAGCTAATCAGCTTCCCAAAGCCTGATCCGCCATTCAATTAGATCATGGTTGATCTGTATCAATGTATCAAATGATACCCGGGATGGTAGAGGTTGAACTGAATAGGCCTTGATTTTTTACCATCCAGAAATTTCAATATTTCTAATTCCATTATGCCACACAGGGTATTAGCACTTGCATCCTAGTGATCATTGTAATGAGAGAATAGTTTATGTGAAAAGGACAATGACACAATGGGCAAAATTTTCAACCTACCGGCCGGGCAGGCCCGACCCAATCTCCAGCGGGCGGGGAGCCGATCCCCACCAGAGAAGCAGGCCCCGCTGCCATTTTAAGTGAGTGGCGGGAAGCGCTTTGTGCTTCCTGTGTGGGTGGGGGGGGGGGGGATTCCCCAAATGCTGCAAGAGTGCGCTCTTTCACGCATGCGCACGAAAGAGCACACATCTCCCTGAGGCTAAGTGCTGCCTCAGGGAGATCGCTGAAAGTTCTACAAAGATTAAAAATAGAAAAATAAAAAAATCCTTAACATGTCCCCCTCATGTGACAATGTCACACAAGATGGGACATGTTAATAAATTTAACTAAAACTTTATTAAAGTTTCTTTAACCCTACATGAAAACCTCATCCCGCCGGTGGATGAGGTTTCATGTTTTTTCAGAAGCCCACCGGAGCTCCTGGCCTGCCCACCAATCTTAAGGTTGGACGGGCAGGTCCTTTAATTGTTTTAATTATCCTGTCAATGGCCTCAATTGGCCATTGACAGGTCAGCGGGCGCACAGCTGATTTCGCTGTGCCCCCACCTTCCTGAAAATTTAAATGGGGCAGGATGACATCGGAGGTTCCCCTGATGTCATCCTGTGTCATTTTGCACATCGGCGAGCGGGCCCCGCCCCATGCTCAATGACGGCAAAATTCAGCCCAGAGTTCTTTAACACTCCAGTAATATTCCAGCTAAAGAATAAGAGATCTTCTTGAATTTGTACCTGAATTGTACACTTGTCCCTCCTGTTAACCACCTGTCCACCAGCAATTAGCTCCAAGTTGTATAGTCCTTCTTGCCCTGAAGGCCTGCAATAAATTAAATGTTGTTATTCACTGAATTAACTTTGTTCACACAAGGGCTGAAGTGACCTGCAAAATGAGTCAATTAAAATAAGAATAGCTACACCAAATGTTTGATTACATTACAGAAGAGAGGCAGAAACCAGGGCTTCTTTGATGGAAAATGGTCACTTTAGTCAAGTATTTGTTCTCAGGATGCAGGTGATGTAGATAAGGTCACACTTATTGTCTATTCTTAATTGCCCTGAGAAGGTGATGGTAGCATGTATTCTCCTTGAACTGCTGCATTTCTCCTGCATGCTCCTACAATGGTGTAATGTACAGAATTTCAGGACCTTGACCCAACAACAATGAAAAAATAGCAATATATGTTCAACTCAGACGGATGTGTGACTTGTGCAGGTTTATTACAGTTACTCAGTTGGAATTCCGTAGTGAATTAGTACACCAAATTTACGGCAATCTGTCATAAATATTAGCCCAGTCTGAACTCATGGGGTAAATATTTCCTCTTGTCTGATGGTTGTAAGGTCATTGGATGAAATTACTTTACACAGTCTTAACTTAACCTCTAGTTGGCAAATTTATTGTCTATAATTTGGCACAAATGGACAATTTCGCTCAAAGGTGGCTGGGACAGTGTGCAGAAAAGTTAAACCAGGGCAGTCGGAGGTACGATTCTTAGATTGGAACTAAAGCACCTTCACCTTGCTTGGTTATTGCATAAAGCAGGGAAAATATCCCACTCCCCGGTCTACTTTATCTTCATAAGGACAAAACATCATAAAGAAACAAGAATACAAAAGAAAAAGAAAAATATTTTGAAAGAAGTACTCACATTAGCTATAGGTAGGTGTTGACATCACATCGCATTAATAAAAATCCATAAGAATGACATTTACAGTTTTCAAAATACAAATTAGAATATGGCAGATATGAAATTAGTTTGTAAATATCTTAGGATAAAATTAGTGTCACCGGGAACAAGATCAAGTTTGATAAAAGATGTTTGCAGTGTGAATGGTTTTGGCAGACTATGACTCCAAACAGTATCACAGCAAAAAGATTGAACTTTTATCATCATAAAAGGATCTGTGCTATTAGTGGAGTTTGAATCTGCCGTCAAGTCAAAGGGATTTCAAGGCATCCTGAGGCAGTGATCTCATCAAGCAGGGTAAGCAGCTAATGACATTGAAGTCTTCCTACAGGCAGCAAATCAGGAAGTAAAAACCACTGAACCTCTTCAGTTTTAATTTTAAATTTTTCCAATAGCCAAATAAATCATTGGGGTATACATGTGGAATTAAAGGTAGAAGCTAAAAATATCATAAGCTTAAAAATATATTTTTTTGAAATGTGGATTTTTTTATTATATTGGAGAAATTCAACATTCAGCAAATATATGGTAGTACAGGGCTTGAGTATTGCTGAAAAAAG
This sequence comes from Carcharodon carcharias, assembly GCF_017639515.1. Taxonomy (NCBI): domain Eukaryota; kingdom Metazoa; phylum Chordata; class Chondrichthyes; order Lamniformes; family Lamnidae; genus Carcharodon; species Carcharodon carcharias. Next base: position 157,657,869 of record NC_054471.1, read on the forward strand.
AGATGTTGTTGAAGCTTTTTGTCTTGCACTCATCAGGACAGATTTGCAAGAATCTCAAAGGAAAACAACAATCTATACTGCATGAGGAGAGGATGCCTTTTTGAATGTATGCCGTATGTCCCATCAGCTGGCAAATCACATCAAACAGCACACCACTTTGGCTGTTCACAGCAGTGCACCCTCTGGAGAAGCATAGTATCACTGACAGGAAGTTCTGCGTTTCTGCATTTAACTGTGCATGTGCAGACACCTGAGGTAACTGTCAGTTTTGGAGGAGTAATAATGATGAATGCTGACAGTTTCACCATCATTATTCCTGCAAAATCCAGGCCAATGTTACATGCAAAGCTGATCTTCCTATCCACCCTCACCCAACGTTAAGACTTAGCCACCTGGGAAATGGAGCTCAATACATTTGGACATAAATGCATGCACAGGGCTTTGTTATTGTCACTGTCTATGTGACATGCAGTCAGTTACAAGTATAACAGCCTTCCCACCTGTATATCGCAGTATAGGCCAGTCCAGTGAATTGTCTGAGTTGTACATTTAAAGCCAAGTGATAATTTTGAAATAAAAAGAATTACATGAGCATAAAACCTTGTCCTACATTTTGTGACAGATAAGCTTGAAAAAACTGGGAAGATGTCGCACCCAAACCTGGGAGCTGAAGGTTTTACCAAGTAAAAATCCCACTGAAAGATTTTGGCATCTGACTGAATGGGTCCAAACTTGCAAAATGGCAACAAAATCAACAGAGACAAATAAAAATTCAGCCTTGGATTGAAGACAAGTCCTCATATATTACCAGGAGAGTTCCTACTATTGTTAGGGACAATTTTTAGTAGATATTAGAGCAAAAACTTTACATTCCTGTAGAGTCATTGACAATAACAGTACGATGTGAGCTTGTAAACAGCCACCATTGACTTGTGCTTGCTTTTTCCTATCTACCGTGAACATGTCAGAGAAATCTTTGTTTTCAGTTCCTGCATAAGTTAGCTTACCTCATCTGAGTCAGCAGCAGGAGCATTATGTTTGCCTTCAGAGCCCCAACATCATAAGGAAAAAGCAGCCAGATTTATGACTTCCGAAAACAACTCAGTTAATACTGATAAAAAAAGTGTAAATAAGGCCGGGGGAGAATTTTCTCCCAGTCAGGTGGGCCCTTCGGAAGCGGGCGCGGAGCCGATTGTTGCCCGCGATGGGCTCTGTGCTGCCATTTTACGTGGTTGGGCCAATTAAGGCCCACCCAGCGTGAAGCGTGGCTCCCGAGGACAGCAGGAGTGGGCGGCTTTGGCGGCGGGAGCACAATGACCGCCAGGTCCAACGGTGACCTGGCAGCCTGTTCAAATAGAGTGTAGGCAGCCTTGCAAAGGCTATTCATCATGGCCGACTGAAGGGCTCCCCAGAACGCTGCTGGAGAGCAGGTCAAGCAGGAGGGTAGGCCAGTGGGGCACTGTGCCCCTCGGTTTTCTGATGAGTGCCTAGCTGCCCTCCGGCACAGCGTGGGCCCTCGTTCCCCAGGGCGGGAGGAGGAGGCCCCCCCACCTAACCAAACATGCCTGGGAGGAGGTGGCAGACATGACGTGGTGTAGCGCACGTGGGTCCAGTGCTGCAAGCGATTCAATGATCTCTTGCGCTCATGAAGGGTGAGTAGCATGTTGGCAGCGGTCAATTAACAAAGTAGGTAGGCTTTCCCCCCAAGCAGCCCCCCCAATTCTGAGTGTAGCTATTGCATTGAATCATTCACGGCATGTTCCTCGCTGGGTGGGCCAGCAGATATCGCCCATGCCTAGTTCACCCTGAGAGGGTAGTGCTGAGATGGGTTCTGCAACCCTCACAGCGGCATTGACCTCAGCTGGTCAGTGCCACTGTGGGAGATGGATTGGGCACCAAGTATCCCAGCTCGATGCTCATCCATCAGTGGTGAGCAGGGAGGTCTGAAATGACCTCACATTGGCACAGAAGCTGCCTGTTGTCTCTGTGGGCTCCTCTCAGGGTATTCTGGATGAGGGCAGCAACTCCTCCGTCCCTCTGCCAGTGACCGTGGGATCCGATGAGGTTGCGGTGACTGGGGAGATGCCAGCTGTGGAATCAGCCACTCCCTCCCAGGCAAGGCCATCAAAGGCTTCACAGGCCAGAGGATGCCCGCCAAGGTCATCGAGGCCAACAGGACAGCAGAGTGATCAGGCTGTCTCAGATACCAGTGCCAGCGAGGGGAGAGCACCTAAACATAGCACCCATAAAAGGTAAACTTAAGGCACCTTAGGCACACCACAGGCTTCCCACTGTGGTTTTATGTTGCCCCGCTATTAGTTGATGACAAGTTGGTGTGATGCTGAACACTTTCGCATTCATTTTATTTTCTGCTTCATTTTGTTAACTCATTAAATTGTGATACTTTAGTATGGCTCAGGGTGATTCCTTACTTCTGCAGGTGGACGGGAACCCATGATGTTTTGAGTGACTTGTTTGTCATTGAGCTTTATTGACAAGGAACCTAGTTAATGTTCCTAACCAGGCAGATTTTGCTCTCAGGTGCCAAGTATGGAGCCTGCAGCCCTGCCTTGTGTTGGAGGTCCATCTGTGGTGTGCTAGCTGAAGGTTCATTGGATTAAAGTCTCCTGGGTATTCCTGCCTCCCTGGAAGGTGTCCAGGTCAGCGTCTACCCCCTCAGCGTTCTCCTGTGCATGTTTATCCTCAGACTCTTTGCTGGACTCATCATATGCAGCCAGAGCAACTGCGTCTGCATCTTCTTCCTCCACTGCATCCCCCTTTCCAACGCCAGATCGTGGAGAGCACAGCATGCAACCACTATCAGCGACACACGATCTAGGGGATATTGGAGTGCGCCCCCGAACGGTCCAGGCATTGGAAACGTATTTTGAGAAGACCGATGCCTCTCTCCACCAGAGCCCTTGTGGTGCCATGGCTCCTATTATACCGCTGCTCAGCTTCTATTCTTGGATGGCGGAGAGACGTCATGAGCCACCTTCTGAGGAGATAGCCCTTGTCACCCAGCAGCCATCCATCCAGCCAGGCTGGAGCACTGAAGAGCCCCGGCACCTGGGAGTGTCTGAGAATGTAGGCATCGTGGGAGCTGCCTGGGTACCTTGCACAGACTTGTAGAATCTGCAGCCTGTGGTCACACACTATCTGCATGTTCATGAGTGGAAGCCCTTCCTGTTGATGAAGACACCAGGTTCACCTGCTGGCGCCTTGATGGCCACGTGTACAGTCTATAGCATCCTGGATGCGGGGGAAGCTAGCAATGGCCGCAAAGCCTCTGGCTTGCTGTGCCCAACTTGCCTGGCCGCAGCGGAAGTGGATGAAGGTCAATACCCATCTGAACAGAGCATCTGTAACCTGCTTGACACAAGTGTGGACAGCTGATTGGGAGACACCGCAAAGATCACCCACCGACCCCTGGAAAGAGCCAGAGACATAGAAGTTGAGGGCAGCTATGACCTTCAATGTCACTGGCATGGGGTGCCCACCCACAAAGTCCGCAGAGATCTCAGGCCCAATCATCTGACGGATATAGTTGACTGTCTCCCTTGAGAGTCGAGTCTCCTTCGACACTGCACCTCAGTCATATTGAGGTAGTTGATTCACCACCTGTAAACCCTGACAGCAGGATAGTGGCGTCTTCTGCGGCCCCTTCCACCTTGGACTTCCTGCTTATGGGCGTTGTGCTTGATAAATGGCCTTAAGGATGTGGTAGGAATTAACATCTGAAATTACATCAGATGAGACCAGAACATTTGGCCCAATAAAGCACATTATGTGACTGGGGTAGTGAGTATTTGGCTGGCAGATTGGGTTTGTTACATCCTCTGATTAAGCTGGTGCACACTCAGCTCTTAAATGGATAAACTTACTAAGGTCATGGGGAGAGGGAGCCTGATTATCATCTCAATTGATAGGAAGAGTGGTTTTGTGTTCACAGGTTCTTGCATCAGAAATATATTCCAGTGGCTTTTTTGTTTCCATTATGGTTATAATGAGTATAAGTTTTAGCTGATATTGTGGAGAAACAAAGAATGTTAGCTTCCATTACGGCCACACTCCTCCCCAAAGTAACAACTCTTTCTCCGGTACATCGATGATTCCTTCGGTGCCGCTTCATGCTCTCGTCGGGACTTGGAAAAATGTATTAATATTGCTTCCAATCTCCACCCCTCCATCATTTTCACATGGTCCATCTCTGACACTTCCCTTCCCTTCCTTGACGTCTCTGTCTCAATCTCTGGTGATAGGCTGTCCACCAATATCCATTACAAACCCACCGACTCCCACAGCTATCTCGACTACAGCTCCTCACACCCCACTTCCTGTAAGGACTCCATCCCATTCTCTCAGTTCCTTCGCCTCCGTCGCATCTGTTCCGATGATGCTACCTTCAAAAACAGTTCCTCTGATATGTCCTCCTTCTTCCTTAACTGAGGTTTTCCACCCATGGTCGTTGACAGGGCCCTCAACCGTGTCCGGCCCATCTCCCGCGCATCCACCCTCACGCCTTCTCCTCCCTCCCAGAAACATGATAGGGTCCCCCTTGTCCTCACTTATCACCCCACCAGCCTCCGCATTCAAAGGATCATCCTCCGCCATTTCCGCCAACTCCAGCATGATGCCACCACCAAACAAATCTTCCCTTCACCCCCCTTATCGGCATTCCGTAGGGATCGCTCCCTCCGGGACACCCTGGTCCACTCCTCCATCACCCCCTACTCCTCAACCCCCTCCTATGGCACCACCCCATGCCCACGCAAAAGATGCAACACCTGCCCCTTCACTTCCTCTCTCCTCACCGTCCAAGGACCCAATCACTCCTTTCAAGTGAAGCAGCATTTCACTTGCATTTCCCCCAACTTAGTCTACTGCATTCGTTGCTCCCAATGTGGTCTCCTCTACATTGGAGAGACCAAACGTAAACTGGGCAACCGCTTTGCAGAACACCTGCGGTCTGTCCGCAAGAATGACCCAAACCTCCCTGTCGCTTGCCATTTTAACACTCCACCCTGCTCTCTTGCCCACATGTCTGTCCTTGGCTTGCTGCATTGTTCCAGTGAAGCCCAACACAAACTGGAGGAACAACACCTCATCTTCCGACTAGGCACTTTACAGCCTTCCAGACTGAATATTGAATTCAACAACTTTAGGTCATGAGCTCCCTCCCCCATCCCCACCCCCTTTCTGTTTCCCCCTTCCTTTTTTTTCCAATAAATTATAAAGATTTTCCTTTTCCCACCTATTTCCATTATTAAAAAAAAACCCCACTAGAGCTATAACTTGAGTGCCCTACCATCCATTCTTAATTAGCACATTCGTTTAGATAATATCACCAACTTTAACTTTAACACCTATGTGTTCTATTGTACTATTGTCATTGACATCTTTTGATGATCTGCTTCTATCACTGCTTGTTTGTCCCTCCAACCACACCTCCCCCCCTCCACCTCTCTCTCTCTCTATCTCTCCACCCCCCACACACACACCTTAAACCAGCTTATATTTCAACTCTTTCTTGGACTCGAACTCAAGTTCTGTCGAAGGGTCATGAGGACTCGAAACGTCAACTCTTTTCTTCTCCGTCGATGCTGCCAGACCTGCTGAGTTTTTCCAGGTAATTCTGTTTTTGTTTTGGATTTCCAGCATCCGCAGGTTTTTTTTTGTTTTTGTCAACATTACTAGACCGCTCACCACACTGGTTCTTAATATTTAGTAGGCTTACTTACTTTATCTACATAATTTAGAGAGGTGATTTATTATGGTTAGACTTTATATACATGCAGACTGTTCAACGTTTAGCGCTCTTTGGTCCCCCTAGAGTATGATCCGCAGGAATTTTGAACGTAATAGCTTACCATTATAGAGACCCCATGGTGAATGAAATGTGAAAACACCCCAAAAATGTACCTTGTAATGTTTTATTCAAAAATCAAGAACCTAGCTTCATCATAGCTCAGTACAGATATCACAATTTTTAAATGATCTCTAACATTCCTATAGAAAATCTAATTTCAACATATGAAAGCTGAAGGATGTTTAGATCAAGGAATAAAAGACCAGTTATCCCTTAAGACTGTTCCCTCCTGATTATAACATGTCTGGTTACTTGGCCACAGATTTCCTTCTTAGCCATCGTTTCATCCTCCACAATAGGAAAGACTGATTTCCTGCTATTTATATCTCAACAAAGCTGACTGTCAAAGGGGAAATGGATGATGAATTGGTTAGAACACTCTGCTTTCACCACTGGAGCCTGTATTTCAATCCAACTCAGACTAAAGGGATAAAAGGATCCTCTCACTGCATTAAGGTTCCCTTATGAAATGGGTTCGGCTAGTCTCAGTCCAACTTCTAATGACACTGATTAATAGCACAGAACTTCACTCAGCTTGGACCTAATTAGTAGCAAATTGGCAATCTACTTCTGAGAAGTCAAAAATCTGGCTTGTGCCACAGCAGAGTAGAATGGAGTGCTCCTCTGAAACTGGAGATTCGATTGGTAGTGCCATGGTAAGGCGTGCTGTTGGGACAGAATAGAGTGAGTTTATGCTCCACCTGGTCTGGATATGTTTGAAGCTGTAACTGAATAATAAAATAGACAAGTCCTCTAACAGTTTTCTACTAAAATGTTCATTATAATAAATTACCATGGAATTGATCTACAACATGTAACAAAAATTATTAGGGGAATCAGAGATAGTGTGACACAATCAATTTGTTTAAGGAGTCTTCAGTGCAGGAAATCTGCTGCCCTTACCTGGTCTGGCCTACATGTGACTCCAGACCCACAGCAATGTGATTGGCTCTTAAATGCCCTCTGAACAAGGGCAATTAGGGATAGGCAATAAATGCTGGCCTAGCCAGCGACGCCTACATCCCATGAATTAATTTTTTAAAAATTAAATATTTCCTACTGAAAGTACAACCTGGATTGATGGATCATTCCAAAGCAACAATGGCTAAAAGTTGAATGCTATTTCAGAACAGACCATCCAATCTGAGTAATTTAAAAAGTTGCGTAATACAAAATGTAGCTCTTTATCAATTTCCATTATCACATTTGGATAGTTATTAAATTCTTTATCCAAATACATCCTCACCCAGTTCACAGAGCAGTCCAATATTTAGAAGGAGCAGAAACAGATGAAGTTTTTCCATCTCTCAAACTCAGTGTGCCATATTTTGGAGGAGATGTCAATGAATATTAACTATTGTAATTCCACCTCATTGTGTTTTCATTTTCCCTGTAATCACTGTGGCAGGGATATTTTCATTTATAAACCCATAATAATAATCATAATAACAAACAGTATGCTGTGAACAATATTATTGCTGTGACTGACTCTCTTCAGCGTCCCGAATATTTATATTGTGATTACTTATGGAAAATTATTTTAGTGAGTTTAAAAAATATACTTGTGGCAAATAAATCTTGAACCATTTTCCCCTTGCGCACATATAGGTACAGTTATCTGTAGACTAACTACTGCTATGTGAGCAGAACAGCCATTTCTTGGAGCTGTACAAGACAAACTGAATGTAGAAGACCTGCTCTAACACATTGCAAACAATGTATCTATGGTCTGTAATATCCTAAATTAGGAATGATTCTCTGGACCCACAAAAAAACCTCACTTACCAAACCCACCTCCTCTGACTTAAGCTGACTGGTGGCAGGCAGCCTCTGGGCCATCCAACCTTCTTCGTACTGCAGCCAACCAGCTGCCTCTTTACGCTTGTATCAGGCAAGCTGTTGGCCAGTGAAATTTTAATGAGGTCTTGCTGTTAAAATTGACCAAGCCTTTCACAGTAACTCTGAGGCAAAATGTCCTGCTCTTCTCTGCTTTCTACCTGGGAGTTAAAATCCCCCAAACGCCCTGCCCATATTTCACCATTGACATCACTCTCTGGTTCATTTATTAAGGTATTTTTCAATCCAGTTGACAAAGCTTCCATTTACTTCTTTGTTCTTTGCAAATCCCACACATAAAACATCAAATGACTTCCAAAAATCCAAATAATCGTAAGTAATGGTTATCCCTTGACTATGACAACAATTTTGCATTTAAGTAGCACCTTTAATATAGAAAAATGTTCCAAGACCCTTCACAGAGAGAGGAGTAAAGAAAAACTTGGATGCTGAAGCTAAGAAGGTGCTATTAGGAGACAGTCTAAGAGATGGTTTTTTTAGGAGGCTCTTAAAAAGAAGAGAGGGAGGAATTTTGGGGTATGATGCTTAGACAGCTGAGAATATACACAAAGGATAGGAGAATACCAAAAAGTTAGTGGAAAGAAGAGCTTGTGAGGCACTGTAATCGTGGAGGAGCTACAGAACTTGGAATAGAGAGGTCATGGAGGGATTTAAACACAAGCTTGAGAATTGTAAACTTGAAAACAATATAGGTAATGAGGATAGGGGTGATGGCTATGTGAAATAGGGTAAAGGCAGCAGAATTTTGCATGAGCTGATGTTTTTTGGAGGGTTGATGTTGGCATGTTGACGGGGAGAGTATTGGAATAGTCAAACCTGGAGATGGATAAGATACCTCTTTAATGAATATCTTGATATTCTTTAAGGAGGTAGGTTCACAAGAAATGATTACTGCCTATAAAACCACTTGCCATCTGCATTCTTTATATGACTATGAATAGCATCCTGTAAAACCAGTTCCCCTAATGTGCACCTACATCATTAATAATTTCCAGGCTCCTGCTTCACCCTTCTCAAATATTAACATAACGTCTCAATCTTATGTTTACCTATAAACAACCTTGCTGGAAGTAAATGGAAGGCCCCAGGAATCTCAGCCCATTTCCAAATCATTGACACAGTATCTAGACCAAGCGGTTAATCTTCCAAGTTTTGACAAGTATCTGATATGAGGTTTTGGGGTGGAAGAAGGAAAGTGGAGTTAAGATATTTAATTTAGAGTATAAGTAATTATGCTCATTGTATTTTTATTGTCTTTAATGTAATTGACTATTTAAGATAGAGTGTAGCTATTATAGTTCATGTTCTTTGATTTTTGTGTAGCAAATTTCTTTAATTTAAACCTTGTGGCTTCATTCCTTTTGCGAATGCCTGGGTTTTTGGGTTCTCAAAAAAAGACCCAAAAATATTGCTGGTCTCTATCGAGATCTTAACAACACATGAAAAAATGGACCCCATTGGATTTGGGCGGTTGTCCTTGCTACCTGTTCAGCAGTTTAAGTTGAAATTTTGAACTCCTCAACTCTTGCTGTCTCCAGGATGGCCAAGTAACCTAACTAAACTTAAACCTGCCTGGTTTCTCAATATTTCAAATGTAAGTTTACCTACTTTTTTTCCCAGTTATGATGAAAACATATGAAACAGTGATTCTTCTGTCCTCTCCTTAGATACTGTTTCTGTTTCATCTTTCCAGTTTTTAGAGTTTTATTCTTATCATCAAAGTCATAAAAGGTAAATGATCTACAAAATCCTTACTGTAATCTAGGCAAAAGGCCGCCCTTGCCTGATTCATAGAAATATTTCTCTTCCCAACTTGTTGATCTCCATGCATGAGTGATACCATTTCTACAGAGCACTTGGGGATTGAAAATAGTGTGGCTGGTTGAAATACAGTATCAGAAAACCCTTGGAGCTTATCTTGCATCTTGTATTTTAAGCACATAAATCAAACCTTACTGTGCTGTGCAGGTGAGCATATTAAGTATCAAAGAAAATTATTACTTCCTCCTCACATGCCAATGATCTGAATATCTAAAAAGAACACATTATATCATTATCAACTCCTGAATCATACCAAGTTCTCAAAATATAGTTAGCTTGTGCAATAATTAACAGGATTTTATGAATGATTAGCTAAAACCAGAAAATAATATGATCAAATAAATCCTACATTGCAAGGGTCAGAGGTTTATTGTTTAGCCTCTGAAGAAAAGTGCAAAAAATTAAATATTATCCGGTATAAAAAACAAGATGTTGTTAATAATGTCCTTGCTACTTACATTTCAAAATCCTGTATGTGGAACATTGGGAATGGAGTTGGCTTTAAAATTCAATTTTCCATGTTATAAATTGACAACGTAAATCAACATGTATTTAACATGTGTGTGTTTTTTTTCTGGCTGATGCTCCCAGTATTGAAAAGAAACATCCCTTGGTCAGAATATTATTAGCAAGATACAAAATATCTATTCTTCTCAATGAAGCACGTTAACCTGAATCACTGAAAAGCAACAACAAATTGCATTTATACAGTACATTTAATATAGAAGACGAATGAACCAAAGGTGGAAAGATTTAGAAGAATAACCAAAAGCTTGATCAAAGAGTTGAGTTTTCTGGGAGTGTTAAAGGAAGAGAGGGAGTTGATTAGGCAGGGTAATTTTGCCCAGCAACTTTGTACAAATTGTTAATTAATAACCTTATCCAGCACAATCTCAACCTTAGATAAAAGCAAAATACTGCAGATGCTGGAAATTTGAAACAAAAACAGAAAATGCTGGAAAAACTCAGCGGGTCTGACAGCACATGTGGAGTGAAAAACAGAATTAATGTTTCGAGTCCATATGACTTTTCTTCAGAGCTCTGAAGGAGAGTCATACGGACTCGAAACGTTAACTCTGTTTTTCTCTCCACAAATGCTGTACAATCTCAAACTTTTTGCCCCGCTTTTCCATTTGGACACAATTCCTTACCAGTGTGATTTTTGTCATCTTAGATTTTGTCGTTTTGGATCTGACTCAATTCTGGCCCTTGGGTATCCACGGTTGATCCATAGCGTGGATTTTGTGCTCAAAAGTCTCCGCTTTCTGATTCAGAATCAAGAATGTAATAAGCTGAAACAAAAACAGAATTAACTGGAAAAACTCAGCAGGTCTGGCAGCATCGGCGGAGAAGAAAAGAGTTGACGGTTCGAGTCCTCATGACCCTTCGACAGAACTTGAGTTCAAGTCCAAGAAAGAGTTGAAATATAAGTTGGGGGTTTAAGGTGTGGGGGGGGGGGGCGGGTGGTGGGGGGGGAGAGAGAGAGAGAGAGAGAGAAGTGGAGGGGGGGTGTGGTTGTAGGGACAAACAAGCAGCGATAGAAGCAGATCATCAAAAGATGTCACCAACAATAGAACAAAAGAACACATAGGTGTTAAAGTTGGTGATATTATCTAAACGAATGTGCTAATTAAGAATGGATGGTAGGGCACTCAAGGTATAGCTCTAGTGGGGGTGGGGAGAGCATAAAATATTTTAAAATACTTAAAAATAATGGAAATAGGTGGGAAGAGAAAAATCTATATAATTTATTGGAAAAAAAACAAAAGGAAGGGGGAATCAGAAAGGGGGTGGGGATGGAGGAGGGAGCTCATGACCTAAAGTTGTTGAATTCAATATTCAGTCTGGAAGGCTGTAAAGTGCCTAGTCGGAAGATGAGGTGTTGTTCCTCCAGTTTGCGTTGGGCTTCACTAGAACAATGCAGCAAGCCAAGGACAGACATGTAGGCAAGAGAGCAGGGTGGAGTGTTAAAATGGCAAGCGACAGGGAGGTTTGGGTCATTCTTGCGGACAGACCACAGGTGTTCTGCAAAGCAGTTGCCCAGTTTACGTTTGGTCTCTCCAATGTAGAGGAGACCACATTGGGAGCAACGAATGCAGTAGACTAAGTTGGGGGAAATGCAAGTGAAATGCTGCTTTAGTTGAAAGGAGTGTTTGGGCCCTTGGACGGTGAGGAGAGAGGAAGTGAAGGGGCAGGTGTTGCATCTTTTGCGTGGGCATGGGGTGGTGCCATAGGAGGGGGTTGAGGAGTAAGGGGTGATGGAGGAGTGGACCAGGGTGTCCCGGAGGGAGCGATCCCTACGGAATGCCGATAGGGGGGGTGAAGGGAAGATGTGTTTGGTGGTGGCATAAGCTGAGCCTATTTTATAATCATACAGAAAAAAGCTTACAATACAATGGAGATGGTGCCCCTTTAAGTATGTTGGACTAGAAACAACTCATTAAAAATAACAGCTCTTGCCCATTTCACTCCTGCTGCTCAGGAAGAATTAAAGTGCCTCAAGGTGACGATTGCTGGAAATACAGAATTCCAGGGAGGAACCAACCTCCACATGATATGGATCCATACCTCTCAGTCGCTACACATCTTGTGCAGCAGTCCGCAGTTCTGGCACAAGTTTGCTTCTCTTTCTCCCCATGATATATCAAATGTTCCGCATCATCTACTTTAGATGCTTTTTTTGTGTGTGTCTTTTATCCCTGAAAAATAGTGGATTCAGATGCTGCCGACATTGTTTCTTTCACTCCTTCTGTCATCATGCTGCGGTGAGCTCCAGTCGAAAAGCAGAAGTGTTATCTTGCACAGACTAACTTAGCATGATTTAAAGTGTATTTAAAGTGAAGGGAAATGTGTGCTACACATTTTTGTTATATGCTTCACGATAGCACTTTAAAAGACAGGGAGCACGTAAGGAGCTCCCAATTATTTGCTAATTCTGGAAGTCATTTCCATTTCCATTATTGATCCCAGGATCTCACCGGAATTTAATTTACTGATGGGTCGGGTTTAAAAGCAAACAGGTTTACAGCATGAAAATCTGTGCCAGCTCTTTGCAAAGTAATCTCACTGCCCCACACACTCCCCATACATTATAACTACATCAGCTTCAAATAGTCAAATTAAAAAATGCAGTGGTGTCTGTTTCAATGATTTCCTGTGGTTAGCCTTCCCATGTACTAATATGCACCATAAAGATATTTCTCCTAACCTCTCTATTCAATCTTTGACACATCACTTCCAGTACTGTGGCAGCCTCCGTTAATTTTTGCAAATGCCAAAGGGTCTCCTTGTACTTCTTCATACTAACCCTAAAATTTTCTGGTGAAGTAAATTCTTAACAAGTGGACAATTAGCCCAAATTCACACCAGTGCCTTGTTTCAGAATTAATTTCAGAATGGAGAATTTTACCAGCCCCATGTGTTACATATTTTATAACTTGGATCTATGTAGAGATGACACCAGTTTCCATGTGTAATAGGTTTTATTTACAGTGCTTTAAAATGTTTCCTTCATGCTTCTAGCAGCTTCCAGCTCTTCCTACAGCTTTGTGTACTCTTTCCTCAGTACACACCTAGCCTTATCCAATCAAGCACAGTGAGCATCAATAGTCATCAGACTCACCTAATCAAACACAGATCAATTAAACACCACACCACGGGTGGTGGAAAAAGGGGTGGTGGCAGAAAGATTTAAAAAGGCAGGGAGTCACATCAGAATGGCTCCATGATGCTGTCCTACCACCGGGGAAGTTTCACAGCAGAGGGCAGGAGGCTGGCTAGGGTACAGATAATCAGCCTGTTCCATGGGGGTGGACTGTTAACTTGCATAATTAGGGCCCCAATTAGGGGCCATTAAGCAAGGTCATTGGCATTTTTTCTGGCAACAGTGTGCCTCCCTCCCACCCCATTCTCCCGTGTGTGGAGGCTGCCAGATTCATGGAGGTGGCTTACCTGCAGAAGCCTGAGAAGGGAGTCAAGGGCGGTGGGGGGGGCAGGGGAAACCAGAGATTTCATGGCCCAAAGAGAGGACCACAAGCAGGTGGGTGCAGGGCCCAAAAATCCCCTCGGATGGATTTTCCCTCAGACCCCTGATTTTTTTTTTGTTTTTAATTTACTTACCAGGAGGCACCCCAAGATCTTTGGCCTGCCTCAGCAATTCCCACCTCTCCCTGTGATACTGCTGAAGCTTCATAGCTACTGGTCCTCTCATTGGAACATACCATCAGGAACCTGTCTGTCATCTTTAATTAGGTGGCATGCCTGTAGGAGGCCAATTAGGAGGCTGCCCCCAGGAAAATCACCAAGGTGGTACCACTGCTGACAAATATGGTCTGAGTGCCCGCTTTTTACTCCAATATCAGTGTCTTGAATCCCAAGGTGAAATTCAGCTCTTTAAACAATGCACCCAGTAGATGAGCTCAGAATCACCTACTGCAATTTATTGCAAATGTGAGGTTTTATAAGATTGTTATGCTTTTGGACTGTCTTTAATTTATGGTAAAATGGAACAATGGAGGAGTTGGGGAGGTGGTAGCGTACTGTCTCTGAACTAGTAATCCAGAGACCCAAAGCAATGCTCTGGAGAAGCAGGTTCAACTCCCAACAGATTGTGGAATTTGAATTCAAGAAAAATCTGTAATTAAATGTCTAATGATGACCATAAAATCATTATCAATTGTCATAAAAACCCATCCGGTTCACTAAGGCAGGGAAGGAAATGGCCTAGCAAGCCACTCATTTGTATCAAACCGCTAGAAAGTCAAGGAGAAATAAAGCTGGTCAGACCACCCAGCATCAACCTGGGCACCGGAAAGAGGAACAACAAACCCAACCCTGAAAAGTCCTCCTTACTAACATCTGGGGGGTGGGGCCAAAATTGGGAGAGTTGTTGCACAGACTAGCCAAGCAACAGCCTGACAGAGTCATACTCATGGAATCATACCTTACAGATAATGTCCCAGATATCACCATCCCTGGGTAAGTCCTGTCCTATCAGTAGGACAGACCCAGCAGGGGTGGCGGCACAGTGGTTTGCAGTCGGCAGGGAATTGCCCTGGGAGTCCTCAACATCGACTCTGGACCACATGAAGTCTCAAGGCATCAGGTCAAACATGGGCAAGGAATGCTCCTACTGGTTACCACATACCTGCCCACTGGTTAGAGTCAAACCTAGCACAAAGAAAAATGGTTGTGGTTGTTGGAGGTCAATCATCTCAGTTCCAGGACATCACTGCAGGAGTTGCTCAGGATAGTGTCCTAGGCCCAACCATCTTCAGCTGCTTCATCAATGACCTTCATTCCATCATAATGTCTGAAGTGGGGATGTTCACTGATGATTGCACAATGTTCAGCACCATTCACGACTCCTCAGATATTGAAGTCCATGTCCAAATGCAGCAAGACATGGACAATATCCAGGCTTGGGCTGACAAATGGCAACATTCATGCCACACAAGTGCCAGACAATGACCATCTCCAACAAAAGAAAATCTAATCATTGCGCCTTGACATTCAATGGCATTACCATCACTGAATCGCCCACTATCAACATCCTGGGGGTTATTGTTGACCAGAAACTGAAATGGACTAGTCACATAAATGCTGTGGCTATAAGAGCTGGTTAGAGGCTAGGAATCCTGTGAGGAGTAACTCACCTCCTAAATCCCCAAAGCCTGTCCACCATCTATAATGCACAAGTAAGGAATGTGATGGAATACTCCCCACTTGCCTGAATGAGTTCAGCTCCCACAACACTCTCGGAGCTTGACACCATCCAGGACAAAGTAGCCTGCTTGATTGGCACACCATCCACAAACATTCACTCCTTCCGCCACTGATGCACATTGGCAAGAGTGTGTACCATCTACAAGATGCACTGAAGAAACTCACCAAGGTTCCTTAGCACCTTCCAAACTCATGACTGCTACCATCTAGATGGACAATGGCAGCAGACATATGGGAATACCACCAGTTGGAAGTTCCCCTCCAAGCCACTTACCATCCTGACTTGGAAATATATCTCCATTCATTCACTGTCACTGGGTCAAAATCTTGGAATTCCTTTCTTAACAGCACTGTGGGTGTATCTACACCACATGGGCTGAAGCGATTCAAGAAGGCAGCTCACCACCACCTTCTCAATGGCAATTAAGGATGGGCAATAAATGCTGGCCAAGCCAGCAATGCCTAAAGCACATGAATGAATAAAAAATAAATGTGACCTGTTCTGAATTCTGCTGACAGCAAGCCTGGGTGGTTTTGTTCTTAAAGATTAAAGGGCCCCCAGATTGTTTTTTCTGGGAAGAAGATACAAGGTAGTCACACCAGGAAACAATGACCGGAGCATCTGCTCTGATAGTGGATAGACTCTTAGGATCTGATTTTAATTAAAAAGTGGCGGGTGGAACCCAGTTGCAAAAGTTCTGCCCCCGTTTCCGACAGATCCAATTTTTGCCAGCAGTGGGAAGGGGATGAGGTGTGAGTCACACAGGTGGGAAACTCAACCACAGCAGGGTCATTTGAACTCAATGTTGAGTTCAAACAAATTCCATTTTGGCTGTTGTGAGGGCCTTAGCCCACAGTGTGGGAGTTACAAACTGATGGAGTAGACGTAAAGGCTCTTGATTTGGGGTCTGAATCGTAATGATCTGAAGTTTTTAAAATCCTCTTCTCTTTAAACTTAGAAAACAAACTGTAGCTGTCAGTGAGAATTTTAAAGAAACCGATGGACGTCTTTGATTGATAGGCATAGGTTAGAAAAAATAACTGTTCCAATCAAGCTCTTTGTTGACATTTCCTCAAGGGCTGATTTTCAAAAGCTACAATTATCTCAGCAGGAGGTTCTGCATTCACAGTTTGATTGACAATTTAAAGAAGCTGTTAAAGGATTAGTTGATTTTGATTTGGGGTCTGAATAGAAAGTTGTTTGTTTTTATAACAGATTAACTACTTGAGGAGATTTAGAAGCTTTTAATGGGTTCTATGCATGAGAGGCTTTGAAGTGCGTAGGGCCAGATTTTCCACTCTCAATCGCAATGGTCGTCATGGAGGGCGTGAGAGCTATCTCACGAGAAAGGTCCAAAACCAGCTTTATAGCAAAGTGAAACGAGGAAGCGATTGTGCAATTCAGCCATCAATGGCGCGGCGCAATTCCTACCGCCGAATGTTGCGAGCGACGTTAGCATAAATCAGCATCTCATTACTGTGCCTGCTCAGCAGGATCATCCCTCCACACTGAATTAAGATCCCACATTGGCATGCAATTATAACAACGTGTTTCACAACAGGATCTAAATGATGTGCAGCTGGCGAACTACACTCCGCTCCTGACCCCAAGGTGAGTTTGCTCACCTTGCATCGTGCAGTGCTTGCAGAGTTCAGCACCAGCCTTCGCAGGCTGCACTGCATCAGTTTCAAGTGGGTCTCAAAGCAAGTCTCTACAGGTACTGCTACAGGGTTAAGGCAGGTGTAGCTTTTACTGTGCTGCAGGGCAAGGGCCCCACTGGGGAACGGGCTATACAGGACTGAGTGAATGGAAGAGGCAGGGGTGCAGGGCAAGAGCTCCATTGGCGACAGTGAATGGGAAAGGTTACAATGAGACACATGACTGGGGGTGGAGGGGGGGGGCACTAAAGCGCAACACAACTGAATTGACATGAGGACAGAGGCACAGTTGAGGAAGGTTGGCAGCTGCTCAGTTGACATGCAGGGAGTCAGTAAAGTGAAGCAATAAGGTCCATTCATGCAACACTGATCCCACAAGTGGTAATAATATTCCCCTAGTTTTAACCCCTTGTTTGCAGCCTTCAAGTTCTCCAGAGTATTATGGAACTGCAGGACTACTGGGCAACTGGACAAGCTTGAGCTGGCCATTCACCACTCAGAGGAGAAGCCTCCAGATCTCCTAAATTAATTTCATGTAGTCATTGAACATTAACCTTCATGTTTAGTCCAAACAGCACAGTCTTGGAGTGCAGGTGATGATGATCCCAACACCTGGGCTGAAAGGAGAACATCCAATCGCCTGGCTGAAGCTACTGCCTGTTGATCATGTAGGCAGGAACTTTCATGTGCACCCTGCACTGGGCTTCATTTCAGGGGCCAGTATTCTCCGGCATGTGTGAACAGGCCTTGAGCCCACAATCACATACAGAAGGTGGACCTTTGACAACAAATGTTGACTCTTGCGTGTTTCCCACTGATACTGCAGTGAGGATACCACCAGGAAGATGGAGCCTGGTGTTATCGCTGCCTGCATTATTACTTCTAGTTAGGAGAGAAGAATGAGAAGAAGGTGACGGAGGCGCTTGGCTCACAAAAGCGAGGAGCAGAACCCTCAAGACCAAGGGGCAGAAGGTCCTCCTTCGAACGCAGAGGATGATCCTCAGAAAGCTGTCATTTGTAGGCGCCTGGCTAGACCCAGCATGTATAGACAATGCATGTGTTATCTGCAGATGAGTGAGAACTAGTGTCGCAGGTGCCTCCACATGTCAAGCAGTCTGGTGATTCATATTTGCCATATTCTGCAGGATTTGGTGCCATGGGGCATCCATTGCCAGTGGCTGTGAAAGTAACCATTGCACTCAACTTCTATGCCTTCTCCCAGGCCTCCACTGCATCCTCTATGGCATCTTCCAAGCGTCCACCCACAAATGCATCCAGGAGATCAGAGACACCCTTTTTACAAAGATCCACAATTTTGTCCACTTTGTCAGAGATCAAACAGCCAGGCTGCAAGAGCACTGGGCTTTGCAGAGGTGCAGAGTGTCATCGACTGCACTCATTTGGCTATAAAATCTTCCTGGCAACTGTCCAGTACGCCAACCGGAAAGGCTACCACTCACTCAATGTGCAGCTGGTGTGCAACCATAACAAACTTATCATGCTGGCGTTGACACCAGATTCCCAGGTAGCATCCATGGCTGAGTAGGTCTCAGATCCCTGACATCTTCAAGGGACCACACAGGCTGCAGGGTTGGCTCCTCGGGGACAAGGGTTACTGCAAAAGACATAGCTGATGACACCTGTGCAGTGGCCTCAGGCTCCTGCAGAAAGAAGCTGCAGCAAGGCTCATGCCACAACCCAGACATTGGTGGAAAACACAATAGGGATCCTGAAAATGCAATTCCGATATCTAGACAGATCTGGTGGAGCACTCCAGTCCACTCCCAGAGCATCTCACACATCATCCTGGCTTGCTGTGCACTACACAGCCTGACGCTACAAAGGTGGGAGGACTTGGCAGATGGTGAGATGGAGGAGCTGCACGACTCCTTTGATGAGGTGGGCCTTGGAGGGGATGAAGACGATGAGGCCTTGGAAGCCGAAGATGCAGGTGAAGAGGCCATTGTGTGGGCTAGACGAGGCGGGTGTGCCCATGAAGCCTCATTGCCAGCAGATTCCAAGAGGAGGATGACAAGATGCACTGAGGATCCTCCTGGGCAACTCTCCTCCATCATGGGCCAGTATGACCACCAGCACAGCTACTCCTCTAATTCTACCCATGAACTTCCAGATAACAGTCCATCGTTGCACAGAATGCTCACATTGTCCTGATGCAGTGAAGGATTAGCAAACCTCGAGGGCATGTGTCCGTGCTGAGATAAGGTGCTACCAGGTGGAGGGTGTCCCGGCATCAGAAAGTGCTGCCTCTTCACACATCTATCCAGCATCCCAGTCACAAATGTACCCTACAGGATGCAGGGGCACTTGCACAATCCTCAGCGGTCTGATGCCTGCCTGCCTACAACCTGGCTAGGCTCCTCACGGAGATCCATCAGAACCAACACAGCCACGCATGATGTGTTACATTGATGGTGAAATATAACACTTTGGACAAGGCAGCCGATAAAATACCACTGCTGTGACTGTACTTAGAGGTGACAGTCAACTGCGATACAATCCCCAAAATGACAGTGATATCCAGCAGTTTAAGTTAGGGATCCTGAGCTGCAATTATCCTAACCCTAATATGGAGGCAGAGCACCTGAGCATAACAAGGTCAGACACTTGGCTGCCTGATATTGAGATGCCTCCTCTTACACACAGCCAGTGTGCCCTCATGGCCAGCTCTGGCCCTAGCAAACTCCAACATGATCAGAGAACATGAAGCCCTCAAGGGCAAGCGCCATTGCCAATGAGGAGCAATGTTGTGCTTCATCACATACACGCCCCTCCACCTTATCTGAAGCAACGATGTGTGACTCCAGAGCATACCTAAAGGTTGTTATGGCTTCCAGAAATGACCATTTGGAAGTAACATCAGTAACCTCTTCGAGTATCAAGGTGATGGGATGCACACCGCTGTCTACCAATTTTCTGATCAGACCCTTCTCCCTGCAATAGTCACAACTACAGGGTGAGAAATGCTTAAGGTTGGACATCTCAGCCTGCACACAAGCGTGCCATTGCTTCATCACCTTGAGGTGGCAAAGTTGTCCCAGTTTTTGCTGAGCTCTGCAGATTGACACAGGGAATGTCGGAATCCTGTTTGGCTGAGGACAGTGCACACAAGCTCTGAGTATGTGTTCATATCATCATAACCCTGCTGAGAGACAGCGGGCAGATGGAGTTGGAGAGTACATGAGCTTTCTCCATGTGTTAGCACACCTCTCCATAAAACACCACACCTTCACCTGTAAAGAATGCAGATGAGATAGGGGCACACCCCTGCCTCAATTGCTCAGAGTGAAGTCTGCACATGCCAGGAACATGAGGATCCTCCTGGCTCGCTCCACAACATGAAGGTGCAGGCATTACTGATATGGAGCATTTTGTTGAAATGGGATACTCACTGTAATGAGATGGTAACTCACACTGCACGGCAGAGAGGCCCAGGGTAGAGACAATTGCCATAAGTGAGTGCAGGAACCAAGGTATCACACGTGATTGGCATTAACACTCATCACAGAATCACATGACCACAGAATTGTTATGGTGTAGAAGGAGGCCATTCAGTCCATCATGTCCGCACTGGCTCTCTGAGTATGTTAACTTAGTGCCAATCTCCTGCCTTTTCCCCATAATCCTGCACATTGTTTCTATTTAAATAATCATCCAATCTCTCTTGAATGCCTCAATTGAATCTGCCTCCACCACACTTCCAGGCAGTGCATTCCAAACCCTAACTACTCGCTGTGTGAAAAAGTTTTTTCTCACCTCACATTTGCTTCTTTTACAAAACACTTTAAAACTGTGCCCTCTTTTTCTTAATCCGTTTACGAGCAGGAACAGTTTCTCCATAACTTCTCTGTCCAGAGCCTTCATGATTTTGAAAACTTCTATCAAGTCTCCTCTTAGCCTTCTCCTCTCCAAGGAAAACAGTCCCAGCTTCTCCAATCTTTCCTCATAACTGAAGTGTCTCACCCCTGGAACCATTCTCATAAACCTCTTCTGCACTCTCTCCAATGCATTCACATCCTTCCTTTAGTGCAGCGCCCAGACTGTACACAATACTCCTGCTGATGTTTAACCAGCGTCTTGTATAACTTTATCATATCATCCCTGTTCTTGTACTCTATGCCCCTATTAATGAAGCATAGAATACTGTATGCTTTATAAACAGCTCTCTCTACCTGTTCTGCCACATTCAATGACTTATGTACATATACACCTAGGTCTTCCTGCTCCTGCACACTCTTTAGAATAGTACCCTTTATTTTATACTGTCTCTCCATGTTCTTTGTACCAAAGTGAATCACCTGACACTTCTCTGCATTGAACTTCATCTGCCACCTATCTGCCCACTCCACCAACTTGTCTATGCCCTTTAGAAGTTCTACACTGCCCTCCGCATAGTTTACAATTCTCCCAAGTTTTGTGTCATCCACAAAGTGTAAAATTGTCCCCTGCACACCACACTTCATAAGGAGGAGGCATAGACGAGAGGAGATATGACTAATTGTGAGTCTATTTACATTTGTGAATATTATACACATGTGGTTAACACTTGTGCCAACGTTGTGTTTCTACATCTTCTTCACTTTCCTTACCCTGCTGCTATGTCTTTGTACTCCCCCGGCATCTACAGTGGAGGTGGAGCCAGCCTGCTGACCACTACGCCTTGTTGTCTGTGTTGACCTTGGCAGGCATCAACTGGAGAGCTGAGACCTGATGGGCCATGGCCTGCTTTGAATGTCCTGCTGTGGGCCAGGTGCACCCTCCTCAGCCTGTGGAGTTGGAGCTGATGGGGGTCACAAGAAGACGGGATTTGGATTGGCCAGACACTCCCAGAGTCACCTGTGCATGACCCCGGGGCGTTGAGCTGCTGGTCCTCCTCTCTATGGGTGGGCGAGGGCCCCTGGCTGAATCCTTGAGGAGAAAGGGCAGCTGGAGTGAGATCAAGGTGAGCCGCAGACCTCCTACGTTGACATTGATGGATGCCACCAATGGCTACAGTGATGCAGCAGTGCAGGAACAATGTCTTGGACCAAGGCCTCCACAGTGGCTGCCAATCTGCCCGTGTTCACCTCAGTTTGTTGGCATGTCGACATTATCACCTCAGACTGAAGGTGGAAGGACTCCTCCATCATACATTGCAATCTGAGGAGAGCAGCTCTCATCCCTTCCTGATGCTCCCATGATTGTTGCTGCAGCTCCAACAATTGGTTGAGGACCGAGTCCAGAGGCTTATCATCTGACTCGGACTGAGCAGATCCCCTGCCTCCAGTGATGCCGACCTCAACTGTCCCTGATTCCGCCTGCTGTGGAAAAGATTGTGTGTTATACTCAGCAGATAGTGAACCCGAGCCTGTTATACATTTAGGTGCCACCAAGGTGTATGTCGCTGCACCGGTGGAGGGTGTGGGTGAACGCTGTGACAGATCTTTGACGGTGCTGTCCTCAGGGTCCTCATCCAAGGTGCTGTTGGAGCTGGAGTCAGGACCAAGGTTGCCTAAGAGAGATGTGGCAGATGTGCTTATGAGCGAGAATGGAGATTATTAGTGCATGGCCACTGTGGTACACAGAACAGTGGACTCACAGCTGAATTGCCAGAGGGATGATCTGGTGCATGATCCTCACTTGGATGCTTGGCACTGACTTTTCTGTTGCTGCAGAAATGGCCCACATCCTCTCCGGCCAGCTCTAATGCGTGGACTTTGAAGAGAGTAAGGCCCCTGGTGTCAGGCACTCCAATCCCGCTCTGAGAACTCACCTGGTGATTGTGTGTGATCTTGTCCTGCATAAAGGCAGATGTAGAGAGTGTGAGCAAGGTGCATGCCCGGCCAAATGAGAAGAATGCCAGGGGTGCGTATGTGCTGAGTGGAGCTATGGGCGGGATGAGGAGGCGACCTCCAGAGGAGATGAAGCCAGATGGAGATATGAGGGTGTGTGAGAGAGAGTGAGTGGTGATGTCCCTCGAGCTGGCAGTGAATGAGATGCCAGTGAATATGTGATGGGCTGGTGAGTGTGTGAGTTCAGAGTGATGAGATGGTTTCCTTACCCTGGTGGCACAGATGAGATCATTCATCCTCTTTCTGCACTGGATGGCCGACCTCTTGTGGGTAACATTGGCACTGACCGCTGCTGCCACAGCCTCCCAAGCCAGATTGGTGATATTGCTGCCCCTCCTGCAGCCAGAACAGGGCTAGAGGACATCATGGTGGGCCTACATAGCATCCAGAAGGTGTTCCAGGGACACATCAATGAATCTGAGGGCTGCAGTCTTCTTGCCTCTCAGGGCCATGTCTGCTGTGCAGCAATCCTGGGTTGAAAGCACTGCGAGGTGTATGCGTGGTGAGGTGACAGCGTGGTGGGCAAATTGGAAGCTGCCTGCCAGCAAAACAGTGTGTATCCCGGGAATGCATAATTAATGAAGAGGGATTGGGACAACACGGCGCAAAAACCCATCATTGCGGCCGACCAGTAAAATGTCGTTTTTCCCGCCCACTACTGCACTTAGGGCAGAATCAACCCAGATTTGCACTAAGTCTCTGTAAAGCACCTTGCAACATTTTTCAACATTAAATGCACTACATTAATGCAAGTTGTCGTTTGTCATTGCAGGTATTAATGGATGTCAAGTTGTTGTGAGAGAATAACGTAATTTCTGCTGAAATGTGGCTGGGAAATTTGAATTACACTTCAGTGATGTTGAATTTCCCCTTCAGTTCATATTACAAGTGACATAACAGATTTTGTATATACATTCTATACGTTTACAGCAATTTGTAAATACCTAGTGACAAATTGCAAACGGATGATCTTCACACACTTGAGCTGTACTTTTCCTCTGGATAAACTCCACTTCCTGTCCTTGTGTCACTCAAATACAGATCTGTGAAGCAATGCCTATAACTGGATAATGTGTGGAATCTAATGAAATTGGCTGTCAGCTGACTAACAAATAATGGATATTTCATTTCAATTACAGTTAATAACCCAGCCTCACCATTAGATTGGATTTTCTTTTTTCACAAAATGCACTGTTTTAACTAGCTATGCATCTTATTAAAACAGATCAGTTTTGTCTGTATTGAGATTTTATATAAAATAAACTTCGCACAAAGCAGAGTAGCTGTAACATTAAATACAAACACAATGACAATTCAGTCAGAATATATGCCTCCAGAGAAATGATGATGGAGGTGTTTCAATTTATTTCACAGAGGTTCACTGAACAAGCTACTTACTTGAACTTCATTTTAGAGTTTGTAATTTTACTTATTTTCTTTCCTGAGTTGTGCCAAGATTTAATACTTGCAGATTATACAGGCTTTTAAAATCCTCCTTTGCTGAGAATAGTTTGTTGAAGTTTGTCAGTCCTTCTTCAGAGGCCAATCAATGCAGATTCAAGGTGGGTCACTCATCCAGCTTGTTTGGGACTGGGAGCTACAGAGAGAACAGAGCTTGTGAAATAAATGAGTGCCTCTTTCTTAAAGGGCAAGTGTTTCAACTACAGGCAGTAGGCATAAAATGGGGTAAGTGGAAAGGATTCTTTTTCAAAGTAAGAGAATGTTAGAGAAGAAATTTCAAATATTCCACATCATAAATAGATTGTTAACAAGTGATCTAAAATTCCAACAATATTTACAAAATTCCTGTGTATTTGTTCTCATTGGAATGAAAGATTAAAAACAAAACTGGTGAATGTATTAATCTTTCATTTTGCATCAGGTTACATCATAAGAACAAAGGAATATTAGAAAAAGGAGCAACACTAGGACATTTGACTTTACAAGCCTGCTCCACCATTCACTAAATTTATGGTTGATCTTCTACCTCAATTCCATCTTGCAAAGTGAACCCCGTATCCCTTAATTCCCTTACTATTCATAGTCTATTGACATCTGCCTTGAATACACTGAACAACTGAGCCTACACAACTCTCTGGCATAGAGATTTACAAAGATTCACAACTCTTTGAGTGAAGAAATTTCTACTCATCTCAGTCCAAAATGGTGACCTTTATCTCTGTGACTTTGACTCCATGTTCTAGATTACCTAGCCAAAAAAAATTTTCTCTGCCTATCAAGCCCCTTCAGAATTTTCTGTGGAATTTTACATCCCGTAGGTGGGCGTGCACCTGACCCAATCGGGCGTAAAGTCACATGAGATCAAGCGCTCCATGTCTACCATCATATTTTTAAATGTATTTTCCTTCCCCATTTACCTTAGCTAACTCAACCCACATGTAAGACCCTAGGGGAGGCTGGAGTGAGCATAAACACTGGCTGTATATCCTAGGTAATGCTAAGTCATTTCAAACTTAACTAAATTATTTTCAAACTCATATAAAATTCTATTATATCATGGTCAGTCTTCCTCATAGACCCCTTTACTGCAAGGTTAATAATTACTCCTTTCTCATTGCACAATACTAGATCTAAAATGATTTGTTCCACAGTTGGTTCCTTGATTAATCTAGAAAACTAGCTTGTAACCCTTTTGTCACAAAATAAATAAGCTAAATTAACAAATGAAGG
Source organism: Carcharodon carcharias (assembly GCF_017639515.1). Taxonomy (NCBI): domain Eukaryota; kingdom Metazoa; phylum Chordata; class Chondrichthyes; order Lamniformes; family Lamnidae; genus Carcharodon; species Carcharodon carcharias. The sequence goes on from NC_054471.1 coordinate 157,683,339, forward strand.
GACAAAGTAAGAGGAAGCCCCTTAAAGGGAAACTGCAAAAACGAAAGACAAAATGCAAAGGAAGATTACCAAACTAAATCAAAATGTGAATAAAACACCTCAGGTCCTCACCGAGTACAGAAGACAAAACTAGCTTGTATACATTCCATGAATTTATCCTCCATATTATTACTGCAAATTTGATTTGTCCAGTATATATTCAAATTAAGGTGCACCATGATTACTGTATTACTCTTTTAAGTACACTGCTAATTTCCTGATTTATATTCTGCTGTATTCCACAAGGAACTGTTAAGAGTCTAAAACCAACTCCCGCCAAAGTTTTCTGCCACTTGCTATTTCTTTGCTCCATCAAGACTGATGTTGGTTCTTAATTATTTGGGCCAAGTTCCTTTCTCTGTATTGTCTTTATCCCATCCTATACTATCAGGGTTACCCCTCCTCCTTTTCCATTTTACCTATCTCTTTGAAAAGTTAAGTATCCTGGAATATTTAGTTCCCACCTTGGTCACTTTGCAAACATTTCTTTGTAGTGGCTATTAGATCAAACCTATTAATTTCTATTCACACTACTAATTTATCTGATTTGTTGCAAGTGCTTTGTGCTTTCAGGTATAGGGCTGAGGTTTACCAGTGCCTAAGAAGTCCCGCTGCTGGAACCAAAAGCAGGAGTCAACCCTGCGCTAATTGGTGGCAGAGAAGGGGTCAGCATTTTGCCAGTGGTGATCAACTAACAGGTCTCCACTGGGACCAGCATCAAAATGTGGACATGGCCCTGCATCCCAGAGCTATTGGCCCAAAGGAAAACCAGATAAGTTATTTTCTTACCATTCCTGGACCACACAGGATGCCCCAACAATTGGAGAGGTGGGCATCTTCCACCAGTGGCACCGTAGCCCCCTGGGAGGTCCATTGCCACCAGGTGTCCCCTCCTTGTGCCATGGAGCAGCTGTAAATGAGGGCCAGCCCCCAGGACTCTGCTGGGAGGGTGCCAGTGTTTACCTGTAGTCTCCCTATACAGCAACAGGCCTCCCCAACCCAGGCAAAAAAAAACCAACAGGAACAGGACTGGCCCTTAATTAGGCAATGGATTGCCTCAATTGACTGCCTAATGGGCAGTTGCGCCACTGAGGTTCCCAACGTTCACATTGTGCCATGGCAGCAGGAAGACATCGGGTTCCTCTCCTGAGGTCTTCTGCCACCATAACAGCACATAAAAGGCATGCAACTGGCGGCCTGCGCTTTGAGGGGAACTCAGAGATGAGTACACAGTAACGATGTGCAACACTCACCAGAGTCACTTGTTGGGCTTCAAGTTTCAGGGGTGTCCAGGGTTGGGGTTAAGGCAGCCTTGCCGTTGAGGCGACTCGTGGCAGGGGGTCTTAAGGGTTGCCCTGCCTTTGAATATAGCGCACAAGCATCTGGGGTGGGGGTGTAGGGTGGGCGAGAGAAGCGGCCACGCATTCAGGGAACCCATAGAAAGTGACCATTCCTCTGCAACTGAGACAGTTCAGACGAAACCACATTGATATGATCAGGGTGGGGCTCCTAGCTTATCTGCCCACTCAAGCAATGCAAGCACATCAATGTGCCACCAAGTTCTCCAGAGCTCCCATCACCACCACCACCCCTCCAGTATAGACTGCAAATTCATGAGCATTTTAGTGGACTACAGAGCAGTTGGACAACTGCACACTTTACACAATCTCCTTGCTAAAGCTGTCCATGTAGCAGTCACTGCTTGAGGCCCCTTGCAATGTCAGGATCCCGGTTTGGACCAGGCTCCCCATGGTTCAGGCTAACAGGGCAGCCATGCAGTGCACTATTCTCTGGCCATCCATGTGGTGGCCAGCACTCTCTGGGAAGCATTAAGAGGCCGTCAGACTTAAACCATGACAGGTTTTTAGTACACCCATGCTAACCACGTGTCTCTTTCGTTCATCGTGCAGGAGAAGTACATCAGAATCATGGAGCGTGGTGAACTAGCTGTATGCCTGATGGCCTATAGAGTGCGAAGATGATTGAGGAGAAAGCAACTGAGGCTCCTGGCTGCGTAGAGGCAGCGGCAGCAACCTCAGGAAGAAGGGGTGGCTGGGGCTCCCGTATGCCGCCTGGCATTCCTGCAGATGACCGAGAGCCAGTGTCGCCGAAGACTGTGCATGGCTAGGGAACTGGTTGGTCACATCTGCCAACTACTGCAGGATTTGGCGCCATGGGGACACGGAGGGCATCAACTGCCAGTGACTGTGAAAGAGACCGCGATGCTCAATTTTTATGCCAGTGGCTCCTTTCAAGGCTTCACAGCTAACATCTGTGGATATCACAAGCTTCCACCCACAAATGCATCCTTGAGGTTACAGATCTTCTTGAGGGCTCTCAGCTTTGTGCATTTTCCCCGAGCCCAGGGCAGCCAGAATGCAAGAGTAACTCTATGTGCACTTAGAGATGCCCTAAGATTGAAAACGTTTTTCAAAGAGGTGACCAGGTGTGTAGTTTTTCGAAGAGGTGACCAAGTGTGTAGATGAGGGCAATGCATTTGACGTAGTCTACTTGGACTTCAGCAAGGATTTTGATAAGGTCCCGCATGGGAGACTGATAATGAAGTTAAGAGCCCATGGGATCCAAGGCAATTTGGCAAATTAGATCCAGAATTGGCTGAGTGGCAGGAAGCAGACGGCGATGGTCGAGGGGTGTTTTTGTGACTGGATGCCTGTGTTCAGTGGGGTTCCACAGGGATCGGTGTTGGTTCCCTTGCTGTTTGTGGTATATATAAATGATATAGACTTGAATGTAGGAGGGTTGATCAGTAAATTCGTGGATTACACTAAAATTGGTGGGGTAGTAAATGGTGAGTAAGATAGCCTTAGATTACAGGAAGATATAGATGGGCTGGTCAGATGGGCTGATCATGGCAAATAAAATTTAACCCTGATAATTGTGAGGTGATGCACTTGGGCAGGACAAACAAGGCACAGGAATACACGATGAGTGGTAGGACCCTGGGAAGTACTGAGGATCAGAGGGACCTTGGTGCGTATGTCCACCGGTCCCTTAAGGTAGCAGGACAGGTAGATAAGATGGGTAAGAAGGCATATGGGATACTTGCCTTTATTAGCCAAAGCATAGAATATAAGAGCAAAGAGGTTATGCTAGAGATGTATAAAATGCTGGTTAGGCCACAGTTAGAGTATTGCTTGCATCTCTGGAATCCACATTATAGGAAGGATGTGATTGCGCTAGAGAGAATGCAGAGGAGATTTACCAGGAGGTGCCTGGGCTGGAGATTTTTATTTAAAGGAGGTATTGGATAGACTGAGGTTATTTTCCCTGGAGCAGAGGAGATTGAGGGGGACATGATTGAGGTGTATAAAATTATGAGGGGCATAGATAGGGTAGACAGGAAGGAACTTTTCCCCTTGGTGGTGGGATCAATAACCAGGGGAGGCATGGATTTAAGGTAAGGGGCAGGAGGTTTAGAGGGGGTGTGAGGAAGAATTTTTTCACCCAGAAGGTGGGGGGATTCTGGAACTCTGCCTGAAAGGGTGGTAGAGGCAGAAACCCTCATAACATTTAAGAAGTATTTGGATGTGCACTTGTGATGCCATTTCATACAAGGCTAGAAAATGGGATTAGAATATTTAGGTACTTGTTTGATTGGCGCAGACTGGATGGGTCGAAGGGCCTTTTCCTGTGCTGTAGACCTCTGTGACTCTATGACTAAGTTACTAGTAAATTGGTAGCAAATTACAGTTTTCTAGCTTAGAGACAGAAGAAAAACAGTCACCAGCTACTGGAGGTAAAAAAAATATACAAAGCAGTATCTCCTTTCCCCTCTGCACCAAATACCCCTTGTACCAAATTCCTGACCTTAGCATTTTTTCACAACCACTCCTGATGTTAATTTAGAAATCTCCTCGTTAGTATAATGGTTAGTATCCTCGTTTGTCACGCAGGAGACTGGGGTTCAATTCCCTGATGGGGAGACAAGCCCTTGTTCGTAAATGTCAGTCATGAGGGGATGGTTCATGACTTTGCCAGGGGCTGTGGTGCGTACCTGTAATCCCGCTGCTGGGAGGCTGAGGTTAGTAGATTGCTTGAGGTCAGGCGTTCTGGGCTGTGGTCATCTGTGCTGATCAGGTGTCCACATGGTGCTTCTCGGGGAACCAGCAATCACCAGGTGTGTTAAAGAGGGGTGAACCGGCCCAGGTCAAAAACAGAGCAGGTCAAAGCCCCCATACTGTTCAGTCGTGGGATGGCACCTGTGAATAGATGCAGCAGTGCAACAAACTACAAAACTTGAGTTTTTGGTCCTTCCTACCAGCCAGCTGCCGTTCCCCACTGAATTCATCAGGAGACTATGCAGAAGGGGCCTAGTAATTAAAAACTCACAGTCAGCATGATGTGGAAAGCTAGACAATCGTTTATTCGATTCAGTCTCAGCTCACACAGCTTACAGTCAGGAGTTAAACCAGCCTTTCTATTTAGCTTTGGACATTACAAACCTGGGTCTGAACTTTACTGGGGTAAGGATAGGCATACTGCTCGTGCCCCCTGGAAGAAATGTCGGATGTCAGCTGACCCACATTAAATGAGGCCACCCACAGTAATAGCACGCTGCGGGCAGCCTTAAATAAATGAGAGCAAGACTTCTGCCCCTCAGAAGGAGGAAATTCTGTCCTCAAGACCTGCTGGCCAATCTGATTAGCCAGCAGCTCTAATAGCCTCAGCAGCACCAGAACTGAATAGTGGGTGCTGCTGGGGCTGTAACTATGCCCCAAGATGAAGACAACCATAGTAGCCGGACACAAGCAAGTCCCAGGTTTTGGACGGGGAAGGGTCAGGGAGCTTAGGGAGGGGGTTAGCAAGAGAAGTCGGGAGTAGAGCTTGGTGGCTAGGTGGGAATTCACAAGAGGCAGGGGCATGACTTCTTGGAGGGCAGTGTGGTGCCCCCCAAGGATAAAAGGGCATCCCCGAAGGACATACCCACCCCCCCTTCCTTCCCACCTTTTAACCAATCTACTCACTCTCAAGCACCTGCCCACGCCAGAAATATGATTGCATAGGCAGCATAATATTTGGGTCAATTGGCTTGTTAACAGCTCAACTGCCCATTAATTATGTTTTAAAAATGGCAGACAGGCTGCCAATTTCGCCATCCACCCACCTATTGTTTTATGGGGGCTGAGTCAGGGTAGGCAAGAAGGTGGTGGGTTAGCCATCTCATATTTTATATGCCCCAATCCATCAAAAACACACCTGGTGTGTGTTGTACTCTGGTGAACTGTGGTATCTCAATGATAAGATCTTGAGACTTGTATATCTAAACAGGAACCATTTTTGTTAACTTTTACTATTTACAGGTCCAAGGCATGGTCATGCATGGTGCTGTTGTCTTCATGCTGTCTGGTTCCACAGTGTTCCCTCTCAACTGTTCTCTCAGTCTATTACCATGTGACTCTATACATCAATATCCCTGTGAGCGGACCTACTTTCCAATCCCATGCTCTGCTCATGCCAGTGGCATGCAGGCACAAACAAAAGTTGGCGGCCATAAAACCCATTCCCATGAAAAAAGAAAAAGCTATTCAGACCATTAAGAGTGCTCCTTCCAATGACCCTAGCTACAATTTCCCTCATTAGCTTCCAAGGGAACTCATCACATCACACATATGCTCAGATATCTAAAGGCAAGGAAATACACCTCAAGGATGTTAATACAAAAGCAAAATACTCTAAATGCTGGAAATATGAAAGAAGAACAGAAACAAAAATAGCATTTCCAGCAGTTGCTGTTTTTTATTCAAGGATTTTAATCTGTCCCTATCCTTTATTATTCAGTTATGTATTTAATCATGCATCAATATATTTAAGGGAAAGTTGGATACATACATGAGGAAGATAGAAGTAGAAGGACATATTAATAGGGTGACATGAAGTAAAGTGGGAGAAGGCTCATGTGGAGCATAAGCACTGGCATAGACCTAATGGTTGGAATAGCCTATTTGTGTGTTGTAAAATTATTTGTAATTCTATTCTATGTAATTATAGAGAGTTGTTCTCCATAGATGACTCCCTCCCGTCTTCCAAAAATGGAGTTTCATTGAAGAAGAAAGGTATCATCTTGGTAAGATGGAT